>NC_141874.1:501569194-502194194 GCF_056163025.1 Triticum urartu | reverse complement strand
TAGAATGGTAGTTCAATAACCAACACACTAAGAATGAGAATATTGTCCATTTACTACCAAGCAACGACTTGCTCGGAGTATTGATTTCACACATCACAATTCACTTGTCGGCATTCCGGTTACAACAACACGAGGACCGAGGAATGAATGATGATGGTGAGAAGTATCACTCCATGAAGAATTCGTAAGAGGTGGTGTAATTCTCAAGACATTCTTGACATAAAGATGGTAACACTCCAAGGTAGAATAGAGCAAAAGCTAGATTGGCATTTTGATCCATGGCATACAACTACTTTGACCCAATCCTCGAAGTGGACAAGGTACTGGAGTTTGTTTCTCCTAGTCATTCCGGAATAGAATGGCTTGACAGACCACAAGAATAATAGGCATCGATGAACACGAATGCACAATTATTCCTGACTATCAATTGATAGACTAGGATCAGAATACAGCTGAAGAGGGTCAACTCAAGGAACATATAACATTTTGAGTTGTGGATGCATAGATTAGTATGTCAAACTAAGTTCAACAGGTTTCTTCCGGATAACCCATGCGGAAAGATAGAACTGGCAGAGTCACAACATATGATCGAGAACTCATCAAGAGTACTCTAGTTGTGATCTTTTGGTTCAAATAACTTCTGCCATATTGGCTCATGGTATTGGAAGAACGATATACCACAGACCTCGAGGACGATCACAAGGTTACTAATATCCTAAAGGAACTAGCAAACACTATCAACATGAGGTAAGTAGAATGAATCTTGGGTCCAAGGACCCGGAAATAAAATACCTACTAACTAAATAACATCACGAGATGCTTTCGAGAATGGTGGACAGAATCATCACACTGGGAACACCAAAGATGGCTAGATTACTAATTCTAAGATACCCTGGTGTCACAATAACAACTCCAACATATATGTCGAGGCAATAGAGTACCTCAACTCACCGATTAGTGTGCTTAATCTAGCCCAAAAGGACATTAGGAACGGGAGGAAGGGATTTGCAGATGCATCAGACTGTTTAGAAACCTAGGATGACTCGGACATCATAACGGCTGTAAATGCTCAAAATTATTTGAGACATCCTGCAAAAATGGTGGCATAACCACTCAACATCACAATATCAAGGTTCTGAGGCCATCTATGAACATGTGGAAGTAGTAGGAACTGAACAAAGGCTTGAACTCAACAATCCTAGGCAACTACGGTTTAGTAACACGTCATCCTGAGAAATGAAAGAGAAGCCTAGTTCTTAGCCCTCGTAGAAAAGAAGAGGTTGACTCAGAGTAGAAGGGCATAAGGTAAAGGAGTAAAAAGAGCCTTACGTTCCCAACCACAATCAATTCCCTTATATAACTAAAGCATTTCTAGACACGACTTCGACCAGCTTGGCTTGGTAATCCTACAGGCAGTCAAGCTATGATACAAAAGCTGTCAGGACCTCGATTCCAAGTCACATTGATCTAGCCGGTAACACCTCATATCACTTTGCGGCCTCACACACGGTATTCCCACGGGTGTCGCCTTACCATGGCCCGGGACCGTTTGCACCTTTTGGCTCACGTATATGATAGTGTCGCTAGCATCCATATGACAGAGAACCCGGGCCGACATGACTAGTCGTGAACCCAAAGTGGCACGAACTTACGGAAACAGGCATACATGAATCAACATCGAGCATGTCGGTCACCAGCATGCGAATCCGGGCTGTAGCACTGGGCTAACAGGACTCCGGTGAACCGGGCTGTAGCAGGCTAGTCAGGACTCTGGATGTCACCGCGTGACATTTCCCCGAAGGGACAGACACAGGAACGAAGTGAATCACATGTCGGCCAGTCAAGTGTTCCGGAGCAGTAGTGCTGGGCTAGCAGGTCTCCGGTGAACCGGGCTGTAGCGGACTACTATGGCTCATGGAAGCACAAGACTACATTTCCCCATAAGAGAGGCTACCAAGGATGAACAACTAGGTTGTTGGATCCCACACATACTAAGCATTTCAATCATACACACAATATGCTCGATATGTGTAAATACAACATGGCATCACAACATAACTCTACGACTCAAGTATTTATTCATTAGGCTCCGAGGAGCGAGATAATACAAACATGGGTCTCATGACCTAACATTCAGAGCATACAAGTCAAAGCACATGCGGAAGCTTAATATGTCTAAGTACTGACATCTACAAATGGAAAAGGCTAAGAAGCATGGCTAGCTACTAGATCATGCCGAGGGCACAAGATCGTAGCTGAGGTATCAAGCTAAACGTCGAAGTCCACGTGGAACTACTAGCGAGACTGAAGTCTCTCTACAAAAACATAAATTAAGCAAACGTGAGTACAAATGTACCCAGCAAGACTTACATCAGAACAAACTACATATGCATCGATATTAACAAAGGGGGTGGTGGAGTTTAACTGCAGCAAGACAACTTTGACTCAGTGGCTAGCCTGAACTACGACTGCAAGTAACTCTTTTGAGGTGGCGCACACGAGTCCACAAATTCACCATACCAATACACCACTATGGATCCGCTCCCGTCTCCCTACGAGAACGCCATCCATAGCACTCACACTTATCTTGCGCATTTTAGAGTATCCACTTTCACTTGTCTATGAACTATGCAAGGGGTCCAAGTTTCCATATCCGAGGAATCCGGCTATTCGGATAGATAATGATAACCCTGCAGGGGTGTACTTGTTCACACACGCTCTCGCCACTTATCGCCATGTACACATCATGTACCTCGGCAACCTTCAAGCGGAAGCCGGGCAAGGGTGTCGTCCACGACCTGACTAACCACACAAGTCTCTCGTCCAGGTTTATCGACTATTCGGGTTCCATCTGCAAGGAGATCCGGCCGGGGTGTCGGTCACGGCCCCAAACGACGTGTGCAGGGTTCCCAAGCCCACCATCCGTGTGCCACTTGGTACACCATGCCACTGTGCCTAGTATGTCCGAAGCCCACCTGTACCGGGTGCCACTTGGTAGACTACTAACACTACCTACAAACACCAGAAACTAGTTGCAACTCCTAGACAAAGATCGAGTTGATTAATAAGCCGAGAGGGGCCGAGTTACCGGAACCCAATGTGTGGTAGTAACTGTTCATGGATCACAAACATAGAACTCAGTTCCTGAGATCGGCTGCAATGAGACAACCCACCATGTACTCCTACATGGCCTCTCACCGCTACCTTTACCAAATCGTGTTCACACACTTAGCTCTCAACGGTAGGACATGTTCACCATGTTCCAATTCATTCCCGATGAATCAGACCTGACTCAACTCTAAGCAGTAGCAGGCATGACAACAAGCATGAATGAGTAGGCACGTCAGGGCTCAAACAATTCCTACTCATACTAGTGGGTTTCATCTATTTACTATGGCAATGACAGGTCAGCAGATGAAAGGGGTTCAACTACCGCAGCATGTAACAGTTGAATCGTTGTTGTCCTAATGCAGTAAAAGAGAGCAGGAGCGAGAGAGTGGGATTGTATCGGAATGAACAAGGGGTTTTTGCTTGCCTGGCACTTTTGAAGATATTATAACTCTTCATCGGTGTCATCGAACTCATCGTCGGAAGCACGTCTATCGAGAGGGGACAAATACCGGCAACAGAGAAGGAGAGCACAATCAATGCAATGCACAATATGATGCATGATCATGACATGTCAATATGCTGTGTTTTGAGCTAATGCAACTAGCAACATGTTAAATGGAGTTGGTTTGAACCCTAGGTTCAAATTCAAACTCCATATGTGAGGGTTTAAATGCCCTTTATATGATTTGGCCTAAACAGCAGCCATAAGTTGTTCTAACATGCATGAAAATGGTACAGATGGATAGATTGGATTTTTCTGATAATTTTTCATATATAATTTATTTAATTCTGAGCTACGGTTGATTTTCTATGATTTTTAGAAGTTTAGGACATTTTTCTGAAATTAATAAATCGTTTAGATTTATTGAAAATCCAGAAAAGTGATTACTGCATCAGCATTACGTTAGTGTGACATCAGCCAGTCAACAGACTTGACCAGAGTCAAACCTGACATGCGGGACCCACATGTCATTGAAACAAAGCTAATTAGTGATTAGGTTTAACCTAAAACAAAACTTAACAGGGGCTGGCCACACCTGTCATGGAGCCAGGGGGTCATTAGGTTAGTGCCTAATGGTGTTTTCGCCAGAATTGGGCCGCTGGCCATGGCTAGACGCGGTGGAGGTGTTCGGGAATCGCCCACAGGGCTCGGTTCGAGGTGTGCTTGGGCTCGTTGGAGAGCCCTCGCTGGCACGCGTCGAACGGTGGTGGTGGCCGGGCCTGTGGTGGCCGGAACCAACGACGGCGAGTTCGTTAGCGGCGACCGGAGCTCGGGTGCGGTCTGGTTCTGCGCCGCTGCTCACAAACAAGCGAGATGAGGCGCTGGGGGTGCTCTACGGGTCGCGGCAAGCACAACGGGTGCACGCCCGTGACCAAATGGTCACCGGGGCTTCGCCGGCGACAAGCCTGTGTGGCGGCGGCTGCTGTTAGCAAGGGGGCGGCGGCTACGGCAATCAAACGGAGGCGGGGTTAGGGGGAAATGACCGGGGGCTCATAGCGGTTGCAAGGGGCCTCGACGAGCTCGGGGAGGGGCTGGTGATGTCGGAAGGTCGCCGGCGATCTCGGCGACCCGAGGTTGAAGAAGATGATGGCAACGACGATGCAGGCCGTCCGGGCTTGGTTCCTTTGTCTTGGAGAAACGGCGTGAGGATTCAGAGCTCGGGAACACGACCTAAGGGTGAGGGGACGGCTATGGCTGCGCGTACGGCGGTCGGCGTCGATGACCGTTGACGGTGTCCTGGACTAGGGGGTACTCACCACGTCATCTCCTGATCTATTAGATTGGGCCGAGGACCCCCAGGGCCGTATACTCATGGGCCAGTTCGGACAGCTGCTGCATACAAGGAATATTCCACAAGACTTGGCAATCTAGACAAGGACTCCTCCCCACCGGCGTATTCGGCTAGGACTCTTGTTATCCTAGGCCTCTGGTGCATTATATAAACCGAGGCCAGGCTAGTCGATAGATCATATACATACAATCATACCATAGGCTAGCTTCTAGGGTTTAGCCTCTCCAATCTCGCGGTAGAGCTACTCTTGTACTACCCATATCATCAATATTAATCAAGCAGGACGTAGGGTTTTACCTCCATCACGGCTGCCGACCTGCGCTAGACACGTCGTCACTTTAGCCGAGCTCAACTTCTTCAGATCATCATCTCGGCAAGCCGAACAAGAGTCCGGCATCGTGAAGGATAAATCATCATCAACATCGCCGCCCCACGGATTACACGGAGCGGGCATACCGGCATCGCCGCACGGTCGCTTCATCAAGCCAGCATCGACCACGTCACGACCTGCATCGACAGGGCCGCACAATTGCTTCTTCAAGCTGGTGTCCATCACACCGACCTACTTCGAATCATCGGCTGACGTCGAGGCTTCGACATCTTGGCTGGGCCTGGGGCTTCGCCATCTCTTCATCAACCTACTCCAGACACTTCGGCGTCACTAGCCGACCAGCTCCGTCACGTTAGCCGGGCCAAGGGCTTTGCCTCGGCGAGTCAACCTTTACCAGCATTGCCATGCCGTTGTTTTATCGCCCATCAGACAATGGGTGTGCGGAGGGAGTCCCAATTTTGGGAATCACCTTCCTTTGGATTGCTACAACAAATAAACCAGGTGCTATTAATCCCAGTATTTTTTGCTTGTTTGGGTTCATTTTTCCCAAGGAATTATTACTCTGGTTTGTCCATGATATGTACACAGGTCTATCAAATGGTGACCGCATTAACGAGGGTCGCGTGGTGGTTCGATCAGTTTCCGTACATAGTCCGGCGAACGCCGCATCCGGAGCTCGGACCGACCTGTGAATTCAGGCTTTGCCACGCCTTTACTACATCACGCCGACGCCCTGCATCGACATTGACTTCGGCGCCAGGCCATATTTGTTCTATTCCTCACTTTGCATAAATTATTTATTATGCAACATTTTTTTAATCATCATTATTACTATTATCTCCGGTTTGCACTATTTTTTGTGCACAGGAAAATGATCCGGGGACTTCGGCGTCACTCTGCCGGTCTGCATTGACCGTGCTATGTCACCACTTCGGCGTGTCGAGCTTTCCGCTCCGCCACCTCGGGACCAGCTTGGGGGATGGAACCTTGCCCCGCATCAAGCTCGGACCGCGTCATCAATACCGAACACATTAACCAGCTAAGTCGCTTTCATGCTCAAAGCTTTAATTTCTAACTTGCGTTCGGTTCGACCTAGCATTATACTTTTTTGGAAAAAAGTTGCGTGTAAAAAATTTCCTTGTCCAAACTTTGTTTGTGACGCATAAATTCAAATACCTTCATTTGGGGGCTTCCTTCATGAAGCTTTTCCACTTGCATATGATTATACTTGTACGCCTTCGTTCCTTGTTCGTGTATTAGGCCACAATATGCACCATATTGACTTAAGCGATTTGCAAGCTGGGTAGCCTCGCTCCTGTGTTTACCCCTACGTTCCCGATTGTTTGGCTAGGGAGTAAAGGGAGCACCTCTGCGATTGTCACGATCGGGTCGCCCGAGCCGGACCTCAGACTGGGTGAAGCTGAAAGCTAGTGCTCTTATAGTTTTCAATGATGGTCGGCACACAACGGAACTCATGAGTACAAAAAATCTATTGCACAAGTCTCATAATAACAATGAGCACCGAAGAAAGGTATCGGTGGGGGTACTATTTTCTTCGAAGATGCTTCTTACACTCCACGGTAATATAGCATAAGTTCCCTAAGCGTGCTTTGTCTGTTACAGCCTTATGGCCTGATTGCCTGGTTATTGGAAACACCGTCGATATTCTCGACCGATGGAGTACATAACACTTTTTGGTCCTTGACCGAAGAGGGAGAAGCTGACAGTCGGTTAAGACGTGTTTAAAGTTCGTTGAACATAGATATGATATAAGTACTTCGGTACATGCAATCATTCTTCTACCCAAGTCACTTGGGGGCTCTTAAGTTTATTTGAGCCGTTTTATAATAAGTGTTCTTCTTCTTAGTCGTTGCAAAGTTTTATTATTATTATTTATCACTCCTTTTTTGACACGAGTGTGCGGTCACTAGCCGGGGAGCCTAATTTCTCTCTCAAAGCTGCTAGAGTTTAGTTTGCTAAACTGGCCTGATGAGAAGTACTCCGCCCTCGGGATAGGAGGTTGAAGCCGTAGGCTGACCCGCTTGAAGTCTTGAGATAGGATATATCATGTTAAAGCACGACAGAAGCACTTCTTTTTTCTAAGACCGACTTTCGGATTGGCACCGAACACTTGATATTGTTCGGACGTCATGTTTTTACTAACGTTTCTTGGTTTTCCAAGCTTTTTGGCACTTTTAAACTATTTGTGCTTTTCCAGCATTAGTCTCGCAGTGCAACGCCGGACACCTTTAGGGATTCGGCAAAAACATTCTCAGATATTGCTATATATGCATCGGTTTCGAATTGTGTCTTCGGTCAATAGTTGGGTTGCCCGGCTCCTGCACTTGCTTCCTACGTTCCGTTTTGTTCTGCTAGGCGTGCAAAGGGAGAACCACTGCGATTGTGCTTCCAGCTCACATGGTTAAGCACCTCAGTGGAGAAAGCCGAAAACTGACTTTCACAAATAAGCGTAAACTGGTCGGCGATCCGATGACTATGTTAAATGATGGGCCGTTCATAACATTGGCCGAAGTGTTTACGGCTTGACCCCGACTGTCGCCGAACACTACCGGGGGCTATTAACTGGCCTCCCAAACTAAATCCTTGATATTATGCTCTTACATTAGAGCTAAGGCTGCATGATCAGGCTTAGCATGACAACCCAAAGAAAGGAACCGACAGCGGGACTATTTTCTTTGGAAGACATTTTCTTATGTTAAACAGTAATATAACATATCTCTCTGCGTACCTTTGTTCATAAAACCGTATGGCCAGATTGCCTTGTTTGTCGTAAATCTTTGCCCTCATAAAGGCTTTATAAAGTAGGACAAACACTCCTCGGCTACTAGCCGAGGAGGTGGAAGCCGATGGTCGGTCAACAAAGTTTTGTACAATGTGGATCCAAGCATTAATGACGTAAAGTACTTGGATACATTGAGTCATTACACATAATTTGTGATTTTACTATGGATATCGATCCTTAATTCGGCCACCCGTGCCCGCACTAAGGCTCGGGGGCTACTGGGCTTCGGCCTTATTATTTACAAATATTAAAGGGGCACATCGATCCCCTGATCTGGTGTTGCCACCCGACCAGTGTCTCGGGGGCTACTGCATTGCCTATTCAATGCAGAAAATTTTAAGTGCAATATAGTTGCCGAGAAGATTTTGATCCTCAGGTTGGTCGGCCGCACCCAACCTGAGTCTCGAGGACTAAGCACGCCTCTTTTTGTGTCCCGAAGTATTCTGCCAAGCTAGGACTTGATCCTGAGGCCAATTTTGCAAATCAACCTGAGTCTCAGCGGCTACTGGGATCAGCGGTCTTACGTCATCCTTCAGGTGCATCTCGGGTTTTAGACCGATACACACCTTGAGGGCTACTGGCCATATATCTCGGCAGAGAATAAATTGCAATAATAAAAAATATTAACAAAAAATCGGCCCCACAGTCGGGGTGGTGCACCACCTCGGAAGCAGTCCGGCATAAAGCTCGGGCGCTAGTGGGTGGCTCCATAGAGGGCATTTCCGGCATTAAGCTCGGCTAAACTCCTTCAACTTTTTTGAACCAAGGTGATATGACACCTCGGATATAGTCCGGCGTTGGAGCTGGGACACTGTCTGGCGTTGGAGCTCGGATACATAGTCCGGCGTTGGAGCTCGGATAAATTCCGGTGTTAGATCTGGGAAGCGGTCCGGCGTTGGTGCTCGGCTGCAAAAGATACCTCGAATGCAGTCCGGCGTTGGAGCTCGGACGCAAGAGGACGCTGCCGCCCGGGAACAATTTCAAACCCGAGGTGTGGCATAAAAATAACAAGGCATTGATAAAGGCCAGAAACTTAAGGGGGCTCCTCAGATACCCGACGTGTAAACTCGCCGAATGCATTTCGACGATCCTCAAGATCGAAGATGAGAAGATTTGTTGAACCAGTTTTCAAGACCGACGACCGAAGATGAAGAACAGTTCGGAAGAATCGAGGAGCGTCCCTAACTTGAAGACCGGTTCAGGGGGCTACTGACGGTGTCCTGGACTAAGGGGTACTCACCACGTCATCTCCTGATCTATTAGATTGGGCCAAGGACCCCCAGGGCCGTATACTCATGGGCCAGTTCGGACAGCTGCCGCATACAAGGAATATTCCACAAGACTTGGCGATCAAGACAAGGACTCCTCCCCACCGGCGTATTCGGCTAGGACTCTTGTTATCCTAGGCCTCTGGTGCATTATATAAACCGAGGCCAGGCTAGTCGATAGATCATATACATACAATCATACCATAGGCTAGCTTCTAGGGTTTAGCCTCTCCGATCTCGTGGTAGATCTACTCTTGTACTACCCATATCAATAATATTAATCAAGCAGGACATAGGGTTTTACCTCCATCAAGAGGGCCCAAACCTGGGTAAAACATCGTGTTCCCTGCCTCCTGTTACCATCCACCTTAGACGCACAGTTTGGGACCCCCTACCCGAGATCCGCCGGTTTTGACACCGACATTGGTGTTTTCATTGAGAGTTCCGCTGTGTGATCGACAAAAGGATCGATGGCTCGCCGGCAGATCAACTGCGACTTCGGTGTCTCCCTCACCAGTTCGACTGGTCACCTTGGTTCGACCAAGAATTGCGCCCCGTGTCCGGATCACCATGTTCGAACGAGGGCCTTCATCAAACATCAACTCCGATCTCTATCAAGATCACGGAGGAATCATCTATGGAGCTCGGGGGCTCAACGTCAACATTGCCCTCAAGCGACCATGCTGTTTTTTTTGGACAGCGAACTCGTATCTGCCGCCACCACCTCCTCAAGTATCGCTTTGACGATTGCTTTGTTGGAATTGTGCGGAATTGAGTCTATAACAACCCTGGAAAATTTCGTCGAGTTCCGATGGAGGAATCTCTAGCAATCCTCGATATACCGGAGCCCTGTTAAATTTGGATGGGAATTTGGATGAGTTTAGGGCGTGGTGTCCAGCTTCTAGCTCGGACGTCCTTTGGAAGATCCAACCATTGATCGGCTCTGGAATTCCTATATCTACCATCTCTCAAAATTTCAGCTCGATCCGACCGTCCAAACTCCGGGAACCTTCCGATTAGTGCATCACTTTTCGGATCTGTTTTCTGCGCGAAAACGAATCCGACCCGAGTTCATCTTTTTTATGAATGGGATTTCGGACATCCCTTTTGAAGGAAGTTTTGTATGGGGTATTGTGTTTTGTTCCCGAACACATCCCACTAACTTTAAGATCTTTTGAACATGATCTTCAACATCATGCTGGTGTCAAACCAGTCCGGCAATATTACTCCACGGCCGCCGACCTGCGCTAGACACGTCGTCACTTTAGCCGAGCTCAACTTCTTCGGATCATCATCTCGGCAAGCCGAACAAGAGTCCGGCATCGCGAAGGATAAATCATCATCAACATCGCTGCCCCACGGATTACACGGAGCGGGCATACCGGCATCGCCGCACGGTCGCTTCATCAAGCCGGCATCGACCACGTCCCGACCTGCATCGACAGGGCCGCACTATTGCTTCTTCAAGCTGGTGTCCATCACGCCGACCTACTTCGACTCATCGGCTGACGTCGAGGCTTCGACATCTTGGCTGGATCGGGGGCTTCTCCATCTCTTCATCAACCTACTCCAGACACTTCGGCGTCACTAGCCGACCAGCTCCGTCACGTTAGCCGGGCCGAGGGCTTTGCCTCGGCGAGTCAACCTTTACCAGCATTGCCATGCCGTCATTTTATCGCCCATCAGACAATGGGTGTGCGGAGGGAGTCCCAATTTTGGGAATCACCTTCCTTCGGATTGCTACAACAAATAAACCAGGTGCTATTAATCCTAGTATTTTTTGCTTGTTTGGGTTCATTTTTCCCAAGGAATTATTACTCTAGTTTGTCCATGATATGTACACAGGTCTATCAAATGGTGACCGCATTAACGAGGGTCGCGTGGTGGTTCGATCAGTTTCCGTACATAGTCCGGCGAACGCCGCATCCGGAGCTCGGACCGACCTGTGAATTCAGGCTTTGCCACGCCTTTACTACATCACGCCGACGCCCTGCATCGACATTGACTTCGGCGCCAGGCCATATTTGTTCTATTCCTCACTTTGCATAAATTATTTATTATGCAACATTTTTTTAATCATCATTATTACTATTATCTCCGGTTTGCACTATTTTTTGTGCACAGGAAAATGATCCGGGGACTTCGGCGTCACTCTGCCGGTCTGCATTGACCGTGCTATGTCACCACTTCGGCGTGTCGAGCTTTCCGCTCCGCCACCTCGGGACCAGCTTGGGGGATGGAACCTTGCCCCGCATCAAGCTCGGACCGCGTCATCAATACCGAACACATTAACCAGCTAAGTCGCTTTCATGCTCAAAGCTTTAATTTCTAACTTGCGTTCGGTTCGACCAAGCATTATACTTTTTTGGAAAAAAGTTGCGTGTAAAAAATTTCCTTGTCTAAACTTTGTTTGTGACGCAAAAATTCAAATACCTTCATTTGGGGGCTTCCTTCATGAAGCTTTTCCACTTGCATATGATTATACTTGTACGGCTTCGTTCCTTGTTCGTGTATTACGCCACAATATGCACCATATTGACTTAAGCGATTTGCAAGCTGGGTTGCCTCGCTCCTGTGTTTACCCCTACGTTCCCGATTGTTTAGCTAGGGAGTAAAGGGAGCACCTCCGCGATTGTCACGATCGGGTCGCCCGAGCCGGACCTCAGACTGGGTGAAGCCGAAAGCTAGTGCTCTTATAGTTTTCAATGATGGTCGGCACACAACGGAACTCCTGAGTACAAAAAGTCTATTGCACAAGTCTCATAATAACAATGAGCACCGAAGAAAGGTATCGGTGGGGGTACTATTTTCTTCGAAGATGCTTCTTACACTTCACGGTAATATAGCATAAGTTCCCTGAGCGTGCTTTGTCTGTTACAGCCTTATGGCCTGATTGCCTGGTTATTGGAAACACCGTCGATATTCTCGACCGATGGAGTACATATCACTTTTTGGTCCTTGACCGAAGAGGGAGAAGCTGACAGTCGGTTAAGACGTGTTTAAAGTTCGTTGAACATAGATATGATATAAGTACTTCGGTACATGCAATCATTCTTCTACCCAAGTCACTTGGGGGCTCTTAAGTTTATTTGAGCCGTTTTATAATAAGTGTTCTTCTTCTTAGTCGTTGCAAAGTTTTATTATTATTATTTATCACTCCTTTTTTGACACGAGTGTGCGGTCACTAGTCGGGGAGCCTAATTTCTCTCTCAAAGCTGCTAGAGTTTAGTTTGCTAAACTGGCCTGATGAGAAGTACTCCGCCCTCGGGATAGGAGGTTGAAGCCGTAGGCTGACCCGCTTGAAGTCTTGAGATAGGATATATCATGTTAAAGCACGACAGAAGCACTTCTTTTTTCTAAGACCAACTTTCGGATTGGCACCGAACACTTGATATTGTTCGGACGTCATGTTTTTACTAACGTTTCTTGGTTTTCCAAGATTTTTGGCACTTTTAAACTATTTGTGCTTTTCCAGCATTAGTCTCGCAGTGCAACGCCGGACACCTTTAGGGATTCGGCAAAAACATTCTCAGATATTGCTATATATGCATCGGTTTTGAATTGTGTCTTCGGTCAATAGTTGGGTTGCCCGGCTCATGCACTTGCTTCCTACGTTCCGTTTTTTTCGGCTAGGCGTGCAAAGGGAGAACCACTGCGATTGTGCTTCCAGCTCACATGGTTAAGCACCTCAGTGGAGAAAGCCGAAAACTGACTTTCACAAATAAGCGTAAACTGGTCAGCGATCCGATGACTATGTTAAATGATGGGCCGTTCATAACATTGGCCGAAGTGTTTACGGCTTGACCCCGACTGTCGCCGAACACTACCGGGGCTATTAACTGGCCTCCCAAACTAAATCCTCGATATTATGCTCTTACATTAGAGCTGAGGCTGCATGATCAGGCTTAGCATGACAACCCAAAGAAAGGAACCGATAGCGGGACTATTTTCTTTGGAAGACATTTTCTTATGTTAAACAGTAATATAACATATCTCTCTGCGTACCTTTGTTCATAAAACCGTATGGCCAGATTGCCTTGTTTGTCGTAAATCTTTGCCCTCATAAAGGCTTTATAAAGTAGGACAAACACTCCTCGGCTACTAGCCGAGGAGGTGGAAGCCGATAGTCGGTCAACAAAGTTTTGTACAATGTGGATCCAAGCATTAATGACGTAAAGTACTTGGATACATTGAGTCATTACACATAATTTGTGATTTTACTATGGATATTGATCCTTAATTCGGCCACCCGTGCCCGCATTAAGGCTCGGGGGCTACTGGGCTTCGGCCTTATTATTTACAAATATTAAAGGGGCACATCGATCCCCTGATCTGGTGTTGCCACCCGACCAGTGTCTTGGGGGCTACTGCATTGCCTGTTCAATGCAGAAAATTTTAAGTGCAATACAGTTGCCGAGGAGATTTTGATCCTCAGGTTGGTCGGCCGCACCCAACCTGAGTCTCGAGGACTAAGCACGCCGCTTTTTGTGTCCCGAAGTATTCCGCTGAGCTAGGACTTGATCCTCAGGCCGATTTTGCAAATCAACCTGAGTCTCAGCGGCTACTGGGATCAGCGGTCTTACGTCATCCTTCAGGTGCATCTCGGGTTTTAGACCGATACACACCTTGAGGGCTACTGGCCATATATCTCGGCAGAGAATAAATTGCAATAATAAAAAATATTGACAAAAAATCGGCCCACAGTCGGGGTGGTGCACCACCTCGGAAGCAGTCCGGCATAAAGCTCGGGCGCTAGTGGCTGGCTCCATAGAGGGCATTTCCGGCATTAAGCTCGGCTAAACTCCTTCAACTTTTTTGAACCAAGGTGATATGACACCTCGGATATAGTCCGGCGTTGGAGCTGGGACAGTGTCCGGCGTTGGAGCTTGGATACATAGTCCGGCGTTGGAGCTCGGATACATTCCGGTGTTAGAGCTGGGAAGCGGTCCGGCGTTGGTGCTCGGCTGCAAAAGATACCTCGAATGCAGTCCGGCGTTGGAGCTCGGACGCAAGAGGACGCTGCCGCCCGGGAACAATTTCAAACCCGAGGTGTGGCATAAAAATAACAAGGCATTGATAAAGGCCAAAAACTTAAGGGGGCTCCTCGGATACCCAACGTGTAAACTCGCCGAATGCATTTCGGCGATCCTCAAGATCGAAGATGAGAAGATTTGTTGAACCAGTTTTCAAGACCGACGACCGAAGATGAAGAACAGTTCGGAAGAATTGAGGAGCGTCCCTAACTTGAAGACCGGTTCAGGGGGCTACTGATGGTGTCCTGGACTAGGGGGTACTCACCACGTCATCTCCTGATCTATTAGATTGGGCCGAGGACCCCCAGGGCCGTATACTCATGGGCCAGTTCGGACAGCTGCCGCATACAAGGAATATTCCACAAGACTTGGCAATCAAGACAAGGACTCCTCCCCACCGGCATATTCAGCTAGGACTCTTGTTATCCTAGGCCTCTGGTGCATTATATAAACCGAGGCCAGGCTAGTCGATAGATCATATACATATAATCATACCATAGGCTAGCTTCTAGGGTTTAGCCTCTCCGATCTCGTGGTAGATCTACTCTTGTACTACCCATATCATCAATATTAATCAAGCAGGACGTAGGGTTTTACCTCCATCAAGAGGGCCCGAACCTGGGTAAAACATCATGTTCCCTGCCTCCTGTTACCATCCACCTTAGACGCACAGTTCGGGACCCCCTACCCGAGACCCACCGTTTGACACCGACAACCGTGCTCGGTGGATGCGCGTGAGAGAGACAGGGGAGGGGAGAGAGCGAGGAGAGAGAGAGAGATCGATCCAGACGGCTTCGGGGCTTATCCCCTCACCGACAAAGGCAGGCAAGGAGGCAGGAGGTGGCGTGAGGAGGGAGCACGTGCGTCGGCCACGCGCTCGGTATCCTACTGCTGAGAGGAAGATGACGACTGGCGTGTCAGCTGCCTGCTGGGCTGGGCCTCAGCTATCGTGCTGGGCCACGAGGTGGGTTGCACGGGTGAGTTCACTGCCTCTCTCTGTTTTGCTATTTAAGTTTCTGTTTCTATTGCTTTAACTCTGTTTTGATTTAGTATAATACTAAACCACATCTATAAATCCTGAAATAAATTGTGGGGACCTTTTGAATTATTCCCAACAACCCACATTTAGTTTCAGAATTATTTGAGCATTTAAAATAATTATAGCAATTAAATGCCCAAATTCAAATACATAATGATTTAATTCAATTGTCCAGAAGTGGCCTAGAAATATGTGCATCATTTTTTCCACAGGTTTTCACCTTTACCAAAAATCATGAACTTTTGTAAAGGGCATTCTGGGTTCATTGAAAATATTGTTTATTTGAACCTAGTTGAACTCATTTAGTGCTAGGGTTTCAACATCCCCATTTCAAGTTTCTGAGAAATTTAAACATGATGCACACAAGAAGGGCTAGCCTAGTGCATACTAGAAGTAGGGATGTGACAGGAAGGGTTCCGGAATTCATCGGAAGGGGTTCCGGATGTTTCTCAAAATGTTTGGGTATGAGAACACTTTATTTGGGCCAAAGGGGAAAGCCCACAAGGTTTTTGGAAAGTGCAAAAGGAAGTTTTGCGGAGTCCGGGGGCCAGACGCCAGGGTCCCTGGCGTCTGGGTCCAGACGCCGGGAACCCTGGCGTCTGGCCCTGGAGTCCGAGAAGGACTCTTCCCTTTCGGGTGAAACCGACTTTGTGGAGGCTTTTACTCCAAGTTTCAACCCCAAGGCTCAACATATAAATAGAGGGGTAGGGCTAGCACCCAAGAGAGATAAAGAAACACCAAGCCGTGTGCCGGCAACCCCGTTCCCTCTAGTTTATCCTCCGTCATAGTTTTCGTAGTGCTTAGGCGAAGCCCTGCGAGGATTGTTCTTCACCAACACCGTCACCACGCCATCGTGCTGCCGGAACTCATCTACTACTTCGCCCCTCTTGCTGGATCAAGAAGGCAAGGACGTCATCGAGCTGAACGTGTGCTGAACGTGGAGGTGCCGTACGTTCGGTACTTGATAGGGACGGATCGTGATGGTGTACGACTACATCAACCGCGTTGATAAACGCTTCCCCTTTCGGTCTACGAGGGTACGTAGACATACTCTCCCCTCTCGTTGCTATGCATCACCATGATCTTGCGTGTGCGTAGGAATTTTTTTGAAATTACTACGTTCCCCAACAGTGGCATCCAAGCCTAATTTTATGCATAGATGTTATATGCATGAGTAGAACACAAGTGAGTTGTGGGTGATACAAGTCATACTGCTTACCAGCATGTCATACTTTGGTTCGGCGGTATTGTTGGATGAAGCGGCCCGGGCTGACATTACGCGTACGTGAGACTGGTTCTACCGACGTGCTTTGCATACTGGTGGCTGGCGGGTGTCAGTTATCCAACTTTAGTTGAACCAAGTGTGGCTACGCCCGGTCCTTGTGAAGGTTAAAACAGCACTAACTTGACGAACTATTGTTGTGGTTTTGATGCGTAGGTAAGAACGGTTATTGCTCAGCCCGTAGCAACCACGTAAAACTTGCAACAACAAAGTAGGGGACGTCTAACTTGTTTTTGCAGGGCATGTTGTGATGTGATATGGTCAAGACGTGATGCTATATTTTGTTGTATGAGATGATCATGTTTTGTAACCGAGTTATCGGCAACTGGCAGGAGCCATATGGTTGTCGCTTTATTGTATGCAATGCAATCGCCCTGTAATTGCTTTACTTTATCACTAAGCGGTAGTGATAGTCGTAGAAGCAATAAGTTGGCGAGATGACAACGATGCTACGATGGAGATCAAGGTGTCGCACCGGTGATGATGGTGATCGTGACGGTGCTTCGGAGATGGAGATCACAAGCACAAGATGATGATGGCCATATAATATCACTTATATTGATTGCATGTGATGTTTATCCTTTATGCATCTTACTCTGCTTTGTTTGACGGTAGCATTATAAGATGATCTCTCACTAAATTTCAAGGTAAAAGTGTTCTCCCTGAGTATGCATCGTTGCCAAAGTTCGTCATGCCGAGACACCACGTGATGATCAGGTGTGATAAGCTCTACGTTCATCTACAACGGGTGCAAGCCAGTTTTGCACACGCATAATACTCGGGTTAAACTTGATGAGCCTATAATATGTAAATATGGCCTCGGAACACTGAGACCGAAAGGTCGAGCATGAATCATATAGTAGATATGATCAACATAGTTATGTTCACCATTGAAAACTACTCCATCTCACGTGATGATCGGACATGGTTTAGTTGATTTGGATCACGTGATCACTTAGATGATCAGAGGGATGTCTATCTAAGTGGGAGTTCTTAAGTAATATGATTAATTGAACTTAAATTTATCATGAACTTAGTACCTGATAGTATTTTGCTTGTCTATGTTGATTGTAGATAGATGGCCCGTGCTATTGTTCCGTTGAATTTTAATGCGTTCCTTGAGAAAGCAAAGTTGAAAGATGATGGTAGCAATTACACGGACTGGGTCCGTAACTTGAGGATTATCCTCATTGCTGCACAGAAGAATTACGTCATGGAAGCACCGCTGGGTGCCAGGCCTGCTGCTGATGCTGCTGATGACGTTAAGAACGCCTGGCAGAGTAAAGCTGATGACTACTCGATAGTTCAGTGTGCCATGCTTTACGGCTTAGAACCGGGAATTCAACGACGTTCTGAACGTCATGGAACATATGAGATGTTCCAGGAGTTGAAGTTAATATTTCAAGAAAATGCCCGGATTGAGAGATATGAAGTCTCCAATAAGTTCTATAGCTGCAAGATGGAGGAGAATAGTTCTGTCGATGAACATATACTCAAAATGTCTGGGTATCATAATCACTTGACTCAACTGGGAGTTAATCTTCCTATTGATAGTGTCATTGATAGAGTTCTTCAATCATTGCCACCAAGCTACAAAAGCTTCATGATGAACTATAATATGCAAGGGATGAACAAGACAATTCCCGAGCTCTTCGCAATGCTAAAGGCAGCGGAGGTAGAATCAAGAAGGAGCATCAAGTATTGATGGTCAACAAGACCACCAGTTTCAAGAAAAAGGGCAAAGGGAAGAAGAAGGGGAACTTCAAGAAGAACAACAAACAAGTTGCTGCTCAGGAGAATAAACCCAAGTCTAGACCTAAGCCTGAGACTGAGTGCTTCTACTGCAAACAGACTGGTCACCGGAAGCGGAATTGCCCCAAGTATTTGGCGGATAAGAAGGATGGAAAGGTGAACAAAGGTATATGTGATATACATGTTATTGATGTGTACCTTACCAGAGCTCGCAGCAGCACCTGGGTATTTGATACTGGTTCTGTTGCTAATATTTGCAACTCGAAACAGGGACTACGGATTAAGCAAAGACTGGCTAAGGACGAGGTGACGATGCGCGTGGGAAATGGTTCCAAAGTCGATGTGATCGCCATCGGCACGCTACCTCTACATCTACCTTCGGGATTAGTTTTAGACCTAAATAATTGTTATTTGGTGCCAGCGTTAAGCATGAAAATTATATCTGGACCTTGCTTGATGCGAGACGGTTATTCATTTAAATCTGAGAATAATGGTTGTTCTATTTATATGAGTAATATATTTTATGGTCATGCACCCTTGAAGAGTGGTCTATTTTTGTTGAATCTCGATAGTAGTGATACACATATTCATAATGTTGAAGCCAAAAGATGCAGAGTTGATAATGATAGTGCAACTTATTTGTGGCATTGCCGTTTGGGTCATATTGGTATAAAGCGCATGAAGAAACTCCATACCGATGGACTTTTGGAATCACTTGATTATGAATCACTTGGTACTTGCGAACCATGCCTTATGGGCAAGATGACTAAAACCCCGTTCTCCGGAACTATGGAGCGAGCAACAGATTTGTTGGAAATCATACATACTGATGTATGTGGTCCGATGAATATTGAGGCTCGCGGCAGGTATCGTTATTTTCTCACCTTCAGAGATGATTTGAGCAGATATAGGTATATCTACTTAATGAAACATAAGTCTGAAACATTTGAAAAGTTCAAAGAATTTCAGAGTGAAGTGGAAAATCATCGTAACAAGAAAATAAAGTTTCTACGATGTGATCGTGGAGGAGAATATTTGAGTTATGAGTTTGGTCTACATTTGAAACAATGCGGAATAGTTTCGTAACTCACGCCACCCGGAACACCACAGCGTAATGGTGTGTCCAAACGCCGTAATCGTACTTTACTAGATATGGTGTGATCTATGATGTCCCTTACTGATTTACCGCTATCGTTTTGGGGTTATGCTTTAGAGACGGCTGCATTCACGTTAAATAGGGCACCATCAAAATCCGTTGAGACAACACCTTATGAACTATGGTTTGGCAAGAAACCAAAGTTGTCGTTTCTTAAAGTTTGGGGCTGCGATGCTTATGTGAAAAAGCTTCAACCTGATAAGCTCGAACCCAAATCGGAGAAATGTGTCTTCATAGGATACCCAAAGGAAACTATTGGGTACACCTTCTATCATAGATCCGAAGGCAAGACATTCGTTGCTAAGAACGGATCCTTTCTAGAGAAGGAGTTTCTCTCGAAAGAAGTGAGTGGGAGGAAAGTAGAACTTGATGAGGTAACTGTACCTGCTCCCTTATTGGAAAGTAGTTCATCACAGAAACCGGTTCCTGTGACACCTACACCAATTAGTGAGGAAGCTAATGACGATGATCATGAAACTTCAGATCAAGTTACTACCGAACTTCGTAGGTCAACCAGAGAAAGATCCGCACCGGAGTGGTACGGTAATCCTGTTCTGGAGGTCATGTTACTTGACCATGATGAACCTATGAACTATGAGGGAGCAATGATGAGCCCAGATTACGCAAAATGGCTTGAGGCCATGAAATCTGAGATGGGATCCATGTATGAGAACAAAGTGTGGACTTTGGTTGACTTGCCCGATGATCGGCAGGCCATCGGAAATAAATGGATCTTCAAGAAGAAGACACGCGCTCATGGTAATGTTACTGTCTACAAAGCTCGACTTGTTGCAAAAGGTTTTCGACAAGTTCAAGGAGTTGACTATGATGAGACCATCTCACCAGTAGCGATGCTTAAGTCCGTCCGAATCATGTTAGCTATTTCCGCATTTTATGATTATGAAATTTGGCAAATGGATGTAAAGACTGCATTCCTGAATGGATTTCTGGAAGAAGAGTTGTATATGATGCAACCTGAAGGTTTTATGATCCAAAAGGTGCTAACAAAGTGTGCAAGCTCCAGCGATCCATTTATGGACTGGTGCAAGCCTCTCGGAGTTGGAATAACATTTTGATAGTGTGATCAAAGCATATGGTTTTATACAGACTTTTGGAGAAGCCTGTATTTACAAGAAAGTGAGTGGGAGCTCTGTAGCATTTCTAATATTATATGTGGATGACATATTGTTGATTGGAAATGATATATAATTTCTGGATAGCATAAAAGGATACTTGAATAAGAGTTTTTCAATGAAAGACCTCGGTGAAGCTGCTTACATATTAGGCATCAAGATCTATAGAGATAGATCAAGACGCTTAATTGGACTTTCACAAAGCACATACCTTGACAAAGTTTTGAAGAAGTTCAAAATGGATCAGGCAAAGAAAGGGTTCTTGCCTGTGTTACAAGGTGTGAAGTTGAGTAAGACTCAATGCCCGACCACTGCAAAAGATAGAGAGAAAATGAAAGATGTTCCCTATGCTTCAGCCATAGGCTCTATCATGTATGCAATGCTGTGTACCAGACCTGATGTGTGCCTTGCTATTAGTTTAGCAGGGAGATACCAAAGTAATCTAGGAGTGGATCACTGGACAGCGGTCAAGAACATCCTGAAATACCTGAAAAGGACTAAGGATATGTTTCTCGTTTATGGAGGTGACAAAGAGCTCATCGTAAATGGTTACGTTGATGCAAGCTTTGACACTAATCCGGATGATTCTAAATCGCAAACCAGATACGTGTTTATATTGAACAGTGGAGCTGTCAGTTGGAGCAGTTCTAAACAGAGCATCGTGGCAGGATCTACATGTGAAGCGGAGTACATTGCTGCTTCGGAAGCAGCGAATGAAGGAGTCTGGATGAAGGAGTTCATATCCGATCTAGGTGTCGTACCTAGTGCATCGGGTCCAATGAAAATCTTTTGTGACAATACTGGTGCAATTGCCTTGGCAAAGGAATCCAGATTTCACAAGAGAACCAAGCACGTCAAGAGACACATCAACTCCATCCGGGATCAACTCCAGGTGGGATACATAGAGATTTGCAAGATACATATGGATCTGAATGTTGCAGACCCGTTGACTAAGCCTCTTCCACGAGCAAAACATGATCAGCACCAAGGCTCCATGGGTGTTAGAATCATTACTATGTAATCTAGATCGTTGACTCTAGTGCAAGTGGGAGACTGAAGGAAATATGCCCTAGAGACAATAATAAAGTTATTATTTATTTACTTATATCGTGATAAATCTATTATTATTCATGCTAGAATTGTATTAACCAGAAACATGATACATGTGTGAATACATAGACAAACAGAGTGTCACTAGTATGTCTCTACTTGACTAGCTTGTTTATCAAAGATGGTTATGTTTCCTAACCATAGACATGAGTTGTCATTTGATTAACGGTGTCACATCATTAGGAGAATGATGTGATTGACTTGACCCATTCCGCATTTGATCGTTTAGTATGTTGCTATTGCTTTCTTCATGACTTATACATGTTCCTATGACTATGAGATTACGCAACTCCCAGTTACCGGAGGAACACTTTGTGTGCTACCAAATGTCACAACGTAACTGGGTGATTATAAAGGTGCTCAACAGGTGTCTCTGAAGGTACTTGTTGAGTTGGCGTATTTCAAGATTAGGATTTGTCACTCCGATTGACGGAGAGGTATCTCTGGGCCCACTCGGTAATGCACATCACTATAAGCCTTGCAAGCATTGTAACTAATGAGTTGGTTGCAGGATGATGTATCACGAAACAAGTAAAGAGACTTGCCGGTAACGAGATTGAACTAGGTATTGAGATACCGACGATCGAATCTCGGGCAAGTAACATACCGATGACAAAGGGAACAACGTATGTTGTTATGCGGTTCGACCGATAAAGATCTTCGTAGAATATGTAGGAGCCAATATGGCTATCCAGGTTCCTCTATTGGTTATTGACAAGAGAAGTGTCTCGGTCATGTCTACATAGTTCTCAAACCCATATGAGTTATGAATGTTGGTAACCAAATGTTGTTTGGAGTTCCGGATAAGATCACAGACATGACGAGGAACTCCAGAATGGTCCGGAGATAAAGTTTGATATATGGGATAATAGTGTTTGGTCTCTGGAAGGGTTCCGGAATTCACCGGAAGGGGTTCCGGATGTTTCCTGAAATGTTTGGGTACGAGAACACTTTATTTAGGCCAAAGGGGAAAGCCCACAAGGTTTTTGGAAAGCGCAAAAGGAAGTTTTGCGGAGTCCCGGGGCCAGACGCCAGGGTCCCTGGCATCTGGGTCTAGACACCGGGAACCCTGGCGTCTGGCCCTGGAGTCCGAGAAGGACTCTTGCCTTTCGGGTGAAACCTACTTTGTGGAGGCTTTTACTCCAAGTTTCGACCCCAAGGCTCAACATATAAATAGAGGGGTAGGGCTAGCACCCAAGAGAGATAAAGAAACACAAAGCCGTGTGCCGGCAACCCCGTCCCCTCTAGTTTATCCTCCGTCATAGTTTTCGTAGTGCTTAGGCGAAGCCCTGCAAAGATTGTTCTTCACCAACACCGTCACCACGCCGTCGTGCTACCGGAACTCATCTACTACTTCGCCCTTCTTGCTGGATCAAGAAGGCAAGGACGTCATCGAGCTGAACGTGTGCTAAACGCGGAGGTGCCGTACGTTCGGTACTTGATCGGGATGGATCATGAAGGTGTACGACTACATCAACCGCGTTGATAAATGCTTCCGCTTTCGGTCTACAAGGGTACGTAGACACTCTCCCCTCTCGTTGCTATGCATCACCATGATCTTGTGTGTGCGTAGGATTTATTTTGAAATTACTACGTTCCCCAACATCACCCAAGGACACATATTTGATTTTCAACCAATTTATATGCACTGGAGCATGTGCATGTAGTTCAAATTTGAATTATGCACATAAATGCATTGAAAACTCAGTTAATGCATAAAATGTCCAAACGAACCCCGAAAAATCACAAAAATTGACACAACACTCCGCTTGTTCTATGTTGACATGAGAAAAAAATTAGAAAGCAATAAGAGGCAATGGATATCATTTCATCCCCAAAGGTGGGACATTCCCTACCGAAACCATCATGCTTGTTGTGAGAAGCTCTGGTTTGTGAGAAGCATATACCCAAACCTGCCCCAAATGGGACAAAAAATTTACCACAACATGTTGATGCCGCTCCATGATAGTATGCCAAGTTTCATGAATTTCAGACAAGTTTTGGATTTACTAGAATTTAAAAACCAGGCATCTCAATGTTTTGCCGGCAATCAACAGTTCCCTGGTGTTTGAATGGGACCTAAGCATGCACCCAAGGACACATATTTGATTTTCAACCAATTTATATGCATTGGAGCATGTGCATGTAGTTCAAATTTGAATTATGTACATAAATGCATTGAAAACTCAATTAATGCATAAAAATGTCCAAACGAACCCCAAAAAATCACAAAAATTGACACAACACTCTTGTTGTTCTATGTTGACACAAGAAATTTTTTGGAAGCAATAAGAGGCAATGAATATCATTCCGTCTCCAAAGGTGGGACGTTCCCTACCGAAACCATCATGCTTGTTGTGAGAAGCTTTGGTTTGTGAGAAGCATATACCCAAACCTGCCCCAAATGGGACAAAAATTTTACCACAACATGTTGATGCCGCTCCATGATAGCATGCCAAGTTTCATGAATTTCAGACGAGTTTTGGATTTACTAGAATTTAAAACCAGGTATCTCAATGTTTGCGTTCGAGTGACGATGGCAGGGTGTTTGACATTCATTCCCATTTCTTGCATGGGACCTAAGCAAGCAACCAAGGACACATATTTGAATTTTCAACTAATTTATATGCATTAGAGCATGTGCCTATAGTTCAAATTTGAATTATGCACATGAACGCATAGAAAACTCAGTTAATATATAAAAATGTCCAAGCGAACCCCAAAAAATCCAAAAAATTGACACAACACTCCTGTTGTTCTATGTTGAGACTAGGAAAAAATTGAAATCAAGAAGAGGCAACGGATATCGTTTCGTCTGGAAAGGTGAAACGTTCCCTACCGAAACCATCACACTTGTTGTGATAAGCCCTGGTTTATGAGAAGCTTATACCCAAACCTGCCTCAAATAGGACAAATTTTTTTACCACGGCATGTTGATGCTGCTCCATGATAGCATGCCAAGTTTCATGAATTTCAGACGAATTTTGGATTTACTAGAATTACAAAAGCAAGTACGTCGACGTTTGCCAGAGAGCCACGGTGCCGTGGTGTTTGAATTTCATCTCCATTTCTTGCATGGGAGATAAGCATAAACTCATGGACACATATATGATTTTACAACCCATGTTGGTGCACCGGAGCATGTGCATCTAGTTTAATTTTGAATTGTGCACCTGAAATGGCTAGAAAACCAATTTAATGTATAAAATGTTCAAACGAACCCTAAATAATTCCAATTCTTTTACGACACACATATAGTTGCATGTTCACTCCAGATAAAAGGTCTAGCAATTCAAACACCGTCCATTGCCGCTGTGACCCCATTATGTAATTCAATTAAGATGAAAAATCAAGTAGATCACACACAGTTTATTATCACCAACCGTGTGAGATGCAGCACAAAATATCTTGGAGCACCGTCGGTGTATAGTACGCCTATGGCTTACGCGAGAAGGTGCGTCGGCTACAGTCCACAGCCGGCGTCTCAAGCACACTAGCTCGCTCCCCAAATATCATTTCACTACTCAATCGTCGCCGGTGAAAGATGGGCACATGGACCCGCGTCGTTAGGGCAACTTCGGTGGCCCACTCCGGCGAGAGCACGGCCGCAGCCGCCATGCGCGTGCTAACAAGGTGCATGAGCGCGGCCGCAATCTGCGACCGGGCGGCAAAGGCAGCCCAAACGGCCGCTGTTGCTTCTCAGGTGGCGGCAGCAACATCTGCCTCGGGGATAGCAACTGGCGAGAGCAGCACAGTAGCTATCCGTTCCGCAGCGGCGGCCTTAGCCCTGATGGAGGCCGCCCACGACCATGTCGAGGCCGCCCACGCCCAGCTCCTGGCGGTCACATCACAAATCAAACGAAGCTTCTCCGACAACGGTCGGCAACCCATGGCCGAAGAGCTGGCAGTCGCCGACAGCGTTCGAGTAGCTGTCCGTTCCTCCGCCGCATACCTTGCGATGACGAAGCCCGTCCAATCCCAGATCGCGTCCGCCCAAGCCCAGCTTGTGGCGGCCTTTTCCAAAGAGATGGCAGATGCGGATGTCGAGATGCTTGCCGAGTATGGTGCGATGGATGCCATGGAGCCCCTTCCCCAGAAGACCGCCGGGCGTGAGCTGGACATGGAGGCGGCGGCGGAGATCGACGAGCACCAGCCATAGTAGTACTCTTTGTTTTGTTTAATTAAGAGCGCCGGTCTTTAATTTGTTAGAGTAATGTTTAGGTCAGCTAGCGCTGTTTAATTGCTGAACTTGCTTGATTAAGAAGTGTGGGTGTGCCGTAGTCTCCTTTGTGTACCCAAATTATGTAATGACGTGGATGACCACTGTAACCATGGAAATTCGAACCAAAATTTTTGATGTTCAAACTCATCACATACGGGTTAAGCTATCTGAATCGTTTGTGATGTTCACATATCGTACACAGTTCTGAATAAGGGACCATGTCTGATGACACTTTGCGTGCCAGTTTTTTTGCTGAAGTGATTCCAAATTTTCGGCTTCTGCGGAAATATCTACCTCCCCGCCCCCTTCCCCTTACCAAAAGCCACATTTCCCCTGTTTCCGCTTTCCTTTCCAAGTTGAAACCTTCACTCCTTGATTGCAGCGTCGCCTCCTCGTCGGCGACCCTCCTTCACGCTGCTCGGCCTCGTCTATCCAGGCAGGTAATCCACACCCGACCCCCATCCTCCTCCTCCTTCCACATCGCACATGCCCCGACCGCCGGTGCGAGCGCGACACCTTCCACCCAAATCACCGACCCCTCCACCAAATAAGCACCACTCTAAGCCATGGTGCACGTAGTATAGCCAGGATCTCAAGGAGCATTTGGCAGCGGAGAAGCAAATCGCGGCCGCACGCGCGGATGAGATTGTGATGGCTGCCATTCGTGCTAACCCCCAGATCTTGGAGGAGCACCTTGCCATTTGCTAGCTATGCCGGTTAAGCATGCTCGGTTTACCAGTTGCGTGTGCTGCTCCTGCCTTTCCTTCACAAATTCTAGTGAATTGTGCTATCTAATTTTACCATGCAATTTGTTGCTCTAGCGTATATGTTCTATATGTCATGCAGTGTGGTGCTCACTTATTAACTATTTTGTTAATTTGTTGTCGTCTTCAGTTAACTGTTTGGTTCAATTATGCAAATGTGATGTTCAATTCTTCAGGCTGCAATTTTGTATTGTCTTCCATGTGAGAAATAAATCAAATTTATCTTTACAAAATACATGAGAAACGAATACAATTGCTATATTTCCAAGTTGTCAAGCATGCTTAGTTTGGTTATACATTGTGCAATGTGGTGCTCAGTTAACGTTTGGTTCATTTGTGTTGTGGTGTTTAGTTAACTGTTTGGTTCAATTCTGCAATGTGATGTTCAATAGTTGTGGGTGCATTCTGTTATTGTATACCATGCGAGGAATAAATTGAATTTGGTTGTAGTAAATACATGAGAAGCAAATACAATTGCTACAATTGGATGTAGTTAACCGTTTGGTTAACTGTCTGATCTTCTATTAGGAGTATGTTATATTGTGCAATGTGGTGCTCAGTTAATGTTTGGTTCATTTCTTGTGGTGTTTTGTTAACTGCTTGGTTCAATTCTGCAATGCGATGTCCAATTGTCGTGGGTAGAATTTTGTATAGTTGTGCATGTGAGGAATAAACCGAATTTGGCTGCACTTAATACATAAGAAACATATACAAGTGCTATATTTTCTAGTTCTTAATCATGCTTGGTTTGGAGGGTTATCCATGTGGCTTGAATTAATCTGATGAATCTGCAATGTGCTTATTTTTCATCAACATATTTTACTGATAGCATGCGAACCCTTACTTAACCTGATGACTAACTACCTTATATGTGTTGCAGGGAAACAATGGGAAGCATTGAGGTTTATGATCGAGGTTAGCACATGCATGGTCCGTTGTCTAATTGCACATTATCGTGCAATTGCAGGAACCATTCTAATATTTTGGTTTTTAACAATTTGGTCTTGCACATGTAGGTCCTGCTGTCAGAGGTTTTGACCCACTGTTCGACCATTTTTGCATATGGGGAAATAAGTTGTCCATGAAAAACAATCAAATCAAGAAACCCAGAAAGATTGTTAGGATAAAGAAATTAGCGACAAAAAAACAAGATCTTTGTCTAGACAATGAAGAAGACATCAGTTCACTACAAGATGGTACTAACTATTATACCTTGCCTTTTTCTAATTCCTTTGCCTCATTTCCAATATAGATAAGATCTTTATGCACATCCTTGTTTCCAGGCCTTTCCAAAGTAGTTCACTGATGATTACCTCTCAAACCACCTCTATGGTTAGGAGGCGAGGAAGGTTTTCATACAACACCCACGGTTCAATATTGAAGTGTTCCTGAAGAGGAAGAAGGACGGACAGTCAATCATCCACAGGAACTGGCCTAAAGTTGCAAAGACCTTCAACATGAATGAAGGCTCAATATTCACCTTCCGCTTCAGCAGTTTTCCAGATGAGATGCATCTGTCTGTATATCGTCTATGATGCATGTGAAACTTGGTGCTGGTGTAGTTGTGTAATGGAGTAGCTGAGTGCTGAAGCTATATCATGTTGTACTCTGATGTATTTCAATTATGAATTTCGCTTCCTTAATATGGAAATGAAATATATTATGTGCTTAATATGAATGTTAATTATATTAATAAATGGATTATTAGTAATAGGCAATTAGCCTGCTAATTAGGTTTTGCTATTGCAAACGGTTATTGAAAAAATACCGTGGGCGATGACCTCAGGAAATGCACACAGTTTCTAGGAATAAACTGTGTTGGATCAATGAACAATCACACACGACTTTCTCTTGAAAACTGTTGGTGTTAGGCCACCTTGCGCAAACGTTTACCACATAAAAATGGTGTGTGATGGACAACCTTTGCCACACAGTTTCTTCTACGGACCGTGTGTGATACATTCAATAATGCAAATGATTTAACGGGAAAATTTTGTGTGATTTACCTGTGAATGGAAATGTTTTCCTTGGATCGACTGTGTGGGATGTACATACGAAAGGAAACGTTTAGCGGGGACTGACTGTGTGGGATGTACTTGCGACCGGAAACAATTTCGCATGTATAATTGTATTTTTTTAGCTCTACTATACGTATTTTCGTATTTGAGCGCTCGCTGGTCGCACACGACCTCATTTTGTCGAGCGTGTGCGCCAGGAGGGCATATCCCAACGGTTTCTGGGTCATGTGAGAAGGACCCCCTATCGCCCATACTCACTAGGCGACGGTTCCAAATGCCATCACGAAAAGGGGTTAAAAACCATTTGTATAGCACCGACGCGCACTAGTGATGGCACATGTGCCGGACTGGAAGCATAGACGTATGTGCCAAGAGGGAATGTTCCTGTGGCCCGACGAGGATGTCGGTTCCTCTGAGTGGGGGTATATGCGATAACCTGGCTTATTAGGGATGATAGACTACTCATATCAATAAGGAATTCCTTCTTTTTCGGGAGCCCATTCGGATAGAACTCCAAAGTTAAGCATGCTCAGCTTGGAGTAGTTTCAGGATGGGTGACCGACCGGGAAGTTGCTCCCGGGTGCGCACGAGTGAGGACAAAGTGCGCAGAAAAGACTAGTATTGATCTGTGCGGCCATTCTAGATCCTGCTAGGAGTACCGACCACCGGCGGGTGTGTTCGGGGCGTTACACCTTGTACCTTGAATGTGAGGTGTTTTCTTCAGTCTTCACTCTGTACACCCACTTTTTCTTGAGTGCTTTCTTGCCCTTTGGCAGATTCACTAACTCAAAAGTGTCATTCTCATACAGGGAATTCATCTCATCCTGCATGGCTTCTGACCACTCTTCCTTGTTCTCATCAGACATTGCATCCTCATAGCATGAGGGCTCACCTGCATCTGTCATCAACACATATTGACATGCTGGATGCTTAGAAGAAGGAATGTGACCTCTTTCACTTATTCTTTGCTGCTGCACTGGTGGTGAATCAGGTGGATTTTCATTGGCATCATCATTACCAACTTCATCATCATCATCATCATCATCATCATCACTTGATGAGTGCTCATCACTTTGACTTGTATTGTCTTGATCAGTTGCATTTCCACTATCTTCAGTGCCATCATCTCCCCGTGATTGTCATGCATAAGAGGAGGACGGATTGGATCCATGTCAACATGAGCTGTGTTGGTTATTGGCTTATGTGGTTTCCCAATATCTTTTATTGTTTCATCTTCAATGAACGCCACATCTCAGCTTCTCACAATCTTTCTATTGGCTGGATTCCACAACCCGTAGCCGAACTCTTCACTTGGTTGGCTAAGGTAGATGCACTACTTTGTCATGCTATCAAGCTTGGATCTCTCGTCCCTTGTAACATGTACAAATGCCCTACAACCAAAGACCTTCAAGTTCTTGTATGATACCTCCTTCGTTGACCAAACTCTCTGAGGAATATTACCTGCAAGAGGAACTAAGGGAGATAGGTTAACCACATACATAGCATTCATCAATGCTTCAGCCCAAAATGAATTAGGTAAATGAGCATGAGAGAGTATAGTTGTGACCCTCTCTATGAGTTTCATGTTCATTCTCTCTGCAAGATCATTGAGCTAAGGTGTCTTTGGTGGACTCTTCTCAAGCATGATGCCAAACTTCCTGGAATACCTTTCAAAAGGTCCTCGGTATTCACCACCATTGTCTGGTCTCATGAACTTCAATTTCCAGCCAGTTTCTCTCTCAACTTTGGCATGGAACTTCTTGAAGGCTTCAAGCGTCTGGTATTTGTGTTTTAGCACATACACAAAAACCTTTCTAGAATGGTCATCAATAAAAGTCACAAAGTATAATGGTCCACCATGACATTTCTCAGTCATGGATAAAACATCAGTGTGCACAATATCAATAACATTTTATGCACAGTGTGGAGGGAGCGTACGAAATGCAACCCTATGTTATTTACCAATAAAACAGTGTGCACATGGTTCCAAGGATATACCTTTCAACTCAGGGAGGTAATCCATGCAAGCAAGAGCATGCATGCCCTTCTCACTCATATGCCCAAGCCTCTTATGCCACAATTAAACCGAAGTGTCATTCTCAGCAATGTTCAACACCTCATTGCACAACTTGGTTTTAGTCACATAGAGATTACCTTACCTACTTCCTCGAGCCACAATCAAAGAGCATTTGGTGAGCTTCCATTTTTCTTCACCAAAATAATTAGAATGTTTGATGTCATCAAGCTTGCCAACTAACAATAAATTCAGCCTTATGTCAGGAACATGCCTCACATCATCGAGCACCAATCTACAACCTGTATTTGTTTCAATGCATATAGAGCCCTTTCCAACAATTGTTGACGAACCACTATTTCCCATCCTCACTTTTCCAGTAACACCACTACTGTAAGATGTGAAATACTTCGTGTGTGATGTGATGTGATGTGGAAGGACGCACCTGAATCCACAACCCGACTCATGGCATCATCACGAACAACACTATAGTATTCTTCATCTTCAATGACTAGATAATCCTCATATGTTGCAGTCATGGCTGAGCTACTCTCAGCCTTTTGCTCGGTTTCCTTTGCAACTTTTCCTTCTGCAAGCTCTCTTTTCTACTTCCTACACTTGCTATTTATGTGTCGTGGATTGCCACAATGAAAGAAAGTAATATCTTTTCTCTGTTTTGACTTTGATCTCCTCCTGGATCTACTCCTGCCTTGTTGAAATCTTGTGTTTATGCATCCACGGTTCTCATTCTTCCCATAGGTTTCAGCTACATATGCATCAGAAGAAGAGGCATCACCCTTTTCCTTCTTTCTGGCTTCTTCATTCATCATATTGTTCTTCACCATCTTCAAAGTCAGCTTCCCATCTGGAGTTGAATTGCTAAGTGACACAACAAGTGTGTTCCAACTACCAAGCATGGAACTCAGCAGCAACAATATATGCTTGCACCTCATCCTCAAAGTTAATCTTCATGGCTGAAAGTTGATTTATATGGCACTGGAAGACATTCAAGTTCTCAATCACACTTGTGCCATCTTGGTACTTAAGCTTTGCAAGTCTTTTGATCACCGAGTCCTTATTCATTGATGTCTTCCTCTCATACATAGACTCCAACTTCTACCACATCTCATACGCATTTGTGTCATTTGCAACATGGTGGAATATATTGTGGTTGATGTACAGCTAAATCATACCTACTTCCTTTTTGTGCAAAACTCTCCATTCTTCTTCTGTGACACATGTGGGTATCTTGTCTTTCTCAATTGGCTCATACAAATCCTTGCAATAAAGGATGTCTTCCATCATGGGTTTCCATAATGAGTAATTTGAAGAGTCAAGTTTTATCATGCCACTTGTACTAGCGCTTGCCATTGTGTGCAGCACTTCCAGAAACAACCAAGCAACTGGGATTAGCAACCTCCTAAGCAAACAAGGCTCAGATACCACTCTGCTGGGAATTAGCAAACAAATGCACTTGTGGTTAACTGAAAACTGCAGTGGAAACAAAGCACCACATCATGTACTAACTCAAGGATCGTTGCTTAGTTCGGAAGGAAACATGTGCAGCAGCATATATGGAGGTAAAATGTTACTCAGTAGACGAGGCGCTCCTCAGGCGGGTGTCTTGTGGTAGGACAAACTTTCTGGATAGCAGAAAGCATCAACAAAGACACCATATTTTTACGTGGAAAACCCCCAAATTTGAGGGGAAAACCACGGGTCGAAGCCACCCAAATCCTCTTCCACTATTATCAAATGTGGGATACAACAAGTTCTTCTCTAGATAGCACTAGAGGATCTCATACATCAAGATTTCTGAATCTTGGATAAACACAACAAGATTTGGGGCTCAAGAGCTAGGGATTGGAATAATCTCACCAAAGATGGTGGAACCGGAGCTTGAAGGAGACGAGATAGTGGATCTGGATCATCACAACCTTGGGGAGGAGCTCCCTTTGCTTCTTCCTTGAATCCTCCTCTTCTTCCCTTGATAACCCACAAGTATAGGGGATCACAACAGTTTTTGAGGGTAGAGTATTCAGCCCAAATTTATTGATTTGACACAAGGGGAGCCAAAGAATATTATCAAGTATTAGCAGTTGAGTTTTCAATTCAACCACACCTGAAATACTTAATATCTGCAGCAAAGTATTTAGTATGAAAGTCGTATGGAAGTAACGATAACGGTGGCAAAAGTAACAGCAGTAGTTTTTGTAACAGTGGCAACGGAAAAATAAGTAAGCAAAGATCAATATGTGGAAAGCTCGTAGGCAATGGATCAATGATGGAAAATTATGTCAGATGTGATTCCTCATGCAACAGTTATAACATAGGGTGACACAAAACTAGCTCCAGTTCATCAATTAATGTAGGCATGTATTCCGATTATAGTCATACGTGCTTATGGAAAAAAACTTGCATGACATCTTTTGTCCTACCCTCCCGTGGCAGCGAGATCCTATTGGAAACTAAGGGATATTAAGCCTCCTTTTAATAGAGTACCGGACCAAAGCATTAACACTTAGTGAATATATGAACTCCTCAAACTATGATCATCACCGGGAGTGGTCCCGATTTTTGTCACTTCGGGGTTGCTGGATCATAACACATAGTAGGTGACTATTGATTTGCAAGATAGGATCAAGAGCTCACATATATTCATGAAAACATAATAGGTTCAAATCTGAAATCATGGCACTCAAGCCCTAGTGACAAGCATTAAGCATAGCAAAGTCATAGCAACATCAATCTTAGAACATAATGGATACTAGGGATCAAACCCTAACAAAACTAACTCGATTACATGGTAAATCTCATCCAACCCATCACCATCCAGCAAGCCTACGATGAGATTACTCATGCACGGCGGTAAGCATCATGAAATTGGTGACGGAGGATGGATGATGATGATGATGATGGCAACGGATTCCCCTCTCCAGAGCCCCGAACGGACTCCAGATCAGCCCTCCTGAGGAAGTTAGGGCTTGGCGGCGGCTCCGTATCGTTAAACATGATGAATCCTTCTCTCTGATTTTTTTCCCGGAAAGTGAATATATGGAGTTGAGGTTGGTGGAGTCCCAGGGGGCCCACGAGGCAGGTGGGCGCACCCTAGGGGCGCGCCCTGCACCCTCTTGGAGAGGGTGTGGGCCCCTTGGTGCTGATTCTTTTGCCAGTATTTTTCCTTAATTCCAAAACGTGTCTCCATGGATTTTCAGGTCATTCTGAGAACTTTTATTTCTGCACAAAAATAACACCATGGCAATTCTGCTGAAAACAGCGTCAGTCCGGGTTAGTTCCATTCAAATCATGCAAGTTAGAGTCCAAAACAAGGGCAAAAGTGTTTGGAAAAGTAGATACGTTGGAGAAGTATCAACTCCCCAAGCTTAAACCTTTGCTTGTCCTCAAGCAATTAAGTTGACAAACTGAAAGTGATAAAGAAAAACTTTACAAACTCTGTTTGATCTTGTTGTTGCAAATATGTAAAGCCAGCATTGAAGTTTTCAGCAAAGATTATGAACTAACTATATTCACAATAACATTTAGGTATCATGTTTACTCATATCAACGGCATAATCAACTAGCGAGCAATAATAATAAATCTCGGATGACAACACTTTCTCAAAACAATCATAACATGATATAACAAGATGGTATCTGGCTAGCCCTTTCTGAGACTGCAAAACATAAATGCACAGCACCCCTAAAGATCAAGGACTAACTAGACATTGTAATTCATGCTAAAAGAGATCCAGTCACAGTCATACTCAATGTAAATTAATAGCAATGCATGCAAATGACAGCGGTGCTCTTTAACTGGTGCTTTTTAATAAGAGGATGATGACTCAACATAAAAGTAAATAGATAGGCCCTTCACAGAGGGAAGAAGGGATTTGCAGAGGTGTGCCAGAGCTCGAGTTTTGAAACAGAGATAAATAATATTTTGAGTGGCATACTTTCATTGTCAACATAACAACCAAGAGATCTCGATATCTTCCATGCTACACACATTATAGGTGGTTCCCAAATAGAATGGTAAAGTTTATACTCCCCCACCACCAACAAACATCTATCCATGGCTTGTACGAAACAACAGGTGCCGTCCAACTAACAACAATCCTGGGGGAGTTTCGTTTGCAATTATTTTGATTTGATTTGAGCATGGGACTAGGCATCCCGGTTACCGGTCATTTTCTCGTGAATGATGAGCGGAGTCCACTCATCGTGAGAATAACCCACCTAGCATGGAAGATATAGACATCCCTAGTTGATCCATGAGCTATTCGAGCATACAAAACAGAATTTCATTTGAAGGTTCAGAGTTTGGCACATACAAATTTACTTGGAACAACAGGTAAATACCGCACATAGGAAGGTATGGTGGACTCATATGGAATAACTTTGGGGTTTATGGAAGTGGATGCACAAGCAGTATTCCCGCTTAGTACAAGTGAAGGCTAGAAATAGACTGGGAAGCGACCAACTAGAGAGCGACAACAGTCATGAACATGCATTAAGATTAATCAACAATGAATGCAAGCATGAGTAGGATATAAATCACCATGAACATAAATATCGTGGAGGCTATGTTGATTTTGTTTCAAGTACATGCGTGAACATGTGCCAAGTCAAGCCACTCGAATCGTTCAAAGGAGGATACCACTCTTACCCCCTTAACTAAATCTCGTCCTCGAGATTTAGTTGGTCAGGGAACAAGTATGACTTGAGGACACCGTTTCCAGCTCGGGTATCCTTTTTCGTTTAGTTATTGTTCCCTCAGGAATTTCATATGATTTGATTATCTTTTCTCGGGGGTGGTTTGCTTCACCTTTCCTCAAATTCTGACGGGTTTTTGGCTCTCACACCAAATCCTTTTGCTAACGTTGATTCTTTCATATCTGCGGTAATATCCAATGGATCTGAGCATAAATTTCCTTTTGTCATGAAAACCTTAATACTTCTGTCATGGGGTTGCTTCAAATAAATGCAGGCCTTCTGGTTTCAATAAATGCTGAGAATTAATCATGGCCATCTTCTGACAGGATCTGACAGCTCATAGGTGGTACTGATTTTGATTTATTTCTTTGGCTCGAGCATGAGATATGTACCAAAGATCTAACTGCCTTTTGTCAGGAGCAATATAACGGTGTATGGAGTTATAGCTGTGTCATACCCCAAGTATTTATATCTTGAGACTGGCCTGCCAGGGGGCTGACGGACAAATGCTTTTTTTCTAACAGACTGACCGTGTACTTGATTTCCTCGGTGAGTATACCGGGTCTGAGATGATTGTTCGGCTTATGATTTACCCATTTTGTCAGTATACTCAATTGGATTTTCCACACTAACCATTCCAAGCAGGTCAGCGGGATATGAAATCCTTGTAAAACAGAGTAGGCCGCTGAGAGTATGTCTTTGTGGATCCATATGTAAATTATGACCTCCAACTGATTTGGGTATCCGGACCCTGATGGTCGCGCAAAAATCATCATTCCTTTGTTGTTAGTCTCACCCTTTAATGGTCATGATTTTCTTTGTTAGGATACCTTACTGAAATAAGTTGACCACACCTGTCCTTGATTCTTCGTATGACCATGGACGTGATTAGTGCAATATTTTTGACATTATTCCTTGTGCCTGTTTTCTGACCTGGGTTCGCACACATATGACATATTCCCAGGGTTCGTAGTTATATAGAGCTCATTGCTGAGACCAATCATACAAGAAGGTGACAAGGTTTTAGGACATCTCCTTGTCAGTTGCGGGAATAATGACCTTGATGACCTTTGTCAAGGCTATTGATTCTGTGATGTCATCTCCAGATCTTGTCGATCCTTGTATTATATGAAATGTATCTCTGTTTATCTTCATTTGCGTGATTCATGAGGCTATGGGATCCGTACTTTCCTTTAGGTATATCTGTTGGATCCTTGTCGTACCTCGTATGAGTGACTGATATGGTTGGGGATGCATGCCCACAATATATATAAGAAGAATATGCCACCGAACACTCGATCCTTGCGGTAGGCATATGTTTTGACTGCATTGTACCTTTGACAAAATTATTGCAAATCTGATCATTGAACTACAGAGAAAAGCCATTCGTGTAGCTTGCCGAGGAAGGCTCGTTAGCTTCTTCTCGAAGCTTTTGTCTGGGTAGCGTGCAGAAGAAGCCTAGATAGCTTACACACCAAGCTTGACATGAGTATTGTGCAGGAGAAGCCGGGTTTCCGTACTTGAGAAGCTTCTCCTCGAGCTGCTTGTCGAGAGGGATTCATTTTCTGTCTGTCAGAAGCTTTTATTGAGGTATCTTGCTGTGTAAGACCGGGTATCTTGGGCCGGAAATTTTTCACATATCATGCTGAGGAAAATTGAGGAGCCTTGCGTCATAAATTTCTTCCGATAACGTGTGGAAGAAGACTGAGTTTCTTACATCCAGATCTTCATACTAATATGCAGACTGAAATCTACACACACGCCCATAATATTCTATGACTGATTATTTGCATGAGAAAATTTGTTTGATTGTCTTCCTTGAGCATATCACATTCTGACTTTATTTTGTATGATAACATATTTCAAGCAGCATGCATTGCTGAGCCAAAATTTTGTATATGATCCATACCTTTGACTGAAAATATAACGTTGAGTTTGTACAAGACTTGTCTTGCTGCTGACTTGATCATTACTGCCGTGAGGATTTTGTACCGATGTAGACTTGAGTTATCAGTACTGTTGTGAGGAGTGCACACTAATACAAAAATTGATTATCAGAATCAAAATCAAATATTCCCCATTTCACTGCAGTCGGCTGAGAATTCCATTCGGTTTAGCTAAGTTTCCAAATATTTGAACTCATTGCTGATACTTCAGATCCGGTGTCGGTTGATGAGCAACTCTTTATAGGGGAAAAATAATGTAACACCGGGGCCCAAAAGAAAGAAGCAAAAGAAAACTCAACTAAACAAAAGCACATGACAACAATCAATTCACACACAACCAGTGTCACATATTACTGCTAGTCACACAATATGCATGCCTACTTAAGCACACAAATCTCACGGGATCTTCGGTTCTACGATCTAGCATGCTGTGATGATGTGCACGAGGATGAATAAATGTGTGGAAGAATTGGTGTAAACAGCACTACACCAAGTGCTAGCTTAGCCAGGTAGCAACCTGGACTAGCTCGGAGGCAAGGACGTACTTGGTAACCATGTAGAAGGACACAAATGTCGTTGCCACATTATTATCAAGCGGACGGAAAATATCCGTACTCGTCCAAGAAATAAGGATTGCGGGGAAACTGAGTCTGCTGGCATTGCCCTTTCTTGATTACTAAGACCATTAAGGGTTGCCAACACGACAAGAAAAAAAAGACGATCCGGGATAGAAGCATGTCTATCACCAAAATGATAGGCAGGGCTGAAAGAAGGATATCAGTGTGATACCTGAGCACCATTTTTGCAAACAGTGTCGGGATCACTTGGCATCAGTCTGCTGGGACAGAAATGACACCAAACACCGAAGAACGAGCAAGAAAATAAAACCAGAGAAAAGGCCGAGCAGTAGTGGATCCAAACCGATGCCAGCTACACTCACAACATAAATCGTTAGTAGAAAAATAATAAGGCTACATGCATGCTATGCAACAAACAAATGCAACAACCAAATGCAATAAGCAAGCCAGACTCTATACTATCGATTACTACCGGTTTCTACCGCTCGCGCTGACTAGGGCGTCCTACAGCCAGACCTGCTCTGATACCAAGCATTGTGGCATCCCGACTCAGAGAAACCGGAGCACCCCGTATTCCATCCCAGAGATCAAGGAGAAGTCTCTGGAATACGACACTGCTTGACATAGAACAAATCAACTCTTATTACAAGAATAATAATACAAGGGCCTGATATTACAAAGAAGCACATCAGCATGGGGACACTACGCCTGCGATACTACACTTTCTCTATGCTAGCAGCAGAACAACTCGTAGCAGCGGAATACTTCTAGCAGCGGAACAACGACGAAGGTGGTGAACTCCACTCTGCAGGGACTCTGGCTGGGGCACTATCGGTGTCAAAACCGGCGGATCTCGGGTAGGGGGTCCCGAACTGTGCATCTAGGCCGGATGGTAACATGAGGCAGGGAACATGATGTTTTACCCAGGTTCGGGCCCTCTTGATGGAGGTAAAACCCTACGTCCTACTTGATTAATATTGATGATATGTGTAGAACAAGAGTAGATCTACCACGAGATCAGAGAGGCTAAATCCTAGAAGCTACCCTATGGTATGATTGTTTGTATATATCTATCGACTAGCCTGGCCTCAGTTTATATAATGCACCAGAGGCCTAGGATAACAAGAGTCCTAGCCGAATACGCCAGTGGGGAGGAGTTCTTGTCTTGATCACCAAGTCTTGTGGAATCTTCCATGTATGCGGTAGTTGTCCAAACTGGCCCATGAGTATACGGCCATGGGGGTCCTCGGCCAAATCTAACAGATCGGGAGACGACGTGGTGAGTACCCCCTAGTCCAGGACACCGTCAGTAGCCCCCTGAACTGGTCTTCAAGTTAGGGACGCTCCTCGATTCTTCCGAACTGTTTTTCATCTTCAGTTGACGGTCTTGAAAACTGGTTCAACAAATCTTCTCATCTTCGATCTTGAGGATCGCCGAAATGCATTGGGCGAGTTTACACGTCGGGTATCCGAGGAGCCCCTTTAAGTTTCCGGCCTTTATCAATGCCTTGTTATTTTTATGCCACACCTCGGGTTTGAAGTTGTTCCCGGGAGGCAGTGTCCTCTTGCGTCCGAGCTCTAACGCCGGACTGCATTCGAGGTATCTTTCGCGGCCGAGCACCAATGCTGGACCGCTTCCGAGCTCCAACGCCGGAATGTATCCGAGCCCCAACGCCGGACTATGTCCAAGCTCCAACTATTGGAAATATGCCCTAGAGGCAATAATGAAATGGTTATTATTATATTTCTTTGTTCATGATAATTGTCTATTGTTCATGCTATAATTGTGTTATCCGGAAATCGTCATACATGTGTGAATACATAGACCACAACACGTCCCTAGTGAGCCTCTAGTTGACTAGCTCGTTGATCAAAAGATAGTCATGGTTTCCTGACTATGGACATTGGATGTCATTGATAACGGGATCACATCATTAGGAGAATGATGTGATGGACAAGACCCAATCCTAAGCATAGCTCAAAGATTGTGTAGTTCGTTTGCTATAGCTTTTCCGAATGTCAATTATCATTTCCTTAGACCATGAGATTGTGCAACTCCCGGATACCGTAGGAGTGCTTTGGGTGTGCCAAATGTCACAACGTAACTGGGTGACTATAAAGGTACACTACAGGTATCTCCGAAAGTGTCTGTTGGGTTGGCACGAATCGAGACTGGGATTTGTCACTGCGTAGGACGGAGAGGTATCTCTGGGCCCACTCGGTAATGCATCATCATAATGAGCTCAATGTGACCAAGTGGTTGATCACAGGATCATGCATTACGGTACGAGTAAAGTGACTTGCCGGTAGCGAGATTGAACGAGGTATTGGGATACCGACGATCGAGTCTCGGGCAAGTAACGTACCGATTGACAAAGGGAATTGTATACGGGGTTGATTGAATCCTCGACATCATGGTTCATCCGATGAGATCATTGATGAGCATGTGGGAGCCAACATGGGTATCCAGATCCCGCTGTTGGTTATTGACCGGAGAGTCGTCTCGGTCATGTCTGCGTGTCTCCCGAACCCGTAGGGTCTACACACTTAAGGTTCAGTGACACTAGGGTTGTTGAGATATTAGCATACGGTAACCCGAAAGTTGTTCGGAGTCCCGGATGAGATCCCAGACGTCACGAGGAGTTTTGGAATGGTCTGGAGGTGAAGATTTATATATAGGAAGTCAAGTTTCGGCCATCGGGAAGGTTTCGGGGGTAATCGGTATTGTACTGGGACCACCGGAAGGGTCCCGGGGGTCCACCGGGTGGGGCCACCTATCCCGGAGGGCCCCATGGGCTGAAGTAGGAGGGGAACCAGCCCCTAGTGGGCTGGTGCGCCCCCCCATGGGCCTCCCCTGCGCCTAGGGTTGGAAACCCTAGGGCTGGGGGCGCCCCACTTGGCTTGGGGGACACTCCACCCCCCTTGGCCGCCGCCCCCCTTGGAGATTCAATCTCCTAGGGCCGGCGCCCCCTAGGGGTCCTATATATAGTGGGGGGAGGGCGGCCGCACCCTAGCCCCTGGCGCCTCCCTCTTCCTCCCGTGACACTCCTTCCCCCTTGCTGGATCAAGTTGGAGGATACGTCTTCCCAACCGTACGTGTGTTGAACGCGGAGGTGTCGGTCCGTTCGGCGCTAGGTCATCGGCGATTTGGACACGACGAGTACGACTCCATCAACCCCGTTCTCTTGAACGCTTCTGCGCGCGATCTACAAGGGTATGTAGATGCACTCCTCACTCCCTCGTTGCTAGATGACTCCATAGATTGATCTTGGTGATGCGTAGAAAATTTTAAAATTCTGCTACGTTCCCCAACAGTGGCATCATGAGCTAGGTCTATGCGTAGTTTCTATGCACGAGTAGAACACAAAGCGGTTGTGGGCATGGATATTGTCAATTTTCTTGACGTTACTAGTCTTATCTTGATTCGGTGGCATCGTGGGATGAAGCGGCCCGGACCGACCTTACACGTACGCTTACGTGAGACTGGTTCCACCGATTGACATGCACTAGTTGCATAAGGTGGCTGGCGGGTGTCTGTCTCTCCCACTTTAGTCGGATCGGATTCGATGAAAAGGGTCCTTATGAAGGGTAAATAGAAATTGGCATATCACGTTGTGGTTTTGGCGTAGGTAAGAAACGTTCTTGCTAGAAACCTATAGCAGCCACGTAAAAACTTGCAACAACAATTAGAGGACGTCTAACTTGTTTTTGCAACATGTGACGTGTGATGTGATATGACCAAAAGGATGTGATGAATGATATATGTGATGTATGAGATTGATCATGTTCTTCTAATAGGAATCACGACTTGCATGTCGATGAGTATGACAACCGGTAGGAGCCATAGGAGTTGTCTTAATTTATTTATGACCTGCGTGTCAACATAAACGTCATGTAATTACTTTACTTTATTGCTAAAGCGTTAGCTGTAGTAGTAGAAGTAATAGATGACGAGACAACTTCAAGAAGACACGATGATGGAGATCATGATGATGGAGATCATGGTGTCATGCCGGTGACAACGATGATCATGAAGCCCCGAAGATGGAGATCAAAAGGAGCAAATGATATTGGCCATATCATGTCACTATTTGATTGCATGTGATGTTTATCGTGTTTTGCATCTTATTTGCTTAGAACGACGGTAGCTTAAATAAGATGATCCCTCGTAATAATTTCAAGAAAGTGTTCCCCCTAATTGTGCACCATTGCGAAGGTTCGTTGTTTCGAAGCACCACGTGATGATCGGGTGTGATAGATTCTAACATTCGAATACAACGGGTGTAAGCCAGATTTACACACGCAATACACTTAGGTTGACTTGACGAGCCTAGCATGTACAGACATGGCCTCGGAACACGGAAGACCGAAAGGTCGAGCATGAGTCGTATAGAAGATACGATCAACATGAAGATGTTCACCGATGTTGACTAGTCCGTCTCACGTGATGATCGGACACAGCCTAGTTGACTCAGATCATGTTTCACTTAAGATGACTAGAGGGATGTCTATCTGAGTGGGAGTTCATTGAATAATTTGATTAGATGAACTTAATTATCATGAACTTAGTCTAAAATCTTTACACTATGTCTTATAGATCAAATGGCCCATGCTAATGTTGCCCTCAACTTCAACGCGTTCCTAGAGAAAATCAAGCTGAAAGATGATGGCAGCAACTATACGGACTGGGTCCGGAACCTGAGGATCATCCTCATAGCTGCCAAGAAAGATTATGTCCTAGAAGCACCGCTAGGTGACGCACCCATCCCAGAGAACCAAGACGTTATGAACGCTTGGCAGTCACGTGCGGATGATTACTCCTTCGTACAGTGCGGCATGCTTTACAGCTTAGAACCGGGGCTCCAAAAGCGTTTTGAGCGACACAGAGCATATGAGATGTTCGAAGAGCTGAAAATGGTTTTCCAAGCTCATGCCTGGGTCGAGAGATATGAAGTCTCCGACAAGTTCTTCAGTTGTAAGATGGAGGAAAATAGTTCTGTCAGTGAGCACATACTCAAAATGTCTGGGTTGCATAACCGCTTGACTCAGCTGGGAGTCAATCTCCCGGATGACGCGGTCATTGACAGAATCCTTCAGTCGCTTCCACCGAGCTACAAGAGCTTTGTGATGAACTTCAATATGCAGGGGATGGAAAAGACCATTCCTGAGGTATATTCAATGCTGAAATCAGCGGAGGTGGAAATCAAAAAGGAACATCAAGTGTTGATGGTGAATAAAACCACTAAGTTCAAGAAAGGCAAGGGTAAAAAGAACTTCAAGAAGGACGGAAAGGGAGTTGCCGCGCCCGGTAAGCAAGCTGCCGGGAAGAAGCCAAAGAATGGACCCAAGCCCGAGACTGAGTGTTTTTATTGCAAGGGAAGTGGTCACTGGAAGCGGAACTGCCCGAAATACTTAGCGGACAAGAAGGCCGGCAACACTAAAGGTATATGTGATATACATGTAATTGATGTGTACCTTACCAGTACTCGTAGTAGCTCCTGGGTATTTGATACCGGTGCGGTTGCTCACATTTGTAACTCAAAGCAGGAGTTGCGGAATAAGCGGAGACTGGCGAAGGACGAGGTGATGATGCGTGTCGGGAATGGTTCCAAGGTCGATGTGATCGTCGTCGGCACGCTGCCTCTACATTTACCTACGGGATTAGTTTTAAACCTCAATAATTATTATTTAGTGCCAGCTTTGAGCATGAACATTGTATCAGGATCTCGTTTAATTCGATATGGCTACTCATTTAAATCCGAGAATAATGGTTGTTCTATTTATATGAGAGATATGTTTTATGGTCATGCTCCGCTGGTGAATGGTTTATTCTTAATGAATCTCGAGCGTAATGTTACACATATTCATAGTGTGAATACCAAAAGATGTAAGGTTGATAATGATAGTCCCACATACTTGTGGCACTGCCGCCTTGGTCACATAGGTGTCAAACGCATGAAGAAGCTCCATGCCGATGGACTTTTGGAGTCTCTTGATTATGAATCATTTGACACGTGCAAACCATGCCTCATGGGTAAAATGACCAAGACTCCATTCTCAGGAACAATGGAGCGAGCAACCAACTTATTGGAAATCATACATACTGATGTGTGCGGTCCAGTGAGCGTTGAGGCTCGCGGTGGCTATCGTTATGTTCTCACCCTCACTGATGACTTGAGTAGATATGGGTATGTCTACTTAATGAAACACAAGTCTGAGACCTTTGAAAAGTTCAAGGAATTTCAGAGTGAGGTTGAAAATCAACGTGACAGAAAAATCAAGTTCTTGCGATCAGATCGTGGGGGAGAATACTTGAGTCACGAATTTGGTACACACTTAAGGAAATGTGGAATAGTTTCACAACTCACGCCGCCTGGAACACCTCAGCGTAATGGTGTGTCCGAACGTCGTAATCGCACTCTATTGGATATGGTGCGATCTATGATGTCTCTTACCGATTCACCTCTGTCATTTTGGGGCTATGCTTTAGAGACTGCCGCATTCACTTTAAATAGGGCTCCGTCGAAATCCGTTGAGATGACACCATATGAATTATGGTTTGGGGAGAAACCTAAGCTGTCGTTTCTAAAAGTTTGGGGATGCGATGCTTATGTCAAGAAACTTCAACCTGAAAAGCTCAAATCCAAGTCGGAAAAATGCGTCTTCATAGGATACCCTAAAGAAACTATTGGGTATACCTTCTACCTCAGATCCGAAGGCAAGATCTTTGTTGCCAAGAATGGATTCTTTCTAGAGAAAGAGTTTCTCTCGAAAGAAATAAGTGGGAGGAAAGTCGAACTCGATGAAGAATTACCTCTTGAACCGGTAAGTGGCGCAGCTCAAGAAAATGTTCCTGAGGTGCCTGCACCGACTAGAGAGGAAGTTAATGATGATGATCATGAAGCTTCATATCAAGTTGCTACTGAACTTCATAGGTCCACAAGGACACGTTCCGCACCAGAGTGGTACGGCAACCCTGTCTTGGAAATCATGTTGTTAGACAATGGTGAACCTTCGAACTATGAGGAAGCGACGGCGGGCCCAGATTCCGACAAATGGCTGGAAGCCATGAAATCCGAGATAGGATCCATGTATGAAAACGAAGTATGGACTTTGACTGACTTTCCCGATGATCGGCGAGCCATAGAAAATAAATGGATCTTTAAGAAGAAGACAGACGCGGATGGTAATGTAACCATCTATAAAGCTCGGCTTGTCGCTAAGGGTTATCGACAAGTTCAAGGGGTTGACTACGATGAGACTTTCTCACCCGTAGCGAAGCTGAAGTCCGTCCGAATCATGTTAGCAATTACTGCATTCTATGATTATGAGATATGGCAAATGGACGTCAAAACGGCATTCCTTAATGGTTTCCTTAAGGAAGAATTGTATATGATGCAGCCGGAAGGTTTTGTCGATCCTAAGAATGCTGACAAGGTGTGCAAGCTCCAATGCTCGATCTATGGGCTGGTGCAAGCATCTCAGAGTTGGAACATTCATTTTGATGAGATGATCAAAGCGTTTGGGTTTACGCACACTTATGGAGAAGCCTGCATTTACAAGAAAGTGAGTGGGAGCTCTGTAGCATTTCTCATATTGTATGTGGATGACATACTATTGATGGGAAATGATATATAATTCTTGGAAAGCATAAAGGCCTACTTGAACAAGTGTTTTTCAATGAAGGATCTTGGAGAAGCTGCTTATATATTAGGAATCAAGATCTATAGAGACAGATCGAGACACCTCATTGGTCTTTCACAGAGTACGTACCTTGACAAGATATTGAAGAAGTTCAAAATGGATCAGTCAAAGAAGGGGTTCTTGCCTCTATTGCAAGGTACGAGATTGAGCACGGCTCAATGCCCGACCACGGCAGAAGATAGAGAAAAGATGAGTGTCGTCCCCTATGCCTCGGCCATAGGGTCTATAATGTATGCTATGCTGTGTACCAGACCTGATGTAAACCTTGCCGTAAGTTTGGTAGGAAGGTACCAAAGTAATCCCGGCACGGAACACTGGACAGCGGTCAAGAATATCCTGAAGTACCTGAAGAGGACTAAGGATATGTTTCTCGTTTATGGAGGTGACGAAGAGCTCGTCGTAAAGGGTTACGTCGATGCTAGCTTTACACAGATCTGGATGACTCTAAGTCACAAACCGGATACGTGTATATTTTGAATGGTGGGGCAGTAAGCTGGTGCAGTTGCAAGCAAAGCGTTGTGGCGGGATCTACATGTGAAGCGGAGTACATGGCAGCCTCGGAGGCAGCACAAGAGGCAATCTGGGTGAAGGAGTTCATTACCGACCTAGGAGTCATACCCAATGTGTCGGGCCCGATGACTCTCTTCTGTGACAACACTGGAGCTCCCTTGCCAAGGAGCCCAGGTTTCATAGGAAGACCAGGCATATCAAGCGTCGCTTCAACTCCATTCGTGAAAGTGTTCAAAATGGAGACATAGATATTTGTAAAGTACATACGGACCTGAATGTGGCAGATCCGTTAACTAAACCTCTCCCTAGAGCAAAACATGATCAACACCAGAACTGCATGGGTGTTCGATTCATCATAATGTAACTAGACTATTGACTCTAGTGCAAGTGGGAGACTGTTGGAAATATGCCCTAGAGGCAATAATAAAATGGTTATTATTATATTTCTTTGTTCATGATAATTGTCTATTGTTCATGCTATAATTGTGTTATCCGGAAATCGTAATACATGTGTGAATACATAGACCACAACACGTCCCTAGTGAGCCTCTAGTTGACTAGCTCGTTGATTAAAAGATAGTCATGGTTTCCTGACTATGGACATTGGATGTCATTGATAACGGGATCACATCATTAGGAGAATGATGTGATGGACAAGACCCAATCCTAAGCATAGCTCAAAGATCGTGTAGTTCGTTTGCTATAGCTTTTCCGAATGTCAAGTATCATTTCCTTAGACCATGAGATTGTGCAACTCCCGGATACCGTAGGAGTGCTTTGGGTGTGCCAAACGTCACAACGTAACTGGGTGACTATAAAGGTACACTACAGGTATCTCCGAAAGTGTCTGTTGGGTTGGCACGAATCGAGACTGGGATTTGTCACTTCGTATGACGGAGAGGTATCTTTGGGCCCACTCGGTAATGCATCATCATAATGAGCTCAATGTGACCAAGTGGTTGATCACAGGATCATGCATTACGGTACGAGTAAAGTGACTTGCCGGTAACGAGATTGAACGAGGTATTGGGATACCGACGATCGAGTCTCGGGCAAGTAACGTACTGATTGACAAAGGGAATTGTATACGGGATTGATTGAATCCTCAACATCGTGGTTCATCCGATGAGATCATCGAGGAGCATGTGGGAGCCAACATGGGTATCCAGATCCCGCTGTTGGTTATTGACTGGAGAGTCGTCTCGGTCATGTCTGCGTGTCTCCCGAACCCGTAGGGTCTACACACTTAAGGTTCGGTGATGCTAGGGTTGTTGAGATATAAGCGTACGGTAACCCGAAAGTTGTTCGGAGTCCCGTATGAGATCCCGGACATCACGAGGAGTTTCGGAATGGTCCGGAGGTGAAGATTTATATATAGGAAGTCAAGTTTCGGCCATCGGGAAGGTTTCGGGGGTAATCGGCATTGTACCGGGACCACCGGAAGGCTCCCGGGGGTCCACCGGGTGGGGCCACCTATCCCGGAGGGCCCCATGGGCTGAAGTGGGAGGGGAACCAACCCCTACTGGCCTGGTGCGCCCCCCCCATGGGCCTCCCCTTCGCCTAGGGTTGGAAACCCTAGGGGTGGGGGCGCCCCACTTGGCTTGGGGGGCACTCCACCCCCCTTGGCCGCCGCCCCCCTTGGAGATTCAATCTCCTAGGGCCGGCGCCCCCTAGGGGTCCTATATATAGTGGGGGGAGGGAGGGCAGCCACACCCTAGCCCCTGGCGCCTCCCTCTCCCTCCCGTGACACTCCTCCCTCTCCCTGAGCTTGGCAAAGCCCTGCCGAGATCACCGTTGCTTCCACCACCACACCGTCGTGCTGCTGGATCTTCATCAACCTCTCCTTCCCCTTGCTGGATCAACTTGGAGGAGACGTCTTCCCAACCGTACGTGTGTTGAACGCGGAGGTGCCGTCCGTTCAGCGCTAGGTCATCGGTGATTTGGATCACGATGAGTACGACTCCATCAACCCCGTTCTCTTGAACGCTTGCGCGCGTGATCTACAAGGGTATGTAGATGCACTCCTCTCTCCCACATTGCTAGATTACTCCATAGATTGATCTTGGTGATGCGTAGAAAATTTTAAAATTCTGCTACGTTCCCCAACACCAACACCGGACTGTATCCGAGCTCCAACGCCGGACTATATCCGAGCTCCAACGCCGGACAGTGTCCCAGCTCCAACGCTGGACTATATCCGAGGTGTCATATCACCTTGGTTCAAAAAAGTTGAAGGAGTTTAGCCGAGATTGATGCCGGAAATGCCCTCTATGGAGCCAGCCACTAGCACCCGAGCTTTATGCCGGACTGCTTCCGAGGTGGTGCACCACCCCGACTATGGGCCGATTTTTTGTCAATATTTTTTATTATTGCAATATATTCTCTGCCGAGATATATAGCCAGTAGCCCTCAAGGTGTGTATCGGTCTAAAACCCGAGATGCACCTGAAGGATGACGTAAGACCGCTAATCCCAGTAGCCGCTGAGACTCAGGTTGATTTGCAAAATCGGCCTGAGGATCAAGTCCTAGCTCGGCAGAATACTGCGGGACACAAAAAGCGGTGTGCAGAGTCCTCGAGACTCAGGTTGGGTGTGGCCGACCAACCTGAGGATCATAATCTCCTCGAAAACTATATTGCACTTTAATTTTCTGCATTGGATTGCCAATGCAGTAGCCCCCGAGACACTGGTCGGGTGGCAACACCAGATCAGGGGATCAATACACCCCTTTAAAATTAGTAAATGATAAGCCTGAAGCCCAGTAGCCCCCGAGCCTTAATGCGGGAACGGGTGGCTGAATTAAGGATCGATATCCAGAGTAAATCACAAATTATGTGTAATGATTCTATGTATCCAAGTACTTTACATCATTAATGCTCGGATCCGCATTGTACAAAACTTTGTTGACCGACCATCGGCTTCCACCTCCTTGGCCAGTAGCCGAGGAGTGTTTGTCCTGCTTTATAAAGCCTTTATGAGGGCAAAGATTTACGACAAACAAGGCAATCTGGCCATACGGTTTTATAAACAAAGGTACGCAGAGAGATATGTTATATCACTGTTTAACATAATAAATGTCTTCTAAAGAAAATAATCCCGCTATCGGTTCCTTTCTTTGGGTTGTCATGCTAAGCATGATCATGAAACCTCAGCTCTAATGTAAGAGCCAAATATTGAGGATTTAGTTTGGGAGGCCAGTTACTAGACCCCGGTAGTGTTCGGCGACAGTCGAGGTCAAGCCGTAAACACTTCAGCCAATGTCATGAATGGCCAGTCATTTAACACCGTCATCGGATTGCTGACCAGTTTACGCTTATTGTTACAGTCGGTTTTCGGCTTTCTCCACTGAGGTGCTTAACCATGTGAGCTGGAAGCACAATCGCAGTGGTTCTCCCTTTGCACACCTAGCCGAACAAAGCGGAACGTAGGAGGAAAGCGTGGGAGCCGGGCAACCCAACTATTGACCTAAGACACAATTCGAAACCAATGCATATATAGCAATATCCGAGAATATTTTTGCCGAATCTATAAAGGTGTCCGGCATTGCACTGCGAGACTTGTGCTGAAAACACACAAATAGTTTAAAAGTGCCATAAGCTTGGAAACCCAAAAAACGTCAGTAAAAACTTGACGTCCGAACAAGATCAAGTGTTCGGTGCCAATCCGAAAATTGGCCTTAGCAAAAGAAGTGCTTCTGTCGTGCTTTAACATGATACATCCTATCTCAAGACTTCAAGCGGGTCAGCCTACGGCTTCAACCTCCTATCCCGAGGGCGGAGTACTTCTCATTAGGCCAGTTTAGCAAACTAAACTCTAGCGGCTTTGAGAGAGAAATTAGGCTCCCCGGCTAGTGACCACACGCTCGTGTCGAAAAAAGGAGCGATAGAAAAAGACTTTGCAACGACCAAGAAGAAACACATTTACTATAAAATAGCTCATATAAATTTGAAGAGCCCCCAAGTGACTTGGGTAAAAGATTTTATGTATAATGATTGTATGTACCGAAGTACTTATATCATATCTTTATTCAAACGAACTTTAAACGCGTCTTAACCAACCGTCGGCTTCTCCCTCTTCGGTCAAGGACCGAAAAGTGTTATGTACTCCACCTGTCGAGAATATCGACAGTGTTTCCAATAACCAGGCAACCGGGCCATAAGGCTGTAACAGACAAAGCGCGCTCAGGGAACTTATGCTATATTACAGACGAAGTGTAAGAAGCATCTTCAAAGAAAATAGTACCCCCACCGATACCTTTCTTCGGTGCTCATTATTGCTATGAGACTTGTGCAATAGATTTTTTGTACTCATGAGTTCCGTTGTGTGCCGACCATGATTGAAAACAATAAGAGTGCTAGCTTTCAGCTTCACCCATTCTGAGGTCAGAGCTCGGAGGACCCGGTCGTGACAATCGCAGAGGTGCTCCCTTTACTCCCTAGCCGAATAATCGGGAACGTAGGGGTAAGCACAGGAGCCAGGCAACCTAGCTTGCAAATCGCTTAAGTCAATATGGTGCATATTGTGGCGTAATACACGAACAAGGAACGAAGCCGTATAAGTATAATCATATGCACGAGGAAAAGCTTCGTAAAGGAAGCCCCCAAATAAACGGGGTATTTGAATATGTGAGTCACAAACAAAGTTTGGACAAGGAAATTTTTTACAAGCAACTTTTTTTCCAAAAAAGTATAATTCTTGGTCGAACCGAACACAAGTTAAAAATTAAAACTTTGAGCATGAAAGTGACTTAGCTGGTTAATGAGTTCGGCATTGATGACGCGGTCCGAGCTTGATGCGGGACAAGGTTCCATCCCCCAAGCCGGTCCCGAGGTGGCGAAGCGGAGAGCTCGACACGCCGAAGTGGTGACATAGCACGGTCAATGCAGACCGGCAGAGTGACGACGAAGTCCCCGGATCATTTTCCTGTGCACAAAAAATAGTGCAAACCGAAGATAATAGTAATAATAATAATTAAAAAAATCGTTGCATAATAAATAATTTATGCAAAGTGAGTAATAAAAGAAATATGGCCTGGCGTCGAAGTCAATGTCGATGCAGGGCGTCGGCGTGATATAGTAAAGGCGTGGCAAATCCTGAATTCACAGGTCGGTCCGAGTTCCGGATGCAGCGTTCGCCGGACTATGTATGGAAACTGACCGAACCACCACGTGACCGTCGTTAATGCGGCCATCATTTGATAGACCTGTATACAGATGATGGACAAACCAGAGTAATAATTCCTTGGGAAAAATAAACCCAAACAAGCAAAAAATACTAAGATTAATAGCACCTGGTTTATTTGTTGTAGCAATCCGAAGAAAGGTGATTCCCAAAATTGGGACTCAATCCACACACCCATTGCCTGATGGGCGATAAAGTGACGGTATGGTGATACTAGCAGAGGTTGGCTCGCCGAGGCAAAAGCCCTCGGTCCAGCTAACGTGACGGAGCTGGTCGGCTAGTGACGCCGAAGTCTCCGGAGTAGGTTGATGAAGAGATGACGAAGCCCCCGGTCCAGCCAAGATGTCGAAGTCTCGGTGTCAGCCGATGAGTCGAAGTAGGTCGGCGTGATGGACACCAGCTTGAAGAAGCAATAGTGCGGCCCTGCCGATGCAGGTCGTGACGTGGTCGATGCCGGCTTGATGAAGTGACCGTGCGGCGATGTCGGTATGCCCACTCCGTGTAATCCGTGGGGCGGCGATGTTGGTGATGATTTACCCTTTGCGATGCCAGACTCTTGTTCGGCTTACCGAGATGATGATCCGAAGAAGTTGAGCTTGGCTCAATAAAGCGGCAACGTGTGTAGCGCAGGTCGGCAGCCGTGGAGCAATACCGCCGGACTGGTTTGACACCAGCGTGATGGTGAAGATTACCTCAAAGGAGGCTTAAAATTTTATGGGTACGTGTTTAAAAACAACGCACAATACCATAGAAGAAAATTCCTTAAAAAATGTTGTCCAATATCACGTTCATGAATTCGTGATCGAATCCGTATTCGCGCAAAAAACAGATCCGACAATTGGTCCACTCATCGGAAGTTGCCCGGAGTTTGAACCGTTGGATAGAGCTGAAATTTGGAGGGGTGGTAGATATGGGATTTCCGCAGTAGATGAACGGTTGGATATTCCAAAGGACCTCCGAGCTAGGCTCTGGAGACCACGCCCTAAACTCGTCCAGATTCCCGTCCAGATCTGACAGGGCTCCGGTATATCGTGGATTGTCGGAGATTCCTCCATCGGAACTCGACGAAATTTTGCATGGTTGTTGTAGACTCAATTCCGCACAATTCCACCAAAGAGATCGTCAAAGCGATGCTCTAAGAGGTGGTGGCAGCGGATACAAGTTTGCTGTTCAGAAAAACAGCACGGTCGCCCGAGGGCAATGTTGATGTTGAGCCTCCGAGCTCCATGGATGATTCCTCCATGACCTTAATAGAGATCGGAGTTGATGATGATGAAGGCCCTCGTCCGAACATGATGATCGGAGATGGAGCACGGTCCTCGGTCGAGCCAAGGTGACCAGTCGAGCCGGTGACGAAGATGCTGGCATCGCAGTTGACCTGTAGACAAGCCATTGATCCTTTTGTCGATCACACAGCGGAACTCTCAATGAAAGCACCAATGTCGGTGTCAAAACCGGCAGATCTCGAGTAGGGGGTCCCGAACTGTGCGTCTAGGCTGGATGGTAACAGGAGGCAGGGAACATGATGTTTTACCCAGGTTCGGGCCCTCTTGATGGAGGTAAAACCCTACGTCCTGCTTGATTAATATTGATGATATGTGTAGTACAAGAGTAGATCTACCACGAGATCAGAGAGGCTAAACCCTAGAAGCTACCCTATGGTATGATTGTTTGTATATATCTATCAACTAGCCTGACCTCGGTTTATATAATGCACCAGAGGCCTAGGATAACAAGAGTCCTAGCCGAATACGTTGGTGGGGAGGAGTCCTTGTCTTGATCACCAAGTCTTGTGGAATCTTCCATGTATGCGGCAGTTGTCCGAACTGGCCCATGAGTATACGGCCATGGGGGTCCTCGGCCCAATCTAACAGATCGAGAGACGACGTGGTGAGTACCCCCTAGTCCAGGACACCGTCAGGCACGATCTAGCTCGCACACACGGGCACCTCAAAAAATAATCAAGCAATCACAGCATCACCTGCAATCGGGCATGACACGCCAGGTGAGTACATTGAATGTACCTGCAAGCTCACAACAACCATAAACATCAAGGCAAGACAATCACATACCATTTAACAGGTGAATTAAATTAACAACTATTATGATGAAACAACTACTAAGCATGGTATGAAACTACTATCATACTGATAAGCCAACATCTCAAATCTCCATAACCATATCACTCTTGGCTAACCGACCAAGTAATATACCATCTCGATCACCTCCTGATCAAAACCAAACGGTGATCGTTCACGAATCACAAACGGAACCACACTGGGTCCCACGGGTTACCTCGTAACCAAACGGTGATCACTCACGAATCACAAACGGAACATCCACATGATCACCTCGTGACCACATCACAAACTGAAAGATCATCCTCAAGATCATCCCAACATCATCATCAACATCCTGCCAAACTGTTACTGCTCAAAGTACATCAACATATAAATCACCTATAAGTCATTCCGTCATGTGAGTGTTGATCAAACGGTGTGACCTAGTATGAACTTGTGCCCATGGACCGAGGACGCGGCTATCGATAGATTAAACACACATACTCAGCAGAGGTAGCGCACTTTACCCACACCATTGAGTCCATGGCCTCGCACTCCCATTCTGGTGGACCAACGACATTCCGACAAAACTGATCTACTGCCATGACACTCTCCCAGCCACTCCGACCAACACCCCTTTTGGGTTCAGTCGTGGGTGGCCCCGTGCCTACCAAAGGCATCAACGGCCACCGTCATGGCAAAACAAAAATGGTCCCAAACGGGGACAAAGGTATACCAATCACAACAACGGTCACACAAGGCTTATGATGTCCTACCTGATCAGGGTAGCACCCGCACATAACGTTCCCTCGTTGGAGGCACCGGCGAGAGGCATGACAATCATAAAGGCAAATGTGGTTGCACTGGAAAAGCCTGGTTCGGTGGCACCTGACCAACTTAATGAAGGAATTTATCCCCAAAAATATAACCGTGCTAACTGATATTCGGATACCATCTATCAACCTATAATCCAAGTCATAGCAATATCCAACAAATAATCCAAGCATCATAACATCATACCCAAATACTCCGAGGATAGCATAACACTACCATCATGATGAATCCAAGAACGATACTACTACTTCTCAAATGTCAAGAACAAGCTATCCAACTAAGATCCACATGCAAGCATCATCTCCAACATCATACTCCAAAACATAATATCATCTAGCATCATAATGAAAATAACACCAGCCACTAATAATCCAAAGGCACATGATATCCAAAGTAATACTCCAAAATAATACCAGATACCATCATGAAATAATCATAATAGCCACTAAGAATCCAAAGGCACATGGCATCCACATAATCATCAAAACATAAGTCCTAGAACTCCAGGCAATATCATGGCAACATCAAGATCAAAACAATACTCCAAGAAATGCCATGAACAAATCATACATAGCTAAAGCAATATTTTAAACAAGTTAAAATAAATAAACCATGTCACTTCATTGCAATCATGCAAATGGAGGGTGTGGCTTGCCTGGGGTGGAAGAAAGCACCGGGAGAAAGTGCGAGAACCTCGCGGAACGAATCGCCGGAAATCTTTCTCCCTCGGAGGGGGGTGAATAAGGGCAGGGGAAAAATTGTCATTTTCAGAATGTCAAAACATGGTGAAAATGGTTCCATCAGAACGGGCTCGACGAAACGAAGACGTGGGCTTTGGAATCACCTGATTTGGAGCTATGGGTAAAAAGATATGAATGTTTTTCTGCCAAGGACCTATCTATAAGAAATCATCACAAACAGGCCCTTGGCTGGAAAAACAGAAAACGTATTTGGCCGAATACGCTTTCCAGAAAGGAAAGCGCATTCCTGGCTTAAGCCGCACCGGAATACGCCTTTCGAACGGGAAAACGCATCCTCGTGGATGCGCTTCCACTTATCCACCATGGCAGTGGCAGGGCCGGGCGTTGGGTCGATGACACGTGGGGCCCACCACATCTTCTCTCTCCTCCCACGCCTCCTTCAACCGCGGCTGCTCCTTCTCTCCTCGACAGAACGCAGGGCAGGGGTGCTGCCATCGCCAGGCATGGCGGCTCCGGCCATCTCCGACCAGGGAGAGGACACCGATGGCCTCGGGACAAAGGCCCGCACCCATCCAGGGGCTGTACACACACCGGGGAGCGCTGTAGGGGCGACAACAGGGAGCACCCGCGGGCGTGGTCTTTGGCCAAGATGGGGCACACGGTGATGAGGGCTCCGGCAATGAACTAAGTATATGGGGAGGACCGCGGGGGACTAGGTGGTGCTCTGGTAGTGGCTATGAGGAGAGGGAGGGCTTGGTTCAGAAGAATTTAGGGCGGAGGGAGCGGCGGCCGTGGTGGCCGTGGGGTAGGCGGGGCTCTGGATGGTTGGTGAGGCGAATGGTGAGGAGAGACGAGGTCAGGGAGGGCTTATATAGCCAGGGGAGGGGTGTGCCGCGCTGTCGTCGCCGCGGACGCGTTGTTGGCGCCGCGGACGCGTGTGCACGCACCCGAGCTCGATGGTAGACGATGGAGGTGGAACAGGGGAGGTTCTCACGGGGAGGAGGAGGCCAAAGGAGCGCAGGAAGGAAGAATACGGTGAGCTCCGAGCCAAACCGCCACTGCTCGCCTGTGGGCGCGCGACGGCTTGCATCGGTGAGGAAGCGGATGGAGGGGGAGAGGGGTCCAGGGGAACGGCGACAACGAGGTGAAGCCAAGGGACATGCTCACGAGCGCTAAGACAACGAGAGGGAAGAAGACGAAGCAGAAACGACGCGCTGGACGCGGCCACTGCGCACAGAGCGCGCGCACTGTGATGCCATCGTCGTAGTCACCATGTGAACCGAGGCATTCAATGCTCTACAGCACCCAAAACGTTGTCTAGCTGATAATCCTTCCAAACTGGAGCACTGATGAGGCCATGGATTGATTTGTGGTGCTATGGTTAAATGGTAATCACCGCCTGAAGTTTACTGCAGTAAATTTGACCGTGCACTGGTGATCAACAGGGAAGTGCTTAGGCCAAATGGATTTGTCTGATATGATTAGCTTAAGAAGGACTATGATTCTGGAGAGTTTGAGGGGAAATAGACCATTAATTAATATGGTTGCTTTGTAACTACCATTATTGGTCCAGAATCAAGATCATGATGGTTCACTCACATAGAGTAACCACTTCAGATGAAATTTGGCAAGTCTTAGTGATTTGGTCATAAGAAGATGCTGTAAAAAGTTTGCACCAAATATTATTCACCAAAATGGCACTTCCTTCACAGCTATCCCCTCTGTCCAAGAACTTGCCAAAATTCTAGACAAGTATTGGCTTTAATAATTGATCCGTAAATATGTGGAGAGAATTTATTTGGGTAGGAGAGTGCTCTGGTAAATTTTCAGGGAAAATGAAGCAGTATAAAATATAATTGCTTCACAACCTGAAAATATTGATAGAATAAAAGATTTGACGATGTGCTCACATATATCAATGGATGGAGCTGAAATTTGTAGGAGTGTTCTAATACGATAACAATAAGGAGTGTACAAAATTTCAACTCATTTGGAAACGTCTAGCTAGTACTTCCTTCACAATGCCTTCTGTCTGACAGAAAGTTTGAAAAATTGTTGAGGAAGATTGACTAGGCAAATAAAGTTGAATTTTGGCATGAGGCAATGAATTGGACATAAGAGAATTCCAAAAATATTTGGGAACAATCAGGAAAGGATAGGTGGCACTTCCTTCACAAAGTGCCCCTCTGGACAGAAATGAAGAATAATTAGTGGGGAATTATTCTTGGGCTAGGACAGGAAAGTTTGGGCATATTTGAGCAATATATTACCCAAAGAAATTATGAGAATTATCTGGGAATTTTTGGATGGACAGAAATATGGGTTTCTTCACAACCTAGGGCAGACATGGTTATTCCTTTAATAGGAAAAGGAATATTCCTGAGAAAAAGAAATTAGGGTTTGGTCAAGCAGTGGAGTGACATGATCTTGGCAAGGTTTTGAGAATGATGAGCCACTTGGGAGGGGAATGAGGATGATTTCCCAGGTGGCAAGGCCACAGAACCACTCCAAGAAGAAAAATAGAGAAAAAACTAAATAAATCAAAAAGAAAAAGAAAAGGGCCAAAAACCAGGCTGTTACAACCACCCTATCATACCACATCACAACCATTTTAATAGCATGTTGGCATGCAAGGTAAACCATTATCCTAGCTAATTAAGCATGGCATGGGCAACTATAATCTCTAATTGTCATTACAAACATGTTTCATTCATAATAGGCTGAATCAGGAACGATGAACTAATCATATTTACAAAAACAAGATAGGTCGAGTTCATACTAGCTTCTCTCATTTCATTCAGTCCATCATATATCGTCATTATTGCCTTTCACTCGCACGACCGAATGGTGTGGATAATAATAATAGTGCATATGCATTGGACTAAGTTGGAATCTGCAAGCATTTTATACAAGGGAGAAGACAAGGTAATATGGGCTCTTGGTTAAATCAACAATAGTGCATACGAGAGACACTCAACATTTTCATCATGGTCTTCTCCTCTCGACCCCCAAAGAATAAGAAAAGAAATAAAACTATTTACACGGGAAAGTTCCCAACAAGCAAAAGAAGAACGAGCAATTTTTTGGGTTTTCTTTTAATTACTACTACAGGCATGGAAAGTAAACTAGCTAAAAGCTACAACTAATTTTTTTTGTTTTTCTTAAGGTTTTTCAAACACACAAGAAGAAGGTTTAGAAAAGAAAATAAACTAGCGTGGATAGTATAATGAAAAAGTATGAGCACCGACAACTAGAATGAGTGTGTGAACATGAATGTAATGTCGGTGAGAAATACGTACTCCCCAAGCTTAGGCTTTTGGCCTAAGTTGGTCTATGGCCACTTCTGGCCTGGCGGATATTCAAAGTCGTAGCTGGGGTTGTACTGAGATGCAGCAGCCACTACCTGAAGAGCTGCAGCTTGGAGGCGAGCTGCCTCCATTCTCCTCTCATACTCATTCGCCTCCTCCCTGGTTATAACATATCTCCTTTTTCCTGAAAGTTCAAGAAAGTAGGACCAGGGAGGGCAACATGGACAGTGCGATGTCTGTCAAAGATTAGTCAGTACTCGAGGAACTGTTCATTCCTCTAAAGAAACTGATGGCGAACCATAGCACTATAATCTAGATAAGCAGGAGGCAACTCCATATCATTTCCATGTATGGGTACACCAAGATAATTAGCTACACGAGTTGCATAAATTCCACCAAACAAATCTCCACTTGTACCGTTAAGATGCAACCTTCGTGCAACAATGGCCCCTAAGTTATATTGTTTATCACCTAATACCGCACTCTTGAGGACACTAAGATCTGGAACGCACATGTGACAAGCCTCATCTTTACCGCTAATGCATCTACCTATAAAGAGAGCAAAATAATGTATGGAAGGGAAATGAATGCTCCCTATGGTAGCTTGTGTGATTTCCCTAGATTCCCCCACAGTGATACTAGCAAGAAAGTCTTTATATTCAGATTTGCGAGGTTCACTAACATTGCCCCACCGCGGGAGTTTACAAGCAGTATTAAAATCTTCTAGGTCCATGGTATATGATTTATCATAAAGATGAAATAAAATAGTGTGAGAATTGTGCGAGGATGTAAATTTAAACCTCCTCACAAAGGAATTAGTTAGGTAGTGGTACAGTAGGCACTTATCTGACACGAAGTCCTGAAGATCAGCATTACGCACATACGCGTCAAATTCATCCTTGATGCCTACTTGGACCATAAACTCCTCTGACGGCCATTCACAAGGCCACACTTGAGCTTCCCTCGGTGGTTCATCATTTGGCTCACGTATCACGAGCCTTGGTTCTTGCTTCCTTGAGGAACCACCTTGGTACATTGTCCTATGCATTTTTATTTCTTTGGAAAATTTCTAAAATTTTAGTGACTCAAAATAAGAGTGAACCAAACTCAATGAGATTGATAGCAACTACTCCCACAGATGGCTAGAGGCTATATCATGCTTTAAAACTACTTTGGACCATATAAATTTGACTTGTAAGCTCAAGAACAGGGTCACCTAAGCAGCAAAAATTTGCAATAAATAAATCACTAGAACAAAAACTAATTGGACCATTGGAGGAGTCACATACCAAAGAACAATACCCCAAAATAGTTTTGTGAATGGAGCTTTGAGCAAAGAGATCAAAAATGGCAGCAAGATGAGCTAGAACACGGGTTTGAGATATGGGAGGATTTTTTTGGAGGAAGACGAAATGAGTGGGTGCTGAAGTAAGTGGAGGGGGTCCACGTGGGGCCCACGAGGCAGGGGGCGCACCCCGGGGGTGGGCGCGCCCTGTGCCCTCGTGGCCAAATGGTGGGGCCCCCTGGTGTGTTCTCAGTGCTAGAAATTCTTAAATATTCTACAAAAAATCTTATTTCATCTTGAAGACATTTGAAGAACTTTTATTTTTGGGGTATTTTTATTGCGAGGATAATTCAAAAAAAAGACAGAAAATACTATTTTTTCTTTATTTAATCTAAATAACAGAAAGTAAAAGGAGGGTACACAGAGTTGTGCTTTCTAACTTCATCCATCTCGTGCTCATCAAAACGAATCCACTAACAAGGTTGATCAAGTCTTGTTAACAAACTCTTTCCGAATAACATGAAACCAGAGAATTTTCGAATAACACTAGGTTACCTCAACGGGGATATGCATGTCCCCAAAATTAAGAATATCATATTTCTTCTTGACAGTAGGAAGAGGGAATTCAAAACCTCCAATAGTAATTGTTGAAATTTTTCCAATAGAATTGATACCGTGGACTTGAGGTTGTTTCCTCGGAAAGTGTACCATATGCTCATTACCATTAACATAAAAAGTGACATTGCCTTTGTTACAATCAATAACAGCCCCTGCAGTATTCAAAAATGGTCTACCAAGGATAACTGACATACTATCATCCTCGGGAATATCAAGAATAACAAAGTCAGTTAAAATAGTAACGTTTGCAACCACTACAGGCACATCCTCACAGATACCGACAGGTATAGCAATTGATTTATCGGCCATTTGCAAAGATATTTCAGTAGGTGTCAACTTGTTCAAATCAAGTCTACGATATAAAGAGAGAGGCATAACACTAACACCGGCTCCAAGATCACATAAAGCATTTTTAACATAGTTTCTTTTAATGGAGCATGGTATAGTTGGTACTCTGGGATCTCCTAGTTTCTTTGGTATTCCACCTTTAAAAGTATAATTAGCAAGCATGGTGAAAAATTCAGCTTCCGGTATATTTATTTTATTTTTAACAATATCTTTCATATACTTAGCATAAGCATTCATTTTAAGCATATCAGTCAAACACATACACAAAAAGATAGGTCTAATCATTTCAACAAAGCTCTCAAAATCCTCATCATCCTTTTTCTTGGATGGTTTAGGAGGAAAATGCATGGGTTTCTGAACGCATGGTTCTCTTTCTTTACCGTGCTTCCTAGCAACGAAGTCTCTCTTATCATAATGTTGGTTCTTTGATTGTGGGTTATCAAAATCAACAGCGGGTTCAATCTCTACATCATTGTTATTGCTAGGTTGAGCATCAACATGAACATCATCATTATCACTAGGTTCATGTTCATTACCAGATTGTGTTTCATCATCAGAAATAGAAATATCATTGGGATTCTCAGGTGTGTCAACAACAGGTTCACTAGAAGCATGCAAAGTCCTATCATTTTTCGTTTTCTTCTTCTTAGAAGGACTAGGTGCATCAACATTAGTTCTCTGAGAATCTTGCTCAACTCTCTTAGGGTGGCCCTCAGGATATAAAGGTTCCTGAGACATTTTACCCCCTCTAGTGATAAATCTAACATCATTATCATTTTTCTTATTATTTAATTCATTAAGCAAATCATCTTGTGCTTTAAGCACTTGTTCTACCTGAGTGGTAACCATAGAAGCATGTTTAGTAATGAGTTTAAGGTCACCTTTAACTCTAGACATATAATCACTCAAATGTTCAACCATATAAGCATTACGTTTCAATTGTCTACCAACATAAGCATTGAAGTTTTCTTGTTTAACAATAAAATTATCAAACTCATCCAAGCATTGGCTTGCAGACTTATTACGAGGAATATCACCTTCATCAAATCTATAGAGAGAATTTACCTTTACTACCTGTGTCGGGTTATTAAGACCATGTATTTCTTTAATAGGTGGTAAATTCTTAACATCTTCAGCTTTAATACCCTTTTCTTTCATAGATTTCTTTGCCTCTTGCATATCTTTAGGACTGAGAAATAGAATACCCCTTTTCTTCGGAGTTGGCTTAGGAGTTGGTTCAGGAAGTGTCCAATCATTATCATTACTCAATATATTATTCAATAGCAATTCAGCTTGCTCAACAGTTCTTTCCCTGAAAACACAACCAGCACAACTATCCGGGTGGTCTCTGGAAGCATCGGTTAGTCCATTATAAAAGATATCAAGTATTTCATTTTTCTTGAGAGGATGATCAGGCAAAGCATTAAGTAATTGGAGAAGCCTCCCCCAAGCTTGTGGGAGACTCTCTTATTCAATTTGCACAAAATTATATATTTCCCTTAAGGCAGCTTGTTTCTTATGAGCGGGGAAATATTTAGCAGAGAAGTAATAAATCATATCCTGGGGACTACGCACACAACCAGGAGCAAGAGAATTAAACCATGTTTTAGCATCACCCTTTAATGAGAACGGAAATAACTTAAGGATATAGTAGTAATGAACTTTTTCCTCATGAGTGAATAGGCTGGCCATATCATTCAATTTAGTAAGATGTGCCACAACAGTTTCAGATTCGTAGCCATAAAAAGGATCAGATTCAACCAAAGTAATTAACTCGGGATCAACAGAGAAATCATAAGCCTTATCAGAAATACAAAAGGTGAAGTAGCAAAAGCAGGGTCATATTTCATTCTAGCATTCAAAGACTTTTCTTTCAGCTTAGCTAACAGTTTCTTAAGATCATATCTATCTTTGCAAGCAAAAAGGTCTCTAGCAGTTTCTTCATCCATAACATAACCCTCTGGCACATCAGGCAATTCATATCTAGGGGAGAATCTTCATCATCACTTTCATCAATATTATCTGTTTCAATAATTTCATTTTCTCTAACCCTAGCAAGCTGTTCATCAAGAAATTCACCTAATGGCACGGTATTATCAAGCATAGAAGTAGTTTCATCATAAGCATCATGCATAGCAGAAGTGGCATCATCAATAACATGCGACATATCAGAATCAATAACATGTGTAGGTGTCACAAATTTACTCATAACAGAAGGTGAATCAAGTGCATAGCTAGATGACAGTTCCTTACCTCCCCTCGTAGTTGAGGGAAAATCTTGGTTCTTTCATCTTTCAAGTTCCTCATAGTGATCAACAGATATAAATCCCAAGTGACTCAAAGAATAGAGCTATGCTCCCCGGCAACGGCGTCAGAAAATAGTCTTCATAACCCACAAGTATAGGGGATCACAACAGTTTTCGAGGGTAGAGTATTCAACCCAAATTTATTGATTCGACACAAGGGGAGCCAAAGAATATTCTCAAGCATTAGCAGTTGAGTTGTCAATTCAACCACACCTGAAAGACTTAAAATCTGCAGCAAAGTATTTAGTAGCAAAGTAGTATGGAAGTAACGATAACGGTGGCAAAAGTAACAGTAGTAGTTTTTGTAGCAATCGTAACAGTTGTAACGGAAAAGTAACTAAGCAAAGATCAATATGTGAAAAGCTCGTAGGAAATGGATCAATGATGGATAATTATGTCAGATGCGATTCCTCATGCAACAGTTATAACATAGGGTGACCCAGAACTAGCTCCAGTTCATCAATGTGATGTAGGCATGTATTCTGATTATAGTCATACGTGCTTATGGAAAAGAATTTGCATGACATCTTTTGTCCTACCCTCCCGTGGCAGCGGGGTCCTATTGGAAACTAAGGGATGTTAAGGCCTCCTTTTAATAGAGTACCAGACCAAAGCATTAACACTTAGTGAATACATGAACTCCTCAAACTACGGTCATCACCGGGAGTGGTCCCGATTTTTGTCACTTCGGGGTTGCCGGATCATAACACATAGTAGGTGACTATTGACTTGCAAGTTAGGATCAACAACTCACATATATTCATGAAAACATAATAGGTTCAGATCTGAAATCATGGCTTTCGAGCCCTAGTGACAAGCATTAAGCATAGCAAAGTCATAGCAACATCAATCTTAGAACATAATGGATACTAGGGATCAAACCCTAACAAAACTAACTCGATTACATGGTAAATCTCATCCAACCCATCACCGTCCATCAAGCCTACGATAAGATTACTCACGCACGGCGGTGAGCATCATGAAATTGGTGATGGAGGATGGTTGATGATGACAATGCCGACGGATTGCCCTCTCCGGAGCCACGAACAGACTCCAGATCAGCCCTCTCGAGGAAGATTTTGGCTTGGCGGTGGCTCCGTATCATAAAACATGATGAATCCTTCTCTCTGATTTTTTTCTCCCCGAAAGTGAATATATGGAGTTGGGGTTGAGGTCGGTGGAGTCCCATGGGGCCCATGAGGCATGGGGCGCCCCGGGGGGCGCCCTGCACCCTCGTGGACAGGGTGTGGGGCCCCTGATGCTGATTCTTTCGCCAGCATTTTTCGTTAATTCCAAAACGTGTCTCCGTGGATTTTTTAGGTCATTCCGAGAACTTTTATTTCTGCACAAAAATAACACCATGGCAGTTCTGCTGAAAATAGCGTCAGTCCGGGTTAGTTCCATTCAAATCATGCAAGTTAGAGTCCAAAACAAGGGCAAAAGTGTTTGGAAAAGTAGAAACATTGGAGACGTATCATCCCTTTCTCTCTAGGTTTCTTTCTTCTCCCTTGGAGGATGAACTGATTTTCGTCACTCTTGGTGGTGGCTGCTGGATGGAGGGTAAAGCATCCCCATCCACTCACATGCAAAGTCCAGAATGACCCTAGGTCATAACCCTAATTGGTAGTGGGCTTCTGCACCTCTTTGGACTTTCTAATAGGTCTAAAATGGCCATCTCCTCACAACCAAAAGGAGGAGCATATCCCAACACATATTGTTGGGGATATGATTACTGGAGGTAAACCGGCTTAGAGTGGCCGGGTTAGCTCCATGAAGATAGAAGCCCATGAAGACGTGAAGATGGTGGCGCTTTACGAAGGCCCAAGGCCCAAAGGCGGGTTAAAGCCTGTAGATGTAAACCGACTCTGTCATGTAACTTGTATTGTAAGTTAGAGGAATAGAGACCGAGCCGGACACATCTATGATCCGGCCTCGGGACTCTGTACACCGGCGGGCGTCAACCTATGTATATAAAGGGACGACCCGGCCGTGGTTTGAGAACAACAGACAACAACTCGAGAGCCAGACAAAGCGGATTCGCTCCCTGGTCATCGAAACCCTAGCAATACCAATCACAACTAGACATAGGCTTTTACCTTCATCGAAGGGGCCGAACTAGTATAAAATCCCCCGTGTCCCTTTTCCGGTTTAACTCCTTTAAGCTAACCCGTAGCGATGGCTCCACGACTAAGTCCTTTCACGAGGACATCTGCCGTGACAAACCCACGACAGTTGACGCCCACCGTGGGGCTATCGCACGATGGTTTCGAGTTCTTGAAGGGCAGCTTTGATGGACTCAAGGGATACGCTGTGGGCCGGATGACGAAGAGTCGTCCCGGCAAGCTCTACATCGACGACGCAGGATGGGTTCCCGAGTCCGGTTCAATCGAATATGGGTACCGGGTCCCCTTTGGTGGCATCCACGTCTTCATCGGCAAGATCGGCGAACCGGGCCCTGAGCCGGACACTTGCACCGACATCATCGAGACGGCTCAGCGTGCAAGCCCTTCCCCGGTTCAGCCCGCAGCAAGGCATGTCTTCATAGGCGTCATCCATGGGGCAGAATATGAGGATGGACCGGCGTCTGATGGAGAAACCGTTGTCTGTTCTGATGACGAGTCTTCAACCAAAGAGACTGAATCGCTGTGTCAGTTGCAGGACGGCCGGATTAGCGGAGGTTCCGATGGCAACAGTATTCTGGACCCCCTCGATCTGCCAAACCGGGTCGCTATCTTCATGGCCAGTACACAACCAAGACATCATTCATCCACCGCCGCGGCAATGCTTTCCAGTTCAGCAACAGCAATGCTAGTGGGAGCAGGGGGCTCAGCGCCGCCTCTCGCTCAAGTTTTGTCTGATTTGTTCGACGCTCTGGCAACATTGATGGCCGCGGAGGTGGACGCAGTGGCCCGAGATCAGCACAATGCGGAGATTGCAAAGGTGAAAGATCAGATAACTCAGGCTAAAGCGGACCTGGCAGCAGAGAACGCCAGGATGGCTACGGAACGGGCCGAGTTGGAAGCTCAGGCCTACCGGCTTAGGCTGGACCAGAATGCCTCGGAGGAGGTCATGAGAAGAAGGTATCGGTCGCACCTCCTGCCGGGTTATGAGCCAAGAAATCTCTTCAACATGCCAGGAGCAGGGACCAGTAACCAGCAAGTGGTAAACCGGACGGAGGCGCCGGGAACAGGAGCGCCGATTCAGCCGCGCATGATGGACCCGCCTCGTCAGAACAACGTTGTACCACAGTATGTTCCGACGCCTCCGGGGCATTACTCCAACCCGTTAGACAACATTGTGGCCGCCGCTTCACGCTTAGCAGTGCTCCCAGCTGATGGCGAGTCACCAGTTGCGATTGAGACACGACGGGCCAGAGAGCTCCTTCAAATAGATTTGAATCAGCAACAGGCTTATTCGCATAGTCGCGAGAGGATTCACTCCACCCCCCGTCCAAGCCGGAGCTACAACAGGCACATGGAGGATGAACCGGCTGCATCAAGCAGTGCACGTCACCATAACTCGCCGCGAGGGCACAACCTGGCAGGTGGAGGTGCTAATGCGCAGGATGTGGTGGACCACGGTCGTGCATGTCGAGAGGCCGAGTTAGCAGCTTTGCATGCAGCTCATCAACCTACTCCGGTTCGCCCTACCGCTTCAGTAGAGCCAGATGTGCTTTTCAGTTCTTTAGGGGTGCCATGTCTTACCCCCGCTTTGCGTAATGTACGACTGCCCAAGGATTTCAAAGGACCTCGTAAAGTGCCCAATTACACCGCCGATCTACAACCAGAGGCATGGGTTGAAAGTTATGAGATGGCAATGGAGATATTAGATGTGGATGAAGCGGTGTGTGCTAAATACTTCACCATGATGTTGGATGGGACAGCTCGTACTTGGTTAAAGAGCTTGCCAGGTAACTCTATCGGATCATGGGCCGAATTAAAGCACCTGTTTATCCAGAATTTTAAGGATACTTGTAAGCAGCCTATGTAGATTGTGGACCTGGCCGCTTCTGTTCAAGAGGATGGGGAATCTACAACCCATTGGGTGAAGCGGGTCTCAGCTATTCTGCATTCGTCGGATCGCATCAATGCGGATACCGCAGTGTTAACATTGGAGGGCAATTGCCGGTTTCTGCAGCTAAAACAGAAGTTAGGAAGGCTCAAACGTCACTGCAATGATATGTCAACGCTTATGGCCACTTTGGTTAAATATGTCGATTCAGATAATACCAAAGACCCCGACTCAGAGGAGGACAAACCGGGGAAAGGGAAAAATAACGGCAACACCAAGGGACAGCAGCATAACCCGGGAGGTCATGTGAATAATGGTAAGTGCAAGGCCGACAATAGTTTGGACTTTGTGGCTAACACCAATGCTCAGGATAACGGTCAGCATCGTAACGGCAAACAACCCCAGAGGGGCAGAGGTTCGTGCCCCAATCTGGAGCGCTTGTTAAATCAACATTGTCCAAAGCATGGATCAAAGGAGAAGCCAGCGTCACATCTTTGGAAGGACTGTTATATCATGCGAGAGTTCAAGAAATCCAACATGTTTCAATATGACAATGGCCCGCCTGGCGGTTCAGGAGGTGGTTTTCATGGGCCGGGTTATGGAGGTGGTAGCTCCGGTTTAGGATTTCAAGGCAATCAAACCGGCCATAACAATCAGGGGAACCAGGGCAACTAGGGAGGTTATAACCATCAGGGGAATCAACAGCAGCAGAAGTTGGGTTATCAAAGCAATCCGAAGCAGTTGAATAGTGGGCAGTATCATGTTTTCACCACTAGCTTGTGCAAGCGTGAACAAAAGCTTCACAAGAGGGATGTGAACTCTGTTGAACCGGCAGTGCCCCAATATCTGCGCTGGTCTAAGCAACTCATTTTATGGAGTAGAGAGGATCACCCACCCCGGGTTGATAATCCAGGTCATCTGGCCTTAGTGGTGGCACCCCAGGTTGGGGGTATAAGTTCACCAAGGTGCTCATGGATGGGGGAAGCAGTATCAATATTCTCTACTATGATACCTTCCGCCGTATGGGGTTGATAGATAAAAATCTTAACGTCGAACACCGTTTTTCATGGTGTGGTGCCCAGTAAGTTTGCATATCCAGTGGGCAAGATAGCTCTAGAGGTGGCCTTTGGAGATGATCATGATTCAAGGTCAGAAACATTGACTTTTGAGGTGGTGAAAATCAAGAGTCCGTATCACGCCCTGTTTGGGCGACCGGCTTATGCCAAGTTCATGGCACGGCCGTGTTATGTTTACCTGCATCTTAAGATGCCAGGTCATAAGGGGACCATCACAGTACATGGGAGCAGGAAGATTGCTTTGGAATGTGAGGAAGGCGATGCGCCTTACGCTGAGTTGGTTTGTGCCATGGAAGAGTTGAAGTTTTATAAGGACAAAGTTGATCCGGCAGACATGACTTCCTTGAAAAAGCCAACTACAGAGCATGATCCGGCGCTGAAGTTTAAATCGGCCACGCACACAGAGATGGTTGATTTTGTTCCTGGCGATTCATCCAAGCAGTTCAGCATCAGCGCCAACTTGGATCCAAAATAGGAAAGCGCGCTCATCGAGTTCATCCATGAGAACCGGGACATCTTTGCGTGGAAGCCTTCTGACATGCCAGGTGTACCGAGGGAACTCGTTGAGCACACACTTAACATAGATCCTAAGTTTAAACCGGTCAAACGGTTTCTCCTCCGCTTCAACGAAGAAAGGCGCAAGGCTATCGGTGAGGAGGTAGCTCGGTTGTTGGCCATAGGGTTTATCGTGGAGGTCTTTCACCCGGAGTGGTTGGCTAATCCGGTGCTGGTCCTTAAGAAAAATGGCACTTGGCATATGTGCGTGGACTATAAAGATTTGAACAAGGCCTGCCCAGCAGATCCCTTTGCCCTCCCTCGTATTGATCAGATTATTGATGCTACGGCGGGTTGCGACCGTTTGTGTTTTCTGGATGCTTATTCCGGTTATCATCAGATCAAAATGGCAGTTAAGGACCAAGAGAAAACAGCTTTTATAACTCCCTTTGGAGCCTTCTGCTATGTCTCCATGCCCTTTGGGCTCAAGAGTGCCTAGACGACTTATCAACGTTGTGTTCAGAATTGTCTTCATAAGCAGATTGGGCGCAATGTCCACGCATATGTGGATGATATTGTGGTAAAGTCCAGGAAGGAGGAAACATTGATAGCTGACTTAAGAGAAACCTTTGATAATCTCCAGGTTTATAAGATGATGCTTAATCTGGACAAATGTGTCTTTGGTGTTCCGGCAGGCAAGCTCTTGGGTTTTCTGATGTCTAACAGGGGCATTGAGGCTAATCCGAAGAAGATCACAGCTATCACCTCTTTGGCTAAACTGGCATGTATCAATGATGTTCAGCGTTTGGCAGGCCGGATTGCGGCCTTGAGCCAGTTTATCAGTCGTCTAGGGGAGAAGGCTATCCCTTATATCAGATGTTAAATAAAACGGATGACTTTGTCTGGAGTGACGCGGCTGATAAAGCGTTTGAGGATTTGAAGAGGCAGTTAGCTGAACCACCTGTCCTTGCGGCTTCGATCGATAAAGAGCCTTTACTGCTATATGCGGCTGATAAAGCGTTTGAGGATTTGAAGAGGCAGTTAGCTGAACCACCTGTCCTTGTGTCTATTGTGGTGGAGCGCAAGGAGGCTGGAAAGGAGTATCCGGATCAACGGCCGGTTTATTATATCAGTGAGGTGCTTATCGAATCAAAGAAGAGATATGCACATTGGCATAAGCTGGTGTATGGGGTGTTTATGGCAAGCTGGAAGCTCAAACATTATTTTCAGGGTCATCCTATCACAATGGTCAGTTCAGCCCCTCTGGGAGATATCATTCAAAACAGAGAAGCAACTGGCCAGATTGCCAAGTGGGCTATTGAGCTTGGACCTCACGGGCTCAAATACACACCTCGCACAACGATCAAATCTCAAGAACTTGTGGACTTTATCAATGATTGGACAGAGTTGCAGGCACCAGAGGAAAATCCAGATAACACATATTGGACTATTCACTTTGATGGGTCCAGACAGTTGGATGGTTCGGGGGCTGGAGTCATATTAACTTCCCCACGAGGTGACAAGTTTTGTTATGTTCTCCTCTTAATGTTCCCTTGTACTAACAATGCAGCTGAGTATGAGGCCTTACTCCACGGTCTTCGGATGGCTAAGGAGATGAACTTACGCCGGGTTAAGTGCTTCGGTGACTCGGATCTGGTGGCTCAACAGGTATCTGGCACTTGGGATTCTAAGAACCCACTCGTGGCTGCATATCGACGAGAGGTGTACATAGTGGCTGGACATTTCAAGGGTTATCAAGTTGACCATATAGACCAGCGAAAGAATGAAGCGGCGGACGCTTTAAGCCGCCTTGGCTCTCAGCGTAAAACGGTCCCACCAAATGCCTTCCTTGACGTATTGCATAATCCGTCGGTCAAGATACCAACAGAGGAGGAGTTGGCTATTCCTGACCCGGAGGCTCAATTGGTGGCAGCTTTGCATGTTATACCGGATTGGACAATCCCGTACCTGGCTTACATGAACCGGGGCGAGTTACCGGAGGATGAAACCTCGGCCCGGCAGATAATTTGGCGTTCCAAGTCAATGACCATAATCAACGGGGAGTTACATCGTTACAGCGTCACAGGGGCAATTCAACGTTGTGTCTCTCCTCAAGGGGGTTGTGAGATTTTGCGAGAAATCCATGAAGGGTATTGTGGTCACCACGTCGGTTCAAAATCTTTGGTGGCTAAAGCTTTTCGTCACGGTTTCTATTGGTTAACAGCTCATGATGATGCTGAGGATTTAGTCAAGAGGTGCGATGGTTGTCAAAAATTTGCACGCCGCGCTCATGTTCCGGCTCAGGACTTGAGGATGATTCCAATAACTTGGCCGTTTGCGACTTGGGGGCTCAATATGGTTGGACCCTTTAAGAGATCCAAGGACAAAAAGACCCACATGTTAGTGGCAGTTGACAAGTTCACCAAGTGGGTGGAAGCAGAGCCCGTCAGTAAGTGTGATGCAGCCACGATGGTTCAATTCATCAAAAAGGTGATATTCTAGTTTGGTTTCCCACACAGTATTATAACTGACAATGGTACTAATCTGTCAAAGGGTGAGATGGAGGAATTTTGCCAACGTGAGCACATCTGGCTTGATGTAGCATCAGTGGCTCACCCCCAGTCTAATGGTCAAGCTGAGAGGGCAAATCAAGAAATTTTGAGAGGTATTAAACCCCGTCTTATGGTTCCTTTAAAGCGGACACCGGGTTGTTCGGTGGAGGAGTTACCTTCTGTGTTATGGAGCATCAACACCACACCTAACAGATCTACGGGTTACACGCCTTTCTTCATGGTTTATGGAGCAGAGGCGGTTCTTCCTAGTGACATCCGTCATGACTCGCCCCGTGTGGCAGCTTATGTTGAAGCTGATAATGAGAAGGCACGTCAGGACTCACTGGACCTGTTAGATGAGGAGCGTGATCTCGCAGCAGCATGTTCGGCGATTTATCAACAAGATCTCCGACGTTATCACAGCCGCCGGGTTAAGACCAGAACTTTTCAAGAGGGCGATCTGGTGCTCTGGCTCATCCAGGATCAGACTGATATGCACAAGTTATCCCCACCTTGGGAAGGACCTTTTGTGGTCAGCAAGAATCTGCACAACGGGTCATACTACCTCATTGATGTTCGAGAGCACAAAGACTCACGTAAATCGGAGGAGGAGACCAAGCGGCCATGGAATATAGCTCTTCTTCGGCCTTACTATACTTGAGCCACAGGCTCTTCTTATGTACATATTTATGACAATGTATATATTATATAATAAACCGGAGCCTCAAATAAAGCGGGGTCTCTATTCTTTTTACGTCATGTGTGAGCCTACAAGAGCTTCTACTGACAAAGCGGCGTTTTGTTAAACCGGCATATACGGCCACACGGATATAAAGAAAATCACTAGGGAGCTTGGTCGTATCCGAACCATAGCTACACCTCTTGATCTGTTTAAAACCAAAAAGGGATATCACTAGGGGGCTTGGTTGTCTTCACACCATAGCTACACTTCTTGATAGGCTTTAAGCCAAAAGGAAATTATGTGGAGCCAAAGAGAGTCTGTTGCATTAAGCACAGCTCAAACATAGGTAACCACTGAGCACAGCTCACATATTACTTGGGGGCTCCTTGCTTCTCAAATAACAATGAGCTTGCACCCTTGTAATAGGCTATCAAGTCAGGCTTGGAAGCCAGGTGTATTCACCTAAAACCCTGGGTTATCCTGCCTCTTTAAGTAAGCCACTCCGTCCAGGTAAACCTGGTATGACCCATCGAACGTTTGACAAGTCAATCCCATGGACCCTGAACTTTTCAAAGTTAAAACAGTGATTGGTTAAAGATTGAGGTCCATCTTAAAAGGCTTTGCAAAATGGTTTAACTCAGGGGCCTGGCAGCCCATGAAAAGCCTCGATTTAGGGCCTGGCAGCCCATGAAAAGCCTTGCACATTTCTTTCGTTTTTGCTGTTTTTTATGATAAGAGATTTATAAATATTTTTTCTGATAAACCGGTGTTCATTACAACCCGGCATGACTTTCAGCGCTTAGTTGCCAGTACATGATCAATTTTTAAACCGGTAGCGTACTACTCCGGTCTGGTTTTGACTAGATGTCACCAGCATTATATGAACAAATCAATGGCTATTCTAGCCCAGTGTGGTTTCTATATGAACCGGCAAGAGGGAAAGGAGTTATCAACACTCCGGATTGGTGTTTTTCACCTTTACCATACAAGCAGTTGGTCAGCCAACGAGGTATGTCATAGGTATTAGTTATTTTATCTGGTTAATAATCTTGGTCATTCATTCAAGTTATGTATATTTTTGTGTATCATGACCCATCCAGTGGTAAACCACTAGGACGCTTTCAAGTTCTTATATGTAGGAACACAAAGTATAATGGACTATGCATAAATAGATCCCAAAAGTGGAACAAGTTTTCAAAATATCAAGCAACACAAGCATGCTTGATGGCATGGCAGATAAAGGTGTTTCTGCTATCTTATTACAAGGAGCTTCAAAACGGCCCAAATTGAATAATTGTTTTCAAGCAGTGGCAGACTGTAGCTGGTAAACCGGTCGCCGGTCTAAGATGCTTCATCGGGACGGCTTGACGATTGAGGGTCATCTTGTGTAGTCACATCCTCTTCATCCCTCCCCAGACGCTGGAAATCAACCGTTGACCAATCGATTCCGGTTAAAGCTTGAAACACGGCCTTTTCATGGATAAGGCTGGAGGGGTCAATGTCAGGAGCGTAAGTATGCTTACGGATTGGAGGCACACGTTCTTCAACATCATGGATCACGGCAGGCTGTCTCTTTCCTTCAGCATCGTAAACCGGTTGGAAGTGAGATAAATCTGTGTCCTCCGCCAGTTTGCTTGCTATTGGCCGCATCTCCTTTGTCAGCCTTAGCAGATCATCATTATTGAAGTCTGAACCGTCCTCTTTCACGCCAGGATATCCTTTGATGATATCTGCCGGTTCAAGATCCAGAATCCATGCCTTGGTCCAGATTAGTGCGGTCAGCGCTCCTGATCTTGCGGCTGATCTCTTCAGTTTGGTGATCCGGGCAGGTAGCATGGCCAGCTTCTCAAGTGTTTCCTTTATCAATGACGGCGCCGGTTTGTTGTATGATGCAGTGCAGATAGCATGCTGGGATCTAGAATATAGCTGTTCCATCAAGGTGTACGCCGCTTTAAGCTTCATCCGCATGTCAGAGCCCAGATGAGCAATGCGGGTCCCTGTCATGGTTCAGCATCAATAAACTGGTAATCGATAAAATCTTATGAATAGACAAACTGCACGAGAGAGCACTTACCAAATATAGCGGATGTCATGGCGTCAATCTGCCGTTTTAAGCCGGACAGTTCTTCCACTACTGGCTGCAGGGCTGCATCTGCGTCCTCGGCCTTTTTTATCAAACTGGCCTTTTCGGTTTCCCAGTCAGCACGCTCCTTGTTGAAGGTCTCTTTCAATTTCTCCATAGCTGCTAGGGCATTGGTCAGCTCCTCCTTGGCTTTGGAAGCCTCTGCTTGTTGAGACTTTACATTCTCTTGAAGATCGGCGGTTTGAGCATCCCTTTTACTCAGCTCGGCCTGCAAAGGCAAAGATATATCAACAACAAGATATGTATTTTCTAAGTACCAAGCGTATAACAAGTTATGCACTTGGTACTTGGGGGCTAATGCCTATTTGCTTTCTCATCAACATATTTTTCACAAAATCTCAAGAACAATGCAAGCATTATCCTTAACACTTGGGGGCTAATGTACATCTGTTCAAAACTGACGCATTGATTCAAGACCCAGTTTACCCTGCCAAGCTACACCGGCCCTTGGGGGCTATACCGATGAACACTACATGAGTACAATGATAAAGTACTGATTTGTTTATAAATGATGACTTGACATAAGGAGGGTCAGCATGCAAGGATTACGATATTACAAAGTCCCGGCTTACGATTAACATCATAAACCGGCCCTTGGGGGCTACTGAAGGAAATATGCCCTAGAGGCAATAATAAAGTTATTATTTATTTCCTTATATCATGATAAATGTTTATTATTCTTGCTATAATTGTATTAACCGGAAACATAATACATGTGTGAATACATAGACAAACAGAGTGTCACTAGTATGCCTCTACTTGACTAGCTCGTTAATCAAAGATGGTTATGTTTCCTAACCATGGACAAAGAGTTGTTATTTGATTAACGTGGTCACATCATTAGGTGAATGATCTGATTGACATGACCCATTCCATTAGCTTAGCACCCGATCGTTTAGTATGTTGCTATTGCTTTCTTCATGACTTATACATGTTCCTATGACTATGAGATTATGCAACTCCCGTTTGCCGGAGGAACACTTTGTGTGCTACCAAACGTCACAACGTAACTGGGTGATTATAAAGGTGCTCTACAGGTGTCTCCAAAGGTACATGTTGGGTTGGCGTATTTCGAGATTAGGATTTGTCACTCCGATTGTCGGAGAGGTATCTCTGGGCCCTCTCGGTAATGCACATCACATAAAGCCTTGCAAGCATTGCAACTAATGAGTTAGTTGTGAGATGATGTATTACGGAACGAGTAAAGAGACTTGCCGGTAACGAGATTGAACTAGGTATTGAGATACCGATGATCGAATCTCGGGCAAGTAACATACCGATGACAAAGGGAACAACGTATGTTGTTATGCGGTCTGACCGATAAAGATCTTCGTAGAATATGTGGGAGCCAATATGAGCATCTAGGTTCCGCTATTGGTTATTGACCGGAGACATGTCTCGGTCATGTCTACATTGTTCTCGAACCGTAGGGTCCGCACGCTTAAGGTTTCGATGACAGTTATATTATGAGTTTATGAGTTTTGATGTACCGAAGGAGTTTGGAGTCCCGGATGAGATCGGGGACATGACGACGAGTCTCGAAATGGTCGAGACGTAAAGATCGATATATTGGACGACTATATTCGGACATCGGAAAGGTTCCGAGTGATTCGGGTATTTTTCGGAGTACCGGAGAGTTACAGGAATTCGCCGGGGAGTATATGGGCCTTATTGGGCCATACGGGAATAGAGGAGAGAGGCCAAAAGGAAGGAGGCCTGCGCCCCCCCCCCTCTGGTCCGAATTGGACAAGGGGCGCGGCCCCTTTTCCCTTTTCCTCTCCCCCTCTTTCCCCTTCTCCTACTCCAACAAGGAAGGAAGGAGTCCTACTCCCAGTGGGAGTAGGACTCCCCTTGGCACGCCCCCTTCTAGGCCGGCCGCCCCCTCCCCCTTGCTCCTTTATATACGGGGGCAGGGGGCACCTCTAGACACACAAGTTGATCTTCGTGATCGTTCCTTAGTCGTGTGCGGTGCCCCCCTCCACCATATTCCACCTCGGTCATATTGTAGCGGTGCTTAGGCGAAGCCCTGCGACGGTAGAACATCAAAATCGTCACCACGCCATCGTGCTGACGGAACTCCTCCCTGACGCTTTGCTGGATCGGAGCCCGAGGATCGTCATCGAGCTGAACGTGTGCCAAGAACTCGGAGGTGCCAGAGTAACGGTGCTTGGATCGGTCGGATCGTGAAGACGTACGACTACATCAACCGCGTTGTCACAACATTTCCGCTGTCGGTCTACAAGCGTACGTAGATCACACTCTCCCCTCTCGTTGCTATGCATCACCATGATCTTGCGTGTGCGTAGGAAATTTTTTGAAATTACTACGTTCCCCAACAGTGGCATCCGAGCCTAGGTTTTATTTGTTGATGTTATATGCACGAGTATAACACAAGTGAGTTGTGGGCGATATAAGTCATACTGCTTACCAGCATGTCATACTTTGGTTCGGCGGTATTGTTGGACGAAGCGACTCGGACCGACATTACGCGTACGCTTACGCGAGACCGGTTCTCCCGACGTGCTTTGCACAAAGGTGGCTAGCGGGTGACAGTTTCTCCAACTTTAGTTGAACCGAGTGTGGCTACGCCCGGTCCTTGCGAAGCTTAAAACAGCACCAACTTGACAAACTATCGTTGTGGTTTTGATGCGTAGGTAAGATTGGTTCTTGCTTAAGCCCGTAGCAGCCACGTAAAACATGCAACAACAAAGTAGAGGACGTCTAACTTGTTTTTGCAGGGCATATTGTGATGTGATATGGTCAAGACATGATGCTAAATTTTATTGTATGAGATGATCATGTTTTGTAACCGAGTTATCGGCAACTGGCAGGAGCCATATGGTTGTCGCTTTATTGTATGCAATGCAATCGCGCTGTAATGCTTTACTTTATCACTAAGCGGTAGAGATAGTCGTGGAAGCATAAGATTGGCGAGACGACAATGATGCTACGATGGAGATCACGGTGTCGCGCCGATGACGATGGTGATCACAACGGTGCTTCGAAGATGGAGATCACAAGCACAAGATGATGATGGCCATATCATATCACTTATATTGATTGCATGTGATGTTTATCCTTTATGCATCTTATCTCACTAATTATAAGATGATCTCTCACTAATTATCAAGAAGTGTTCTCCCTGAGTATGCACCGTTGCAAAAGTTCTTCGTGCTGAGACACCACGTGATGATCGGGTGTGATAGGCTCTACGTTCAAATACAACGGGTGCAAAACAGTTGCACACGCGGAATACTCAGGTTATACTTGACGAGCCAAGCATATACAGATATGGCCTCGGAACACGGAGACCGAAAGGTCGAGCGTGAATCATATAGTAGATATGATCAACATAGTGATGTTCACCAATGAAACTACTCCATCTCACGTGATGATCGGACATGGTTTAGTTGATTTGGATCACGTAATCACTTAGAGGATTAGAGGGATGTCTATCTAAGTGGGAGTTCTTAAGTAATATGATTAATTGAACTTAAATTTATCATGAACTTAGTCCTGGTAGTATTTTGCAAATTATGTTGTAGATCAATAGCTCGCGTTGTTGCTTCCCTGTGTTTATTTTGATATGTTCCTAGAGTAAATTGTGTTGAAAGATGTTAGTAGCAATGATGCGGATTGGATCCGTGATCTGAGGTTTATCCTCATTGCTGCACAGAAGAATTATGTCCTTGATGCACCGCTAGGTGACGGACCTATTGCAGGAGCAGATGCAGACATTATGAACGTTTGGCTAGCTCAATATGATGACTACTTGATAGTTTAGTGCACCATGCTTAATGGCTTAGAATCGGGACTTCAAAGATGTTTTGAACGTCATGTAGCATATGAGATGTTCCAGGAGTTGAAGTTAATATTTCAAGAAAATACCCGAGTTGAGAGATATGAAGTCTCCAACAAGTTCTATAGCTAAAAAATGGAGGAGAATCGCTCAACTAGTGAGCATGTGCCCAGATTGTCTGAGTACTACAATCGCTTGAATCAAGTGGGAGTTAATCTTCTAGATAAGATAGTGATTGACAGAATTCTCTAGTCACCATCACCAAGTTAGTAGAACTTCGTGATGAACTATGATATGCAAGGGATAATGGAAATGATTCCCAAGCTCTTCGTAATGCGGAAATTGACGAAGGTAGAAATCGAGAAAAACATCAAGTTTTGATGGTAGACAAGACCACTAGTTTCAAGAAAAGGGCAGAGGGAAGAAGGGGAACTTCAAGAAGAACAGCAAGCAAGTTGCTGCTCAAGTGAAGAAGCCCAAGTCTGGTCCTAAGCCTGAGACTAAGTGTTTCTACTGCAAAGGGACTGGTCACTGGAAGCGGAACTACCCCAAGTGATTGGCAGATAAGAAGGATGGCAAACTGAACATAAGTATATTTGATATACATGTTATTGATGTGTACTTTACTAGTGTTTATAGCAAACCCTCAGTATTTGATACTAGTTCAGTTGCTAAGATTAGTAACTCGAAACGGGAGTTGCAGAATAAACAAAGACTAGTTAAGGGTGAAGTGACGATGTGTGTTGGAAGTGGTTCCAAGATTGATATGATCATCATCGCACACTCCCTATACTTTCGGGATTAGTGTTGAACCTGAATAAGTGTTATTTGGTGTTTGCGTTAAGCATGAATATGATTTGATCATGTTTACTGTAATACGGTTATTCATTTAAGTAAGAGAATAAATTGTTGTTCTGTTTACATGAATAAAACCTTATATGGTTACACACCCAATGAAAATAGTTCGTTGGATCTCGATCGTAGTGATACACATAATCATAATATTGAAACCAAAAGATGCAAACTTAATAATGATAGTGCAACTTATTTGTAGCACTGCCGTTTAGGTCATATTGGTGTAAAGCGCATGAAGAAACTCCATGCTGATGGGATTTTGGAATCACTTGATTATGAATCACTTGATGCTTGCGAACCATGCCTCATGGGCAAGATGACTAAGACTCCGTTCTCCGGAGCGAGCAACTGACTTATTGGAAATAATACATACTGATGTATGCGGTCCGATGAGTGTTAAGGCTCACGGCAAGTATTGTTATTTTCTGAACTTCACAGATGATTTGAGCAGATATGGGTATATCTACTTGATGAAACATAAGTCTGAAACATTTGAAAAGTTCAAAGAATTTCAGAGTGAAGTGGAAAATCATCGTGACAAGAAAATAAAGTTTCTACGATCTAATCGTGGAGACAAATATTTGAGTTACGAGTTTGGTCTTCAATTAAAACAATGTGGAATAGTTTCACAAACTCATGCCACATGGAACACCACAGCATAATGGTGTGTCCGAACGTCATAACCGTACTTTATTGGATATAGTGCAATCTTTGATGTCTCTTACCGATCTACCACTATCGTTTTGGGGTTATGCATTAGAGACAGCTGCATTCACATTAAAAGGGCACCATCTAAATCTGTTGAGACGACACCGTATGAACTGTGGTTTGGCAAGAAACCAAAGTTGTCGTTTCTTAAAGTTTGGGGTTGCAATGCTTATGTGAAAAAGTTTCATCCTGATAAGCTCAAACCCAAATCAGAAAAGTGTGTCTTCATAGGATACCCAAAAAGTTACTGTTGGGTACACCTTCTATCACAGATCCAAAGGCAAGACATTCTTTGCTAAGAATGGATCCTTTCTAGAGAAGGAGGTTCTCTTGAAAGAAGTGAGTGGGAGGAAAGTAGAACTTGATAAGGTAATTGTACCTTCTCCCTTATTGGAAAGTAGTTCATCACAGAAATCTGTTCCTGTGACTACTACACCAATTAGTGAGGAAGCTAATGATGATGATCATGTAACTTCAGATCAAGTTACTACCGAATCTCGTAGGTAAACCAGAGTGAGATCCACACCAGAGTGGTACGGTAATCCTGTTCTGGAGGTCATGCTACTTGACCATGACGAACCTACGAACTATGAAGAAGCGATGGTGAGCCCAGATTCCGCAAAATGGCTTGAGGCCATGAAATCTGAGATGGGATCCATGTATGAGAACAAAGTATGGACTTTGGTTGACTTGCCCGATGATCAGCAAGCAATTGAGAATAAATGGATCTTCAAGAGGAAGACGGACACTGATAGTAGTGTTACTATCTACAAAGCTAGAATTGTCGCAAAAGGTTTTCGACAAGTTCAAGGTGTTGACTACGATGAGAGTTTCTCACTCGTATCTATGCTTAAGTCTGTCCGAATCATGTTAGCAATTGCCGCATTTTATGAAATCTGGCAAATGGATAAACAAAACTGCATTCCTTAATAGATTTATTAAAGAAGAGTTGTATATGATACAACCAGAAGGTTTTGTCAATCCTAAAGGTGCTAACAAAATATGCAAGCTCCAGCGATCCATCTATGGACTGGTGCAAGCATCTCGGAGTTGGAATATACGCTTTGATAAGTTGATCAAAGCATATAGTTTTATACAGACTTGCGATGAAGCCTGCATTTACAAGAAAGTGAGTGGGAGCACTACAACATTTCTGATAAGTATATGTGAATGAAATATTGTTGATCGGAAATAATGTAGAATTATTCTGCAAAGCATAAAGGAGTGTTTGAAAGGAATTTTCCAAAGAAAGACCACGGTGAAGCTGCTGACATATTGAACATCAAGATCTATAGAGATAGATCAAGATGCTTGATAAGTTTTTTTCAATGAGTACATACCTTGACAAGATTTTGAAGTAGTTCAAAATAGAACAGTCAAAGAAAGAGTTCTTGTCTGTGTTACAAGGTGTGAAATTGAGTAAGACTCAAAACCCGACCACGACAGAAGTAGAAAGAGAATGAAAGTCATTCCCTATGCCTCAGCCATAGGTTCTATAAAGTATGCCATGCTATGTACCAGATCTATTGTATACCCTACACTGATTTTGGCAAGGTAGTACAATAGTGATCTAGGAGTAGATCACTGGACAGCGGTCAAAATTATCCTCAGTGGAATAAGGATATGTTTCTCGATTATGGAGGTGACAAAAAGGTTCGTCGTAAAGGGTTACGTCGATGCAAGTTTTGACACTAATCCAGATGACTCTAAGTCTCAATCTGGATACATATTGAAAGTGGGAGCAATTAGCTAGAGTAGCTCTGTGCAGAGCATTGTTGACATAGAAATTTGCAAAATACATACGGATCTGAATGTGGCAGACCCATTGACTAAACTTCTCTCACAAGCAAAACATGATCACACCTTAGTACTCTTTGGGTGTTAATCGCATAGCGATGTGAACTAGATTACTGAATCTAGTAAACCCTTTAGGTGTTGGTCACATGAAGATGTGAACTAATCACATAAAGATGTGAACTATTAGTGTTAAATCACATGGTGATGTGAACTAGATTATTGACTCTAGTGCAAGTGGGAGACTGAAGGAAATATGCCCTAGAGGCAATAATAAAATTATTATTTATTTCCTTACATCATGATAAATGTTTATTATTCATGCTAGAATTGTATTAACCGGAAACATAATACATGTGTGAATACATAGACAAACAGAGTGTCACTAGTATGCCTCTACTTGACTAGCTCGTTAATCAAAGATGGTTATGTTTCCTAACCATGGACAAAGAGTTGTTATTTGATTAACGGGATCACATCATTAGGTGAATGATCTGATTGACATGACCCATTCCATTAGCTTAGCACCCGATCGTTTAGTATGTTGCTATTGCTTTCTTCATGACTTATACATGTTCCTATGACTATGAGATTATGCAACTCCCGTTTGCCGGAGGAACACTTTGTGTGCTACCAAACGTCACAACGTAACTGGGTGATTATAAAGGTGCTCTACAGGTGTCTCCAAAGGTACATGTTGGGTTGGCGTATTTCGAGATTAGGATTTGTCACTCCGATTGTCGGAGAGGTATCTCTGGGCCCTCTCGGTAATGCACATCACATAAAGCCTTGCAACCATTGCAACTAATGAGTTAGTTGTGAGATGATGTATTACGGAACGAGTAAAGAGACTTGCCGGTAACGAGATTGAACTAGGTATTGAGATACCGACGATCGAATCTTGGGCAAGTAACATACCGATGACAAAGGAAACAACGTATGTTGTCATGCGGTCTGACCGATAAAGATCTTCGTAGAATATGTGGGAGCCAATATGAGCATCCAGGTTCCGCTATTGGTTATTGACTGGAGACATGTCTCGGTCATGTCTACATTGTTCTCGAACCGTAGGGTCCGCACGCTTAAGGTTTCGATGACAGTTATATTATGAGTTTATGAGTTTTGATGTACCGAAGGAGTTCGGAGTCCCGGATGAGGTCGGGGACATGACGAGGAGTCTCGAAATGGTCGAGACGTAAAGATCGATATATTGGACGACTATATTCGGACATCGGAAAGGTTCCGAGTGATTCAGGTATTTTTCGGAGTACCGGAGAGTTACGGGAATTCGCCGGGGAGTATATGCGCCTTATTGGGCCATACGGGAATAGAGGAGAGAGGCCAAAAGGAAGGAGGCCTGCGCCCCCCCTCTAGTCCGAATTGGACAAGGGGCGCAGCCCCCTTTTCCTTTTTCCTCTCCCCCTCTTTCCCCTTCTCCTACTCCAACAAGGAAGGAGGGAGTCCTACTCCCAGTGGGAGTAGGACTCCTCTTGGCGCGCCCCCTTCTAGGCCGGCCGCCCCCTCCCCCTTGCTCCTTTATATACGGGGGCAGGGGGCACCTCTAGACACACAAGTTGATCTTCGTGATCGTTCCTTAGCCGTGTGCGGTGCCCCCCTCCACCATATTCCACCTCGGTCATATTGTAGCGATGCTTAGGCGAAGCCCTGCGACGGTAGAACATCAAAATCATCACCATGCCGTCGTGCTGACGGAACTCCTCCCCGGCGCTTTGCTGGATCGGAGCCCGGGGATCGTCATCGAGCTGAACGTGTGCCAAGAACTCGGAGGTGCCGGAGTAACGGTGCTTGGATCGGTCGGATCGTGAAGACGTACGACTACATCAACCGCGTTGTCACAACGCTTCCGCTGTCGGTCTACAAGGGTACGTAGATCACACTCTCCCCTCTCGTTGCTATGCATCACCATGATCTTGCGTGTGCGTAGGAATTTTTTTTGAAATTACTACGTTCCCCAACAGCTACTTGGGCTGATGTTAATACTTTGAAATCAAGAAAGGAAAGGTGATGAAAATACCTCATAGCGCTCTTTCATCAGGTTCACCAAACCGGCTTCATAATCATGGTTTGCGTGCAGACGGTTTAGAAAACCGGAGTGGAGCTCTTGAGCACCGAGATGAGTGTAGTGACAAGTCAGTGCTCCATTTGCCTTTTTCCATGGCAGCACGCTCTTCCTTGCGCTATGTTGGGCCAAGATTACAGGATGGCCAGGAGAGGTGTGACCAATACCAGTAATGGTAACCTCGCCTTCTTTATCTCCCGCAGCTTTGTCCGGGGTTGATGGAGTTTCAGTAGCTCTCACCGGACTAGCCCAGATTGGATCTGCCGGTTTAGTATCAGGCACAGCAGTATCAGCTTCTGGTTGTTCGTCAATATTGTGATCTTGAGGGGGTGGCTCATCAAAGGTGGCTTCAGGATGGGGACCCTCCGGTTCACCAGTTTGGTCCGGTTCACCTGTTTGCTCCTGCTCAAGAACCACCTGGTCTTCAGACGGATTGTTCACCCAAGCTTTTTTGCTGGGTCTGGCTTTGGCTCTACAGACAAAAATAAAAGAGGTGGAAATTAAGCATAGTATTCAAGGTATGAAAACATTCAAAGAAAGGGTTTGAGTACTTACCCAGCTACAGTTTTGAGAGGAGGGAGTTGGGTTGTTGTTGACTCGCCAGATGATGAGGGAGGTGTCACCTGATAATTTGAATCGGACGGATTAAGAGGTTGTCGGAAATAACCTGCCTTGGGGTAAGAATTGTCAGAAGGAGGTGAGACCTCAGATTGGCGTTTTCGAACCGGGGTGTCAGGTAAACCGGTCGAGGTGACCTTTTGGCCGCTGTGCCGGGTTGTACAGCGAGCTTCGTGCTGCTGCTTCTTCAAAATAAATGTTGGATCCAAGTGAGCAAGAGGATGTGAAAAGCTTACTTTCCGGATCGCTTGACGGATTTTTTGCGTTGGCAGAGAGTCTGAACCGGAGGAAAGGACAATTACCTCTACATCGTCGGCTTGGCTGCCTTCCGCGCCCTCCTGATAAACATCATTGTTAATGAGATGCATAAATAGGGAACCAAGTGAATCAAGTTCTACCTCAACTTCTGGTTCATCTGTGTCGTCATCCAGTTCCATGCTGATGCGTTCAGCTGCCTTCCGCTTTGAGGTTTTCTTGACGGTTTTTGTTTTGGGGCGAAAGGGCTTTGCAGCTTTCTCTACAGGTTTCTTCTTCCAGAATGGATCGTCACCCTGTTTATAAACAAACAGAATGATGTTCACAGGTTGTACAGTCTACAAGATATCAAGTGTGAAGCGGAAAGACAACACTTACAGCAGGCGGTTTGTTTTTTGTGTAGAAGGGGTTCAAGCCGGTTTGGCGGCAGACAGATTCCGATTCATTCAAAATCTTCTTGACACCTTCAGTGACTTCTTCATCGGTTAAATGAATGTTGATGTGACGTTGGGGGTCTTCTACTTCACCAGTGTACTCACACATTAAACCGGAGCGGCGACTTAATGGTAAGATGCTCCAGGATATCCAGCAGCGCACAAAGTCGACGCCTGATAAACCGTTGGCCATAAATGCTCGAAGCTTGGCGAGTTGAGGGGCATACGAGGCCCGTTCCTGGGCACTTAGACGTTGCGGCAGTGGATGAGTGTTGGAAAGCCGGTGGGCACGGTAACCCGGCAGAGGATTCTCGTCTTCAGGGGAAGTGTCTCTACAGTAGAACCATGTTTGGTTCCACTCTTTGGGGTGACTGTGCAGCTTGGCATGAGGGAATTCAACCTCTTTCCATTTTTGAATAGAAACGCCACCAAGTTCAGTGTTGGGTCCGTCTACAAATTCCGTGTGCCTGTTCAGATGAAAAAAAATCCCGGAACAGCTCAGCAGTTGGTTCTTCTTGTAAGTACACTTCATAGAAGACTTGGAAGTTGCATATATTGGACACCGAGTTGGGTCCAATATGTTGATGGTGGAGCTGGAAACTGGCAAGCACATCCCGGAAAAACTTTGACCCGGGCGGTTTGAAACCACGGTCTATATGGTCAACAAATACCACTACCTCACCCTGCTTAGGGGTAGGAGGATTCTCCGATCCAGGAACTCGCCACCGGATCTCATTCTTTTTGGGCAAAGTACCAATCCTGACCATTCCATTAAGCTGTTCTTCGATAACTCGGGAAGGAGCCCAGTTGCAAGCATAAAACTGTTTGGCCATTGCAAACGAAAAGCTGAAAGGAAATACCGGTTTACAAATGATTCATGGTGATACATAAGATGCGACGGAACAAAGACATACAAGTATGTAAATTGTGTAAACCGGAGGCTGATACTATAATGAATGACAAGGCAATATCAGAACAAAGGAATGCACATACTGTTAAACCGGAGTATAACAACGGAGGTAAAAGGCGTGTCCGGTTCACCAGAGGGCTAATGGTATATGATAGATTGCTTTTACAAAGGTAAACCGCCTATGTGGTAAAGAGGATACAGATCTAAGGCAAGAATGACTAAGTAAGGTAAAAACAGATTTCATAAGGTTGCAGTGAAATTTTGAATCTACCGTAAGACAGGAAAATAAAAGGATTTAGACCTAAAAGGTTGATCTCGAAGCAGTTCACAAGGGACCAGATCAGTGTTTTATGCGCATAAAGGTTTGTTTTGGTAACAGAAGATAAGCCATTACGTGGAATACATCAGGTTTGAAGTTTTTATCCATGGACTAAGAAGACACAAGGGAAGAACAACACCGGAGTCTCGATGAACTTCGACAAACGAGAAAACCCTAGATAGATCTACAACGGAGAAAGAGAAGGGACTTACAGTGGCTGTTGAAGCAGCGAAGGTATGCCGCGGTTCTCTGGTGCAACCAGGTTGATGCAGCGGCCGGCGGAGAGACGGAGGCGAAGCTCGGTGACGGCGGCGGCGGCGGCGCTCAGGGGCAGAGATGTCGTAAGGAGGAAGAAGAAGTGAAGGAGACGAAGGGGAAAAGGAGAAGGGCCCGCGGTCCTATTTATAATGTGAAGCGATAAGCGACAAGTGCGGGAATCGAGGAGCTCAAAAATGGATAGTTAATAAAGATGTCGCCTCGATGGTTGGATATTCATTAATGAAGGGAATCTTCAGCTTCAACGAATAGATGACGTTAGGGCAGTTTACTACGGATCTAAAGTATGACATCACGGCGGTTTACCAGATCTATATGAAGGTGACAGGGCAAGAATGTTTCTAAGTATTGAAGATTGACATGAACAAGTTCAAATCAATCTGGGGCCTAATGTTGGGGATATGATTACTGGAGGTAAACCTGCTCAGAGTGGTCGGGTTAGCTCCATGAAGATAGAAGCCCATGAAGACGTGAAGATGGTGGCGCTTTACGAAGGCCCAAGGCCCAAAGGCGGGTTAAAGCTTGTAGATGTAAACCGACTCTGTCATGTAACTTGTATTGTAAGTTAGAGGAATAGAGACCGAGCCGGACACATCTATGATCCGGCCTCGGGACTCTGTAAACCGGCGGGCGTCAACCTATGTATATAAAGGGATGACCCGGACGCGGTTTGAGGACAACAGACAACAACTCGAGAGCCAGGCAAAGTGGATTCGCTCCCTGGTCATCGAAACCCTAGCAATACCAATCACAACTAGACGTAGGCTTTTACCTTCATCGAAGGGGCCGAACTAGTATAAAATCCCCCGTGTCCCTTGTCCGGTTTAACACCTTTAAGCTAACCCGTACCGATGGCTCCACGACTAAGTCCTTTCACGAGGACATCTGCCGTGACAAACCCACAACACATATTGAGCCCTAAACATTGTCAATGCTCTTGCGAGCATTCCCGGAGCCCACTCGAGCATATGTAAACACCCTGAATCACCCACATACATCAAGCAAACACAAACAGGAGTAGAGTATTACGCCATAGTGCGCTTAAACCTATATAAACTTATGTGTCTCATGGTCATTGGTAGCTAGAGGAAAACTGAATATTCTAGCCCTTGGCCAAACATAAATACTGGGTATTCTTGATCCCCGATGTCTTGAATTCTGATATGCACTCTTTTCTGTTCTACGGTGGCATGTTCTATATTCCCATGCTCCAATCCCTTGCGGGGTCAGCATGAGTCGCTGCCGGAGGGTTGGCCATCTCCCCTTGATTTGTTCACCGCTTGGGAATGTGGTTTTGTAGTCAGGAGGGACGCTCATGCATCCTCTCTTCCCGTTCGGTGCATGTGCGCTGTCGGGGTCCCCACCCTCTGCCCAAGTTAGGCAAGGTGGGAGTGCTGGTGTTGGTGGGTGCCCCATCCAGATCTATCCATTGTAGTGGGAAGGCGCTAGAACTGGATCTTGATGGTTGCTGCCGCAGGTGGTGGTGGGCGGCCATCGGGTGGGGGGTTCACTGGTGCCCAGATTTGCATGTGCTCATGGTTGTACTTGTGGCAAGGGGTAGTCCAGGGATGTGGAATGAGTGGTCTTCTCGTCTGTCCCATCAGAATCTCGGTCCATCGAGATAGGGTGGAGATGTGGGCATGGACGCTTCCTGTCGTGGAGGCGTGGATGCCAACTTGTTGGTTGATGCCTGGCTAGGAGTGGAGGGAAGTGCCTTTTGTTCTTCCTACTATGGTTGGTGTGCTAGGATGTGGATGTTGGTGGATGATGCGTCTCAAACATATCTATAATTTTCGTATGATTCTTGATATATTGCTATCAATCACATACACTTTGGACATGCTTTTTTATAAAATTTTATTGGACTACCGTGTTAAGCAAGTGCCTAGTGCTAGTTCCTATTTTTTGCTGTTTTTATAATTTTAGGAAATCTCTATAAACAATCCAAGAAAAAATGGGAAAGAAATAGTTTGGGATGTTTCACGTGAGAATAAGAGACCCAGAGCCAAAGCCCAACATCAGGGGGTCTCCAGTTGCTTTGATGTCTTGTGTTGATGCCCCTGGGCCTAGGGTGTCTACATGGGGCGTCTATGGTCTGGAGGCAGCCCTCGGTGGCTCTAGTGCCGGTTGGCCTTTATGTACCCTCATTTGCATACCCTAAGTATCATGCATTTTTTTCTCCATCGCTACAACATGTTCCCACTAGGTGGACCAATGCCCGATTAGACTGTCATGTTCAAGACTTAAAGGCAGGTGGCAGCGGGAAAGTGTATGTCTGCACCGGGCATTTTAAAAGTCGAAAGAAATTGGAGAATCTTTCAGGTGTCCTAGGAATATACATATAAACAAAAGGAGAAATTTTGAGACACACATTGAGTAGCATCACTCTACCATGGGTTTGAGTCAGAAAATATAGACTGCACCAATAGGTAACACGGATGACTACCATAGAAATAGTGCTTTTGGTGAAAACATAGAAAAACAACGGTCCAAGGAGTCCAGCACCAACAACCTTGACAATGGCTCCCCGGCCCATCCCCGCTTTGCTTCATGGCATATGTTACAAATGCCTCGTTCCTACGCATCATGCGGCTATCTGCAGAGATCCCCTTCAGTGCTCTTGATGTTTGGAAAACAGTCGTGCGCACGAGTGTCGCAGTCCATGGTGTCCACTCAACTTGTTGGCATGTCTTGTGGTGCCATCTGTGTCGCGTCTTGGCATTGAGCATTGTCCAGCTCCAGCTTCATATGAGGGTTCGATGATGTCCGTGCTCCCCTCTAAGGCGCTTCGCCATAGTTCTAGGGCATCTATCGTCTTTGGTACCACTGGCTCGGCAACCCTGTCTGATATGGTGTTGCACTCCGCTCTAGCATATCAAACAAAGCTATTGCGAGGTTGGCTAGCACGGGTAGAAGCGGTCGGAGGTTGCTCTGAGCAGGCTCTCCCTTGTGTTGACTATGTTGCAGACTACTGCGACGTCGCATCCTCCTGGTGTGTCTGGTGTTGGCTCCACAGAAGACAGGAGGTGAAATTATATGGTTGTTTTCTCTCCATGTGTTGGGGATAATTCAATGTCATTGTCTGGCTTGTCCCATGTGTTGTCTACCTCTGAGGGCGAGTTCATCGCCGTGCTCGTGGCTCCGGTACTACAGATCATGTCTAACTTCGGGAGCTATGCATGCTCCCTACTTCGCATCTGCCAGTGGAGCACATGAAGGTTGACTCACTGATGACCTAGTGTGAGGAACGTGATTAGCATCTATCATGTGAGCAACTGGAGGAGTCTGAGGCCATTGTGTTGGTAGTATCTAAGGTTGATGAAGCTGCGGCGACCAGTATGTTGGCACCTACTCCTGGGAGCTGTTTGGTTGATGAAAACTACACCAAAAAGGTGGACTAGTTTGTGCCCTCAGTCATGACTTGGGCGTCCACTTCACCTTTTCTAGAACATAGCCAAGCGGTTGTTGATGAGGAGCGCTGCTCTTGATTGCTGCCACACACTCGCCCGAGTCCATCATGCAGATGGTTCACGTGGGTGATGATGTTCATGTGGGTGATATGTTGTTGTCGCCGGAGTGCCAGTGCGTAATCTCAGCGACATGTTCACCATCTGACTTGTCGTATACCTAACTAACTTGGATGCTAAATCTAAAAAAAATAATGGATATCTCTTGAAGCAGAAGGCATCCACGGGCAAATGCAAGAAGGACGGTGCTCACCCTAAATCTAAAATCCTAAGAAGATATTTAGCAAGTGCAATGGCAAGAAGGGTGACGATAATGGGAAAACACAGATGCTTCCATGATACACTTGTCTAGACTGCAATCGTGAGCTGAGATGTGGCTGTTCTCTTTGTCGTTAGATTCTTCTAAAGTTGTAGTGGGGTGTTGGGGTGTCATTTGTGATGTTGTGATCCAAGTGTATGGATGATTCTATTTTTCTTTTGCAGGAATGGATGGTTCTATATTGGATGTGTTTGTTGGATGATCCTTCGTAGTCCGAGAGTAGTTCACATGAGTAGATAAATTTGTGAAGGTTTTAAAATAGCGGGCTATGACATTTAGCGGCAATCTTTAAAAACAGCTATAGCTGGGCTATGGCGGGCTATAGCGGCAAAGTGTACATGAAATCATTTAGCGGCAACATTCTCAAACAGTTATAGCGAAGCTATAACGGGACTATAGCCGGCTATTTAAAACTATGTTTTCACCTGTTCTTTTAATTAATTAACCGAGCCACTCGCTTTTTTATTAGTGGACAATTAGTGGACGAGGCAAAACTTTTGCCTCCATTTTGAAATAAAGAAAGGGTGTGTCTAGGGCACATCTAGATGTGCTCTAGTTATTGCACATCTAAGTGAGTGAATCAAGTACAAAGAGGAAAAGAAAAAAAGAAAAGAAAATATTCACACGAATCTCAACGTAAGATCAATGATATAGGACTTAGATGTACAATACTTATGGCACATCTAGATGTGCTTTAGCAAAACTGATAAAGAAAATCTTGACTGCCAAAGTGTACGCATGATCTTATTTTCCTCAGATTATGCTTCACCGTTAGTATGTGGAAGGGGCCCCTTGCCCAGCTCGTCGTCTTGACCAACAAGTTTCGGCGCATCGGCTTCTTGTTCATCTTCCTCTCTGGCCTTGCCCCACAGCACCATGTACAGCCCCGCCACGATCAGCACGGCACCAAGCACGCTGCACGCACAACCACCTGTTAGAAACTCAAACAGACACCACATGCATGTCCTCAAGGCATGCGAGTTAAACAGGGCATCACATTCCGATGTGCAGGGCCTCGTCAAGGACGATGCAGCTCATGACCGCGACGAAGATGATGATGAGAGGTCCGAACATGGCGACGTAGAGGGGCCCTTTCTTCCGCAGGCACCACGACATGAGCGGGAAGGCGGACCCGGACGCCACGATACCCTGGACGTACGATAGGAATCAGCCATGAGAAACGTGGCACGGGCGTGGAGGAAGCAATGGCCGATCAATCAGCCGCCCGATTACCGCGTACGCCGACGAGTAGAGCCTGATGTTGAGCCCGAGCCTCCAGTGGTCCGCGTCCCTGTGGATGCAGAGCGCGAGTAGCGTGGACTGGACCGCGCCGAAGAGGCACACCAGCGCGGCGATCGAGTAGTGGCACGGGTAGACCTGGCCGACCTTGGCCTGGATGGTGAGCCAGATCGCGTAGCTGAAGCAGCTGGTGATGGCGAGGAAGGAGCCGAGGATCCGAGGGCCGGCGGCCGGCTGCGGCCGGAGCTGGCGGTCGCCGGTGGCATGGCTGAGCCCGGTGTGCGCCATGCGGCGGAGGAACAGCATCTCCGGGCCCTTGTAGAACGTGAGCAGCATCGCGCCGCCCAGCCCGACCAGGGTGCCCCCCAGCTTCGCTTGGCCGCTGGGCTTTCTGAGCTTCAGAGTCTCCATCCTGTATGTTGTTCCATTTTCCAAGTGGGGCCTTTGAGTCTGTGACCAGAGTAGACCACCATCCAGAAAGAAAATGAGATCTGTGACTAGTGTGACGACCGACCTGGTCAAGATTGCGACGATGAAGGTAGATTGAGGGGTGAGGTTACTGAGAGCCGTGACGATGGTGGTCGAATTCGTGAGCTTGATGGCAAGCACCAGCAGGTTCTGGTTGATGGTGATTCTGCATTTCTTCGATTGATCAAAGAACAAAACACAAACACAAAGTCCACAGTATTTGCTAACATGGTCGCCAAAGAGGAGACGAAGAAGTTACCCGAAAAGTCCACACAAGAATAACCCTGTGACAACCTTGACGGTTAGTGGTGGCCGTTTCTTCCTAGAGATCGATCACACGACAGCCGCGTTAGCCAGAAAATTCAACAAAGGTTGACCACGTTCTGGCAGAGTATATGCCCCACTCGTCACTGGCTATCTTGTGAGGCATCCCGGCAGCTGCAGCAATGCGCAGCTGTATATTTGCGGCTGCGGAGGAGGCAAGAATTAAGGCACGCACCTCTCGATGAGGAAGGCGAGGGGACAGAGGAAGGCGGCGCCGAACATGAGCCTGTAGGCGACGAGGACGCGGACGTCCATGCCGTCGTCCAGCGCCAGCTTGATGAAGATCTGCAGGGCCGAGAAGATGAACTCCACCACCACCATGGCCGCCACCGGCCTCGCGGCCTCCAGCGCGCCGCTTCCGACACCGATCCCCATGCTCCTTACACCTTAATTACGTGGACGAACTAGCATGCGTCCGACCAGCTGCACGAGAATGTACACAAGTAGTAGTAGTAGTAGTACGTGCATATATATGTCCTCCTACTCCTAGCGATGTTAGCCAAGCGCACTTTCTTGTTTTCGGGTGAGATGGGTGTCCCGCAACCTGCAACAACAACAACACAACACCGATGGAATCCGTACGTGCACGGACAGAGGAGCGGTGACAGGCTGACCTCAGATCATAGCGCACATAATGCTGTACGAACCGGCGGTGCGTCACGGCGTGCGTGCGTGCCAACGTCGTCTTGGAAAGCTGGGCTTCTTTGGCGACAAGGATATTCGTAGCAAGCAAGAACACAGAAATGTAAAATAAGCTTCAAGGGCTCACAAAGAAACGATCGCTTTCGCTTCAACGGGGGCCGAAAGTCAGCGCAAGTCAAAGTGGTGACTGCAAAATTTTGACACGAGGAACTCTGCCATATACGCAATTCAGAGAGGGCAAGACAAACATACAAGAGCAACTATGCCATATACGCAACCTCCATAACGTATATGAAGCGTGCTTCATAATGTTTTGACGGTTAAAGGATGGCTACGTGCAATAACAGTCACTATAATGTGGTATACAAAAATCTTCTGTTTTCTTCTATCTACTATGCTTGTCCAATTTAGATCAAACAATTCAACAGTTCAACAAATATTATTACAACCCATTAATATCAACACAACAAATAATCCAACCGGAAAAGTGTTCAAGTAAAAATAAATGAAATTTAAAGAAATTTAAACACACTATCTCTCAAGTAGCTGTCAATGATACTCAATGAGATCCTCCTTCAGTTGATCATTGGAGCTCTCGTCTTCAATCTTTAGGTACGCCTCAAAAATGCTTGAATGTGGTTTGTGTGCCTGCAAGGAATGGTGATTGTGCCAATATTTTCATAGGTCATGGGGCTTGGCATATCCCTCTCAACCACCATGATCATGTTGTGTACGATCACGCATTATGTCATATCTTTGTCGAGACAGCCTTGTTCAAAAACCAAGCAGGACCCCGAATAATTGCAAACCTAGCTTGCAGCACTCCAAATGCTCTCCCAATGTCCTTTCTTGTTGCTTCTTGCATCTTGGCACAATGCTTAAGTTTCTTGGTCCACTACAAGAAATATGTCAACTTATGACCTTCTGTCAGTGACCCTGAAAGAATTGGTCATCTATGACCATTTTAGACCAATTGGTCAAAAGCTGTTCGGGGGGCTCCAAACCCTAAACCATTGCGACCATTTTGGTTAGAAAGGTCGTAATTTCCTTACACGAAATGGTCATAAAGCAGACAACACTAGTCCGCTGCCTTATTTCTAGCTGATCATGACCAATATAGATGGTCATAACCTTGTAAATTGTGGTGGATTGGTATGACTTGGCGCCACCTCATCAGTTTTGCCTATGTGTCAATTTTTGCCCTAGGTTGTGAAGCAACCTATATTTCTGTTATTCCAAAAATTCCCAAAAAAATCTCATAAGTTCTTTGGGTCATATCGTCGTCAAATATGTAAAAATACTTCCTTTCCTAGTTCAAAAATAATTCAACAATATTCATTTTCCTATTCTGTTCACAACATCACTTTATGAAGGAAGTGCTATTTATATATTCTTGATTGCCCTCGGAATTCTTGGGCACTCTTTCCTATCCAAATCATTGTTGGATGACAAAATTCAGCTCCATTTGCCTAACAAATCTTCCTCGGCAAATTTTCAAAGTTTTTGTCCACCTAGAAGCATTGTGAAGGAAGTACCTATTTTATATATCCAAATGACATGAAATTTATACGGTTCCTTCATATGCCCAAATTATCACCCTCCTCCAAATTGCAGCTCAGTCAAATTATCTATGTGAGCCCAGGTTCAATTTATATTTTATGGCTAGATTGGCACATTGCAAAGCAAGTGTTATCTAGACCCCTTCTATTACCCTCAAACTCTTTGGGCACTCTTCCATACCCAAATCATTGCTACATGTTAATATTCAGCTCCATTTTCCTAGTAAATCTTTCTCAGGAAATTTCCAAAGTTTCTACCTCAAGAGAAGCTTTGTGAAGTAAGTACTATCTAGGCTTACCCAAATGATCTGAAAATCTACCAAGGCATAACCATACCTATGTAACTTACCTACACCAAATTTGAGCTCATTTCATTCATCCAATTTCTCTCACTAGTTTTCCTAAGTTTCTGTCCATAGAAGAGCATTGTGAAGGAAGTACCACTTTGGCATGTCCAAATGGTATCAATTTTCTATGGTGCTTTCCAATGCCTAAATAACCATCCTTCACCAAACTTCAGCTCAATCCATTCATTATTTTGAGCCCAGCTTCAACATTCATATTTTTGTCCAGTGTGGTACTTTGCAAAGTAAGTACCACCTAGGATCCTCCTTTTGATCTAAAAATTTGCGAAGACATTCTTCTTACTAGATGATCATCCTCAGCCAAAACTCATGCCCATTGGCCATGTGCATTTCTCGTACTGCCAATCAAACACTTGGCTGCTAATTCATCTTTGAGCATAGGTCGGTCTCCTCGTGAGATTCTTCTGTTGTAATTTTCTTCCTAGCACCTACTCGGGGAGTGACCAACCCTCTAGACATTCCTAGGCCTCCCAGAACGCATGTCAACGCCAAGGTCACGCGGTGACCACGCACCAGGCATGCGAGTTCACGCGCTTTGGAGTTGGGGCCCTGGGCCACCATCCAAACCTAGACGTATCGCCATCAAACCATGTATTTATGCTTAAATAGATACTTATGTAACTATAAATGATTTTTGGAAAAAATAAAGACCAAACAATAAGGCAGCTGCAGTTCAAATTTGACCCGCTTCCTAATGAATCGGCGGGAATTTGTCTTTTTCACCAGAGGTGGATCAAAACTTTTGACACCCAACCATTTTGTCAATTGTGCATTAAATATGGCCTAGTATTTTAGAAAATTGATTTGGTCCAATTTTGCAACAAATATATGGTAGGTCCTTCACAAAAAAACTCATTTTGGGCACTCGGAAAATGGAAAATGAATTTTTCGTGCAAAGAAAATGAAAACTCCCTTAGGCAACATTGTTTGGAATTCTAAGATGCACCCTTGTGCACAATATGAGATCATTTGAACAAACTATTCCATGAATGTGGACATAAGATTGATCGTTTGGCTTGAAGCCATGAATCTTCAGAGATGATAGCTCATGTCTGAGAATACTTTTTTAAAATAATTACCGTAATACAAGTTTATTATTTTTTATGGCAACTTGGTCACATATAATGACACAATGCAAAGCTTTCCCATTTTTTGATTTTTTTTGAATTTTTTATGCCCGTTTCAAAATGCGGTTAAAACGGCGGGTTTGACCATTCCTAGCTAGTGGTTGAATATTGGAAAACTTTTGATATTTCTCTGATTAAATAGATACTTATGTACCTATAAATTATTTTTGGAAATAATAAAGAGCAAATTACAAGGCAGCTGGAGTTCAAATTTGACCCGCTTCCAACTAAATCGGCGGAAATTTGTCTTTTTCACAAGAGGTGGATAAAAACTTTTTACACCCAACCATTTTGCCAATTATGAAGTAAATATGGCCTAATATTTTAGAGAAATTATTTGGTCCAATTTTGCAACAAATATATGGTAGCTCCTTCACAAAAAAACTCATTTTGGGCATTCAAAAAATGGAAAATTAATTTTTCGTCCAAAGAAAATGAAAACTTCCTTAGCCAACATTGTTTGTCATTCCAAGATGCACCTTTGTACACAATATGAGATCATTTGAACAAACTATGCCATGAATGCGGCCACAAGATTGACCATTTGGCTTGAAAGCCATGAATCTTCACACATGATAGCTCATTTCTGAGAACACTTTTTAAAATAATCATCGCTTTCTAGTAACTTGGTCACATGTAATGACACAATGCGAAGGTTTTCCATTTTTTTTAAAAAAATTGAATTTTTTATGCCCGTTTCAAAATGCGGTCAAAACGGCGGGCTTGACTGTTCCTAGCTAGTGGTTGGATCTTGGAAACCTTTTGATGTTTCTCTGATGAAATAGATACTTATGTACCTATAAATGATTTTTGGAAAAAATAAAGAGCAAACTACAAGGCAGCTGCAATTCAAATTTGACCCGCTTCCAGCTAAATCGAATCTGACGTGGCCTGGGTAGACAGCCAGTGACCAAAACAAAAGGTCATGGGTTCAACGACCTTCTGTTAAAGGTCGCTAATTTCAGTTTACGACCACCATCTCTTGACCTTCTGTTTTTGGTCACAAAAAGGTCGCAGATGAAAAACTACGACCTTTCAGCGGCCAATAGTGAGGGTCACAAGTTGACATATTTCTTGTAGTGGTCTCTAGATTGGAAATTGTCTTCACAAATGTTGACCAAGATAGATACTCCCTCCGTTCCAAAATAGATGACTCAACTTTGTATAAAGTTAGTAAAAAGTTGAGTCATCTATTTTGGAATGGAGGGAGTAGATGTCATCGGTTAGAAGTAGTTTTGGTCATGTTGATGACCATTTCCCCCTGCAAAAAATGATGACGACCATTTGCCATGAGGTTACATGGATGACCCATACCACCTGCTAGCCTTGCAAACTGATAAGATCTCTGCAAGACATTGATGTTATCATTAGATCCATGCAACCCAAAGTAGCAATGTCAAACCCACAAATCCTCAGAGGCAACATCTTCCAAAATGATTGTCAGCTCATGGCAATGCCTGGTGAATTGGTCATGCCAAGCTGCAGGGCAATTCCTCTACCTCAAATGTATACACTCAACACTCTCTAGCATTCTAGGCCAGCCTCTCATTGCATTCATCGCTAGAAGCCTCGACGTGTCCTCGACATTGGGTGCTCGTAGATACTGCTCTCCATAAACCTTCATCACAGTATCTGAGTATCATCAAACACGTTCGTGCATTCTATGATTGTATCTTCGGCCATTCAAAGATACTCATCCAACGCATCTATAGGAGTATCATATGCAATCATCCGAAGTGTCAATGCCACCTTCTGAAAACAGGAAAAAAAACAGCTAACCGGCAGCATTTCTCCGTTGCTAGAAGAATGGTACATTGCCTTCCATGTCGTCGGCAATTCGATGAAGTAGTCATTTGGTCATGTAGAAGTGTCACCATAACAAGTAGGCAGGGAAGGTACAAACGGGCAGAAATTAGTCGCCCATGAGCTTATCATGGCCTTCGATTATGTTCTGGTGGATTGTCAGACGACCAACCTGTGTCCCACATGTTTCCTCTTCATTTTGGTTGCCGATATCCATTTAGCACCCATCAACACAACCGCGTCTTCTTTTGCATCCATGAACTCACTCTCAGACTCAGAGCTAGTATCCGACGATGAATCATAAATAAACAGCTCTACCATCAGATCCATCTACACAAAATGTGAATCCTATGTCATCTACAGGAATCTATGAGCTGCTTCACAAAACAATTTGGGGAAAATTACCTCCGAGCAAGTCATGAACACCTTGAGGTCACACCGCGAAAGGGTGACATGACTGTGATAACCCATAAGTATAGGGGATCCCAACAGTTTTCAAGGGTAGAGTATTCAACCCAAATTTATAGATTCGATACAAGGGGAGCCAAAGAATATTTGAAGGTATTAGGAGCTGAGTTGTCAATTCAACCACACCTGGAGATTAATTATCTGCAGCAACATGATCAGTAGCAAAGTAATATGATAGTTTTGATAATAGTAGCAGCAGCAATTGTAATAGTAACAACAATAGCAATAATTTTGTAGCAAGTGCAATAGTAACGATAGCAGTAGTAACTTAGAAAGAACAATATAAGATAAATTCATAGGCATTGGATCAGTGACTTGTTGGATGATATTTATCATGAGACAGTTATAACCTAGGGCGATACGGCACTAGCTCCAGTTCATCAATATAATGTAGGCATGTATTCCGTAAATAGTCATACGTGCTTATGGAAAGAACTTGCATGACATCTTTTGTCCTACCCTCCCGTGGCAGCGGGGTCCAATTGGAAACTAAGGGATATTAAGGCCTTCTTTTAATAGAGAACTGGAACAAAGCATTAACACACGGTGAATACATGAACTCCTCAAACTACGATCATCATCGGGAGTGGTCTCGACTATTGTCACTCCAGGGTTGCCAGATCATAACACGTAGTAGGTGACTATAACTTGCAAGATCGGATCTAGAACATGGATATAATGGTGATAACATAAATGGTTCAGATCTGAAATCATGGCACCCAGGCCCAAAGTGACGAGCATTAAGCATAGCGAAGTCATAACAACATCAATCTTAGAACATAGTGGATACTAGGGATCAAGCCTTAACAAAACTAACTCGATTACATGATGAATTTCATCCAAATCCTCACCGACCAGCGAGCCTACGAAGGAATTACTCACTCCCGGTGGGGAGCATCATGGAATTGGCAATGGGGAAGGGTTGGTGATGACGAAGAACGAAGATCCCCCTCTCCGGAGCCCCAAATGGACTCCAAATCTGGCCTCCCGATGAAGAATAGAAGGTGACGGCGGCTCCGTCTCGTGGATCACGATAATTCTTTCTCCCTAATTTTTTTCTCCAAATATGTGATTTTATAGTATCAGGGTTGAGGTCTGCAGGGCCACCAGGTGGGGACAACCCACCTGGGCGCACCAGGAGGGGGGGCGCGCCCTGGTGGGTTGTGCCCACCTAGGTGCCCCTCTTCGGTGGATCTTGGTGTAACACCCATGATGCGGCTATATATCCCACGTGTCGGAGCACGACTTAGAGGCATAACCGCATAGTAGGCATGTCGCAAGAGGGGTAATCTTTACACATCCCATGTACTAAATAAGAAAGGGATAAAGAGTTGGCTTACAATCGCCACTTCACACAAATACAAGTTAAACATACATCATCCAGAATACAATCAAGGTCCGACTACGGAACCAAAATAAAAGAAGACAACCCCAAATGCTAGATCCCCGATCGCCCCAACTGGGCTCCACTACTTATCAACTGGAAACGAAACAACACAACGAACACGATCTTCATCGAGCTCCCACTTGAGCTGGGTTGTGTCACCTGCACTGGTATCATCTACACCTGCAACTGTTTGAAAGTATCTGTGAGCCACGAGGACTCAGCAATCTCACACCCACAAGATCAAGACTATTTAAGCTTATGGTTAGGAAAGGGTAGTGAGGTGGAGCTGCAGCAAGCACTAAGCATATATGGTGGCTAACATAGGCAAATAAGAGCGAGAAGAGAAGCAAAGCAACGGTCGTGAACTAGAAGTGATCAATAAGTGATCCTGAAACTACTTACGTTCAAACATAACACAAGAACCGTGTTCACTTCCCGGACTCCGCTGAAAAGAGACCATCATGGCTCCACATGCTGTTGATTCATTTTCATTAAGTTAAGTGCCAGGTTTTCTACAATGGGATATTAACAAATTCCCATCTGCCCATAACCGCGGGCACGGCTTTCGAAAGTTCAAAACCCTGCAGGGTGTCCCAACTTAGCCCATTGTCGGTGTCAAAACCGGCGGATCTCGGGTAGGGGGTCCCGAACTGTGCGTCTAGGCCGGATGGTAACAGGAGGCAGGGAACATGATGTTTTACCCAGGTTCGGGCCCTCTTGATGGAGGTAAAATCCTACGTCCTTCTTGATTAATATTGATGATATGGGTAGTACAAGAGTAGATCTACCACGAGATCAAGGAGGCTAAACCCTAGAAGCTAGCCTATGGTATGATTGTTGTATACGGAGTTGATTGCCTACGGACTACGACCCTCCGGTTTATATAGACACCGGATAGGGTTAGGGTTACATAGAGTCGGTTACAATGGTAGGAGATCTTGAATATCCGCATCGCCAAGCTTGCCTTCCATGCCAAGGAAAGTCCCATCCGGACACGGGACGAAGTCTTGAATCTTGTATCTTCATAGTCCTGGAGTCCGGTCAAAGGTATAGTCCGGCTACCCGAACACCCCCTAATCCAGGACTCCCTCAGTAGCCCCCGAACCAGGCTTCAATGACGACGAGTCCGGCGCGCAGATTGTTCGGCATTGCAAGGCGGGTTCTCCTCCAAATCTTGTGTACCTGTAGGAATAATGTCCGATTTTTGTAATGTAGTGCTCCTCGGCTTCCACACCCAATAATGGTCGTCTTCCACGTGTCAAACGCATGCGAAAAGCCGGGGCGTTTTTACATCCACACCCCTAGCCGTATAAACGAGCCGCCTATTTAACAGGATGGGGATTTAGGTCCAAACCACATCTCCTCCTTTCCGCGAGTTATCATCAGAGAGCTTCCAGCAAAGGTCCATTCCAACATGACCAGTCGTCGCAGCTCCTCCCCTTGCCCCTCCGGTCCCAAACCCGGGGACTGGGAGAGTTGCACCATCCTGCATAGCGAGTTAGTGTCGCTTCAGGCCAAGGGATTTCTCCCTCAGGCATACATGGTCCCGGTCCGAGCCGGTCTCGCCACCTACAATGGCGGAAAACAAACAGAGAGCACCCCCAATCCTTCTAAAGGAGAGCGGGTGTGCCTCGTCCCCTATCTAATAAGGGGACTGGGATTTCCAATTCATCCATTTCTCCGCGGGCTTCTGGAGTTCTACGGCCTCCAGCTGCACAATCTCACGCCCGCCTCCGTATTGCATATTGCGGGTTTCGTCGCCCTTTGCGAGCTATTCTTAGGCGTTGAGGCTCATTTCGCGTTGTGGAAGAGGTTATTCTGCCTGGTGCCCCGTTCTCAAGAGGGGTCTATATACCAAGTGGGCGGAGCCGAAGTATGGCGCATCGCCGGGACCGGATACCTATCCGGAACCCCAAAGAAGGCGTCCGAGGACTGGCCTTCAGAATGGTTTTACATAGATGACGTCCCGCTACCGGACCCTATCCGGGTCGGTCTCCCTGAGTTCAACAGTGCTCCATTGAAGAAACGCTTGAGCTGGCGTCCGCGGAGCTCTCAGAGAGAAAGCGACAGAGATGTCCTTTACCTGATGGGCCGGATAAGACTGTTGGCTCATTCCGGACTAACCATGATTGGAGTCATGGCCGCATGCATTATGCGGGGGGTGCAGCCGCTTCAATATAGAGGCCACCCCATGTGGGATTTCAACGGGGAGGATGACGCCACACGTTACGGTCGTAAGGGGCCGGCCTCAGCCGCCACCTTAGTAAAGATCTTATCCTCTTTGTACAAGGGAGAAAAGGAGGAATTCCTCCACGTCAACCCGCGGGCCGAATTCAGCATGTACGATCCTCCAAGTTGGGTAAGTGAATAATTGCGCTTGCCCGTTTGTTTTATACTCCCATGGTTAGATAGGTAGTCTAATGACTTCAATGCAGGAACTGCGACAGGAGGTAAAGGATATAAACAGCCGCCCTCCACAGCCCGAGGACCCAGAATAGTCCCTCAATCCGGACTCCGAAGAGGATCCGGACATATCGGTGGAGCTTATCGACGGGGTGTTCCATCAGCTAAGCAAGGACAATACCTTGGTAGCCATTACGGCAGATTACCCAGGGTTAATCCCGGCCTCCCAGGTGACAGAAACCGGGGTCTTATTCCCTTGAAAGAGATTCCACCCTCACGTAGCCCGGTGTTTCTGACAACAGCCGTGTTTTGCAGGGGAGATTTCCGAGGCAGGAAGCCGAACCTGCGGCGGCTAGCCAACGAGGGGCCGCAGGGCCCCGTGGGGCGAAAAGGAATGTAGTCCGGACTGAGATGCCGGCGCAAAGGTATAGTGCACCCTCTGTTTCCCTGGAGTTATTCTGTCAGGGCATATTAACGTTCGCGCTATCTTCAGAATGAAGAGACCTCGCCGGACTACATCTGGAGAGGTTGCCAATCGCGCCTCCACCAGCCAGGCTCCAACGTCTGGCCAGGAAGCAGAAGCGCACACAAGGCGTGCACCGGACGCTCCTCCGACAGAGGATGCGGACAGGCTGTCTTCCACAAATTCTGAAGTGGAGAGTGCCATGAACCACAGGCGTCGCCGGATAATTCTACGCGACGCTTGTTTCTCCCAAGAGGCTTTAGATGCCTTTAATTCGGGAGATGCGTACCTCCTGCCGCTCAAAATGGTTTAGCCAGAGCCACGGAGCAGTATGTAAAAGACATACGGTTAAGAAATTTTTGGTTAAATATATATATATATATGCCAGTAGGCCCCGAGACTTGAAGCAGTTAGAGCAACTGATTTAAGGATCATTTAATATGCAGCTTCTTACAGACAAGAATACCGTACTGTCCCAGGAGCTGGAAAAGTGTAAGGCCCAACTAGAGGCCGCACTAGCCGCAGCAGGGGAGCCCAAAGAGACCCCCTTAGGTAATATACACTTCGAAAGATTAGTATTGTGCGGTGTGGGTGCAAATCTGACAAATCATGTTGCAGATGGCGCCGGACTCGATCCGGACAAGCAACAACTCTTACGCCGGCTAAAGGCCGGTGAGAGTATGTTGACAAAGGTGAGGCGAGAGAAGAATGATCTTCAGGATGCCAACACCAAGCTGGATGTCGAACTTAAAGATGTTCATGGCCAGCTGTCGGACTCCACGAAGGAGAATCAGCGGCTTCGACGCGGCATTTTTAGTAAGTGCTTGAACGAACTTTGAAAAAAGAGTTCGGCGAGGAAGTTGACTAACAGAGTAATGTCTGTAGGTATGCTCACAGGTCGTCCTGAAGAGGAGATGCCCGGTTCTACGGGTGACCTTCTTCCCGAACTCTTGCAACTGCACGAGCGAATTCGGCAGGCGATGCGGGGTATTGCCCAAGCCTTATGGCATGCCCACTCCGTGCCCGAGGGCCTTTGAGAGCTTGCGGAGAAGCTAAAGGGAGCTCGCCGGCGCTTCCGGTTGTGGAAGATATCGGCCTGCCGACAAGGCGCTAGGGAGGCCTGGGCCATGGTGAAGACCCGTTTTACGAAGTCTGACCCAAACCACATGGCCGAGGTCGGACCAGTGGGGCCTGACGGGAAGGAGATCCCTGTAAGCTTAGTATACGGCCAAGTAGAGTTGGCCGCGAAGTATTCCCAGCAGGACTGTAAATTAGACAGCCTGTTAGATGGTATAGAAGAGGAATACAATCAGTCAAAATGACTGTGTAATTTTGAATTGACATGTGTAATGCCTTCTAGCCGGATTGTAGATCGTTTGTCGTTGCCGACCTTTCGCTTCAACCTCGGGACCTGACGGTCTGGAGTGTGTCCGAATACCCTAGCGGTTATATAAGAACCGGGGTATGCGTGGAGACCAGGCGTAGGGGTCATCAGTGCTTTATCAGACAAGTGCCCAACTAGTTATGTTATATTACATGGTTAGTAAGAAACATCTTCCAGAGAGAATAGTTCCGTTAAGGGTTCCTTTCGCTGGGAGGCATGCCCTAAGGTGCATGTCCGGACTGCGTGAAGAGACGCAGAAAAAAAGCATCTGGGGGCGCATAAAATGAGTAAAAAGATCATATTTTATTTCACCGACCGAATATTCCCTTAAGAATGCTAGCTTTCGGCTTCACCCAGTCTGAGGTACACATCCGGCTGACCCGGCAGTAACAAACGCAGAGGTGCTCCCTTTACCGCCTAGCCGAACAATCGAGAACGTAGGGGTAAGCACAGGAGCCAGGCAACCCAGCTTGGCCAAAAATTAAGTCATATCAATGCATATAATGCTGAAGAAAAAAGGTACATGCGGAAGTTTGACGCATGTGTTGGGCGTGAAGCCCGTATAAATAAGCTTCTGTTAAAGAAGCCCCCAGGTTTAATGAGCGCGAGTGGCGCGTCACTAGATGAGCCTTTAAGGGCTATGAAAGAAAAAAAAATGGGAAGGAGAGAAATGTAAGACAGAAAAATACAAAAAGGGATGGACAGAGGAAGGCGACGAACACAGAGTCCGGCGCTAGGCATAGAATCTTTGGAGACGGGTGGCGTTCCACGGGTTCGGCTCGAGTCGGTTGTTCGACGCATCTCACAGGCGGTACGCCCCACCAGTCAGGACTTGGTTGATTATGAATGGACCTTCCCACTTGGGCTTGAGTTTGTCCTTTTTCTTATCCGGCAGGCGTAGAACTAGTTCGCCAACATTGTAATTTTTGGCCCGTACTTCTCTGCTTTGATATCTTCGGGCCTGCTATTGATAAAATGCGGAACGGGCTTTTGCCACATCGCGCTCCTCCTCCAAGGTGTCCAAGTTGTCCTGCCGATCGAGCTCGGCTTCTCTTTCTTCGTACATGCGCACTCTAGGTGAGTCATGAATTATGTCGCAGGGCAGAACTGCTTCTGCGTCGTACACCATAAAAAATGGTGTGTACCCGGTGGTGCGATTTGGCGTGGTCCGCAGCCCCCATAGCACGGAGTCGAGCTCCTCTACCCAGTGCGTGTTAGATTCCTTGAGGGACCGCACCAGTCTGGGTTTAATGCCGCTCATGATAAGACCATTTGCACGTTCGACCTGGCCGTTGGTTTGTGGGTGATAGATGGAAGCATAATCGAGCTTGATGCCCATGTTTTTGCACCAGAGTTTTACCTCGTCGGCGGTAAAGTTTGTACCGTTGTCAGTTATGATGCTGTGGGGGACGCCATAACGGTGTACAACCCCGGATATGAAGTCTATCACAGGTCCGGATTCAGCCGTTTTAACAGGCTTGGCTTCTATCCATTTGGTGAACTTATCCACCATGACCAGTAAGTATTTTTTCCTATGGGTTCCACCTTTAAGGGGTCCGACCATGTCAAGCCCCCAGACCGCAAAAGGCCAGGTGATGGGTATAGTTTGGAGTGCGGTTGGTGGCATATGGCTTTGGTTGGCAAAAAGTTGGCAACCAGTGCATCGTTGGACTAGGTCCTGAGCGTCTGCTCGGGCCGTCGGCCAGTAAAAGCCTGTACGGAAAGCCTTGCTAACAAGGGACCGAGCAGCAGCGTGGTGACCACCGAGTCCGGCATGAATTTCAGCCAGGAGGTTCCGCCCTTCCTCTTCGGAGATGCACCTTTGAAGGACTCCGGTAGTGCTTTTCTTATAAAGTTCTCCCTCATGGACTCTGTAGGCCTTAGATCGCCGCACTATGCAGCGGGCCTCGTTTTGGTCCTCCGGGAGTTCCTGCCTAGTAAGGTAGGCTAGGAATGGTTCTGTCCACGGGGCGATAACCGCCATTATTACGTGGGCTGAAGGTGTAATTTCGTTGGCAGAGCCTCCAATTGTGTCAGATTGTTCGGCGTCGAATGGTGCGACTGGGTTCAGGCTGTTATTTGCGGGTTCCCCCTCCCATGCTACGGATGGCTTGAACAATCTTTCCAAAAAAGACGTTGGGGGGGACTGCATCGCGTTTTGCTCCGATGCGTGCTAGGACGTCCGCCGCTTGATTGTTTTCTCGGGCTATATGGTGAAACTCCAGCCCTTCGAACCGAGCTAACATTTTTAGGACGGCGTCGCGGTAAGCTGCCATTTTTGGGTCCTTGGCGTCGAAGTCTCCATTTATTTGGGATATCGCGAGGTTTGAATCCCCGCGTACCTCTAGGCGCTGGATACCCATGGATACTGCTATCTGGAGGCCATGTAGGAGGGCCTCATATTCGGCTACATTGTTGGAATCCGTGTACATGATCTGGAGCACATATTGGACTGTGTCTCCTGTGGGGGACGTCAGGACGACGCCGGCCCCCAGTCTGGCCAACATTTTGGAGCCGTTGAAATGCATAATCCAGTTTGAATATGTGCTGTACTCTTTAGGGAGCTCGGCCTCCGTCCATTCTGCGATGAAGTCGGCCAAAACTTGCGATTTAATAGCTCGTCGTGGCTTATAGGTTATATCGAACGGGAGAAGCTCGATGGCCCATTTTGCAATCCGGCCCGTTGCATCGCGGTTGTTGATAATATCGTTTAGTGGCACTTCCGAGGCTACTGTTATGGAACACTCTTGAAAGTAGTGTCGTAGCTTCCGGGATGCCATGAATACCGCGTATGCAATCTTTTGATAATGCGGGTACCGTGATTTGCATGGAGTGAGGACAGTGGACACGTAGTAGACCGGCCTTTGAAGGGGGAATTTGTGTCCGTCCGTTTCCCGCTCGACAACGAGCACTATGCTGACAACTTGGTGTGTTGCTGCAATGTACAATAACATTGGTTCGCCGGTGATTGGCGCGGCCAGGACTGGGTTTGTTGCCAATATGGCTTTTATTTCATCAAGTCCGGCTGTGGCGGCATCCGTCCACTCGAAGTGTTCGGTGCGCCGAAGGAGGCGATAAAGGGGTAGTGCCTTTTCTCCCAAGCGGGAGATGAAGCGGCTTAAGGCTGCCACGCACCCGGTTAACTTTTGTATTTGTTTAAGGTCCTTTGGGACATCCAATTGTGACAAAGCTCAGATCTTGGCTGGGTTTGCTTCAATTCCTCTACCGGATACAATGAAGCCCAAGAGCTTTCCGGCTGGAACGCCGAAGACGCATTTTTCTGGGTTGAGCTTGATGTCATATTTTCGGAGGTTATTGAATGTAAGCCTCAAGTCGCTTACTAGGGATTCGACATGTCTTGATTTGACGACCACATCATCCACATACGCCTCCACTGTTTTGCCGATCTGGTTTGCCAGACATGTCTGGATCATGCGCTGATATGTTGCGCCGGCGTTTTTCAGCCCGAAGGGCATTGTGTTGAAGCAGAATGGGCGGTATGGTGTGATGAATGTTGTTGCAGCTTGGTCTGATTCTGCCATCTTGATTTGATGGTAACCGGAGTATGCGTCGAGGAAACACAACAAATCGTGTCCTGCGGTGGCATCGATAATTTGATCGATACGGGGGAGGGGAAGGGATCCTTTGGGCAAGCCTTGTTAAGGTCTTTAAAATCGACACACAGGTGCCAGGATTTGTCCTTCTTTGGTACCATCACCAGGTTTGCTAGCCAGTCCGATGTTTTATGTCTCTGATGAATCCGGCCTCTAATAGCTTGGCTAGCTCCTCTCCCATAGCCTGTCTCTTGGGTTCGGAAAAACGCCGAAGGGCTTGTTTGACAGGTTTAAATCCTTTTAGGATATTTAAGCTGTGTTCGGCCAGCCTGCGTGGGAGCCCTGGCATGTCTGAAGGGTGTCAGGCGAAGATGTCCCAGTTCTCTCGTAGGAACTCTCGCAGTGCGGCATCTGCATCAGGGTTCAGTCGTGCCCCGATGGAAGCTGTTTTATTAGGGTCCATTGGATGGACCTGGAATTTGACTATTTCGTCAGCTGGCTTGAAGGATGTGGATTTGGATCTCTTATCGAGTATCACATCATCCCTGTTAACCGTGGAGCGCAGCGCAGTCAGTTCCTCGGCCGCTAAGGCTTCGGATAGCGCCTCAAGGGCTAATGCGGCCGTCTTGTTTTCGGCGCGGAGTGCTATGTCTGGATCACTAGCTAGAGTGATAATTCCATTTGGCCCGGGCATCTTAAGCTTCATGTACCCGTAATGGGGTATTGCTTGGAAGATTGTGAATGCTTCCCGCCCTAGTAAAGCGTGATATCCGCTCTTAAACGGGGCCACCTGAAACGTGACTTCTTCAGACCTGTAATTATCCGGCGTGCCGAACACCACATGTAGTGTGATTTTTCCTGTGCAGCGCGCTTCCCGACTGGGGATTATTCCTCTAAAGGTTGTGTTGCTTCGCTCGACGCGGTTCCAGTCTATTTCCATTTTTTGAAGGGTTTCCTCATAAATGAGGTTCAGTCCGCTGCCTCCATCCATGAGCACCTTGGTGAGGCGAAAGCTGTCCACTATGGGACTGAGGACCAATGCGGCTGGTGCTCGGGCTGTTCGGAATCTAGGTTCATCACTTGCATTGAAGGTAATGGCAGTGTCGCTCCATGGATTTATTGTTGCAACTTGATAGACTTCAGCGAGGCTGCGGAGTGTTCTTTTTCGCACATTGTTTGATGCGAAAGTCTCGAAGACTGTGAGAACGGTACTGGTGTCCTTGGGCTGGCTTTCTGCGGCCTCCGGAATTAAGAGGTCCTCGCCGATATTGGCCACCTGTCGGAGTATCCAACATGCTCTAAAGCTGTGAGTTGGTGTGGCGTCCTCTGTACTGTGAATTCTACAGGGTCCATCAAGCCATCTTTCCAGTACGGTTCCATGCCCTGTAGAGGGTTTTGGCTTTTTGGTGTTTATCCCGGGTGTCCTGTGATGATGCACCCTCTTAGTTCGGACGGGATTACTATTCAAGGCCGGATTATCCCAAAAATTTATTTCGGTTTTCCAGGCGCTTTCCATCGCACAGTATTTTTGTACTATGGACGCCAAGTCAGCGAAGCGTGTAATATCACGATGACTTACGGCGTTAAGGATTCCCTTGTCCGTGCAATTACTGCAGAAAATTGAGATTGCGTCTTCCTCGCGGCAATCCTTTATCCTGTTCATAACCAAGAGGAATCTGGCCCAGTAATGATGTATTGTTTCCTCGGGCCTCTGCCTGATTTGGGAGAGATCGCTTATGATCGGGTGGGCGGGTGTCGTTGAATCTGAAACCTCGCCCAATCCAAGATTCGGAGACCGAAGAGTTTCCGAACTCTGAAGTTCGGATTCTTGGATGTTGTCCAGTGAATCTGGCCCGTTGCCTGATCCTAAGCTCAGGTCTTGAGTTACATCTCCCCCTCTGCGGGTATCCGGCTTGGAGGGGTCGGGAATTCGGACGTAGCTAGTCCTTAAAATAGATGAAGGGTCGCTGCACTGCGTCTCTACCACGGCAACGTGGTGGGTGACTTGGGGAGAGTTAATTTCTCTTAGATCGGGTTTAAGCCCAACCTGGTCGTAATCCGTAGCGACCCCCAGGGCGGCGATGCGATCCAAGAGCTTGTTTACGGAAGAGAGCTCCATTGGATCTAGCTGCTCGACGAGCTCTGAGCTGACGTGTAGGTTGCTTTTGATGACCCGAGAGGTCACCGTCGGCGCAACAGCCGAACAGGCGGTCATGAGGAAACCACCTAGTCGGAGGGTTTGGCCGACAGCCAAGGCTTCCTTAGCAACGGCGCCGTCTTTAAAGACGGGAGGAGGCATCCTTCCTGATTGTGACGGCACAGAGGAACTCTCAATGAAAGCACCAATGTCGGTGTCAAAACCGGCGGATCTCGGGTAGGGGGTCCCGAACTATGCGTCTAGGCCGGATGGTAACAGGAGGCAGGGAACACGATGTTTTACCCAGGTTCGGGCCCTCTTGATGGAGGTAAAACCCTATGTCCTGCTTGATTAATATTGATGATATGGGTAGTACAAGAGTAGATCTACCATGAGATCAAGGAGGCTAAACCCTAGAAGCTAGCCTATGGTATGATTGTTGTATATGGAGTTGATTGCCTACGGACTACAACCCTCCGGTTTATATAGACACCGGATAGGGTTAGGGTTACATAGAGTCGGTTACAATGGTTGGAGATCTTGAATATCCGCATCGCCAAGCTTGCCTTCCACGCCAAGGAAAGTCCCATCCGGACACGGGACGAAGTCTTCAATCTTGTATCTTCATAGTCCTGGAGTCCGGCCGAAGGTATAGTCCGGCTACCCGAACACCCCCTAATCCAGGACTCCCTCACCCATCACAAGCTCTCACGGTCAATTAAGGATATTCGTTCTCCCAGGACGGCCCGATTAGACTCGGAATCCCGGTTACAAGACATTTCGACAATGGTAAAACAAGACCAGCAAAGCTGCCCGATGTGCTGACAAATCCCGATAGGAACTACACATATCTCGTACTCAGGGCACACCGGATGAACACTACGTACAACTAAAACCAACCCTCTAGTTTCCCCGAGGTGGCGCTGCAAGTGGCTCTATTTTGGACCAACACTCAGAGGAGCACTGGCCCGGGGGTTTAAAATAAAGACGAACCTTGAGTCCGCGGAACCCAAGGGAAAAAGGCTTAGGTGGAAAATGGTAAAACCAAGGTTGGGCCTTGCTGAAGGAGTTTTATTCAAGGCGAACTGTCAAGGGGTTCCCATTATAACCCAACCGCGTAAGGAACACAAAATCAAGGAACATAACACCGGTATGACGGAAACTAGGGCGGCAAGAGTGGAACAAAACACCAGGCATAAGGCCGAGCCTTCCACCCTTTACCAAGTATATAGATGCATTAATTAAAATAAGAGATATTGTGATATCCAACATATCCATGTTCCAACATGGAACAAACTTCATCTTCACCTGCAACTAGCAACGCTATAAGAGGGGCTGAGCAAAGCGGTAACATAGCCAAACAACGGATTGCTAGGAAGGTGGGATAGAGGCTTGACATGGCAATATGGGAGGCATGATATAGCAAGTGGTAGGTATCGCGTCATAGCAATGGAGCGAGCAACTAGCAAGCAAAGATAGAAGTGATTTCGAGGGTATGGTCATCTTGCCTGAGATCCCGCAAGGAAGAAGAACGAGTCCATGAAGAAGACAAATGGACGTAGTCGAACGAATCCTCACAAACGCGACGTTATCGGAACTAACCCGAAGAAGCAACACCGGAAAGAAGCAAACAACATAGTAAACAACCACCACATAAACATGGGATGATGCACAACCAAGTATGATGCATGTCCGGTTTTAAAAGGCTTGGCATGGCAAAGTGCACAAGCAATCCTACAAATTAAGTGGAGCTCAATATGCAACGAGTTGCATATTGACGAAACACCACAACAAGTTATTTAGTTCGATCTTGTTTATGTACCCAACAATATTAAATGTTGATTAACATGGCAGGAGGTGAAGCATATGAAAACTACCTATCTAGGCAAGTTTAAATGAGGCCTAACAAACAACAAGTCCGGAAAAATCCTCATGTGCATATATTAGATTTGGTACTGTTCTGCCCTAAACCATATTTTAGAGTTAATAAACATGCAAAGTGATGCCACCATGTTAAACTAGGCATTTTTCTACCCCATTTACATATAAAGATTATTTAAAACCAAGCTACGGTTATTTAGTTATGAATTAAATCATTTTAACATGGATTTGAACAAATTAATGCAAACAAAAGTTTAAACATTCTAAACATAGATGAAAGTTGTATATTAATAAACTAGACAAAATTCTAGACATTTTACATATAAAGTTTGTTTTAATCCGATGCACGGTTAATTAGTTAGGATATGCATGAAGTGCAAGGGTGTTTCTATAAAATGGGCAGTCTCTGGATAAAATAAAAAAATGCAACAGGAAAAAAACACGCATGGGCCGAATCTGCAGGAGCCGTGGAAGGTCACCCATGGGCTCGGCCCAGTAGATGTAGCGGCTGCATGGGCTGGCTGCGGCTTGGTGCGTTGGGCCGCAGCATTCACGTGCTAGCTCAGATCGGGGTCAACGCGACCGATGCAGGGGAAGCAGGGTGTGCAGCTTGGGTCGCTCTCCTTGCGGAGCAGAAGCAGGGGATGTGGGGGAACGGGAGGATCCAGGATATGTGTGGCAGGCCGGATCCAGCGGCGAGGACTGCAACGGCGTCAAGACGTCCGGCGGCGGCGGTCGCAGCTCCATGGGGATGGCGCCATGGGTTCCTGCAGGGGGAAGAGATGGGGAGGTGAGGGGCATCCACAGGAAGCCGAGAAAAGAGAAAGGAGGGGCATGGCAGTGAGCGGGAAGACCTGACGGGAGGCTTTTCCCGCGAGCTCCAGCGGCAGCGCGGTCAACAGCCGGAGGGAGGCAGGGACGCGGGGCTCCGGTCAGGCGAAGCCCTCCCGCTCAAGGGCTGCGGTGGCTTTTGCGGGTCGAGGAGGGCCAAGGGGAGCTCCTCGCTCGGGCGTCGGGCGAGCACAAGGATGGAGGTGACCGTCTCCAACGTCGGCGATGACGAGGCGATCAGGAACGTCGGGGTGAGGTGCGAGGCGACAAGGAGGAGGCAGGGCCTCGGGTGCTCGTGGACGAGGGGCATGTGGAGGTGGCTATGTAGCTCAGGCATCAAAGCAGAGGAGGCCAAAGGGATTTGGATCAGGGACGCATGCGCTGATTGGATGGGGATGGATCCCGAAGTGGGAGATGAGTGCGGTGGCGGCGGCAGGGACAAATGTCCTAGATTTTAGGGTTTGTCTAGAGATGGACAAAGGGGAACTATATATAGCAAATGGATTTTTGGGTTAGGGGATAATCGGACCCTCCGATTGCAATCAGACGATCGCGAATAAAATAGCTAGGGAGTCCAAATAAGAAAACGGTGATGTTTTGTAGATGTTTGGGGATGGTCCAGACACAACGGTGACGACTGCCCGGGTCAGGTCCGGGGAAGTTTCGGACGCGCACATGAGGGGTCGGTGCACTGTGCAAAGAGGGGGTTTCGGACCGTGCGATCGCATCGTACGGCTCCAGACGTGAAGAAGGGTAGGTGGATGGACTAGGTGGGCTGTGGCGAGGCTGAGAGCAGAGAAGAGAGAGAGGGCCCGGCAGCAGTTTTCAGAGACCGAAAACGTCCGACGTTAGACCGGCAGCGGTGCCGCTATAGTTATACGTTGGGGCATCAAACGGACTCCGAACGCGATGAAATTTGACAGGCGGTCTACCTACACTAAAATAAGACCGCACGCCAACTTTCAACCCATTCCGAGAACATTTTACGGCCACTTATAAAATAATATTTCGGACATGTCGTGGACGCGTGCGAGTGTGGTTGGGCTCAGAACGGACAACGGACGAAACTGGGGAACCCGGACGGATGCAAGTTTTGAAAAACATGATGATGCAATGCGGATGATGACATGACAATATGCAACACGCAAACGAAAGACAAGGCAACAACAACGAATAACCGGAAGACACCTGGCGCATCGGTCTCAGGGCGTCTCAACACTCCACCACTACGAGAGGATCTCGTCCCGAGATCTAGGATGGCACCGAAGAGAAATGGAAGAGGAAAGAGAAGAGGTAAAACTAAGTTGCTTCTTTGACAAACGAGTGAAACCATGAACCTTGAGAGGTTGAACCATTTGAGAAAAGAAAACAACGGAGATGATCGAAATTGAAAACACTCCGTTAGAGAAGAGGAACAAGGAACCTTACTAGACCCTTGTAGGTTGAAAGACATAAGAAAAGTGTTACAATGGACAATAGGTACATGCAAGCACTCCGATTGAAACGAGAAGTACAAGGAACGATAAAGGTCAATTACGAAAACACTCCGGTTAAAAAAAGATAGAGAAGGAATAAGAATGATATAATTTGGGCAGCACTCCGCCTTTAAATGGAAGGAATTGAACATGAACTTGACAAGATGAGAGGATACTTGATGAAATCAACAACACACTGCCTCCAGAACTACTGAAAGAATGGCACAATGGGTAAGAAAGATTTCAGACAGCACTCCAGTTGAGAAGGGAGGTAAAACTTGATAAGATGAAAAGAACTTATAAGGAGGGCACGACACTCCGGATAAATGGATAAGCACAAAAAGAACATGACCTTCACAAAACGAGATGATGAGTGAAGAGAGCATCATCACAATGCCTCCGGAACAAATGTAAGAATGGAATCAAAAGAACGGAGGAGAAAACAACATCTTCTACATCAAATGAGCTTGAAAAAGCATCTTTAGGAGAAGGGTCGAACGGAGTTGTTGGAAAACCAACAACGAAAAGAGTAAGCTTGTTGTGGGCTTATGAAAAACATCCCAAAATTATGAGGTGAAATTCTGCCACTAACAAAAATAATGGATTGGATTGAATCAACAAGGAGACGAGAAACCTATTTCACCAGGAGGATAAATAAATGAAGAACTTGGGTCATTTATCAGCACCATAATTAACAACAATCCTTAGGGAAAGCTTTAGGTGAAATATAACCCAAGATAACTCCAATGAAGAGATTGATTGGTTGAGAAGAGCTAATGCTCGAAGAAATTGATGGGTTTAGCAATCTCATTCTTGACAACTGTTGAATCATGACACACGAAGGGAAATTCTCAAGAATGACATAACACCACCTCAAAAGATGAGATATGAAAGAATTGCACTTAGGAATGCAAGATGAAGAATATTTGAGCTCCTCTTGGCGAACACTTCGAGAATGAGTTAAATCCTTGATGAACCACCATGTAGAACCTTCATGAAGAACTCCGGTAACAAAATGATGATAAAAAGAAAGAGAAGTTGAAAACACAAGGTGAAGCCTTGTAATGATTTAGATGGATCTTCACGACGATATGACCGAGAAAACTTGGCACTCCGGAAGGAAAAGATAAACAAATGAAATCAAGAATTTTGATGAACCTCCGGAATAAGGAATTGAACTTACTCGATGAAACAAGAATAAGAATTACATTATGCTTATCCTTCACCAATTTAAATTGATGACAAGCAACGGATTTTGCATACTACTTATTCTCATAAAAAGGATTAAGATAGATATAGTGCCAACTTGAAGAGGCCTTCAACGAACCACCGGTAGGATTTGGAAACAACGAATGAATTGATAAGAGAACATAGGAAGAGGAATCTTGAACAAACCATCGTAGGAATTGAAAATGAACGTAGAAAAGGCACAATTCACCGGGAAGAATTGGAAAAAAAATGAAGATACTTGAAGGAATTTAGATACATGGGAACGAATAAATCACGAGCTAATTAGATCATACTTGAGTGATGCACCGGTATGATTTGGAGAATGAGAGCTGAAAGTTGAAATGAATAATTCTGAGATGATGGTGTTGGGGAACGTAGTAATTTCAAAAAAATTCCTACGCACACGCAAGATCATGGTGATGCATAGCAACGAGAGGGGAGAGTGTGATCTACGTACCCTTGTAGACCGACAGCGGAAGCGTTAGCACAACGCGGTTGATGTAGTCGTACGTCTTCACGGCCTGACCGATCAAGCACCGAAACTACGACACCTCCGAGTTTTAGCACACGTTCAGATCGATGACGATCCCCGGACTCTGAGCCAGCAAAGTGTCGGGGAAGAGTTCCGTCAGCACGATGGCGTGGTGATGATCTTGATGTTCTACCGTCGCAGGGCTTCGCCTAAGCACCGCTACAATATTATCGAGGATTATGGTGGAAGGGGGCACCGCACACGGCTAAGAATAAGATCATGTGTATCAACTTGTGTCTACGGGGTGCCCCCTGCCCCCGTATATAAAGGATCAAGTGGAGGAGGCCGGCCGGCCCCTATGGCGCGCCAAGGAGGAGTCCTCCTAGCAGGAGTAGGACTCCTACTAGGAGGGGAAAGAAGTGGGGAGGGAGAAGGAAAGGGGGGCGCCCCCCCCCTCTCCTAGTCCAATTCGGACCAGGGGGGAGGAGGCACGCGGCCCACCCTGGCTTCCCCTCTCTCTCTCCACTAAGGCCCATATGGCCCATTACTTCTCCCGGGGGGTTCCGGTAACCCTCCGGCTCTCCGGTTTTCTCCGAAATCACCCGAAACACTTTCGGTGTCCGAATATAGCCGTCCAATATATCAATCTTTATGTCTCGACCATTTCGGGACTCCTCGTCATGTCCGTGATCACATCCGGGACTCCGAACTAACTTCGGTACATCAAAACTCATAAACTCATAATATAACTGTCATCGAAACCTTAAGCGTGCGGACCCTACGGGTTCGAGAACAATGTAGACATGACCGAGACACGTCTCCGGTCAATAACCAATAGCGGAACCTGGATGCTCATATTGGCTCCCACATATTCTACGAAGATCTTTATCGGTCAGACCGCATAACAACATACGTTGTTCCCTTTGTCATCGGTATGTTACTTGCTCGAGATTTGATCGTCGGTATCTCAATACCTAGTTCAATCTCGTTACCGGCAAGTCTCTTTACTCATTTCGTAATACATCATCTTGCAACTAACTCATTAGTTGTAATGCTTGCAAGGCTTATGTGATGTGCATTACCGAGAGGGCCCAAAGATACCTCTCCGACATTCGGAGTGACAAATCCTAATCTCGAAATACGCCAACCCAACATGTACCTTTGGAGACACCTGTAGAGCACCTTTATAATCACCCATTTACGTTGTGATGTTTGGTAGCACACAAAGTGTTCCTCCGGCAAACGGGAGTTGCATAATCTCATAGTCATAGGAACATGTATAAGTCATGAAGAAAGCAATAGCAACATACTAAACGATCGGGTGCTAAGCTAATGGAATGGGTCATGTCAATCAGATCATTCACCTAATGATGTGATCCTGTTAATCAAATAACAACTCTTTGTCCATGGTTAGGAAACATAACCATCTTTGATTAACGAGCTTGTCAAGTAGAGGCATACTAGTGACACTCTGTTTGTCTATGTTTTCACACATGTATTATGTTTCCAGTTAATACAATTCTAGCATGAATAATAAACATTTATCATGATATAAGGAAATAAATAATAACTTTATTATTGCCTCTAGGGCATATTTCCTTCAGTCTCCCACTTGCACTAGAGTCAATAATCTAGATTACACAGTAATGATTCTAACACCCATGGAGCCTTGGTGTTGATCATGTTTTGCTCGTGGAAGAGGCTTAGTCAACGGGTCTGCTACATTCAGATCCGTATGTATCTTGCAAATCTCTATGTCTCCCACCTGGACTAGATCCCGGATGGAATTGAAGCGTCTCTTGATGTGCTTGGTTCTCTTGTGAAATATGGATTCCTTTGCCAAGGCAATTGCACCAGTATTGTCACAAAAGATTTTCACTGGACCCGATGCACTAGGTATGACACCTAGATCAGATATGAACTCCTTCATCCAGACTCCTTCATTTGCTGCTTCTGAAGCAGCTATGTATTCCGCTTCACACGTAGATCCCGCCACAACACTTTGTTTAGAACTGCACCAACTGACAGCTCCACCGTTTAATGTAAACACGTATCCGGTTTGGGATTTAGAATCATCCGGATCAGTGTCAAAGCTTGCATCAACATAACCATTTACGATGAGCTCTTTGTCACCTCCATAAACGAGAAACATATCCTTAGTCCTTTTCAGGTATTTCAGGATGTTCTTGACCGCTGTTTAGTGATCCACTCCTGGATCACTTTGGCACCTCCCTGCTAGACTTATAGCAAGGCACACATCAGGTCTGGTACACAACATTGCATACATGATAGAGCCTATGGCTGAAGCATAGGGAACATCTTTCATTTTCTCTCTATCTTCTGCAGTGGTCGGGCATTGAGTCTTACTCAACTTCACACCTTGTAACACATGCAAGAACCCTTTCTTTCCTTGATCCATTTTGAACTTCTTCAAAACTTTGTCAAGGTATGTGCTTTGTGAAAGTCCAATTAAGCGTCTTGATCTATCTCTATAGATCTTAATGCCTAATATGTAAGCAGCTTCACCGAGGTCTTTCATTGAAAAACTCTTATTCAAGTATCCCTTTATGCTATCAGAAATTCTATATCATTTCCAATTAGTAATATGTCATCCACATATAATATCAGAAATGCTACAGAGCTCCCACTCACTTTCTTGTAAATACAGGCTTCTCCAAAAGTCTGTATAAAACCAAATGCTTTGATCACACTATCAAAGCGTTTATTCCAACTCCGAGAGGCTTGCACCAGTCCATAAATGGATCGCTGGAGCTTGCACACTTTGTTAGCTCCCTTTGGATCGACAAAACCTTCTGGTTGCATCATATACAACTCTTCTTCCAGAAATCCATTCAGGACTGCAGTTTTGACATCCATCTGCCAAATTTCATAATCATAAAATGCGGCAATTGCTAACATGATTCGGACAGACTTAAGAATCGCTACGGGTGAGAAGGTCTCATCGTGGTCAATCCCTTGAACTTGCCGAAAACCTTTTGCGACAAGTCGAGCTTTGTAGACAGTAATATTACCGTCAGCGTCAGTCTTCTTCTTGAAGATCCATTTATTCTCAATTGCTTGCCGATCAATGGGCAAGTCAACCAAAGTCCATACTTTGTTCTCATACATGGATCCCATCTCAGATTTCATGGCTTCAAGCCATTTTGCGGAATCTGGGCTCACCATCGCTTCTTCATAGTTTGTAGGTTCATCATGATCTAGTTGCATGACTTCCAGAACAGGATTACCGTACCATTCTGGTGCGGATCTCACTCTGGTTGATCTACGAGGTTCAGTAGTATCTTGTTCTGAAGTTTCATGATCATCATCATTAGCTTCCTCACTAACTGGTGTAGGAGTCACAGAAACAGGTTTCTGTGATGTAGTACTTTCCAATAAGGGAGTAGGTACAGTTACCTCGTCAAGTTCTACTTTCCTCCCACTCACTTCTTTCGAGAGAAACTCCTTCTCCAGAAAGTTTCCGAATTTAGCAACAAAAGTCTTGCCTTCGGATCTGTGATAGAAGGTGTATCAAATAGTTTCCTTTGGATATCCTATGAAGACACATTTCTCCGATTTGGGTTCGAGCTTATCAGGTTGAAGCTTTTTCACATAAGCATCGCAGCCCCAAACTTTCAGAAACGACAACTTTGGTTTCTTGCCAAACCACAGTTCATAAGGCGTCGTCTCAACGGATTTTGATGGTGCCCTATTTAACGTGAATGCGGCCGTCTCTAGAGCGTATCCCCAAAACGATAGCGGTAAATCAGTAAGAGACATCATAGATCGCACCATATCTAGTAAAGTACGATTACGACGTTTGGACACACCATTACACTGTGGTGTTTCGGGTGGCGTGAGTTGTGAAACTATTCCACAATTTTTCAAATGTACACCAAACTCGTAACTCAAATATTATCCTCCGCGATCAGATCGTAGGAATTTTATTTTCTTGTTACGATGATTTTCAACTTCACTCAAAATTTCTTTGAACTTTTCAAACGTTTCAGACTTATGTTTCATTAAGTAGATATACCCATATCTGCTTAAGTCATCTGTGAAGGTGAGATAATAATGATATCCGCCACGAGCCTCAACATTCATCGGACCACATACATCTGTATGTATGATTTCCAATAAATCTGTTGCTCTCTCCATAGTACCGGAGAACGGTGTTTTGTCATCTTACCCATAAGGCACGGTTCGCAAGTACCAAGTGATTCATAATCAAGTGGTTCCAAAAGCCCATCAGTATGGAGTTTCTTCATGCGCTTTATACCGATATGACCTAAACGGCAGTGCCACAAATAAGTTGCACTATCATTATCAACTCTGCATCTTTTGGCTTCAACACTATGAATATGTGTGTCACTACTATCGAGATTTAATAAGAATAGACCACTCTTTAAGGGTGCATGACCATAAAAGATATTACTCATGTAAATAGAACAACCATTATTCTCTGATTTAAATGAATAACCGTCTCGCATCAAACAAGATCCAGATATAATGTTCATGCTTAACGCTGGCACCAAATAACAATTATTTAGGTCTAATATTAATCCCGAAGGTAGATGTAGAGGTAGCGTGCCGACTGCGATCACATCGACTTTGGAACCATTTCCCACGCGCATCGTCACCTCGTCCTTAGCCAATCTTCGCTTAATCCGTAGTCCCTGTTTCGAGTTGCAAATATTAGCAACAGAACCAGTATCAAATACCCAGGTGCTACTGCGAGCATTAGTAAGGTACACATCGATAACATGTATATCACATATACCTTTGTTCACCTTGCCATCCTTCTTATCCGCCAAATACTTGGGGCAGTTCCGCTTCCAGTGACCAGTCTGCTTGCAGTAGAAGCACTCAGTTTCAGGCTTAGGTCCAGGTTTGGGTTTCTTCTCTTGAGTAGCAACTTACTTGCTGTTCTTTTTGAAGTTCCCCTTCTTCTTTCCTTTGCCCTTTTTCTTGAAACTAGTGGTCTTGTTGACCATCAACACTTGATGCTCCTTCTTGATTTCTACCTCCGCAGCTTTCAGCATTGCGAAGAGCTCGGGAAAAGTCCTATTCATCCCTTGCATATTATAGTTCATCGCGAAGCTCTTGTAGCTTGGTGGCAGTGATTGGAGAATTCTGTCAATTACGCAATCATCTGGAAGATTAACTCCCAATTGAATCAAGTGATTATTATACCCAGACATTTTGAGTATATGCTCACTGACAGAACTGTTCTCCTCCATCTTGCAGCTATATAACTTATTGGAGACTTCATATCTCTCAATCCGGGCATTTGCTTGAAATATTAACTTCAACTCCTGGAACATCTCATATGCTCCATGACGTTCAAAACGTCGTTGAAGTCCCGATTCTAAGCCATAAAGCATGGCACACTGAACTATCGAGTAGTCATCAGCTTTGCTCTGCCAGACGTTCATAACATCTGGTGTTGCTCCAGCAGCAGGCCTGGCACCCAGCGGTGCTTCCAGGACGTAATTCTTCTGTGCAGCAATGAGGATAATCCTCAAGTTACGGACCCAGTCCGTGTAATTTCTACCATCATCTTTCAACTTTGCTTTCTCAAGGAACGCATTAAAATTCAACGGAACAACAGCACGGGCCATCTATCTACAATCAAGCATAAACAAGCAAGATACTATCAGGTACTAAGTTTCATGATAAATTTAAGTTCAATTAATTTACTCAAAGAACTCCCACTTAGATAGACATCCCTCTAATCCTCTAAGTGATTACGTGATCCAAATCAACTAAACCATGTCCGATCATCACGTGAGATGGAGTAGTTTCATTGGTGAACATCACTATGTTGATCATATCTACTATATGATTCACGCTCGACCTTTCGGTCTCCGTGTTCCGAGGCCATATCTGTATATGCTTGGCTCGTCAAGTATAACCTGAGTATTCCGCGTGTGCAACTGTTTTGCATCCGTTGTATTTGAACGTAGAGCCTATCACACCCGATCATCACGTGGTGTCTCAGCACGAAGAACTTTCGCAACGGTGCATACTCAGGGAGAACACTTCTTGATAATTAGTGAGAGATCATCTTATAATGCTACCGTCAATCAAAGCAAGATAAGATGCATAAAAGATAAACATCACATGCAATCAATATAAGTGATATGATATGGCCATCATCATCTTGTGCTTGTGATCTCCATCTTTGAAGCACCGTCGTGATCACCATCGTCACCGGCGCGACACCTTGATCTCCATCGTAGCATCGTTGTCGTCTCGCCAATCTTATGCTTCCACGACTATCGCTACCGCTTAGTGATAAAGTAAAGCATTACAGCGCGATTGCATTACATACAATAAAGCGACAACCATATGGCTCCTGCCAGTTGCCGATAACTCGGTTACAAAACATGATCATCTCATACAATAAAATTTAGCATCATGTCTTGACCATATCACATCACAACATGCCCTGCAAAATCAAGTTAGACGTCCTCTACTTTGTTGTTGCAAGTTTTACGTGGCTGCTACGGGCTTAAGCAAGAACCAATCTTACCTATGCATCAAAACCACAACGATAGTTTGTCAAGTTGGTGCTGTTTTAACCTTCGCAAGGACCGGGCGTAGCCACACTCGGTTCAACTAAAGTTGGAGAAACTGTCACCCGCAAGCCACCTCTGTGCAAAGCACGTCGGGAGAACCGGTCTCGCGTAAGCGTACGCGTAATGTCGGTCCGGGCCGCTTCGTCCAACAATACCGCCGAACCAAAGTATGACATGTTGGTAAGCAGTATGACTTATATCTCCCACAACTCACTTGTGTTCTACTCGTGCATATAACATCAACATATAAAACCTAGGCTCGGATGCCACTGTTGGGGAACGTAGTAATTTCAAAAAAATTCCTACGCACACGCAAGATCATGGTGATGCATAGCAACGAGAGGGGAGAGTGTGATCTACGTACCCTTGTAGACCGACAGCGGAAGCGTTAGCACAACGCGGTTGATGTAGTCGTACGTCTTCACGGCCCGACCGATCAAGCACCGAAACTACGCACCTCCGAGTTTTAGCACACGTTCAGATCGATGACGATCCCCGGACTCCGATCCAGCAAAGTGTCGGGGAAGAGTCCCGTCAGCATGACGGCGTGGTGACGATCTTGATGTTCTACCGTCGCAGGGCTTCGCCTAAGCACCGCTACAATATTATCAAGGATTATGGTCGAAGGGGGCACTGCACATGGCTAAGAATAAGATCACGTGGATCAACTTGTGTCTATGGGGTGCCCCCCTGCCCCCGTATATAAAGGATCAAGGGGAGGAGGCCGGCCGGCCCCTATGGCGCGCCAAGGAGGATTCCTCCTCCTAGTAGGACTCCTACTAGGAGGGGGAAAGAAGTGGGGAGGGAGAAGGAAAGGGGGGCGCCGCCCCCCTCTCCTAGTCCAATTCGGACCAGGGGGGAGGAGGCGCGCGGCCCACCCTGGCTGCCCCTCTCTCTCTCCACTAAGGCCCGTATGGCCCATTACTTCTCCCGGGGGGGTTCCGGTAACCCTCCGGCTCTCCGGTTTTCTCCGAAATCACCCGGAACACTTCCGGTGTCCGAATATAGCCGTCCAATATATCAATCTTTATGTCTCGACCATTTCGGGACTCCTCGTCATGTCCGTGATCACATCCGGGACTCCGAACTAACTTCGGTACATCAAAACTCATAAACTCATAATATAACTGTCATCGAAACCTTAAGCGTGCGGACCCTACGGGTTCGAGAACAATGTAGACATGACCGAGACACGTCTCCGGTCAATAACCAATAGCGGAACCTGGATGCTCATATTGGCTCCCACATATTCTACGAAGATCTTTATCGGTCAGACCGCATAACAACATACGTTGTTCCCTTTGTCATCGGTATGTTACTTGCCCGAGATTCGATCGTCGGTATCTCAATACCTAGATCAATCTCGTTACCGGCAAGTCTCTTTACTCGTTTAGTAATACATCATCTTGCAACTAACTCATTAGTTGTAATGCTTGCAAGGCTTATGTGGTGTGCATTACCGAGAGGGCCCAGAGATACCTCTCCAACATCCGGAGTGACAAATCCTAATCTCGAAATACGCCAACCCAACATGTACCTTTGGAGACACCTGTAGAGCACCTTTATAATCACCCATTTACGTTGTGACGTTTGGTAGCACACAAAGTGTTCCTCCGGCAAACGGGAGTTGCATAATCTCATAGTCATAGGAACATGTATAAGTCATGAAGAAAGCAATAGCAACATACTAAACGATCGGGTGCTAAGCTAATGGAATGGGTCATGTCAATCAGATCATTCACCTAATGATGTGATCCTGTTAATCAAATAACAACTCTTTGTCCATGGTTAGGAAACATAACCATATTTGATTAACGAGCTAATCAAGTAGAGGCATACTAGTGACACTCTGTTTGTCTATGTATTCACACATGTATTATGTTTCCAGTTAATACAATTCTAGCATGAATAATAAACATTTATCATGATATGAGGAAATAAATAATAACTTTATTATTGCCTCTAGGGCATATTTCCTTCAGATGGCTCTAGAGAATCAAACTGAAAAGACTCTTGAATTGCTCCGGAAGGGTGAAAAGAATTCTCACAATCGAAAACAATTATGAGAGGATGGCAACAAGGTTGAACTTCGCATCTTTGGAAGAACGGGCAAGATTTGGAGGAGAAACTCTTCTTCGGTCTTCACAATTCGAGAATGATGACGAGAAACACCACCCTGAATTGTTGAGGCACTCCGGAATGAAAATTATAAAGGTTGAACCAACGATGAAAATACTTTGACAGATCTTGAAGAATTTGAGAGATAGCATCGGGAAAAGAAAAGAAGAGTTAGATAAGATCATGGGAAAAGACCTGTGGGTTAGGGCCCACTCAAAAGAAACACCGTTGAATGATTTAAAAGAGAGATTGCACCGGTTGAATTAAATGGCTTGAATGAGATAACAACCTCGGAATAGGTTGAACGGATCTTGAATGAAAAGACGAGTCTTCCGAAATATCTTCAGCACTCCAGATAACATGAATAGCGAGAAGTGAATGATTACGAAGTGCACCGGTATGGGAAAAACATTTGAAACGAGGAAAAGATATGATCGACAAGGCTTGAATTGAATCCACCGGAGAAGAAAGAGAACGAAGAATGATGAACTTGAAGCTTCGTTAGTATCTTCATGAGAATCACCAGATAAGAACATTGAAAGAAAAGAATGGAGAGACGTCCCATCAATAAAATAATACTTGATTAAAAATCTGATTCCTTAAAGGAAAAGGGTGGGTGGGCGGGAAAACAAAGGCAACTTGGGGACATATGAAATGAACAACATTGGGAAAAAAACCGAGAGGTGATCTTGCGAATGTTGAAATGATCGGATCCACTTGAAGGGAAACACGCCGGTTGAAAAGGATTGACATGACAATCTCGATTATCATGAAGGATTAGTATCCACATAGAAATATGAGAACACCGCTTAGGAAAGGTATGGAATCAACACTTGACTTCGAAGCAACTCGAATACCATAAACCAAAACAAAACAAAGGATTGGCTTGCAGCATAAGCCGGAAACAAACATATGATAGAGATTTCGTCCGAAGTTTTCGTGGTGGGGCCCACATGGGCTCGATCGTACACCACCATCATGTACAAGGCAGTGCACATGACATACAAAGCGTCCCCGAGTCAGCATACCCAAGGACTCTTTAAGACACAACGAGAACACTTTAAAACCAACCGTGGATAGGCGGACCACTAGACGTCGAACCCCAATCTCATATCATGCATCTGTCGGAAAGATATCCTAAGAGCTACTTGAATTCCCACTTATAAACTCCCGAAACTTTCTGGTTATGCAATCAAGTGTTGGGGATACAGGGGAAGCATAATATCTCACCCAAACTAACAATCCCTACATCCAGCTGTATCCATCCTTCAACACATAACCGAGAGACTTTCGGAAATCGTTTACCACAACCTTTGAAAAGCATCTGTTATACAAGTTATGGCAATACTCCCGAACTCCCGCCCCAGTACTGGGTGGCGTCGAGTTTATCTCACCAACAACTGCATAAAAGAGATTTTCGATATCGGCGAACTCAGGTATTCCAGAACTGCAACGATAAAATTGTGACGACAACACCTCGGAGCTCAACTCCCCGGGACACTGCCACAACCCCTAAATGTCAGGAGGCACCAAGAACAATGTTCTCGTCACAAAACCATCGGAACGATTCCAAGATACCCGCGTGATCCTAAAAAATCATGAAATTTGAGGAGAGAAGAGTCAAAACTCTACGTCAGGAGGCCTCACCAGAGTGACGAAGGGACTGAGGAGTAAAAAGAATCCTACTCTCCAATATATATAATCCTATAAGACTAAAAACATTTTTCTAGACTCAACAACATCAGCGATTCGATCAAGCAGGGGGCTCCTAAGTCGGGGAAGGCTCTGATTACCAACTTGTAACACCCACGATGCGGCTATATCTCCCACGTGTCGGAGCACGACTTAGAGGCATAACCGCATAGTAGGCATGTCGTAAGAGGGGTAATCTTTACACATCCCATGTATTGAATAAGAAAGGGATAAAGAGATGGCTTACAATCGCCACTTCACACAAATACAAGTTAAACATACATCATCCAGAATACAATCAAGGTCCGACTACGGAACCAAAATAAAAGAAGACAACCCCAAATGCTAGATCCCCGATCGCCCCAACTGGGCTCCACTACTTATCAACTGGAAACGAAACAACACAACGAACACGATCTTCATCGAGCTCCCACTTGAGCTGGGTTGTGTCACCTGCACTGGTATCATCGGCACCTGCAACTGTTTGAAAGTATCTGTGAGCCACGAGGACTCAGCAATCTCACACCCGTGAGATCAAGACTATTTAAGCTTATGGTTAGGAAAGGGTAGTGAGGTGGAGCTACAGCAAGCACTAAGCATATATGGTGGCTAACATAGGCAAATAAGAGCGACAAGAGAAGCAAAGCAACGGTCGTGAACTAGAAGTGATCAAGAAGTGATCCTGAAACTACTTATGTTCAAACATAACACAAGAACCGTGTTCACTTCCCGGACTCTGCCGAAAAGAGACCATCACGGCTCCACACGCTGTTGATTCATTTTAATTAAGTTAAGTGTCAGGTTTTCTACAACCGAATATAAACAAATTCCCATCTGCCCATAACCACGAGCACGGCTTTTGAAAGTTCAAAACCCTGCAGGGGTGTCCCAACTTAGCCCATCACAAGCTCTCACAGTCAACGAAGGATATTCCTTCTCGCAGGACAACCCGATCAGACTCGGAATCCCGGTTACAAGACATTTCGACAATGGTAAAACATGACCAGCAAAACCGCCCGATGTGCCGACAAATCCTGATAGGAGCTGCACATATCTCGTTCTCGGGGCACACCGGATGAACACTACGTACAACTAAAACCAACCCTCAAGTTTCCCCGAGGTGGCGCTGCAAGTGGCTCTGTTTTGGACCAACACTCAAAGGAGCACTGGCCCGGGGGTTTAAAATAAAGATGGCCCTTGAGTCCGCGGAACCCAAGGGAAAAAGGCTTAGGTGAAAAATGGTAAAACCAAGGTTGGGACTTGCTGGAGGAGTTTTATTCAAGGCGAACTGTCAAGGGGTTCCCATTATAACCCAACCGCGTAAGGAGCGCAAAATCAAGGAACATAACACCGGTATGACGGAAACTAGGGCGACAAGAGTGGAACAAAACACCAGGCATAAGGCCGAGCCTTCCACCCTTTACCAAGTATATAGATGCATTAATTAAAATAAGAGATATTGTGATATCCCCACATATCCATGTTCCAACATGGAACAAACTTCATCTTCACCTGCAACTAGCAACGCTATAAGAGGGGCTGAGCAAAGCGGTAACATAGCCAAACAACGGTTTGCTAGGAAGGTGGGTTAGAGGCTTGACATGGCAATATGGGAGGCATGATATAGCAAGTGGTAGGTATCGCGGCATAGCAATGGAGCGAGCAACTAGCAAGCAAAGATAGAAGTGATTTTGAGGGTATGGTCATCTTGCCTGAGATCCCGCAAGGAATAAGAACGAGTCCATGAAGAAGACAAATGGACGTAGTTGAACGAATCCTCACAAACACGACGTTATCGGAACTAACCTGAAGAAGCAACACCGGAAGGAAGCAAACAACATAGTAAACAACCACCACATAAACATGGCATGATGCACAACCAAGTATGATGCATGTCTGGTTTTAAAAGGCATGTGATAACCCACAAGTATAGGGGATCGCAACAGTTTTCGAGGGTAGAGTATTCAACCCAAATTTATTGATTCGACACAAGGGGAGCCAAAGAATATTCTCAAGTATTAGCAGCTGAGTTGTCAATTCATCCACACCTGGAAACTTAATATCTGCAGCAAAGTGTTTAGTAGAAAAATAATATGATAGTAGTGGTAATGGTAACAAAAGGTAACAGTAGTAAAAGTAATGTTTCGATATTTTGTAGTGATGATAGCAATAACAACGGGAAAGTAAATAAGCAAAGAACAATATATGGAAAGCTCGTAGGCAATGGTCGGTGATGGAGAATTATGCCGGATGCGGTTCATCATGTAACAGTCATAACCTAGGGTGACACAGAACTAGCTCCAGTCCATTGATATAATGTAGGCATGTATTCCGAACATAGTCATACGTGCTTATGGAAAAGAACTTGCATGACATCTTTTGTCCTACCCTCCCGTGGCAGCGGGGTCCTTACGGAAACTAAGGGATATTAAGGCCTCCTTTTAATAGAGTACCGAAACAAAGCATTAGCACATAGTGAATACATGAACTCCTCAAACTACGGTCATCACCGGTAAGTATCCCGATTATTGTCACTTTGGGGTTAACGGACCATAACACATAATAGGTGACTATAGACTTGCAAGATAGGATCAAGAACACTCATATATTGATGAAAACATAATAGGTTCAGATCTGAAATCATGGCACTCGGGCCCTAGTGACAAGCATTAAGCATAGCAAAGTCATAGCAACATCAATCTTAGAACATAGTGGATACTAGGGATCAAACCCTAACAAAACTAACTCGATTACATGATAGATCCCATCCAACCCATCACCGTCCAGCAAGCCTACGATGGAATTACTCATGCACGGCGGTGAGCATCATGAAATTGGTGATGGAGGATGGTTGATGATGGCGACGGCGACGGCGACGGATTCCCCTCTCTGGAGCCCCAAACGGACTCCAGATCAACCCTCCCGAGAGGTTTTAGGGCTTGGCGGCGGCTCTGTATCGTAAAACGTGATGAATTCTTCTCTCTGATTTTTTTCTCCCCGAAACACAATATATAGAGTTGGAGTCGGAGGAGCTCCAGGGGGCCCATGAGGTAGGGGGTGCGCCCTAGGGGGGCAGGCGCGCCCCCACCCTCATGGACAGGTGGTGGGCCCTTGGCCTTCATCTTTTGCAGGTATTTTTTATATTTTCCAAAAAGTTGCTCTGTGAAGTTTCAGGTCATTCCGAGAACTTTTGTTTCTGCACATAAATAACACCATGGTAATTCTGCTGAAAACAGCGTCAGTCCGGGTTAGTTCCATTCAAATCATGCAAGTTAGAGTCCAAAACAAGGGCAAAAGTGTTTGGAAAAGTAGATACGACAGAGATGTATCAACTCCCCCAAGCTTAAACATTTGCTTGTCCTCAAGCAATTCAGTTGACAAACTGAAAGTGATAAAGAAAAGCTTTTACAAACTCTGTTTGCTCTTCTTGTTGTAAATATGTAAAGCCGGCATTCAAGTTTTCAGCAAAGATTATAACTAACCACATTCGCAATAACGCTTAGGTCTCAAGTTTACTCATATCAATGGCATAATCAACTAGTGAGCAATAATAATAAATATCGGATGACAACACTTTCTCAAAACAATCATAATATGATATAACAAGATGGTATCTCGCTAGCCCTTTCTGAGACCGCAAAACATAAATGCAGAGCACCTTTAAAGACCAAGGACCAACTAGACATTGTAATTCATGGTAAAAGAGATCCAGTCAAGTCATACTCAATGTAAACTAACAGTAATGGATGCAAATGACAGTGGTGCTCTCCAACTGGTGCTTTTTAATAAGAGGATGATGACTCAACATGAAACTAAATAGATAGGCCCTTCGCAGAGGGAAGCAGAGATTTGTAGAGGTGCCAGAGCTCGATTTTGAAATAGAGATGAATAATATTTTGAGCGGTATACTTTCATTATCAACATAACAACCAAGAGATGGCGATATCTTCCATGCTACACACATTATAGGCTGTTCCCAAACAAAATGGTAAAGTTTATACTCCCCCTTCCACCAACAAGCATCAATCCATGGCTTACTCGAAACAACGAGTGCCTCCAACTAACAAGAGTCCCAGGGGGAGTTTTGTTTGCAATTATTTTGATTTAGTTTGCATAAAGCATGGGACTGGGCATCCCGGTGACCAGCCATTTATCTCGTGAGTGAGGAGCGAAGTCCACTCCTCTTGAGAATAACCCGCCTAACATGGAAGATACGGACAGCCCTAATTGATACATGAGCTATTCGAGCATACAAAACAGGATATTTATTTGAAGGTTTAGAGTTTGGCACATACAAATTTACTTGGAACGGCAGGTAGATACCGTATATAGGTAGGTATAGTGGACTCATATGGAATAACTTTGGGGTTTAAGGGATTGGATGCACAAGCAGTATTCCCGCTTAGTACAGGTGAAGGCTAGCAAAAGACTGGGAAGCGACCAGCTAGAGAGCGACAACAGTCATGAACATGCATTAAAATTAATCAACACCGAATGCAAGCATGAGTAGGATATAATCCACCATGAACATAAATATCGTGAAGGCTATGTTGATTCTGTTTCAACTACATGCGTGAACATGCGCCAAGTCAAGTCACTTAAATCATTCAGAGGAGGATACCACCCTATCATACCACATCATAACCATCTCAATAGCATGTTGGCACGCAAGGTAAACCATTATGACTCATAGCTAATCAAGCATGGCACAAGGAACTATGGTCTCTAGTTGTCATTGCAAACATGTTTACTCATAATAGGCTGAATCAAGAACGATGAACTAATCATATTTACAGAAACAAAAGAGGTCGAGTTCATACCAGCTTTTCTCATCTCAGTCAGTCCATCATATATCGTCATAATTGCCTTTCACTTGCACGACCGAACAATGTGAATAATAATAATAATAGTGCACGTGCATTGGACTAAGCTGGAATCTGTAAGCATTCAATAAACATGAGAAGGCAAGGCAATATGGGCTCTTTTGTCAGATCAACAAGTATGCATACAAGAGCCACTTCAACAATTTAATTATGGTCTTCTCCTATCGACCCCCAAAGAAAAGAAATAAAACTATTTACATGGGAAAGCTCCCAACAAGCAAAAGAAGAACAGGAAATCTTTTGGGGTTTTCTTTTCAATTACTACTACGGGCATGGAAAGTAAACTAATTAAAATCTACAACTAATTTTTTTGTTTTTCTTAAGATTTATTAAACACACAAGAAGAAAGCATAAAAAGGAAAATAAACTAGTATGGATGATACAATGAAAAAGTATGAGCACCGACATCTAGCAATGAGTGTGTGAACATAAATGTAATGTCAGTGAGAAATACGTACTCCCCCAAGCTTAGGCTTTTGGCCTAAGTTGGTCTATGGCCATGGCTGGCCTGGTGGATATCCATAATAGTAGTTGGGGTTGTACTGAGATGCAGCGGCTATCGCCTCCTGAGCTGCAGCGTGGTGATGAGCGGCCTCCGCTCTCCTCTCGTACTCATCTGCCTCCTCTCTGGTAATAACATATCTTCCTCTAGCCTGATAATCAAAGAAGGCAGGAGCAGGGAGAGTAATATGGACAGTACGGCGTCTGTCAAAGATTAAGCGATACTGGAGAGGTGATTCATTCCTCTCGACAAACTGGTGGTGAACCATAGCATTAAAGTCTACGTAAGCAGGTGGTAATTCAATATCATCTTCGCGTATGGCTACACCAAGAAAATTAGCTATGCGGGTTGCATAAATTCCTCCAAAGAAATCTCCATTAAATCTATTAAGATGCAACCTACGTGCAACAATGGCTCCCAAATTATAAGATTTATCTCCTAACACAGCACTCCTAAGAATACTGAGGTCAGGGACACACATATGACATGCCTCATCTTTACCATTAATGCATCTACCTATGAAGAGAGAAACATAATGTATAGCAGGAAAGTGAATGCTCCCTATGGTAGCTTGTGTAATATCTCTAGATTCTCCCACAGTTATGCTAGCAAGAAAATCTCTAAATTCAGATTTGCGAGGATCCCTTATACTACCCCATTGTGGAAGTTTGCAAGCAGTGGTAAAATCCTCTAAGTCCATAGTGTAAGAATTTTCATAAAGATCAAACAGGACAGTTGGAGAATTACGTGAAGTTGAAAATTCAAACCTCCTCACAAAGGTACTGGTGAGGTTGTGATACTGGCTGCACTTCTCTTCCTCGAAGCTCACAAGATCAGCGTTACGCAAATATGCGTTAAATTCTTCTTTAATTACCGCTCGATCCATAAAATTTTCCGAAGGCCACTCACAAGGACGCACTGGAGCGTCTCTAGGACGCACTGGAGCATCATCAGCATCACGCATTGCAAGCCTGGGTCCTTGCTTCCTTGAAGAACCACCTTGGAACATTTTCCTAAGCATATTTCTTCCTCTGAAAAATTCTGAAATTTTTTAGTAACTTCAAAATAAAAGTGAACCAAACTCAATAATATTGATAGCAACTACTCCTACAAGTGACTAGGGCCTATATCATGCATCAAAACTACTTTGACCATATAAATTTGGCATGCAAGCTCAAGAATAGGGTCACCTAAGCAGCAAAAAATTGCAATGAATAAAGCACTAGAATAAAAACTAATTGGACCAATGGAGGAGTCACATACCAAGGAACAATCTCCCAAGCAGTTTTGTGAGAGGTGCTTTGAGCAAGGAGATCGAAAATGGCAGAAAAACGAGCTTGGATTCGGGTTTGAGCTGGTTATTCGTGTTTGGTGGAGGAAGAAGGAGTGTGTGGGTGAAATGATAAGTGGAGGAGGGCCACCATGGGCCCACGAGACAGGGGGGCACGCCCTCCACCCTCGTGGGCAGGTGGTTGACCCTCCTGTTGTGTTCTCAGTGCTAAATATTCTTAAATATTCTGGAAAAAATCATATTTAAATTTCAGGGCATTTGGAGAACTTTTATTTTCAGGGTATTTTTATATTTCACGGATAATCAGATAACAGACAGAAAACTATTTGTTTTTATTTTATTTAATGTAAATATCAGAAAGTAAAAGGAGGGTATAGAATGTTGTGCCTTCTAGTTTCATCCATCTCATGGTCATCAAAAGGAATCTAGTAACAAGGTTGATCAAGTCTTATTAACGAACTCATTCCGAATAACATGGAACCGGAGAAATTTCGAATAACACTATGTTACCTCAACAGGGATATGCACATCCCCAATAATAAGAATATCATATTTCTTCTTCACGGTAGGAAGAGGAAATTCAAAACCTCCAAATATAATCGATGGAATTTTTCCAATAGAGTTGATACTATGAACTTGAGGTTGTTTCCTCGGAAAGTGTACCGTGTGCTCATTACCATTAACATGAAAAGTGACATTGTCTTTAGTGCAATCAATAACAGCCCTTGCAGTATTCAAAAAGGGTTTTCCAAGAATAATAGACATACTATCGTCCTCGGGAATATCAAGAATAACAAAGTCCGTTAAAATAGTAACGTTTGCAACTACAACAGGCACATCCTCACAAATACCGACAGGTATAGCAGTTGATTTATCAGCCATTTGCAAAGATATTTCAGTAGGTGTCAACTTATTCAAATCAAGTCTACGATATAAAGAGAGAGGCATAACACTAACACCGGCTCCAAGATCACATAAAGCAGTTTTAACATAGTTTCTTTTAATAGAGCATGGTATAGTGGGTACTCCTGGATCTCCAAGTTTCTTTGGTATTCCACCCTTAAAAGTATAATTAGCAAGCATGGTGGAAATTTCAGCTTCCGGTATCTTTCTTTTATTTGTAATTATATCTTTCATGTACTTAGCATAAGGATTAGTTTTGAGCATATCAGTTAATCGCATATGCAAAAAGATAGGTCTAATCATTTCAGCAAAGCGCTCAAAATCTCATCATCTTTTTCTTGGATGGTTTGGGAGGAAAAGGCATGGGTTTCTGAACCCATGGTTCTCTTTCTTTACCATGTTTCCTAGCAACAAAGTCTTTCTTATCATAACGTTGATTCTTTGATTGTGGGTTATCAAGATCAACAGCAAGTTCAATTTCTATATCATTATCATTACTAGGTTGAGCATCATCATGAACATTATCATTAGTTTCAGGTTCATTACCAGATTGTGTTTCAGCATCAGAAATAGAAATATCATTTGGATTCTCAGGTGGTTCAGTAACAGGTTCACTAGAAGCATGCAAAGTCCTATCATTTTTCTTTTTCTTCCTTTTTTTGAGAATCTTGCTCAATTCTCTTAGGGTGGCCTTCAGGATACAAAGGTTCCTGAGTCATTTTACCACCTCTAGTCATAACTCTAACAGCGTTATCATTATCTTTACTATTCAATTCTTTGAGCAAATCATTTTGAGCTTTAACTACTTGTTCTACTTGAGTGGTAACCATAGAAGCATATTTACTAATAAGTTTAAGTTCACATTTGATATTAGCTATATAATCACCCAAGTGTTCAAGCATATTTGAATTGTATTCCAATTGTCTACCAAAATAAGCATTAAAATCTTCTTGCTTAGCCATAAATTTATCGAACTCATATAAGCATGGGCTAGCAAACTTAGTAAATGGGATTACAGCTTTATCATATCTATAGAGAGATTTTACCTTTACTACCTGTGTCGGGTTATCAAGACCATGAGTTTCTTCAATAGGTAAAGGATTAAGATCATATGTTTCTTCAACAGACGGTAAATTAAGACCGTGTATTTCTTCAATAGGAGGTAAATTCTTAACATCTTCAGCTTTAATACCTTTTTCTCTCATGGATTTCTTTGCCTCTTGCATATCTTCAGGACTGAGAAATAGAATACCCCTCTTCTTTAGAGTTGGTTTAGGAATAGGCTCGGGAATTGGCTCCGAAGGTGTCCAAATATTTTCATTTGTCAACATATTATTCAATAGAATTTCAGCTTCATCCGGTGTTCTTTCCTTGAAAACAGAACCAGCACAACTATCCAGGTAATCTCTGGAGGCATCGGTTAGTCCATTATAAAAGATATCAAGTATTTCATTTTTCTTAAGAGGATGATCAGGCAAAGCATTAAGTAATTGGAGAAGCCTCCCCCAAGCTTGTGGGAGACTCTCTTCTTCAATTTGCACAAAATTATATATATATATATATATATATCCCTTAAAGCAGCTTGTTTCTTATGAGCAGGGAAATATTTAGCAGAGAAGTAATAAATCATATCCTAGGGACTACGCACACAACTAGGATCAAGAGAATTAAACCATGTCTTAGCATCACCCTTTAATGAGAACAGAAATATTTTAAGGATATAAAAGTAGCGAGTTCTCTCATCTTTAGTGAACAGGGTGGCTATATCATTAAGTTTAGTAAGATGTGCTACAACAGTTTCAGATTCATAACCATGAAAAGGATCAGATTCAACCAAAGTAATTATATCAGGATCAACATAGAATTCATAATCCTTATCAGTAACACAGATAGGTGAAGTAGCAAAAGCAGGGTCAGGTTTCATTCTAGCATTTAGAGATTGCTTATTCCATTTAGCTAATAACCTCTTTAGTTCGTTTCTATCTTTGCAAGCTAAAATAGCTAAAGAAGCTTCTTGATCAAAAACATAACCCTCGGGAATAACAAGTGAGTTCTTCATCATCACTTTCATCAGTATTATCAGATTCATATTTTCAATTTCTCTAGCCCCAGCAAGTTGTTCATCAAGAAATTTACCAAGTGGCACAGTAGTATCAAGCATAGAAGTAGTTTCATCACAAGTATCATGCATAGCAGAAGTGGTATCATCAATAACATGTGACATATCAGAACGAATAGCAGAAGCAGGTATAGGTGTCGCAAGCTTACTCAAAACAGAAGGTGAATCAAGTGCAGAGCTAGATGGCAGTTCCTTACCTCCCCTCGTAGTTGAGGGATAAATCTTGGTTCATGGATCTTTCAAGTTCTTCATAATGATAAGCAGATATAAATCCCAAGTGACTCAAAGAATAGATCTATGCTCCCTGGCAACGGCGCCAGAAAATGGTCTTGATAACCCACAATTATAGGGGATCGCAACAGTTTTCGAGGGTAGAATATTCAACCCAAATTTATAGAATCAACACAAGGGGAGCCAAAGAATATTTGAAGGTATTAGCAACTGAGTTGTCAATTCAACCACGCCTGGAGATTAATTATCTACAGCAACATGATCAGTAGCAAAGTAATATGATAGTTTTGATAATGCAAAGTAATATTGTTGGGCACAACCAGGTATGATGCATGTCCGGCTTTAAAAGGCTTGGCATGGCAAAGTGCACAAGCAATCCTACAAATTAAGTGGAGCTCAATATGCAACGAGTTGCATATTGACAAAACACCACAACAAGTTATTTAGTTTGATCTCGTTTATGTACCCAACAATATTAAATGTTGATTAACTTGGCAGGAGGTGAAGCATATGAAAACTACCTATCTAGGCAAGTTTAAATGAGGCCAAAAATAACAAACAACAAGTCCGGAAAAATCCTCATGTGCATATATTAGATTTGGTATTTTTCTGCCCTAAACCATATTTTAGAGTTAGTAAACATGCAAAGTGATGCCACCATGTTAAACTAGGCATTTTTCTACCCCATTTAAATATAAAGATTATTTAAAACCGAGCTACGGTTATTTAGTTATGAATTAAATCATTTTAACATGGCATTTGAACGAATTAATGCAAACAACAATTTAAACATTTTAAACATAGATGAAAGTTGGATATTAATAAACTAGACAAAATTCTAGACATTTTACATATAAAGTTTGTTTTAATCCGATGCACGGTTAATTAGTTAGGATATGCATGGAGTGCAAGGGTGTTTCTGTAAAATGGGCGGTCTCTGGATAAAAGAAAAAAATGCAACAGGAAAAAAAACACGCATGGGCCAAATCTGGAGGACCTGGGGAAGGTCACCCATGGGCTCGGCCCAGTAGATTTAGCGGCTGGATGGGCTGGCTGCGGCTTGGTACCCTGGGCCGCAGCGTTCACGTGCTGGCTCGGATCGGGGTCAACGCGACCGATGCAGGGGAAGCAGGGCGTGCGGCTTGGGTCGCTCTCCTTGCGGAGCAGAAGCAAGGGATGTGCGGGAACGGGAGGATCCAGGATATGTGTGGAAGGCCGGATCCAGCGGCGAGGACTGTGACGGCGTCAAGACGTCCGGCGACGGCGGTCGCAGCTCCATGGGGATGGCGCCATGGGTTCCTGCAGGGGGAAGAGATGGGGAGGTGAGGGGCATCCACAGGAAGCAAAGAAAAGAGAAAGGACGGGCATGGCAGGGAGCGGGATGACCTGACGGGAGGCTATTCCGGCGAGCTCCAGCGGCAGCGTGGTCGACAGCCGGAGGGAGGCGGGGACGCGGGGCTACGGTCAGGCGAAGCCCTCCCGCTCGAGGGCTACGGTGGCTGTTGTAGGTCGAGGAGGGACAAGGGGAGCTCTTCGCTCGGGCGTCGGGCGAGCACAGGGATGGAGGTGACCGTCTCCAACATCGACAATGACGAGGCGGTCGGGAACGTCGGGGTGAGGTGCGAGGCGGCGAGGAGGAGGCAGGGCCTCGGGTGCTCGCGGACGAGGGGCGTGTGCAGGTGGCTATGGAGCTCAGGGATCGAAGTAGAGGAAGCCGAAGGGATTTGGATCGGGGACGCATGCGCTGATTGCATGGTGATGGATCCCGAGGTGGGAGATGAGTGCGGCGGCGGCGGCAGGGACAAATGTCCTAGATTTTAGGGTTTGTCTAGAGATGGACAAAGGGGAACTATATATAGCAAATGGATTTTTGGGTTAGGGGCTAATCAGACCCTCTGATTGCAATCGGGCGATCGCGAATAAAATATCTAGGGAGTCCAAATAAGAAAACGGTGATGTTTTGTAGATGTTTGGGGATGGTCCGGACACAACAGTGACGACTTCCCGGGTCGGGTCCGGGGAAGTTTCGGGCGTGCACGTGAGGGGTCGGTGCATTGTGCAAAGAGGGGGTTTCGGACCGTGCGATCGCATCGGACGGCTCCGGACGCGAAGAGGGGTAGGTGGATGGACTAGGTGGGCTATGGCGAGGCTGAGAGGAGAGAAGAGAGAGAGAGGGCCCGGCAGCAGTTTTCGGAGACCGAAAACGTCCGACGTTAGACCGGCAGCAGTGCCGCTATAGTTATACGTTGGGGCATCAAACGGACTCCGAACGCGATGAAATTTGACAGGCGGTCTACCTACACTAAAATAAGACCGCACGCCAACTTTCAACCCATTCCGAGAAAATTTTCTGGCCACTTATAAAATAATATTTCGGACATGCCGCGGGCGCGTGCGAGTGTGGTTGGGCTCAGAACGGACAACGGACGAAACTGGGGAACCCGGACGGATGCTAGTTTTGAAAACATGATGATGCAATGTGGATGATGACATGACAATATGCAACATGCAAACGAAAGACAAGGAAACAACAGCGAATAGCCGAAAGACACCTGGCGCATCGGTCTCGGGGCATCACACTTGGCTCCAGAAATTCTCTTTATTTATATAAAAAATCCTCGCAAAGTTCTGTTCCATTCGGAGAACTTTTATTTCTGCACAAAAACAACACCATGGTAGTTCTGCTGAAAACAATGTCAGTCCGGGGTTAGTTTTATTCAAATCATGCAAATTAGAGTCGAAACCAGGAGGAAAAGCGTTAGGAAAAGTAGATACGTTGGAGACATATCAACTCCCCCAAGTTTAAACCTTTGCTTGTCCTCAAGCAATTCAGTTGATAAACTGAAAGTGAAAAAGAACAACTTTTACAAACTCTTTCGCTCTTGTTTGCATAAATAAGCTTAAACAGCACACAGGTTTTCAGCCAACATTATAACTAACCATGCCGACAATAACTCTTAAAAATTATATTAACTCATATCAATGACATAATCAGCTAGCGAGCAATAATAAGATATCTCAAACGGCAACACGTTGTCAAAACAACCATGTTATAATATGACAATAGTCGTATCTCGCTAGCCCTTTCTGAGATCGCAAAACATAAATGCAGGGCACCTCCAAAGTTCAAGAAGCGACTAAAAATTTTAATTCATGGTAGAAAAGATCAAGTCATGATGCACCCAACATTAGCTACACACAATGCATAAGCATGACAACGGTGCTCTCAGGTTCTGGCGCTTATTTTAGAAGGGGATGACACAACATAAAAGTAAATAGATAGTCCCTTCGCAGAGGGAAGCAGTGATTCGTAGAGGTGCCAGAGCTCAAGTTTTAAAACAGAAGTAAATGATATTTTGAGACATGCACCCTTCTCATTTAATTCACGACCATCAGTTATCAATATCTTCCATGCTAAGCACGCTAGTCGCGGTTCCTAAGCAATAAAACTAAATGTTTTGACTCCATTGGGAGTTTTTGTTTGATTATTTGTAAGTTTTTTCTATTTGTAGTTTGGGAATGGGCATCCCTATTACCGCCCTTTTCTCGTGCGATGGCGAATGAATAAACACTCGACCAGAGAATGACCCTCTTAGCATGGAAGATACCGACCACCTCCTGTCGTTTCATGAATGTTCCAGGCACACAAAAAGGATATTTATTAGAAGTTTTTAGAGGTGGCACATGCAAATTTACTTAGGACGACAGGGTAATACCGCGTATAGGTAATGTAACACCCCAAGAATCATGCTATAGTAATCTCATGCCTAATCGTGCTAAGTCATCGCATTTTTTTTGTTAATCACTTTGTTTCAATCCAACCTCAAATTCAAAATTTTAAAAGACGAGTTAAATTATTATTCCTTCGAATAGTAAACAAAAATGTTCAATGAGTTGCAAAAATTCACTAAATAATTTTCATGAATAGACCAACATTATCTGAAGTAATTAAATGCCCTTAACCTAATTAAAACAGTGCCAAAACAACATTTAATAGTTTTCCAGTTATGAAAAATTCAAACTACCCCCAAACCTTTGTGCAGCCCAAGAATAGTACCTAGTATTATTGGGCATAGCTTCATAATTAACAAAATTCATTTGATCACTAAACTATTTAGAAACAGTAGCTACTTATTATTTTAGCAATCGAATAGAAGAAAGACTCCTATGGCCTTTGGCCCATCTAACACCAGTGCATAGAGGCCCAACCCACACCGGTTGCCTTCAACCTGTAGTAGGGAAGCATCGTGGAGCACATCCACGGACGCCATGGTGCCGTGGCACGCATCCACGCCCCCCTCATCCTACTTAGCGTCGGCACCCCCTCCCCTGCGAACCCTAGCACATTGGTTCCCCTCTCCCGTCTCACTTCCTCCCAATTTGCTCACACCCGAGATCGGTTGCCGCCTCGTTGTCATCGTGTTCGCGTACTGGAGATCTCCCCGAGCTGCACAAGCATGTTCGGGAGCACCGCAGCCTCGTACTCGTCACCTACACGCGGTGGATCGGAGCCATAGAGCTGCAACGCCGACGCCCGCTTCGATCTTCTCCGACGGTGTTCGCCACTGCCCGCCGTTGATTTGCATCACCACACCGCCCCTGGCCTCCTCGACCGCGCCCCCGAGCTCGCTGTGAGCTGCTCTCTCGGATTCCCTCTCTTCCTGCTTCGATTTGTCGCCGTTGAGGCCGGCCCCGCGCTGCGCCGCCATGGCCGAAGCTCGCTCCGCGCGTGCTCGCCCGCGTCCCTGACCACGCCCGTTTCCGTGCTCACCCCAGCGCGCGCCCACTAGCTCCTAGGCGCCCCCGTGCGCGCGACCCACGCCATCCAGCCGCGCTCTGCAACTGCCCAGCTACAGCCGCCGCGCACCCGCCTCGCCTCCTGCTACTCGCTGCTGTTGGCCGCCCCCGCCCGAGACCGTGCCGCCCTCCCCTCCTGCTCACCGCTGGCCACTTCACCACGCCGGCACTGCCCGCGCCAGCTTTCGCCGACGCCAACGCGCTGCCCGCACCCCTCACCTCTGTCTGCTCCCCCCCCCCCCGCTGGCCTCCTGATGCTTCTGCTCCTCCTCCCGCCGCCGCATTCGCCTCCACCGGACTGCGCCGGCTCCGCCCGACCGCGCCCGCGCTCCGTCGGAGCGTGCTGGCACCTGCGCCCGCCAGCCACCCTGTGCGCTCGCTCCCCTCGCCATGCCCCGCCGTCCCGCTGCGCACGTCGTCGCCTGCGCGTGCGGCCGCGCGCCGTCGCCGCGCCCTTGCCCGCGTCCGCGCCCGTGATGGCCGGCGCCCCTCGCGCGTCGCCCGGGCCGCGTCCGCCGCCGCTCGGACCCGCTTCCCCTGGCCCGACCTTGCCGCTGCCGGGCGCAGCTCCGGCCGACCGGCGAGCCCCTCCGTGGCCACGGCCTTCCCCAGCCCCCGCACCCGGGCGGGTTTGGCCACACTGGGCGCCCACGCCACTGCCCGATAGCCCAGTGCTCACTGTGGCCTACGGGCGATTGACAGATGGGGCCCGCCCCCTTTAGAAAAATGTGTTTAAAAATATATATATAAACAATAATTATTATAATTAATTAAGTGATTGATTAATTAACTTAATTAAAATTTGGGTTATTAACTTAAAGTAGTTAACCTACTAATTAGCTACTTAATATGTAATTAGTTAAAATAGTCAATGACAGTGGGGCCACCCCTGTTGACCAGTCAAGTGTTGACTGCTCAACTTGGACCCCCTGGCCCACTTGTCAGCCACTGGGTGCATTTTGTGTACCCTGTGTTGGGTGCTTCTAGCATTTAAGCCTTATTTCCAAATTATAAATAAATCCAGAAAATGTACTAAAACTTTAGAAATCCGTAGAAATTAATCTGTAACTCGGATGAAAAAGTTTTCTACATGAAAGTTGCTCAGAACGACGGGACGAATCCGAATACGCAGCCCATTCATCCACCACGCATCCCTAGCATAGTGAACACGTAACTTTTCCCCTCCGGTCTATCTGTCCAAAAACGCGAAACACTGGGAATACTTTCCCGGATGTTCCCCCCCTTCGCCGGTATCACCTAATACCGCATTAGGGCATACCTAGCACCGCATATTGCCTTGTTATGCTTTGTGATACTTTGATTGCTCTATTATTTATTGTGTTCCCCCTCGGTTACTTCTTTCCGGTAGACCCCGAGATCGCTGACGATACCCCTATGATCGACTACATCGACGACGACCCCTCCTTGCAAGAGCAACCAGGCAAGCCCCCCCCCCCCCCCTTGATCACCAGATATCGCCCACTCTCCTCTATACTGCTTGCATTAGAGTAGTGTAGCATGTTACTGCTTTTCGTTAATCCTATTCTGATGCATAGCCTGTTATTGTTGCTACAACTGTTGATACCTTACTTGCAATCCTAAATGCTTAGTATAGGATGCTAGATTATCATCAGTGGCCCTACATTCTTGTCAGTCTACCATGCTATACTATCGGGTCGTGATCACTCGGGAGTTGATCACGGGTTTATACTATATATACATACTATACATGTTGTGACTAAAGTCGGGTTGGCTCGTTGAGTACCCGCAAGTGATTCCGATGTTGGGGGTTGAAAGGGCAGGTGGTTCCACCCAGGTAGTGGTGGGCCTAGGTTCCCGACGGCCCCCGACTGTTACTTTGTGGCGAAGCGACAGGGCAGGTTGAGACCACCTAGGAGAGAGGTGGGCCTAGCCCTGGTCGGCGTTCGCGGTTACTTCAAAATAACACGCTTAACGAGATCTAGGTATTTGATCTGAGTCTGGCTACTGGCCTATACGCACTAACCAACCACGCAGGAACAGTTATGGGCACTCGATGTCATGGTATCAGCCGAAGCCTTTGTGATGTCAGCGACTGAGTGGCGCGCGTCGGGTTGGACTGGAACGCCTGCTCTTGTATAAGGGAGGCTAGGTCTGCTCGCCGCCGCGTTCGCAACATGCAGATGGGTGATGGGCCCAGACCCCTGCGCCATAGGATTTAGACCGGCGTGCTGACCTCTCTGTTGTGTCTAGGTAGGGCTGCAACGTGTTGATCTTCCAAGGCCGGGCATGACCCCGGAAAGTGTGTCCAGACAAAGCGGATCGAGCATGTTAGGAAATGTGGTGCACCCCTGCAGGGAAGTTAATCTATTCGAATAGTCGTGATCTTCGGTAATAAGACGACTTGGAGTTGTACCTTGAACTTATGACAAGTAGAACCGGATACTTAATAAAACACACCCTTCCAAGTGCTAGATACAACCGGTGATCGGTCTCTCACAGGGCGACGAGGGGAGGATCATCGGTTAGGATTATGCTATGCGATGTTACTTGGTGAACTTACCATCTACTCTCTTCTTCTGCTGCAAGATGGAGGTTACCAGAAGCGTAGTCTTCGAAAAGACTAGCTATCCCCCTCTTATTCCGGCATTCTGCAGTTCAGTCCACATATGATACCCCCTTTTTCCATTTGATACCAATGCATACATATGTAGTGTAGCTCCTTGCTTGCGAGTACTTTGGATGAGTACTCACGGTTGCCTTGCTCCTCCTTTTCTATACTCGATTGCTGCGACAGACAATGGAGCCCAGGAGCCAGACGCCACTATCGATGACGACTACTACTACTCAGGAGGTGCCTACTACTACGTGCAGGCCGCTGGCGACGACCAGGAGTAGTTTAGGAGGATCCCAGGCAGGAGGCATGTGCCTCTTTCGATTTGTATCCCAGTTTGTGCTAGCCTTCTTAAGGCAAACTTGTTTAACTTATGTCTGTACTCAGATATTGTTGCTTCTGTTGATTCGTCTATGATCGAGCTCTTGTATTCGAGCCCTCGAGGCCCCTGGCTTGTAATATGATGCTTGTATGAGTTATTTTATTTGTAGAGTTGTGTTGTGATATCTTCCCATGAGTCCCTGATCTTGCTCATACACGTTTGTGTGTATGATTAGTGTACCGTCAAATCGGGGGTGTCACAAGTTGGTATCAGAGACGACTGCCTGTAGGAATCCCCCTTCCACACTCCTTGGCTGAAGTTGAGTCTAGACATTGCAAAACTTTTTACTAACATGGATGTGTGCCTTACGTGCCCACGTCGCCATTTGGGTGGTATTAGGATCTTTTACTCCTCGATCCTTACTCTGGGACTCTGAACTCTCTTCTACTCGGGTTAAAATGGTTTTACTAACTCTAACATTGGGATCTCGTGATCACAACCACCTGGAGAGCCCCTCACTCTAGATGATTGCTTGGTGCACCAGAAGATTCCGAAGATAATCTCCGATGTTCTCTCGAGACACTTGTGCCCACCGCCTTTGCAATTCCCTACCACCGAAATATCCCTATGTATAAATACATACCGTTGTTGTTTTTACTTTTGTTCCCAGTTGATCTTGTTATTACAAGATACCCTGAAATTATCTCTATTGATCTGAGAATACTTTATGCCTACTGCCTTACAGTTCTTGCCACATGAATACCCTATACGGATAATTACTCGCACTTACCGAGTATCATCTCTTCCCCCGTTGTTCATATGATTCACAGACACATTGAAATACTATCTGATCTTTTGATAAATCTCTGTCCGCTATTACTCTGCAATTACTTGTCTGTGTGCATTGTGGTTGCGTTCCATATGGCTAGCAATATTCATTAGCTTCCTTTGTCATTATCATTTCGAGTCCCTTGATTCGATATGTTGCGAATGCTCGCAATCCTTAATCATAACCTAGAATTCATGCTTCCGGCTCAGACGTCATTTTGAGCATGAGCTGGTCCTTGACCAATCAAGTTGTCGTTGAATGTACCCCTAAGTCTATTCAACTTATCCATTGTTAATCAGAGCGTTTGCTTCTGATCCCTTATCTTGGAATTCATAATTCCTTTGCAATTGAGCTTTGAGTTAGTCGGTTTGTTTCTATAATCTGATCTCCTTGCATTCTTTCTTCCTCTGGTTGAATACTAATGCTCACATCAGATCCCTTGTGGACCACCAGACCCTTTGTCAGATTTTATCCGACAATGTCCTTCATAGTCAATAAGCTTGTGAGCCTTTCCTTGGATACATAATGCCTTTGGTAAATTGTATCCTCTGCTTTCTCAAGCATGCTCTACTATCGAGCTTGTGTTAATTATTCTTGAAAATTATGGTATATGCTCCTAAGATGCCCCGATGGGTTGAACCTATGCCTTCCCCAAACTGTATGAACCCGAAAGTTTTCGTGAGCCATGCCCTTTTTGTTGCTTCGCCAAATAAGATTTTGACACTACAACTTTTTCGAAAACGAGAAGTGAATGAAAGGTTATGCATTGCAGAAGTGGGAGTCGACCCTGAACTTTTTTGTTCATGCCCACGGACACGGTGTGGAACTTATCATGGAAGCTTCTCTTAAATTAATTATTCCTTGGTATAAGTTCATCTTATATCTGGGGTCTGTTCTTTTGCAATCGTGGTTTCGACCATATTGTTCTTCTTTGATCCCATTTCTCGGAGAAGTTCAAGTACTTGTCTTCTACAGATCTATACACCTATCCAACCTCTTTCCTGCTCTACCTTTGAGTATACCCTCTGGTATCTCGATAATATCACCGAACCATGTTGCTTATTAGGAGCCTTCATCAAGTATTATTCCTTGCCGATTCCAATGTTTCCTGGTTCCGAGTTGTTAGTCACTCAAGGACACCAATACCTAAATCGATTCCTCACCATGATTAAACAACTCTTAGTAATCTCCTTTACTCACGAGTTTGTACTCGACCATGTCATTCCTGGCCTGCTTGACTATATCATTATCGTGCCGATTTTGACTGTGCCACTTGGTCCTTATTCCTGGAGCACAACTTTCGATGATGAGCTAAGCTTACATCGATCTTCCTTGTCTTATCATTTCACCTCGAGCAGCAAGATTGATTCCGAGTTGGTGTCGCATCCGTGGTTCCAATAATCCTTCGCTGCATCAGTCCTTTTGCTTAATGCAGTCGTTGTTCGATTGCTTCTTCGTGGAGCCTCTCGACAAAATTTGTCGTGAACATCATCAACATTTTGATTCATTCCTAGATACTAATTGAATTCATGATGAGAAATACCATCCTTGCGCTCGATGATTTGTTTTATCATCAACCTTTTTATTGCCTTCCATTCAACACAAACTTGTTCGTGTTGTGTGTTATACCTTGAGTTCCTTGCTATCCAACATTTGGTCTTCTTTACCTTTGAGTATTACCATCTTTTATGTCAAGAATGTCATGAGAATTTCACCACCTCTTGAGAATTCTTGATATAGGTGATGCTTCTCGCCATCACCATTCTTTTCTTGGCCCCGTGTTGAGTGAACTATGTTGTGAGAATTTAATATCTCTAGCAACCCTATTGCTTTGAAGTTAATGGCCGACAGTTCATCCTCAGGCTATTGGTTATTGAATCACCATTCTAACATTGATCGTACTACCTAAGCCCATATTTAGGGTGCACTTTTCAACCAATGTTTAACTGTGTGTGTTTTCCTCGAGCATACCTCATTATATCATTTGATTCGACAAATGTTATCTCCTTCTTCACATAATTGTGGACCTCCATCTTTTGGATTGTCGTTGAGTTCGTCATCCACCTCCTCATCCTATGCTTGGGTTAATGGTGAACTCATGATTCGGAACTCGCTTCCATAGTTCAATTCCCGAGAACCTTACGATGTCATCTCGACATTTTGTGTTGCACCTTTCTTCTCAGTCATCCTGAATCTGAGTTACCCTAACACCAATCAGATCCGAATCTCGGTCAGATATGATGGTTGAAACATATTTCCAAGAGTTATAACATTGGTCTTTATATGACCTGGTAAGATGATGGCATGCCTAGCACACCTGGTCGGAGGACCTATTGTTATAGTTTCCTTTTCAGCAAGGTTATCCATTCTTCCATGAGGAAATTATAAGACTTATTCTACAAGTTATTCCTGATGGATCCTTTGTGTTTCTAAAGTCTGATCTTCACCTGTTGACCATGTCCATGCTATCTTGAAGCATGTCTATGGTAGTCCGATTTTCAATAAGAACATTTGAAGCACAATGCTAAAATTTCTTTATTAATTACCCCAAACACCGTTGTATGGGTAATGTCATGATATTTCTCTTCCCTATCCTCAAAGGGTTTTCTACGTTATATCCTGTCATGGATATCATGCTCTGCTTGTCCTTGAGAAGGATATACCCCTGAAATTTGTGTTTAAACACATTTTCCTTTCCATTATTATGTTTAATACGAAGATCACCTTTTCCTTTCCATTGTTTCGTTTAACCTTTCTGGTGATCTATATGATCTAAGCAGTAATATTCTTCTGCTTATGTAAACACCTTGGTGTACAACCGTGTCAGTAAGACCCTGTTGCTTTTGTTGATAGCATTCTAGTAACCACCGATGGATGAGAACTTTGCATATTGGTCCGCCTCGTTCAACAAGCAGGAAAGTGGTTCTCTTCGTCCCTCACCCTTGGTACTAATGGTTGTTGACGACATAATCGATAGTCTATCCTCTGACATGCCTTGTGTAGGGGAACGTTGCAGAAAACAAAAAATTTCCTACTCGTTTCACCAAGATCATCTAGGAGTTCAACTAGCAATGAGTCATTGGATGCATCTACATACCTTTGTAGATCGCGCACGGAAGCGTTCAAAAGAACGGTGATGATGTAGTCGAACACGACGTGATCCAAATCACCGATGACCAAGCGCCGAACGGACGGCACCTCCGCGTTCAACACACGTACGGGACGGGAGACGTCTCCTCCTTCTTGATCCAGCAAGGGGGAAGGAGAGGTTGATGAAGATCCAGCAGCACGACGGCGTGGTGGTGGATGCAGGGCGTCACAGTAGCAGGGCTTCGCCTATACTGCGAGAGAGAGACGTAACGGGGAGAGAGGGAGGCGCCAGGGGCTGGTGTATGAAATCCCTCCTCTCCCCCACTATATATAGGAGGGCCAAGGGGGGGTGCGCAGCCTAGGAGATCTGATCTCCTAGGTGCGGCGGCCAGGGGGAGGATTCCCTCCCCCCCAAGGCACCTAGAGGTGCCTTCCACCACTTGGACTCCTCCCCCACGGAAACCCTAGGCGCATGGGCCTAGTAGGGCTAGTGCCCTTGGCCCATGTAGGCCAAGGCGCACCCCCTACAGCCCATGTGGCCCCCCGGGACAGGTGGCCCCACCCGGTGGGCCCCCGGGACCCCTCCGGTGGTCCCGGTACAATACCGATAACCCCGAAACTTGTCCCGATGGCCGAAACAGCACTTCCTATATATAATTCTTTACCTCCGGACCATTTCGGAACTCCTCGTGACGTCCGGGATCTCATCCGGGACTCCGAACAACATTCGGGTTTCTGCATATACATATCTTCACAACCCTAGCGTCACCGAACCTTAAGTGTGTAGACCCTACGGGTTCGGGAGACAAGCAGACATGACCGAGACGACTCTCCGGTCAATAACCAACAGCGGGATCTGGATACCCATGTTGGCTCCCACATGCTCCACGATGATCTCATCGGATGAACCACGATGTCGAGGATTCAATCAACCCCGTATGCAATTCCCTTTGTCAATCGATATGTTACTTGCCCGAGATTCGATCGTCGGTATCCCAATACCTCGTTCAATCTCGTTATCGACAAGTCACTTTACTCGTACCGTAATGCATGATCCCGTCACCAGACACTTGGTCACTTTGAGCTCATTATGATGATGCATTACCGAGTGGGCCCGGTGATACCTCTCCGTCATACGGAGTGACAAATCCCAGTCTTGATCCATGTCAACCCAACAGACACTTTCGGAGATACCCGTAGTCTACCTTTATAGTCACCCAGTTACATTGTGACGTTTGGTACACCCAAAGTACTCCTACGGTATCCGGGAGTTACACGATCTCATGGTCTAAGGAAAAGATACTTTGACATTGGAAAAACTCTAGCAGACGAACTATACGATCTTGTGCTATGTTTAAGATTGGGTCTTGTCCATCACGTCATTCTCCTAATGATGTGATCTCGTTATCAATGACATCCAATGTCCATAGTCAGGAAATCATGACTATCTGTTGATCAACGAGCTAGTCAACTAGAGGCTTACTAGGGACATGTTGGTGTCTGTTATTCACACATGTATTACGATTTCCGGATAATACAATTATAGCATGAATAAAGACAATTATCATGAACAAGGAAATATAATAATAATGCTTTTATTATTGCCTCTAGGGCATATTTCCAACAGTCTCCCACTTGCACTAGAGTCAATAATCTAGTTACATTGTGATGAATCGAACACCCATGGAATTCTGGTGTTGATCATGTTTTGCTCTAGGGAGAGGTTTAGTCAACGGTTCCGCTACATTCAGGTCCTTATGCACTTTACAAATCTCCATGTCTCCATCTTGAACATTTTCACGAATGGAGTTGAAGCGACGCTTGATGTGCCTTGTCTTCTTGTGAAACCTGGGCTCCTTGGCAAGAGCAATAGCTCCAGTGTTGTCACAGAAGAGCTTGATCGGCCCCGACGCATTGGGTATGACTCCTAGGTCGGTGATGAACTCCTTCACCCATATTGCTTCATGTGCTGCCTCCGAGGCTGCCATGTACTCCGCTTCACATGTAGATCCCGCCACGACGCTCTGCTTGCAGCTGCACCAGCTTACTGCTCCACCATTCAACATATACACGTATCCGGTTTGTGACTTAGAGTCATCCAGATCTGTGTCGAAGCTAGCGTCGACGTAACCCTTTACGACGAGCTCTTCGTCACCTCCATAAACGAGAAACATTTCCTTAGTCCTTTTCAGGTACTTCAGGATATTCTTGACCGCTGTCTAGTGTTCCTTGCCGGGATTACTTTGGTACCTTCCTACCAAACTTACGGCAAGGTTTACATCAGGTCTGGTACACAGCATGGCATACATAATAGAACCTATGGCTGATGCATAGGGGATGACGCTCATCTCTTCTATATCTTCTGCCGTGGTCGGACATTGAGCTGAGCTCAATTTCATACCTTGTAACACAGGCAAGAACCCCTTCTTAGATTGATCCATATTGAACTTCTTCAATATTTTATCAAGGTATGTGCTTTGTGAAAGACCTATGAGGCGTCTCGATCTATCTCTATAGATTTTGATGCCTAATATATAAGCAGCTTCTCCAAGGTCCTTCATTGAAAAACTCTTATTCAAGTAGGCCTTGATGCTGTCCAAGAGTTCTATATCATTTCCCATCAATAGTATGTCATCTACATATAATATGAGAAATGCCACAGAGCTCCCACTCACTTTCTTGTAAACGCAGGCTTCTCCATAAGTCTGTGTAAACCCAAACGCTTTGATCATCTCATCAAAGCGAATGTTCCAACTCCGAGATGCTTGCACCAACCCATAAATCGAGCGTTGGAGCTTGCACACCTTGTCAGCATTCTTAGGATCGACAAAACCTTCCGGCTGCATCATATACAATTCTTCCTTAAGGAAACCATTAAGGAATGCCATTTTGACGTCCATTTGCCAAATTTCATAATCATAAAATGCGGCAATTGCTAACATGATTCGGACGGACTTTAGCTTTGCTACCGGTGAGAAAGTCTCATTGTAGTCAACCCCTTGAACTTGTCGATAACCCTTAGCGACAAGTCGAGCCTTATAGATGGTCACATTACCATCCGCGTCTGTCTTCTTCTTAAAGATCCATTTATTTTCTATGGCTCGCCGTCCAACGGGCAAGTCAGTCAAAGTCCATACTTCGTTTTCATACATGGATCCTATCTCGGATTTCATGGCTTCTAGCCATTTTTCGGAATCCGGGCCCGCCATCACTTCTTCATAGTTCGAAGGTTCACCGTTGTCTAACAACATGATTTCCAAGACAGGGTTGCCGTACCACACTGGTGCGGAACGTGTCCTTGTGGACCTTCGAATTTCAGTAGGAGCTTGATCAGAAGTATCTTGATCATTATCATTAACTTCCTCTCTAGTCGGTGCAGGCACCTCAGGAACATTTTCTTGAGTTACGCCATTTTCCGATTCAAGAGGTAATACTTCATCAAGCTCTACTTTCCTCCCACTTACTTCTTTCGAGAGAAACTCTTTCTCCAGAAAGAGTCCGTTCTTGGCAACAAAGATCTTGCCTTCGGATCTGAGGTAGAAGGTGTACCCAATAGTTTCTTTAGGGTATCCTATGAAGACGCATTTTTCCGACTTGGGTTCGAGCTTCTCAGGTTGAAGTTTCTTGACATAAGCATCGCATCCCCAAACTTTTAGAAACGACAGCTTAGGTTTCTTCCCAAACCATAATTCATACGGTGTCGTCTCAACGGATTTCGACGGAGCCCTATTTAAAGTGAATGCGGCAGTCTCTAAAGCATAGCCCCAAAAAGATAGCGGTAAATCGGTAAGAGACATCATAGATCGCACCATATCTAATAGAGTGCGATTACGACGTTCGGACACACCGTTACGCTGAGGTGTTCCAGGCGGCGTGAGTTGTGAAACTATTCCACATTTTCTTAAGTGTGTGCCAAACTCATGACTCAAGTATTCTCCTCCACGATCTGATCGTAGAAACTTGATTTTCCTATCACGTTGATTCTCAACCTCACTCTGAAATTCCTTGAACTTTTCAAAGGTTTCAGACTTGTGTTTCATTAAGTAGACATATCCATATCTACTCAAGTCATCAGTGAGGGTGAGAACATAACGATAGCCACCGCGAGCCTCAACACTCATTGGACCGCACACATCAGTATGTATGATTTCCAATAAGTTGGTTGCTCGCTCCATTGTTCCTGAGAACGGAGTCTTGGTCATTTTACCCATGAGGCATGGTTCGCACGTGTCAAATGATTCATAATCAAAAGACTCTAAAAGTCCATCTGCATGGAGCTTCTTCATGCGTTTGACACCTATGTGACCAAGGCGGCAGTGCCACAAGTATGTGGGACTATCATTATCAACCTTACATCTTTTGGTACTCACATTATGAACATGTGTAGTAATACGTCCGAGATTCATTATGAATAAACCATTCACCATAGGAGCATGACCATAAAACATATCTCTCATATAAATGGAACAACCATTATTCTCAGATTTAAATGAGTAGCCATCTCGAATTAAACGAGATCCCGATACAATGTTCATGCTCAAAGCTGGCACTAAATAACAGTTATTGAGGTTTAAAACTAATCACGTAGGTAAATGTAGAGACAGCATGCCGACGGCGATCACATCAACCTTGGAACCATTCCTGACGCGCATCGTCACCTCGTCCTTTGCCAGTCTCCGTTTATTCCGCAGCTCCTGCTGTGAGTTACAAATATGAGCAACGGCACTGGTATCAAATACCCAGGAGTCACTACGAGTACTGGTAAGGTACACATCAATTACATGTATATCAAATATACCTTTGGTGTTGCCGGCCTTCTTGTCCGCTAAGTATTTGGGGCAGTTCCGTTTCCAGTGACCCTTCCCTTTGCAATAAAAGCACTCCGTCTCAGGCTTGGGTCCATTCTTTGGCTTCTTCCCGGCAGCTTGCTTGCCGGGCGCGGCAACATCCTTGCCGTCCTTCTTGAAGTTCTTTTTACCCTTGCCTTTCTTGAACTTAGTGGTTTTATTGACCATCAACACTTGATGCTCCTTCTTGACTTCTACCTCCGCTGATTTCAGCATTGAGAACAACTCAGGAATGGTCTTTTGCATCCCCTGCATGTTGAAGTTCATCACAAAGCTCTTGTAGCTTGGTGGAAGCGACTGGAGGATTCTGTCAATGACCGCATCATCCGGGAGATTAACTCCCAGCTGAGACAAGCGGTTGTGTAACCCAGACATAGTGAGTATGTGCTCACTGACAGAACTATTTTCCTCCATCTTACAGCTGAAGAACTTATCGGAGACTTCATATCTCTTGATCCGGGCATGAGCTTGAAAAACCATTTTCAGCTCTTCGAACATCTCATATGCTCCATGTCTCTCAAAACGCTTTTGGAGCCCCGGCTCTAAGCTGTAAAGCATGCCACACTGAACGAGGGAGTAGTCGTCAACACGTGTCTGCCAAGCGTTCATAACGTCTTGGTTCTGTGGGACGGGTGGATCACCTAGCGGTGCTTGTAGGACATAATCTTTCTTGGCAGCTATGAGGATGATCCTCAGGTTCCGGACCCAGTCCGTATAGTTGCTGCCATCGTCTTTCAGCTTGGTTTTCTCTAGGAACGCGTTGAAGTTGAGGACTACGTTGGCCATTTGATCTACAAGACATATTGCAAAGATTTTAGACTAAGTTCATGATAATTAAGTTCATCTAATCAAATTATTAATGAACTCCCACTTAGATTAGACATCCCTCTAGTCATCTAAGTATTACATGATCCGAGTTGACTAGGTCGTGTCCGATCATCACGTGAGACGGACTAGTCAACGTCAGTGAACATCTTCATGTTGATCGTATCTTCTATACCACTCATGCTCGACCTTTCGGTCTTCTGTGTTCCGAGGCCATGTCTGTACATGCTAGGCTCGTCAAGTTAACCCTAAGTGTTTTGCATGTGTTCCGAGGCCATGTCTGTACATGCTAGGCTCGTCAACACCCGTTGTATGTGAACGTAAGGATCCATCACACCCGATCATCACGGCGTGCTTAGAAACGACGAACTTTAGGAATGGTGCACAGTTAGGGGAGAACACTTCTTGAAATTGTTATGAGGGATCATCTTATTTACTACCGTCGTTCTAAGTAAACAAGATGCAAAACATGATAAACATCACATGTAATCAAAAAATTAACGTGACATGATATGGCCAATATCACATAGCTCCTTTGATCTCCATCTTGGGGCTCCATGATCATCTTGTCACCGGCTTGACACCATGATCTCCATCATCGTGTCTCCATGAAGTTGCTCGCCAACTATTACTTCTACTACTATGGCTAACGCGTTTAGCAATAAAGTAAAGTAATTTACATGGCGTTTCTTGATGACACGCAGGTCATATAAAAGAATAAAGACAACTCCTATGGCTCCTGCCGGTTGTCATACTCATCGACATGCAAGTCGTGATTCCTATTACAATAGCATGAACATCTCATACATCACATATAGATCATTCATCATTCATCACAACTTTGGCCATATCATATCACAAACCACTTGCTGCAAAAACAAGTTAGACGTCCTCTAATTGTTGTTGCAAGTTTTACGTGGCTGAATTATGGTTCTAGCAAGAACGTCTTCTTACCTACGTTAAAGCCACAACGTGATTTGTCAACTTCTATTTACCCTTCATAAGGACCATGTTCATCGAATCCGCTCCAACTAAAGTGGGAGAGACAGACACCCGCCAGCCACCTTATGCAACTAGTGCATGTTAGTCGGTGGAACCGGTCTCACGTAAGCGTACGTGTAAGGTTGGTCCGGGCCGCTTCATCCCACAATACCGCTGAAGCAAGAAAAGACTAGTAACGGCAAGAAGGTTGACAAATCTACGCCCACAACAAATTGTGTTCTACTCGCGCAAGAAGAACTACGCATAGACCTAGCTCATGATGCCACTGTTGGGGAACGTTGCAGAAAACAAAAAATTTCCTACTCGTTTCACCAAGATCATCTAGGAGTTCATCTAGCAACGAGTCATTGGATGCATCTACATACCTTTGTAGATCGCGCACGGAAGCGTTCAAAAGAACGGTGATGATGTAGTCGAACACGACGTGATCCAAATCACCGATGACCAAGCGCCGAACGGACGGCACCTCCGCGTTCAACACACGTACGGGACGGGAGACGTCTCCTCCTTCTTGATCCAGCAAGGGGGAAGGAGAGGTTGATGAAGATCCAGCAGCACGACGGCGTGGTGGTGGATGCAGGGCGTCACAGTAGCAGGGCTTCGCCTATACTGCGAGAGAGACGTAACGGGGAGAGAGGGAGGCGCCAGGGGCTGGTGTATGAAATCCCTCCTCTCCCCCACTATATATAGGAGGGCCAAGGGGGGGGGTGCGCAGCCTAGGAGATCTGATCTCCTAGGTGCGGCGGCCAGGGGGAGGATTCCCTTCCCCCCAAGGCACCTAGAGGTGCCTTCCACCACTTGGACTCCTCCCCCACGGAAACCCTAGGCGCATGGGCCTAGTAGGGCTGGTGCCCTTGGCCCATGTAGGCCAAGGCGCACCCCCTACAGCACATGTGGCCCCCCGGGACAGGTGGCCCCACCCGGTGGGCCCCCGGGACCCCTCCGGTGGTCCCGGTACAATACCGATAACCCCGAAACTTGTCCCGATGGCCGAAACAGCACTTCCTATATATAATTCTTTACCTTCGGACCATTCCGGAACTCCTCGTGACGTCCGGGATCTCATCCGGGACTCCGAACAACATTCGGGTTTCTGCATATACATATCTTCACAACCCTAGCGTCACCGAACCTTAAGTGTGTAGACCCTACGGGATCGGGAGACAAGCAGACATGACCGAGACGACTCTCCGGTCAATAACCAACAGCGGGATCTGGATACCCATGTTGGCTCCCACATGCTCCACGATGATCTCATCGGATGAACCACGATGTCGAGGATTCAATCAACCCCGTATGCAATTCCCTTTGTCAATCGATATGTTACTTGCCCGAGATTCGATCGTCGGTATCCCAATACCTCGTTCAATCTCGTTACCGACAAGTCACTTTACTCGTACCGTAATGCATGATCCCGTCACCGGACACTTGGTCACTTTGAGCTCATTATGATGATGCATTACCGAGTGGGCCCGGTGATACCTCTCCGTCATACGGAGTGACAAATCCCAGTCTTGATCCATGTCAACCCAACAGACACTTTCGGAGATACCCGTAGTCTACCTTTATAGTCACCCAGTTACGTTGTGACGTTTGGTACACCCAAAGTACTCCTACGGTATCCGGGAGTTACATGATCTCATGGTCTAAGGAAAAGATACTTTGACATTGGAAAAACTCTAGCAGACGAACTATACGATCTTGTGCTATGTTTAAGATTGGGTCTTGTCCATCACATCATTCTCCTAATGATGTGATCTCGTTATCAATGACATCCAATGTCCATAGTCAGGAAATCATGACTATCTGTTGATCAATGAGCTAGTCAACTAGAGGCTTACTAGGGACATGTTGGTGTCTGTTATTCACACATGTATTACGATTTCCGGATAATACAATTATAGCATGAATAAAGACAATTATCATGAACAAGGAAATATAATAATAATGCTTTTATTATTGCCTCTAGGGCATATTTCCAACACCTTGCTGACATGATCATGCAAGACGTCACCCCCTTCCTACTTTTAACCCACACGGTGGGCCCATAACCCACAGTTCCACAGGATCGAAACCTGACTCTCCTGTACACCCTGTTGTCAAAGTTATTCCTCATGCTTGACTTCATATGTAATTCACGGGCCACCTTCCTAGTGATCTATTCTGGTATCAGACGCAATACTTATTCTCATTGCTCTGAACTCCTTTCACCTTATGATTAGGCCATCGAATGATTGCCTGCCCATTCGAAACTTCTCATGATAACTTCTTACGTTGCTCTCGATATTTTCTAAGGTTTCAATTCGAGAGTTACTTTCTCCCACCTTCCCCGATGTTATCTGCCAGATAGCCAACCTTGTAAGGTCCGTTCTCCCAGAATACCCCTCCCCCCTTATTCTTTCGTAAGTACCGTGGAGTTCCAAAAGAAAGGATACCGACTTCATCAGTATGACTTGAAGCAGAGAAATGAAGACACCGACCTCTTCGAGAAGAGTAACCAAGACCGAGAACCCTCGCTAGAATTTCGTAACCAGAACCTTCCCCCTTTACTCCCCATCTCAAATCTCGGGACGAGATTTCTAGTAGTAGAGAAGATTTGTAACCCCCCAAGAATCATGCTACAGTAATCTCATGCCTAATGGTGCCAAGTCATCGCATTTTTTTGTTAATCACTTTGTTTCAATCCGACCTCAAATTCAAATTTTTAAAAGACGAGTTAAATTATTATTCCTTCGAATAGTAAACAAAAATGTTCGATGAGTTGCAAAAAATCACTAAATAATTTTCATGAATAGACCAACATTATCTGAAGTAATTAAATGCCCTTAACCTAATTAAAACAGTGCCAAAATAACATTTAATAGTTTTCCAGTTATGAAAAATTCAAACTAATTCAAACTAACCCCAAACTTTTGTGCAGCCTAGGAATAGTACCTAGTATTATTGGGCATAGCTTCATAATTAACAAAATTCATTTGATCACTAAACTATTTAGAAACAATAGCTACTTATTATTTTAGCAATCGAATAGAAGAAAGACTCCTATGGCCTTTGGCCCATCTAACAACAGTGCATAGAGGCCCAACCCACACTGGTTGCCTTCAACCTGTAGCAGGGAGGCGTCATGGAGCACATCCACGGACGCCATGGCGCCGTGGCGCGCATCCACGCCCCCCCTCATCCTACTTAGCGTCGGCACCCCCTCCCCTGCGAACCCTAGCACATTGGTTCCCCTCTCCCGTCTCACTTCCTCCCAATTTGCTCACACCCAAGATCGGTTGCCGCCTCGTTGTCGTCGTGTTCGCGTACTGGAGATCTCCCTGAGCTACACAAGCATGTTCGGGAGCACCACAGCCTCGTACTCGTCACCTACATGCGGTGGATCGAAGCCATAGAGCTGCAACGCCGATGCCCGCTTCGATCTTCTCCGACGGTGTTCGCCACTGCCCGCCGTTGATCTGCATAACCACACCGCCCCCGGCCTCCTCGACCGCGCCCCCGAGCTCGCTGTGAGCTGCTCTCCCAGATCCCCTCTCTTCCTGCTTCGATTTGTCGCCGTTGAGGCCGTCCCCGCGCTGCGCGCCATGGCCGAAGCTCGCTCCGCGCGTGCTCGCCCACGTCCCTGACCACGCCTGTTTCCATGCTCACCCAGCGCGCGCCCACTAGCTCCCGGGCGCCCCCATGCGCGCGACCCACGCCATCCAGCCACGCTGTGCAACTTCCCAGATGCAGCCGCCGCCCGCCCGCCTCGCCTCCTGCTGCTCGTTGTTGTTGGTCGCCCCCGCCCGAGAATGCGCCGCCCTCCCCTCCTGCTCACCGCTGGCCGCTTCACCGCGTCGGCGCTGCCCGCGCCAGCTTTCGCCGACGCAGCGCGCTGCCCACACCCCTCACCTCTGTCTCCCCCCGCTGGCCTCCTGATGCTTCTGCTCCTCCTCCCGCCGCCGCACTCGCCTCCACCGGACCGCGCCGGCTCCGCCAGGCCGTGCCCGTGCTCCGCCGGAGCGTGCTGGCACCCGCCCCTGCCAGCCACCCTGCGCGCTCGCTTCCCTCGCCCTGCCCCACCGTCCCGCTACGCACGTCGCCGCCTGCGCGTGTGGCCGCGCGCCGTCGCCGCGCCCTTGCCCGCGTCTGTGCCCGTGATGGCCGGCGCCCCTCGCGCGTCGCCCGGGCCGCGTCCGCCGCCGCTCGGACCCGCTTCCCCTGGCCCGACCTTGCCGGTGCCGGGCGCAGCTCCGGCCGGCCAGCGAGCCCCGCCGTGGCCACGGCCTTCCCCAGCCCCCGCACCCGGGCGGGTTTGGCCACACTGGGCGCCCACGCCACTGCCCGATAGCCCAGTGCTCACTATGGCCTACGGGCCATTGACAGATGGGGCCCGCCCCCTTTAAAAATGTGTTTTAAAAAATATGTAAAAACAATAGTTATTCTAATTAATTAAGTAATTGATTGATTAACTTAATTAAAATTTGTTTTATTAACTTAAAGTAGTTAACCTTCTAATTAGCTACTTAATATGTAATTAGTTAAAACAGTCAATGACAAGGGGCCCACCCCTATTGACCAGTCAAATGTTGACTGGTCAACTAGGACCCCCTGGCCCACTTGTCAGCCACTGGGTGCATTTTGTGTACCCTGTGCTGGGTTCGTCTAGCATTTAAGCCTTATTTCCAAATTATAAATAAATCCAAAAAATGTACTAAAACTTTAGAAATCCATAGAAATTAATCCGTAACTCGGATGAAAAAGTTTTCTACATGAAAGTTGCTCAGAACGACGAGACGAATATGAATACGCAGCACGTTCATCCACCACACATCCCTAGCATAATGAACACGTAACTTTTCCCCTCCGGTCTATCTGTCCGAAAACATGAAACACCGGGAATACTTTCCCGGATGTTTCCCTCCTTCGCCGGTATCACCTAATACCGCTTTAGGGCATACCTGGCACCGGTATTGCCTTGTTATGCTTTGTGATACTTTGATTGCTCTATTATTTATTGTGTTCCCCCTCGGTTACTTCTTTCCGGTAGACCCCGAGATCACTGACGATACCCCTGTGATCGACTACATCGAGGATGACCCCTCCTTGCCAGAGCAACCAAGCAAGCCCCCGCCCCTTTGATCACCAGATATCGCCTACTCTCCTCTATATTGCTTGCATTAGAGTAGTGTAGCATGTTACTGCTTTCCATTAATCCTATTCTGATGCATAGCCTGTCATCGTTGCTACAACTGTTGATACCTTACCTGCAATCCTAAATGCTTAGTATAGGATGCTAGATTATCATCAGTGGCCCTACATTCTTGTCAGTCTGCCATGCTATACTATCGGGCCGTGATCACTCGGGTGTTGATCACGGGTTTATACTATATATACATACTATACATGTTGTGACTAAAGTCGGGTTGGCTCGTTGAGTACCCGCAAGTGATTCCGATGTTGGGGGTTGAAAGGGCAGGTGGTTCCACCCAGGTAGTGGTGGGCCTAGGTTCCCGATGGCCCCCGACTGTTATTTTGTGGCGAAGCGACAGGGCAGGTTGAGACCACCTAGGAGAGAGGTGGGCCTGGCCCTGGTCGGCGTTCGCTGTTACTTCAAAATAACACGCTTAACGAGATCTCGGTATTTGATCTGAGTCTGGCTACTGGCCTATATGCACTAACCAACCACGCAGGAACAGTTACGGGCACTCGATGTCGTGGTATCAGCGGACGCCTTCGTGACGTCAGCGACTGAGCGGTGCGCGCCGGGTTGGACTGGAACGCCTGCTCTTGTATAAGGGAGGCTAGGTCTGCTCGCTGGCCGCGTTCGCAACATGCAGGTGTGCAATGGGCGATGGGCCCAGACCCCTGCGCCATAGGATTTAGACCGGCGTGTTGACCTCTCTGTTGTGTCTAGGTAGGGCTGCGACGTGTTGATCTTCCGAGGCCGGGCATGACCCAGGAAAGTCTGTCCGGACAAAGGGGATCGAGCGTGTTGGGAAATGTGGTGCACCCCTATATGGAAGTTAATCTATTCGAATAGTCGTGATCTTCGGTAACAGGACGACTTGGAGTTGTACCTTGACCTTATGACAACTAGAACCGGATACTTAATAAAACACACCCTTCCAAGTGCCAGATACAACCGGTGATCGGTCTCTCACAGGGCGACGAAGGGAGGATCATCGGTTAGGATTATGCTATGCGATGTTACTTGGTGAACTTACCATCTACTCTCTTCTTCTGCTGCAAGATGGAGGTTACCAGAAGCGTAGTCTTCGAAAAGACTAGCTATCCCCCTCTTATTCCGGCATTCTGCAGTTCAGTCCACATATGATACCCCCTTTTTCCATTTGATACCAATGCATACATATGTAGTGTAGCTCCTTGCTTGCGAGTACTTTGGATGAGTACTCATGGTTGCCTTGCTCCCCCTTTTCCCCTTTTCTATACTCGAGTTTGTCTGAGGTTGAGATTAGGCTGAGTGAAGATGTACTTGAGACTCTTGTGATCAGTGAAAATGTCCACTTTTCTTCCCAATAGAAGATGTCTCCAAGTCAAAAGAGCATGCACAACTGCCGCCAACTCGAGATCATGAGTGGGGTAGTTCTTCTCATTAGGCTTCAACTGGCGAGATGTATAAGCAACGACTTTCTTCTCTTGCATCAATACCGCGCCAAGACCTTGGAGAGAGGCATCACAAAAGACCTCGTACGGCTTGGATTCATCAGGCGGAGTCAGAACTGGAGCAGTGATCAATTTCTCTTTCAAAGTGTTGAAAGCAATGTCACACTCCGAAGACCAAACATACTTGACGTGCTTCTGGAGAAGATTTGAGAGAGGCTTCGCGATCTTAGAAAAGTCTTCAATGAATCTTCGGCAATAGCTTGCGAGACCGAGAAAACTGCGGAGTTGCTTCACGTTCTGAGGAGGTTCCCAATTCACAATTGCAGACACCTTCTCAGGATTCACGGCAATGCCCTTGGCAGAGATGATATGACCAAGATAAAGAACCTCATCGAGCCAAAATTCACACTTGGAGAACTTGGCGTAGAACGGATGTTCCCTTAGCTTATCAAGAACCAAACGCAAGTGCTTGGCATGATCTTCCTTGTTCTTGGAGAAAACCAGAATGTCGTCGAGATAGACCAAAACGAAATCATTGGTGTAGGCGTTGAAGATGAAGTTCATCATGCGAGAGAACGTCAGAGGAGCGTTGACAAGGCCAAAAGACATGACAGTGTATTCATATGAACCAAAGCTTGTCCTGAAAGCCGTCTTGGGAATATCTTGCTCACGAATACGAATCTGATGATAGCCCATACGGAGATCAAGCTTGGAGAATACTTGGGCACCTTTGAGTTGTTCGAACAGCTCATTGATGTTGGGAAGTGGGTATTTGTTCTTGATGGTCTTCTTGTTCACTGGACGGTAATCAACACGAAGTTGGTCCGTTCCATCCTTCTTCTTCACAAAAAGAACACCACAACCCCACGGAGAAGAACTAGGCCGGATGAGACCCATTTTCTCTTGAATATCGAGTTGCTTCTTCAGCTCCTTCAACTCTTCAGGTCCGAGCTTGTAAGGACGTTTGCACACAGGTTCCATGCCAGGCTCAAGATCAATAACGAATTCAACTGGCCGGTGCGGAGGCATTCCTGGAAGATCTTCTGGAAAGACGTCTTGATATTCGCAAACGACTGGAATTTGCGAAATAGCGTCCAATTCACCCTTCTCATTGAGAGAAAACAGACGGATAGAATTATCCCGAGCGGCAAAGACAATTACATCCTCAGACGAATGAGTCAATTGGATTTGCCTGGCTGCACAATCAAGCTGAGCCTTGTGCTTAGAAAGCCAATCCATCCCGAAAATAAGATCAATATCCGAGTTACCAAGAACCATTGGAGAAGCCAGAAACTTGAAATCACCCATCCAGATAGAAATATCCGGAACCATCAAACTAGAACTCAGACGCTTAGCCGGAGAGACGACTTGCATAGCTCTAGGTAAAGCCTTAGTACTAAAATTTTTCTCCAATGCAAATGGGAATGACATGAAGGAATGCGATGCACCAGAGTCAAAAAGTACTTTTGCGGGAATATCATTAACAGGAAGGTTACCCATGATCACATCTGACGAATCCTCTACCTGAGCTGCATTCATCAAGTTGACCTTGGCGTGCTTGGGGTTATGCTTGACCACAGCTGTACTTGCCGATCTAACAGGAGGAGGAGGAGGAAGACACCTCTGGTTGAAACACTTGTTGGCATAGTGACCCTTCTGTTGGCACTTGTTGCACGTGACCTCTAAATGCGGATGGTGATACGGAGAACTCGATCTTGGAGGTTGAGACGAAGTCTTGTTCTGAAAGCCAGGGTTGGGTGGGTGGGAACAACCACTGCCACCTTTGCTCTTCTGCTGATACGGCTGATGGAACGGAGGAGGAGGAAGCCAATACTTCTGCTGCTTGGTCACTTGAGTAGAGGAAGAAGGAGTAACATCTCTGACTCGCTTCTTGGAAGCATCACACCTCAACTGAGCAGCCTCTTGCTTCAGTGCCATGTTGTAGAACTCATCGTATCTCAATGGCTCGAAGAGAACAAGAGCTAGCTGAAATTCTTCTCTGAGACCACCCCTGAACTGGTATATCATGCTCTTCTCATCAGGGACGTCCTGCTTGGCAAAGCGGGCGAGCTTCTGAAACAACTTGTTGTAGTCATAGACAGACAAAGAGCCTTGCTTCAGGTTGCGGAATTCCTCACGCTTGCTTTCAACCACGCTTTGGGGAATATGATGAGCTCGGAAATCTCGACGAAAATCATCCCAAGTGATAACACGTCCACCTCTGGAGTCCTTGTACTGCTGGAACCATTCTGCAGCTTGATCTTTGAGTTGGAAGGAAGCGAACTTAACAAAGTCCTCAGGCCTGACGTTACTGCACTCGAAATGCTTGCACAGATCCACTAGCCAATCGTCAGCATCGGTTGCCTCAACACAATTGCTGAAAGTCTTTGGCCCATTAGAAAGGAACTGGTTGAGTGTAGCAAAGTGATTCTGGATGCTGCCTTGATTCCCTTGGTTGCCTTGATTGCGCACTTGAAGAATTTGCATGATCAACTGTGTGTTTGCATTGGTTGCGGCCATCACAGCTTGCCATGCCTCTGGAGGAGGTGGAGGTGGTGGCGGATCAGGATTCAGAGTCGTGCGCGTTGGAGGAGCCATCCTGAAGAGGTTGACCACCATTAGCACATTGATAGATAAATATTGAAGCTGAATCCAACGGAATGAAAATTGCAACATATAGTCTTCACATCCGAAAAAAATGAACGAATGTATTCCTCTTGAAATGGTCACATATCCATAAATTGAGAAGCCACGTAGAATTAAGGTAGAGAAAATAAATCAACAAGGTACGGATCAAGAACGAATAATCGGTAAGAAATCCCAATCTCAAACCAATATCCGTGGAAGAAGAACTAGAGCTACTAGAATTCCCACCTATGAAACTCCCAAACCTTTCCGGTTATGCAATCAGGTGTTGGGGATACAGGGGAAGCATAATATCTCATCCAAACTAGCAAATCCTACATCCAGCTGTATCCATCCTTCAACACATAACCAAGAAACCTTCGGAAACCATCTACCTCAACTTTCGAAAAGCATCCGTTATACAAGTTATGGCGATACTCCTGAACTCCCGCCCCAGTATTGGGTGGCGTCGAGGTTATCTCACCAACGAACTGCATAAAAGAGATTTTCGATGTCGGCGTACTAGACTCAGGTATTCCAGAACTGCAACGATAAAATTATGATGACAACACCTCAGAGCTCAACTCCCCGGGACACTTCCACTAAACCCCTGACAGGAGGCACCAAGTCAATGTTCTCATCATAAAACCATCGGAACGATTCCAAGATACCCGCGTGATCCTAAAAAAATTAGTGAAATTTGAGAAGAGAAGAGTCAAAACTCTACGTCAGGATGCCTTACCAGAGCGATGAGGAGGCTGGGAAGTAAAAAAGAATTCCTAAACTCTTCGATATATAATTCCTAAATGACTCAAAACATTTTTTCTAGACACAACTCGGCCGCTAATAACGATCAAGCAATGGGGCTCCTAAGGTCGGGGAAGGCTCTGATTACCAACTTGTAACACCCTCGATGCGACTATAGCTCCCACGTGTCGAGGCACGACTTAGAGACATAATCGCATTGAAGGCATATGTCGCAAGTTAGGCAATCTTCACAACATCCCATGTAATATAAATAATAAAGGGGAGATAACATAGTTGGCTTACACTCGCAACGTCAATCAAGTACATAAATAACATTACATCATCCAAACACTCATGGCCCGACTACGGCGCCAAAATAAAAGAGAACCCAACATGCGACACGGTCCCAATCACCCCCAACTGGGCACCACTACTGATCATCGGGAAAGGAAACATAGTAACGTTGAGAGTCTTCATCGAACTCCCACTTGAGCTCATACACGTCTCCTGGAGCGGAATCATCAGGCCCTGCATCTGGTGTAATAGTAATCTGTGAGCCACAGGGACTCAGCAATCTCGCACCCTCACGATCAAGACTATTTAAGCTTATAGGTATGGCAAGGTAAATATAAGTGGAGCTGCAGCAAGCGACTAGCAAGTATGGTGGCTAACTTATTCGCAAAAGAGAGCGAGAAGAAGAGGCAAAGCACGAGCGAGAAACTAGAGAGCAACCTGCGCAAACATTACCCCAACACCGTGTCCACTTCCCGGACTCCGCCGAGAAGAGGCCATCACGGTAACACACTCGGTTGATTTATTTTAATTAAGTTAAGGTTCAAGTTATCTACAACCGGACATTAACAAATTCCCATCTGCCCATAACCGCGGGCACGACTTTCGAAAGTTCAGTCCCTGCAGGGGAGTCCCAACTTAGCCCATGACAAGCTCTCATGGTCAACAAAGGAATAGACCTCCTCCCGAGACATTCTGATCAGACTCAGTATCTCGGTTACTCAAGACACTTCGACAGGTTAAAACAAGACCAGAAACACCGCCCGAATGTGCCGACAAATCCCGATAGGAGCTGCACATATCTCTTTCTCAGGGCACACTCAGATGAGACTAGCTACGAGTAAAACCAACCCTCAAGTTTCCCCGAGGTGGCCCCGCAGGCAGCTCAGTTCGGACCAACACTCAGAGGGAGCACTGGCCCTGGGGGGTTAAAATAAGATGACCCTTGGGCTCCGGTAACCCAAGGGAAAAAGAGGCTAGGTGGCGAATGGTAAAACCAAGGTTGGGCATTGCTGGAAAAGCTTTAATCAAGGCGAACTATCAAGGGGTTCCCATTATAACCCAACCGCGTAAGGAACGCAAAATCCGGGAACATAACACCGATATGACGGAAACTAGGGCGGCAAGAGTGGAACAAAACACTAGGCGAGAGGCCGAGCCTTCCACCCTTTACCAAGTATATAGATGCATTAAGATAACAAGATAATATAATGATATCCCAACAAGTAAATAAATGTTCCAACAAGGAACGGCCTTCCAATCTTCACCTGCAACTAGCAACGCTATAAGAGGGGCTGAGCAAAGCGGTAACATAGCCAATCAACGGTTTGCTAGGACAATGGTGGGTTAGAGGTTTGACATGGCAATTTGGGAGGCTTGAAAGCAAATGGTAGGCATCGTAGCATTGGCATAGGAAAAGAGCGAGCAGACTAGCATAGCAAAGATAGTAGTGATTTCGAGGGTATGATCATCTTGCCTGCACCGTTGTCAGAGTTGACTGGATCCTAGAAAGCAAACTCAATGGGCTCCTCGTTAGCGAACTCATCTCCCGGCTCTACCCAAACAAGACAAACAAGCAACAAGGGCACAATCAACCACGTGCAAACTCAAACAACACAATGCAAAGATGATACGCTATGCGGGATGCGATGCGGGATGCAAAAAGTAAGATATGACAGGAAATGCATGAACCTGGCCTCAACTTGGAAAACCAAACGTGCCACTGGAAAGATGAGATGAAATCGCTTGAAAATGATATAAAGAACGCCGGAATCGGAGTTACGGTTTGGAAATGGCAAGCGATTCAAATATGACACCGGTCTGCGATTTACAGCAAGTAGCCATCTAAATGCAATGAGATGAACATGCTACAGCACCCAAACAAGACAACAAAATACATGGCAGGGATGCACACAAGATGCTTAACAAAAGTCTAGCACTGAGCTACGGCCAATTCATCCATTAACAGGTTCAAACAAGCATGGCAAAAATGCATATGACAAACAGATCTCAGACTTGGTGAAATTAACACTTGTCTGGAATTTCAGATCAGGTAGCCCTCTTCGGAGCAACAAAACTACATGCTACAGGATCTGAACATGGCAAAGTAAAGCATGGCATGGAGCTACTCAAAGAGCTAAACAAAAGTCCCTTAGTGACCTTGAGCCAAAAAGGACCAGAAAATACAATTGCAAGCATGTGAACATAGCAAAAACATAATCAGTTTTCAGACTTGGTGAAAAACTGACACATGCTGAAATATAACTCAAGTAGGCATGTTTACGAGCTCGATGCACTCACTACAGAGCAAGTCATGGCAAGAAAAGCATACACCCATCAAGAAGGCACAAAATTCAAGCTAGAAATGGCAAGAACAATAGCATATCATGCACGGATCAACTACAACATCATCGGCAAAATTGCAAACAAGTTGACAATCTGCCCAGATTCACAAAGTAGTAAACGTAGAGCTCGATTGACTCAAGCTAGGGTGCTCCATAATTGCAAACAAAGACATGGATGGATAGAGCACTACAATATTAACAAAACATCCTTACTGATCATCCTCAAAAGAGGCACGGATCACTAGGAAACAACATGAACATATGGCAACATGAGATAAACAGCTCCAGGACTTAGTGAAATTACTAAGTCCCTGAAAACAGAATTAACAAGTGCACCACTTTGCAAGCTTGCACTAGTCACCACACACATCACAAAAATACATGGGTTGCACCTCTAGAAATATGACAAAACCCTTAATAAAACACATGTAGAGCATCAGGGAATATCATGCACACATTAATCATGGCAAAAATGACAAAAACCTAAATGGAGTAGCAGATCTGACAATAATCTCAAGTAGCCCTCTTCTAACATCATTTCGGGCATCAAGATGAACTCAAATGAAAATGATGCAATGGAATGAAATGATTTACTCTCTGAGATGAACATTTTGATATGCTATACGCATGAATCGGAGCTACAGATGCAAAGTTACGGAGCTACGAACATGAGCACTTGGGCTAAAAATTCTGGGACTTAGAAGAAAAAAATCAACCTCCGGATTAGGGTTTCCAGATCTGCACGCCTCCCGAGGCGTTTGCCGGAGTACTCGCCGGAACAGCGCCGGAGACGAGGGAGAGGGGCGGCGAGGCGGTAGCCGCGCGGCGCGGCGAGGGCAAGGCAGCGGGGCGAGGCCGGGCGGCGAGCTCGCCGGCGCGGCGCGGCTTGGCGGCGGCCGGAGTAGGCGGCGGCGATGGTGCGGCGGCGTTGGAGGGCGGCGGCGGCGGCCGGCTTCGAGGCGGCGCGGCCGGGCGGAGAAGGGCGGCGTGGGCGGCGTTCGACGGGAGAGGAGGCGGGGTCCGGGCGCGCGCGGGGAGGGCCGGCCTTGGGCCCGACGGGCCGGCGGGTGTGGCGGCGGCGGGAGGCCACGTGGCGTGCGCCTATTGGCTGGGGCGCGGCGGCGGGATTCGTCCGGCAGTGGCGGACATGTCCGGTGCGCGCGAGGGGATTTTAGGGTTTCGGGGGGAGAGGAAGATCCGGATTCGGAGGGGTCTTTAAATAGACATAGAGGGAGCTAGGAGAGTCCAAATGAGGTGCGGTTTTCGGCCACGCGATCGTGATCGAACGCTCTAGATGATGGAGCAGAGTTAGGTGGGTTTTGGGCCAAATTGGAGGGGTGTTGGGCTGCAACACACACGAGGCCTTTTCGGTCCCTCGGTTAACCGTTGGAGTATCAAACGAAGTCCAAATGATACGAAACTTGACAGGCGGTCTACCGGTAGTAAACCAAGGCCGCTTGGCAAGTCTCGGTCCAATCCAGAAATGTTTAAACCCCACACACGAAAGAAAGCTAGAAATGACCACCGGAGGAGAACGAAGCGCCGGAATGCAAAACGGACAACGGGGAAAATGCTCGAATGCATGAGACGAACACGTATGTAGATGCAATGCACATGATGACATGATATGAGATGCATGAAAACGATAACAACACACGGAGACAAAGACCCGAACCCGAGAAAATAAATATAACTTAACGCCGGAAACGGCAAGAGTTGGAGTACAAATAGGGAAAGTTACATCCAGGGTGTTACAGCACTCATCTAAAATAACTTTGGGTTCAAGGTTTTTGATGCATAAGCATAATTCCCACTTAGTACAGGCAAAGGGTAGCAATTAGATTGAGAAGCGGCCAGCTAGAGAGCAACAACGGTCATGAACATGCATTATGCATAAGTAACATTGGACACTAGCATGAGTAGGATATGAACACCATGAACATAAATATCATAGATGCTATGTTGGTTTTGATTCAACTACATGCATGAACATGTGCCAAGTCAAGCCACTCGAACATTCAGAGGAGGATACCATACCATCATACTACATCACAATCATTTTAACACAATGTTGATATCCAAGATAAATCATTATCCACTCCCAGCTACTTATGCATGGCATGATAAACTATAATCTCTAATTGTCATTGCGAACATGTTTAATTATAATGGGCTTAATCATGGATACTAAGTTAAACATATTTACACAAACAGAACAAGTCGAGTTCATACCCGTTTCTCTCTGCCACAGCCAGTTCATCAAATATCGTCATTATTGCCTTTCACTTGCATGACCGAATGATGTGAACATAATAATAGTGCAAGAGTGACATGGACTAAGCTAGAATCTGCAAACATTTTATTCAACAGGAGAAGACAAGGTAAAATGGGCTCTTTATTAGATTAACAATTATTCAAATGAGAGTCACTCCACATTTTCATCGTGGTCTTCTCCTTGGTAAGGTTTGAAATAAAAGAAAAGAAATTCAGAGAAACACACTGAAATATTTTTGGAATTTTTGGTTTTCTTTAACAAGAAAATAAAAGGGAAAGCGAAAACGAGAAAACTATTTACACGGGAAAGCTCTCAACAAGCAAAAGAAGAACAAGGAAATCTTTTGGGGTTTTATTTTTAGTGCCACAGCTAAGCATGCATAGAAAGTAAATTAACTACAACTATATTTTTTGGTTTTTCTAAAAAAATTCAAACACACAAGAAGAAAGCAAGAAAATAAAATTAAGCATGAATAATACAATGAAAAAGTGTGAACACCGACAATTGGAATGAAATGTGTGAACATGAATGTAATGTTGGTGGAAAACACGTACTCCCCCAAGATTAGGCTTTTGGCCTAACTTGGTAATCAGTCAGTAGCCTGGATAATAGTTGGACTAGTAGCTCACGGAGGCTCTCGGTGCGGATGCCTCGGCCTGCCGTGCCGCCTCGACCGCAACATTGTGGGCTCGGGCCTCGCTCTCAAGAACGAAATATCTTCCCTTGCTGTGATAATCAAAAAGAGCAGGCGCAGGCAAATATGTGTGCACAACAGACGCTTGGTTAAACAACAAGTTATAGGTGAAATTATGAATATTTCCTTTAAGGATCTTATGATTTTTCATAAAATCAAAGTCCAAATATTGTGCGGGTAGGTAGGGTCAAAGGGCAAAGGTGAAACACCCAACCCTCATGCTAAACGCGTGGCATAAATTCCACCATAGAAATAGCCACTATTAGCGTTATGCTGCAGTCTGCATGCAACAATCGCTGCAAGATTATAACTCCTATCACCCGTGAGAGCGATGCGTATGAGGCTTAAGTCTGGAGCACAAAGTGTAATACAATCTTGCTTGCCTATGATACATTTCCCGTTAAATAATGCAAAGTACTGAATTGCGGGAAAATGGATGCTCTTTATTCTACCTTGCGTCACTCCCCTCGTCTCAGCATAGCAAAGACTAGTCAAGAATGATTGGTCCTTAGCCCTTGGTGGTTCGTCAAGCGAACCCCAGAATGGGAGTTTGCAGTGGTGAGCAAAACTCTCTAGTGATATGGTAAATGGATTTTCATAAAGCTTAAATGACACCCTAGACTCACGGGGATGGAATTTAAATTCTTTGACAAATGATTCAGTGATAGTGTGGTGTTGATCGCACTTATCTGAAATGTAGGGACCGAGACCGGCATTGTGAACATATTGATCAAATTCTTCCTTAATGCCCACACACACCATATAATCATCGCATGGCCATAGGCATGTTTTGGTGGCGGCATCTCGAATGGAACTTTCACTTGGTTCAACATAAGACCGATGAGCGGAGCTGTCACTAGAAGATGCCCCCGAGGATCTCCTCCTCTAAGAACTCCTTCCAAATAGGTACATCATGATCGCGTACAATTTTCCGAAGAAAAAAATTAGGTGACAAAGATTTATCAACAAAACTTTATAAAATTGATACCAACTACTCATAGGGATACATAGAGGCCATAGGAAGCATTCAAACTACTTAGAACTCTAAGAATTCAACATGCAAGCTCATCTACAGCAGCACCAAGAGTAGCTAATTATTCAAAATATAATAAACCAAAGCAAAAACTAATTGGACAAACGGTGCAGTCACATATCAAGCAACAATCCCAAGAAACAGTTTCAAAAACGGAGCTTCGAGAAAAGAGATCGAAATCCGCGGGTTTGAGAGTAAGAACATGGGAGAGAGAGCAATGGAGAATTTTTTTTGGAGGTTGGTGATGATGTGGTGTAAAGAGATAAGTGAGGGGGTCCATGTGGGGACCACAACCCACCAGGGCGCGCCTGGGGGTCTTGGCGCGCCCAGGTGGGTTGTGCCCACCTGGTGCACCTCCCTCTGATGTTATTTGCACCCGAAATTCTTAAATATTCAGAAAAAATCATATTAAATTTTCAGGGCATTCTGAGAACTTTTATTTTTTGGTCATTTTTTATTGCACGGAAAATTCAGAAAACAGAAAAAACATGACATTTTATTTTATCTAACTAATAAAAACATAGAAACAAAAAGGTAGGGACAGAAGGTAGTGCTTACTAAATTCATCAACTTCATACCTCTCAAAAATGATCCCTTAATAAGGTTGATCATGTCTTATTAATAACCACTTTCGATTAACATGAAACCGAAGAACTTTCGTAAATCACTAAGTTATCTCAACGGGGATATGAATGTCCCCAACAATAAGCATTTCATATTTCTTTTTGGCAGTAGGTAGAGGTATTTTAAAACTTCCAATAGTGATTGTCAGAGATTTTTCAATAACATTAATACCATTCACTTGGAATTGTTTCTTCGGAAAGTGCACCGTATGCTCATTACCATTGATATGAAATGTGATCTTGCTTTTATTGCAATCAATAACAGCCCCTACAGTATTCAAGAATGGTCTACCAAGGATAATCGGCATGTTGTCATCCTCGGGCATCTCAAGTATAACAAAGTCAGTCAAAATAATAACATTAGCAACAACAATGGGCACATCCTCACAGATAGCGATAGGTATGGCAGTAGATTTGTTAGCCATTTGCAAATATATTTCAGTAGGGGTGAGTTTATTCACTCTTTTATATAAAGAGAAAGGCATAACACTAACACCAGCTCCTAAATCACATAAAGCAGTTTTCACATAATTCTTTTTGATAGAGCAAGGTATAGTTGGTATTTCCGGATCTCCAAGGTTTTTAGGTACTCCATCCTTAAAAGTATAATTAGCAAGCATGATGGAGATTTCAGCTTCCGGTATTTTTCTCTTATTAGTGATGATTTCTTTCATATACTTTGCATAAGGAGGCATTTTAAGGATATCATTCAAGCGAGTACGCAAAAAAACTGGCCTCAGCATTTCAGCAAAGTGTTCAAATTCTTAATCATCTTTCTTTTTAGTTGACTTAGGTGGAAAGGACATAGGTTTTTGAACCCACGGTTCTCTTTCTTTACCATGTTTTCTAGCAATGAAGTCTCTTTTATCATATCTTGTATTCTTAGGTTGTGGGTTATCAAGATCAACTGGTGGTTCTATCTCAACATCATTATCTGGTTCATTACTATTCGTTTGAGTATTTGCATGAACATCATCATTATCTTTTTCATTATCAGAAGGTGAGTGTTCATTACCAGACTGAGTTTCAACATCAGAAATAGAAATTTCATTATCATTATCAGGAGGTTTTTCTACTTCAGGTTCACTAGAGGCATGCAAAGTCCTATCATTTTTCTTCTTCCTTTTCTTTTTAGAAGGACTAGGTGTAGTGGTGTTGTTCCTTTGTGAATCATGTTCAATTCTTTTTGGATGTCCCTCAGGATAAAGTGGTTCCTGAGCCATTTTACCTCCTCTAGTTGCTACTCTAACAGCAAAGTCATGTATATTATTATTCATTTCATCTAGCAACTCTCTTTGAGATTTAGCAACAGGTTCTAACTGGGTTTGTACCATAGAAGCATGCTTTCCAACACCTCTAACATCATTTGAGATTCTAAATAACAAGTCACTCAAGCGAGCAATCATATCGGAATTATATTTCAATTGTTTCATAACATTTGCATTGAAGTGATCTTGTTTTCTAATATAGTTTTCAAACTCATAAAGGCATTGGCTAGGGTGCATATTGTGAGGATTGTCATTATCATTGAACTTCATTAGAGAATTTACCTCTACCACCTTGGGTGGTGGTGGTGTATTAAGCCCATGTATTTCTTCGATAGGAGGTAAATTTTTAACATCCTCGTCTTTAATACCTTTTTCCTTCATGGATTTCTTTGCCTCTTGCATATCTTCAGGACTGAGATATAATATACCCCTCTTCTTCGGAGTGGGTTTAAGCGGTGGTTCAGGAAGAGTCCAATCATCATAATTTTTCAATATGTTATTCAATAATTCTTCAGCTTGCCCAATAGTTTGTTCCCTGAAAACACAACCAGCACAATTATCCAGGAAATCCCTAGAAGCATCGGTTAGTCCATTATAGAAGATATCAAGTATTTCATTTTTCTTAAGAGGGTGATCAAGCAAAGCATTAAGTAACTGGAAAAGCCTCCCCCAAGCTTGTGGGAGACTCTCTTCTTTAATTTGCATGAAGTTAAATATTTCCTGTAAAGCAGCTTGTTTCTTATGAGCAGGGGAATATTTTTCAGAGAAGTAATAAATCGTATCATGGGGACTACGCACACAACCAGGAGCAAGAGTATTGTACCAAGTTTTAACATCACCCTTTAATGAGAACGGAAACAATTTAAGAATAAAGTAATAATGAGTCTTCTCATCATGAGTAAAAAGGGTGGCTATGTCATTCATAGTAAGATGTGCCACAACAGTTTCAGTTTCATAACCATGGAAAGGATCAGATTCAACCAAAGTAATTAACTCTGGGTCGACAGAGAATTCATAATCCTTATCATCAATAAAGATTGGTGAAGTAGCAAACTTAGGATCATATTGAAGGAAATATGCCCTAGAGGCAATAATAAAGTTATTATTTATTTCCTCATATCATGATAAATGTTTATTATTCATGCTAGAATTGTATCAACCGGAAACATGATACATGTGTGAATACATACACAAACAGATTGTCACTAGTATGCCTCTACTTGACTAGCTCGTTGATCAAAGATGGTTATGTTTCCTAACCATAGACATGAGTTGTCATTTGATAAACGTGATCACATCATTAGGAGAATGATGTGATTGACTTGACCCATTCCGTCAGCTTAGCACTTGATCATTTTATTTTACTGCTATTGCTTTCTTCATAACCTATACATGTTCCTATGACTATGAGATTATGTAACTCCCGATTACCGGAGGAACACTTTGTGTACTACCAAACATCACAACGTAATTGGGTGATTATAAAGGTGCTCTACAGGTGTCTCCGATGGTACTTGTTGAGTTGACATAGATCAAGATTAGGATTTGTCACTCCGATTGTCGGAGGGGTATCTCTGGGCCCACTCGATAATGCACATCACTATAAGCCTCGCAAGCATTGTAATTAATGAGTTAGTTGCGGTATGATGCATTACAGAACAAGTACAGAGACTTGACAGTAACGAGATTGAACTAGGTATTGAGATACCGACGATCGAATCTCGGGCAAGTAACATACCGATGACAAAGGGAACAACGTATGTTGTTATGCGGTTTGACCGATAAAGATCTTCGTAGAATATGTGGGAGCCAATATGAACATCCAGATTCTGCTATTGGTTATTGACCGGAGACGTGTCTCGGTCATGTCTACATAGTTCTCGAACCCGTAGGGTCCGCACGCTTAAAGTTCGGTGACGATCGGTATTATGAGTTTTTGTGGTTTGATGTACCGAAGGTAGTTCGGAGTCCCGGATATGATCACGGACATGACGAGGAGTCTCAAAATGGTCGAGACATAAAGATCAATATATTGGACGACTATATTCGGACACCGGAAGTGTTCTAGGTGATTTCGGAGAAAACCGGAGTGCCGGAGGGTTACCGGAACCCCTCGGGAGAAATAATGGGTCTTATGGGCCTTGGTGGAGAGAGAGAGGGCTGGCCTAGGGCAGGCTGCGCGCCCCTCCCCCTCTGGTCCGAATTGGACTAGGAGAGGGGGGGCGGCGCCCCCCTTTCCTTCTCCCTCCCCCCTTCCTTTCCCCCTCCTAGTAGGAGTAGGAAAGAGGGGAAAGAGGGGAGTCCTACTCCTACTAGGAGGAGGACTCCTCCTGGCGCGCCATAGAGGGTCGGCCAGCCTCCCCCCTTGCTCCTTTATATATGGGGGCAGGGGGCACCTCTAGACACAAGTTGATCATTGATCCCTTAGCCGTGTGCGGTGCCCCCCTCCACCATAATCCACCTCGATCATATCGTAGCGGTGCTTAGGCGAAGCCCTGCGTCGGTAGCAACATCATCACCTTCAACACGCCGTCGTGCTGACGGAACTCTCCCGTGAAGCTCTGCTGGATCGGAGTTCGTGGGACTTCATCGAGCTGAACGTGTGCTGAACTCGGAGGTGATGTGCGTTCGGTACTTGGATCGGTCGGATCGTGAAGACGTTCGACTACATCAACCGCGTTCTCATAACGCTTCCGCTTACGGTCTACGAGGGTACATGGACGATACTCTTCCCTCTCATTGCTATGCATCACCATGATCTTGCGCGTGCGTAGGAATTTTTTTGAAATTACTACGTTCCCCAACACATATTTCATTCTAGCATTCAGAGATTTTTCCTTATACTTGCATAGTAATTTCTCTAGATCATCTCTATCCTTATAAGCAAGAATATCTCTAGTTGTCTCCTCATTCATAACATAACCTTCCGGTACCTTAGGCAATTCATATCTAGGAGGGCTAGTTCTAGCAGGTGTTTCAGGAGTTTCAGTTTCAAGCTCATCATCAGATTCAACAACATCATGTTGTATTACTCTAGCAATTTGTTCATCAAGAAAATCACCAAGTGACACATCATTATCATTAAGCAAGGTACTAGCATCATCATAAGTATCATTCATAGCAGAAGTAGCATCATCAATAACTTGCGACATATCAAGATTAATAGCATGTGTTGGTGTTGCAAGTTTACTTATAACAGAAGGTGAATCTAAAGCAGAACTGGATGATAGTTCCTTACCTCCCCTCGTCTTAGAGGGATAATCTTAGTCTTAGCATCCTTCATATTCTTCATAGTGATAAATTGGTAATAATCCCAAGTGACTCAACAAATATAGCTATGCTTCCCGGTAACGGCGCTAGAATAAGGTCTTGATAACCCACAAGTATAGGGGATCGCAACAGTTTTCGAGGGTAGAGTATTCAACCCAAATTTATAGATTCAACACAAGGGGAGCCAAAGAATATTTGAAGGTATTAGAAGCTGAGTTGTCAATTCAACCACACCTGGAGATTAATTATCTACAGCAATGTGATCAGTAGCAAAGTAATATGATAGTTTTGATAATAGTAACAGCAGCAATTGTAATGGTAACACTGATAGCAATAATTTTGTAGCAAGTGCAATAGTAACGATAGAAGTAGTAACTTAGCAAGAACAATATAAGATAAATTCGTAGGCACTGGATCAGTGACTTGTTGGATGATATTCATCATGAGACAGTTATAACCTAGGGCGATGCGGCACTAGCTCCAATTCATCAATATAATGTAGGCATGTATTCCGTAAATAGTCATGCGTGCTTATGGAAAGAACTTGCATGACATCTTTTGTCCTACCCTCCCGTGGCAGTGGGGTCCAATTGGAAACTAAGGGATATTAAGGCCTCCTTTCAATAGAGAACCGAAACAAAGCATTAACACATGGTGAATACATGAACTCCTCAAACTACGGTCATCGCCGGGAGTGGTCTTGACTATTGTCACTCCGGGGTTGCCGGATCATAACACGTAGTAGGTGACTATAACTTGCAAGATCGCATCTAGAACATGGATATAATGTTGATAACATAAACGGTTCAGATCTGAAATCATGGCACCCGGGCCCAAAGTGACAAGCATTAAGCATAGTAAAGTCATAGCAACATCAATCTTACAACATAGTGGATACTAGGGATCAAGCCCTAACAAAACTAACTCGATTACATGATGAATCTCATCTAACTCCTCACCGACCAGCGAGCCTACGAAGGAATTACTCACTCCCGGTGGGGAGCATCATGGAATTGGCTATAGGGAAGGGTTGGTGATGACAAAGAACGAAGATCCCCTCTCCGGAGCCCCAAACGGACTCCAGATCTGGCCTCCCGATGAAGAACAGGAGGTGACGGCGGCTCCGTCTCGTGGATCGCGATAATTCTTTCTCCCTGATTTTTTTCTCCAAATATGTGATTTTATAGTATCAGGGTTGAGGTCTGCGGGGCCACCAGGTGGGGACGACCCACCTGGGCGCGCTAGGAGGGGGCGTGCCCTGGTGGGTTGTGCCCACCCAGGTGCCCCCTTTTGGTGGATCTTGGCTCCGGAAATTCACTTTATTTATATATAAAATCCTTGCAAAGTTTCGTTCCATTCCGAGAACTTTTATTTCTGCACAAAAACAACACCATGGTAGTTCTGCTGAAAATAGCATCAGTCCGGGGTTAGTTTCATTCAAATCATGCAAATTAGAGTCCAAAACAAGAGGAAAAGCGTTAGGAAAAGTAGATACGTTGGAGATGTATCAGACCAAACGGCGGGAAGCAGGCGCAGGGCTACGACGAAGCATGGGAGGTGCGGGAACGACTTAGTGGAGGCAAACGGGGCCAAAAATCACGGTGGCCCGGCGACGGATGTGGCACCTAATGGTGGCGACACGAGAATCTTGGCGGCTCATGAGTGGTTTTTACACTAATTTTTATCCTTGTTAAACCGGATATTCTCAGATATATTATGTGTTTTATCCAGATAACTTGCACCCTGATCACTAATAAATGCAAAGATGTGTAAATCTCCTTGTTTATTGTATTCCTTACATACATGGACAATTTTTTGTGGAAATCAAGTCATATATGGGATGTACTGTATGAGAGGATCATTTTCATATAATTTGGCACACACCAGAGGCGGTAGAAGAGAGGAAGACACTTGGTAGCCTCTGTGACGGCATCCTGAGAAAACTTTACCAAAGGGCCTGAACCTAATTCGCAACAGACGGGCCCCAAAAACTTATTGTGTTATCTTCACTATATAAAGGAGGAGGAAGAACCCCATGAGGATAGATGGTCAATTCACCTTGCCAACCGCCATGCAACTGTCATCAACCTGGCTTCACATCTTCATCTCCATAGCCATAGCCACCATCTCCATTGTTCAATTAATTTAATCAAGACTGCATTGCGATCAGCAACATTGTAAGGCTTTCTATCATTCATCTTCATGTTTGGGGTACCTGATCATTATCCTTACTTCATTGATGTTTATTCACTACTTTATGTTTGTAATATACTCTTGTAAGATTTGCGAGATACTTCGTTATCACTTGATGTTATGTTGAACTTGATACAATAATGCTTCTTGTTATTAGAACTATCATTCTCTATGTGCTCAAAGTTGTGCTCTATTATAGCATTCCCAAACTTTTAAAAATATTCTTTTATCATCTACATGCTCGAAGCATAGATTGAGCTTGGGGATGTTAATATGTCCCAAAGGTATCTATAATTTTTAAAGTATTCATGCTTTATTCACATCATTTATATAGGGTTTTGGAAAAATTATATTATTTTGATTGGAATAACATATTAATCTAGTGTAAAGGCCAATTCATTTTTCAATTTTTTTTCTCGATTGCAGAAAAAAAATCAAGGACGGAAAATTACAAAAAAAAATAGTTCTGTTACTCGGATTGAGGCGTCCTTTGGAAACTAATTTGGTCTAGAAGTTTCTGAACCGACCTGAATTGTTTGTGATCTTACCGCTTATGGATCTCTTGTGGAAAGTAAAAAGGGTGACGAGACTTAGATTTCAGCATCTAGAAATAGCTCCCCCGAAAGTTAGATCCAACCTCAGGGAAGACTCTCATCTCGAAACCACCATAGCCATGAAAACCAGAGGGGGGAAATCCCTCTAACTGGGGGAGAAGGCCAAGGAAGAAGAAGGAGGGGAGGTTCCTCCTCTCCTCTGGTGGCGTCGAAATGCTGTCGGGGACGTCTCCGCCATCTCCGTCAACATCACCAACAACTCTCTCTTCCTTCTAATGGTGATGTGTGAACATTCCTCCCTTAGGTCCGAGGGTATGTGGTAGTGGCTATGTGTTCTATATATCTCTCCCTTGATCATGTAGGTTTCCAATCTTGATTGTGATCATGGGTTTTGTTAATAAAGTTGAACAATGTGATGTACCCATCATATTATTTTTGTGCTAAATGAATCATGCGCATGCTATGAGTTTCTTTATGTTGGATTGAATCTTTTGGGAATCAATGAGATTATGTCATGCATATCTAGTATATCTTTCAGAGATACCCATAGTGACATTGGGATGACTATGGGTCATGGTTAGAACGATAAAGATCATAAGGTGATTGTTTAGCATAATTTTTGGAGTTGTCTGAGGTTACATTGGGGTGTGCCTTATGGATTAGAAAGATAATCGGTATGCTCGGCCATACCTACACTCATCCCACTTTGGTCTAATTAAAAGAGAAACTTTGGAGTGATTCTTTACCACATATTTTGAGGATATATCATGTGTTTAAACTATGTTAATGATGTTGAGAGTTCGCACTAGTGGAATTATGAACCCTAGGCCTTATTTCCTAGCATTGAGATACTATTTTACTTCATATTTATTCCGAAAGTACAAATATTATTACCATCCAAACTATCAATCTATCACCCAAATTATCAATTTCTTCGCCAAAATAGTGCACATATATAATTAACATTGTATTGTGTGCCTTTCAAAAAAAATGGATGTGGTGAGGACAGAAGAGACTACTTGTATTTGGTTGCAAAGTTGTTTAAGACAGAACACTTTCGACATATGCCTCCCGTTGATTGATAAACCTTAGGTCACTCACTTAAGAAAATGTTGTTGTCCTACAGTCCTCTGCGCTTGGAGGATCAAAAGACTATAAAAGAATAGAAGTGTGTAGTAGACACGTCCTGAAATGTTTGTGGTGCCAAGATTTGAGTGGATGAAGAGCATGCTGTAACTCCTCGCCCAGCCGCCAAATACTGAGGCTCGTGGTCTTGATTTGGAGTAGACTCCAAAATTTAAGGATGCCCACATTGCAGGGTACCCGTTCTAAGAAAATATGGCAGGGTACCTTAGATGAGAAGGCAAAGAGAAAATATGCTACATGTACACATTTATTCAGGTTTAATTACATGATGCTATATGCCAAGCTCATCCCATGTTGCATGACTCTTAAAACAAAATTGTGCATATGTAGGTCGTTTTACAATCTTTGTGAGGCTGCAAAATTTCGTCAAACATTTAAAGAAATCCCGGTACAAATAAGACGAGCGATAAGCGAATAGTACTCGTACTATTTGAAACTTTGACAGGTATTTGAAAAAAAATGTATTTCAAAATTGGATATTTGTTTAATTGCGCCCTATGATGGGGCAGTTTGATTCTCTATGTAACTGAACTTTCATAGTTACATACTTACATTGATACATTGACTGTGCACAGCTAAAAAATCCAAAAAACAAATGTTTCTACGGTCGTAAAAAAGAATGCTGCTTATCCTTTTCAGGAGAAATTGATGAGTGGTTGAATCGATGACCTGCACTGAGCTGTTAACAATCATTTGTGCCGCGGAATACGTTAATGTGGCCTCTTCTCTGAGTGTCGATGCACTCATTGTCAGAAATTACGAATATTTGCACACATTTTGCTTCGTAGATCTTCTTACACTTGAGATGGGTCTGTTTTCTCCAGAACAAAGATGTTTGCCTTGTCATCTCTGCCGATCCGTAGAGATTCGTCAACATATCTAGTAAAATTTGATGAGGAAGACTATATACATGAAGTAGGTTTGCTATATGTATAAATAGAAGAGTGGCAAAAACACCAATTTGGGAGGAAAAAAAACAGGCAGAAACACCAATTCGAAAAATCAATCAAGTGTAGAGTAGCACTCAGCAACACCAAAAGGATACGTTATCTCAAGCCAACCTTCTGGGTTGAATATGGCAAGGAGCATGTCGTAGTTCTTCTGGAAGATATTCATCAACTGCATAGCCCAATGTGACAAACGGTCAAAATAAACATTAGGTAAGTGAAAGACCATGGTATCATTCTTGTTCCACAAATAAACATAGTCCAAGGTGTCGTTCTTGTCACCAAACAAAAGATACGAGTGATTGGCCCTGAATTTAGTTTTGTTCATTTTGGTAGCGACATTAACATTTAAAACTTTTTCCCATTTCGCAGGGGATAACTATGTATTGGGTGTTGATACAATAAAGATCACAACTTGTACCTGATCTGGGGTGATTGTTGAACTCTCAAGCTTGATACCCACTCTCTGAAACAAGACACCACAAGCTGTGAGGAAATTACAGGCTTACGTCAATTAGCAGTCAGACACATGAAATTTTTAGACATGAGAGATGCCAGCATAGAATTTCTTACTGTTTTTGTCGTGATAGTGTAGGATGCTTCAATAGCAAGTTGGCCTGAGAATATCTTCAATGCTCTTGCGCTGAACTTTATGACACTCACCGCCTTTTCCTTTGGGTGTACAGAAGTGACGCTAAATCTCCATTTATTTCAAGATATACCAACAATCAAAATTTACTTGGTTGGGAAGTACTAGAATCTTTACAATAGCACTCAGTTTCATGAACTACTTGTACAGTTAAAACACAAATCCTATGTTTCTGGCATTGTGTATGAATCCTAATTTCGTTGCATTTCAATGCTAAGTTCAGGGCACAAGATTATCATTTAACATTACACTATTCAAAATCTACGCTACACAGCTGTAAAAGCATAAATTGTACAGTTGGGGCTACAGAGTACATACATACAAGAATTATAGAACAAATTAAAAAGGAAAAGGAAAAAATGTAGCATTGGTTTGCTGAAATTTGATGGGCAACGTTTGACTAACCTCCTTGACATCGATTATCTGGAAGAAATCCCCCAGGCTGATGAAATCTCGCAGGCCTAACTTGGTTCTCCTTTTCCCCAGAATCGAGATGGTGCTATAGATGAGCCTCCAGCAGCCGTCCACCTTGCATCGTCTCAAGTTTCCCAGAGTCAGTAATTGCAGGTGTTCCTCTGGTTTTTAAAAAATTTGGCATCTACTATTAACTGCCCAAGCCAGCGTAACTCTTTCTAGCAGTCACACTTTAAGCTTAAAAGCATGGAAGGACGAGTCAACACTTCAATTTACCGCGACCCATAGCTGAATTATACTACAAAAACTGATTGGAAGAAGAATATTCAGACTGTGTACCTTGTCGTGCAATTTGTCGGTGGGATTCGGTGTAGGATTCCGGGACTCCAAGAGCTCCACCAGAGCATGAATCTCGGACCTTTTCGCGGAGGTTATGCCAAATATTCCTCTGTCGATACCTTTTGCCAGAACAGTAGAGACAGGAATCAAGAATCCAGTTCAGAAGCACCAACGAAACCAAGCACCAAATAGCAGCAGCAAACCTTCCAGAGCTTGGTACAGCGCAGACTTGGCGTCGCCCAGAGTCTCGTAGTGAGGCGCTAAGCTTTGCTCGGGAGGCACCGCGGCGCCTCTCGCCACCAGCCCCGCGCCCCGCGGCCGCGGCCGGCGCCGCGGAGCTGGTGGGTGGCACCGCGGGGAAGGCAGCGGCGTTCCGGTTCCCCTGGTGGGCGTGATAATGCAGTGGCGGTGAGGCGAGGGGGAGAGGAGGAGGAGGGAGGCTGCCATGGCAGGCAGGGCGGAGGGCGGGCGGGCTCACTCGCGGGGCCTACTCTTGGGCTGCACCATGCTCCCTCTCCTCCATGCGTGAGGTTGCTACTGGGAGACGTTGATTGGCGGGGCGGAGATATGCAGCTCTGGCCTCTGGGTGGGTCTGGGAGAGTGCAAACACGTGGAGTCGTGGACACGGGGGTCTGGGAGGATAACGTTCTTGTGTTGTGGTGCCTTGTTCGTTCCCGAGGAGTCGACCACGGCATGTTGCGTAGCAGTGCAAGTGGGTGCAGATGCAACTGTCCTGCGCATAGCCGTGTAGTGTAGGTCCCGTTTCAAGGAAAATATATAAACCGTTGCTGCTGCGCTGTGCTGACTACTGGAGGCAGAAGCCGGATCTCGAGCCTGCAACACGTGCTTGCTGACAACAATGCGAGACAAATCAAAGTGCTGATCTTATCTTCCATCCAATTACAATCAGAAGATCCCCTCAATCCTAGCAAATTCTTGAGGAAGCCGGAGGTGTATGCTGTAGACAAGTACTCCCTCCATAAACTAATATAAATAGTGATCTAAACGCTCTTATATTAGTTTATAGAGTGAGTACCAAATAATACAATTACTACAACCCAGGTTCAACTGTACAATGTATATACTAGTGCACAAACTAATATACGCAACACCTCGTCTGCTCGAGTATGCAACAACTCAGTCAACTCAGCCTAGAATATACACGCTCAGCTGAAACAGTGTGAGGTTCAAACGTAGGCTCAGACAACAGGAGTCATCATTACATTTAACGGGAGACGACCCAAGATAAGATCTACTCCCTCCATTTCTAAATACAAGACGTTTTAGAGATTTCAAATACAGACTACATACAGATGTATATATACGCATTCTAAAGTGTAGATTTACTCATTTTGCTCCATATGTAATATTGGAATGTCTAAAAAAGGCTTATATTAAGGAATGGAGGGAGTATCACTTGGTTCAAAACAAGTATAATTTGCAGTGGTATCTTCTGAAAACATGGAAATAACAATTCCAGTTCCTGGAGATTATACAAGTACAAAGTCCCGTACAGCAGCACCTGTACCCTGCCCTTTTATCATACAACACCAAAAGAATGGATCAAAATTCATAATACACAACATGATGCTAATTACAATGAATGGAAAAAAATACAAGCAACCCAAGAAAAGAGGGACTTCCTTTTTAAAAAAGGGAGTTTAAGGAAGAGGCCACGTCGATAAAGAAAATGTTGCTCTCAGCATTTAGTTCATCGGCGTCTTCTAGAGACTATGGGAGAATTTGAACTTGTCTGCTGCTGCCTTCTAAAACTAGGGGAGGAGACTTGTGCCTGGGGATGATGTGGTGCTGGTGCCTGGTAAGACGAATAAGCTGAAGTTTTCGAGCCTGATTGAAGAGTTGGCTCCATAAAACATGCTATATTTAATCGGGTTCTCTCCAGCTCCCCTTGCAGCAGATCACTGCCGTGTTGCTGAGCAAGAGCCTGGGGAAAACACAGACTTCCGATTATACAATGTCCGTTGCAAAAGTAAACTTACCCTAAAGAACACTTTTCAATGTAATCGAGCTTAGTCCAAAGGATCATAAATATCAAGGCTTACACAGCACGCCTATATTTCAATAGATTACTGTGATGGTACTCTACTAGATGAATTTTTCATGTATCACAATTCGTGGACAGGCATGAATGTTTGGAGTACTTACAAGCAAATCATCGGGTGATACTGATGGCACTTGTTTATCATCTGATGCAGCATCTTCACTGCCACTTTCACAGGCCTTCTCCAACAAACTCTCTTGCAAAGATTTCAGAGCTTGTTGTGCCTCAGTAGAGAAGTATGTGTTTAACACGGTTTCAAAATACTCAAGCTGCAAGCATATAACAAAAAGGAGAGTGCTTAACTTCACTAGTTGAACAACTGCATAGTAAAGGCTCATTAATAATCCTACGGTAAACAAAAGTAACTACTCCCTCTGGCCCAAATTAATTGACACAGATTTAGCACAAAGTTCTACTAACTTTGTACTAAGTCTGCGACAATTAATATGGATCGGAGGGAGTACATAACTTACCTCAAGCATGAGCTGACAAAAACCATTTGCATCCAACATTCTGAGATCCTTGGCCTTGTTCTCATAAAAAAGACTAAGAAAGATGTCGACCAAACCCTCGACCAAAATTTTCATCGTTTTCTCCAACAAAGGCCTAGCACCCGAGTATACCTGAAACAAGACAAAGGTAGAGCATAAAAGAATTTTGATGGAATTAAAGCAGATTTATCCATGTACCTTACTTTACTGTATAGATTATAACTGCCAACAGCAACCTGTCATGCGGTTTCTGAAAACAAGCGGCCCTAGAGTTTTAAATTAGTGTTTATTTAGTGTATAAGTAGGAAACAGGATCCAGACAAAAGTTATCCAGAATGAAATACAATGGTTTTAATTTGGGTTATAGAACAAATACATCATAGCATCACTGGAAACAGAATTAAAATACATAATGCAGTGTTACCAAGTTCTTCAAAAATTGTCAAATTCCAGGACAGAGACCAGGTCCAGCTACCACTGAAAATGCCCTGTCTAGTACTTAATACCAGCCACCTTACAGACTAACTTTTTTACGGAAACATCAGGATCTCTGAGTATTCATTAAGCAGAAAAATATTGATCCAGTTTATAATATAAAGGTATTTTTCCTATATTTATCAGATAAACAGAAATAAAATAAAGTTTGAAATCTGTCCATTTTACTTGCACAATAGAAAGCTTAGCAGAACTGCAGAAGTGGACATAACGAACCCATCGGACTAAAAAAAAGTTTGAAATCTGCCCATTTTTACGCATGTTATTCCTGGAAAGATAGTTGTGTCACATGCTAAAATAATGAAAGGAAGAAAAGGAAAATGATAAAAACCTCGGCATGTACAGCTACAAGGATGTGCAGTAAATCAAGAGTTGCATCCCGTATGCCCTGCGAGGACAATAAATTGAATTAGAGTGCAACAAGACTACACTCGCATTGACAAAATGCTAAATTCGTAAGACAGCAAAAACATTTGCAACTCAATAAATGCATGCCACTACGCAAACACCAGTTAGGTCAGCAAAAAAAAGTGGAGCCACAAGATACTATTAGTGTAAGTTGTAACTGTCCTTGCAGTAAATGGGGAAGATGCTACATGTTCTGAATAAGCCCTGTTCATAGACAGTTCCTTGGCATGAAATCCCAACCCAGCCCATCCCAAGCCATTCCAAAGTAACACACTGGTGATGAAGAAGATGATTAAGCTGAGAATGCAGAAAGAAACAACAGGGGAGGATATATTTGAAAGAAGTTTGTGGCAACAATAAATTGAGAGAAGCAAATGGCAAGCATAAGATTCCAAAGATGTGATTGGCAACTCGAAAGAACTGAAAGAGGAGAGGTGATGCTGACGCTGGAATTGAACTAGCCTCACTGAAGTTAGTGAATGTGATCTCAGCAACGTGAGGCAAGAAACAATAATGTTCATCTGGGAGTGATGGGTGCTCTGCATGAAGGCCACCGGCAAGAAGCAGCCCAGCGCCTCATCCGGCAATGGTGCGAGGCAACCAGCAGCGCTTTCGCTCAGACGCACACGGAGGTGACTGCTGTTAAGCTTCATGCACTAGCCAACGCAACCAAAAGTCCGAACTGATGGAAAGGGCTAGGCAATCCACATATACACTTCAACACCCCCTCTCACATGTGACGCGGGAAGTCAACACATGGATAGACTGTAACGCCCCGGACACACCCGCCGGTGGTCGGGCTAGGCAATCCACATATACACTTCAACCCCCCCTCTCACGTGTGACGCGGGAAGTCAACACATGGATAGACTGTAACGCCCCGGACACACCCGCCGGTGGTCGTTACTCCTGGCGGGATCTAGACTGGCCCCACAGATCAATACTACTCTTTTCTGCGCACTTTGGGGCTGTTTGGTTTGAGACTAAATTTGCCTAAGGTTGCCACATCTAAGGTTAGGCAAGTTTGACCAACTTGGGTGGGTGTTTGGTTCAAGCCACACCTTAGGCAAGCCACACTAGGGTCCCACATCACATACACTCAAAAAGTGTGGCAAGATTCCCTTAGGCTTGCCAACTTGTGGCTCTCATTTTGAAGAACTAACCTTAGGCAAGTGTGGCAATATTATATGGCAAAATGTGGCATGGTTAGGCCTAGAACCAAACAGCCCCTTTGTCCTCACTCGTGCGCACCCGGGAGCAACTTCCCGGTCGGTCACCCATCCTGAAATTACTCCAAGCTGAGCATGCTTAACTTTGGAGTTCTATCCGAATGGGCTTCCGAAAAAGAAGGAATTCCTTATTGATATGAGTAGTCTATCATCCCTAATAAGCCAGGCTATCACATAGACTCAGAGGTATGGCTCAAGAGGCCTAGACATGGACACAAAGGAGGGGGGGGGGGGGGGGGGGGGGGGGGCAACAATTTTTAGATAAATTGCGAGAGTCAGGACTTGAACTCAAGACCTTAGGCCCTGATACCATGTTAAGCTTCATGAACTAGCCCCAAAAGTCCGAACTGATGGAAAGGGCTAGGCAATCCACATATACACTTCAACAACTGCCAGCAGAAAACACCCCACCACCTCATCAGGCGATGCTGTTGCTTGATGCATCTGCCCTTCACTAGCAAACTGCTGGGCACCTACGCTCTCATCACAATTAGATCATAGCACTAGCCCGACTGCACAGCAACAATCACAGGAGTACAGGACACAATGTCACCACCAAGGAGCAGGAGAACATCCTTCTGGACAGAGTGCAATACCGGGCACCTCAGTGCTGAGAGGTCGGATGCGCAGAAGAGGTCGCCATCCTGCTGAGCAAGAGGTCGTGCTCAGTGCCACCACTGCCAACGATTAGGAGCAGGGCATTGGCAGAGAGCTGGAAATAAAACAGGAGTGCGAACGGAAGCTATTGTTTAGTGGCAAATTGGTAATGTAGCCCACGAACTGTGCAAAACCTGCCAAGAAGGGTTGTGCAGCAGTTTGAGTGGGTTGGATCCAGCCATGATTTTGAACTGCATCAGGACGGAAACTCTAGCGGTAGAATGCAATTGGCTGTTTCATCAATAAATAAAGAACTACTAATAGATAATTGAGATAGCATCAATAGGGGCTTGTCATCCTTTGTATTGCATACCTTCACTACAGGTGCTGCCCCCCAATGAATCCCAGAATCCAACAGATAGTTCTGTGCAGCATTTCTGATCACGTTTGACTAATCAAAAGAAAACAAAAAATCATGATGAGTAAAAGCGAAAGCAGACTATAAAATGCGAACATACCCAAAAACTGATAATCCGGAAAACATGTTTATGGCGTCAAGTATGATCTACTTGTTTACAAGCATATGGCTTATTCCAGAGTAATAGAAAGCCAGTACAATAACAACGGCTTTTAATCAAATTACTGCTACTTCATACCAAAATGAAATATTATAGTTGGCATCATTTAAGCGATTCTTTCAAAGATTATACTACTGTTGACGGATGACAATATATCTGGTGTTTGCGTAACAAATCTTCAGCAAGTAAAATATCCCAAATTAACGTTCGCACAACAAGATAGGAATAAAGCGACAAGGCGCCCTGGCAGCGGGATGTTCAACAGATCATACATATACTGGTTGATCAACACAAAGTCCACCATTGCCAACCATACCTTTGCAAAAGTATATTGGTCGAGGACTTTATCCTCAAGTCCAGAGAAGGATGTCACAAGATCTCGCATATCAGCACTACGTTCATCATTATCCCTGTGATAGTGAAACTGTCATTGGTGAAGTAGATGTATCTTGAGAAATGTTTCTAAAATGAGTAAATAATATTTTCATTCATCTATTCATGCTTACAAGAAATATATATGGATAAAGAATGAGACATACAAGGTTTTCTTCTAATGACTGATATCCTACAAAAAGGAGAGGCTCGAAACTGGATGCAACAAGGTACAAAATGCAGCATATTCATAGGATACCACACTAATGGAAATGATTTCAGAGTTAGGCTCATCTGAAGATAAATTTGTACTTAACCCTAGAAATCTTTTTGCATCTTCCTTCCCAGACACTAGTGCCATTCATAGCGACAGCCCTAACTGGTGGGTGGAAGATAATGACATGAAAATAGTAAAGAACTAACAACAGATGACCTCAAGAAAATTATTATTCTTTGAGGGTGGAATGTTAGGGAATTTGAACCATAATAGGTTTTAGAGCATTATGCAATGCAGCAATACTTGAAGAATGCTACCAGAAAAATAAGTGAAGTAGGCCAGGTACCTGATCGGAGACCAAATGTGCCTATATTTGTTATACAGTTGATCTGAAAGTTCTGCTTTACAATATCCAATGTTACTCAAAACAACCAATAGCTTCTTGTGCAAGTTTCCATCCATGCTAGCAGATGATTCTCTATCAGTACCATTCATATACCCATTTTGCACATGATTGTTTTCTTTATTTGATCTACTCTGAGCTAGTTCCGCTCCAAATGTCCCCAGATAACCTGATAAGTTTACACAGGTTGTGAAGAATAAACAATGATGCCATAATTAAATACAACAATTCAGAATTTCGGAATAACTATAACATAAATCAACTCCATACCTGCAAAATCCCGAAAAGAATTTAGAAATGCAAGTCTAACAGACTCATGGATTTCCTGAAGCTGTCGAGTAATGTCGTAAGACTTGGCAGTCTCATTCCTGAGATTAAAGATCATTCTGAAATAGACAACGTAGATCAGGATGCAGTTTGATACTTTCAAAAGTGAAGGCTGAAGGTACGTAGTCTGTCTGTCTCTGATTTTTGTGACCGGGGGGTGGGGGGGGGGGGGGGGGGGGGGTGCATTGTGATGTGTGATTGATCATGATATGGTCCCTCCATTCCAATGAATAAGGCGCGCACGCATCCCCAAATCCAACTTTGACCATAAATTAGACCGATGTTATACATTTTTGTGAACTAAAAATTATACCACTGAATAGTTCTTTCGAATATGAATTCAATGGTATAATTTTTATCGCATATAACTCACATTTGATATGTCTAATTTATGGTCAAAGTTGAATTTTGGGGTGTGAGTAACAAGAATGCAATTGCCTTGCCTTGCATTGTCATAGACTAACATATTGTGCTTGCAAAAAGAAAGATATTTAGCCTCCCCTAGTTGTGCAGAAAACCTGGAGTTCCCAACAAGGAAATAAGCTTTGAAATGCAAACATTACAAAGAAAAGGTCAACTACAGGGGAAAAAATACAGCCAGAAAACTTCACATGGCTCAGAAATCGCAACCATAAGTGCTTAACTCCGTAACAAACTAGACAAATTGATAAAGTACAGTGTTGAGCAGAAATACAGAAGCACGCTTACAATTCAATCCGGTCCATTGCGGAAATTGTGATTTCACGGAACTCCAAGGGCAGGCATGAAATTGCATACGGAGACTTGTTTCTCTCAAGGGTTGACAAAGTAACCCAAGTCTCATGTTTTGATACTTCCTTAGTTGTTACCCGCATCCAAGAACAAAGTCGAAGAATGTAGAGCTTTGTCATTTCAGAATGAAGGGCATGCAACATTTTAACTGGCACAGTTGTTAAACACATTCAGGATACACAGCAAATTTCTGTGTAAAAGCAACTTCTAGAAAATGGCACTAACTATACCAGCAGTTGGAGATGAATCCTTCCCCTCGAGGGTCTGACAAGCCTTAGCTATTTCTTTTATAGTGTCACCCATAAATGGACGAAGAATGTTGCATTCCTCAAAATCACGAAAAGTATTCTGAACCTGTTTGTGTGAAAGCACGATTACTAGAATTGCAAATACAATCATAAGACCAAGTGCAAAGTATTAAGTATCATGGTTAACAAACAAATTTTCCCAGCATGCAGTAAGTAATGTACCTTCGTGTCGAAAACAGATACAGTAGCACAAACCATACTAGCAACCTCATCAAGACTATGGTTTGTGTACTTCGCCTCCGCACCTTTATCATCGGTCTTATTTGGACCAGATTTTGCATTCATCTCAGAATCAGCAAGTGCATTGCCAGCAGCTGCCTGTAAGGAATAAGCTAACACATCTGTGTGGTTCTTTATTATGCTCAAACAAATATAAGATGGTGGCTCTTCTAACTTCCATATGACAATGCGAAGCAGACATCAGACTTTCATGTGACAATGTGAAGCAGGCATCAGATTTTCATATTGACATTATCAGAACAATTTACATGAAGCATATGTAAACTTTTCAGTTTGAGTTCAATATTGCGCGAACAGGGCGATGGAAGGTTGCACAAGTTTCCGCAAAACAATATGCTTGTAGCAAGACCTAACCTATACGGCTACTAAACATGAAAAGCCATTTGCTTAGAACAATATACTCAAGGTGAATCATGCTTAGCTACCATGCAACTAATACGATTTTGCGTGTCCATACCTTTGCAAATTTTCCACTGAAGACAGATAAAGCTAATCTCCAGAATGCTGGAACATGCTGGATAAGTACAGCACTTAACCTGCGTATGTAAGTTGCCCTTAAACTATCAGCCTCTTCAGCCATGAAGCTTGATGACAATTGATCATCTTGAAAAGAATCACCAATAGCAGAATCAACTTCCAACTACACAAACAAAACAAAAGAGGGCCACATTAACAAAAAGAAAAGCCATGAATACCATGGTAATATCATAAGAATAACGAATCATGTATCATCCTGAACAAGAGAAAGTAAGACACTCACTGATTTATTCGACTCTTGTTGCAGCTGCCTCCATTTTGAATCAGATAGCACTTTCTCATGTCTTTTATTTTGCAAAATCTCCATTCGCACTTCATGATCTACGGTACACTTCTCAAATAATCCATGAATTCTGCCATTCTGATAGAAAATAGTAGTGTATAAGCACATTTAGAATATGGTATGACAGAGAGTGGAGATGATTTAATAGGAAAATGTCAGCTATAGCATGAAGCTTCTGGTCAAGGGTGATAACCTGAATATTAAGATAATGCCACACTGGATCAGTCTCAGGCTCCAACTCCAACAATAGCCGGACAATGTTCTCAAGCTGAAAGTTGGAATAGAATCAGTAAGCAAATAGAACCAAATCATCAGATAAATTTGATCTACAAATAGTGTAAGTATTGCTAGTAATCAGATAGTCAATTTTAGTCCCAGCAGTATCCTAAGGTTATCCATCCACTTCCTATGTCTCGTAGAAGTGTCACACTATCTGATCAAGGTCAAGATCCCTCAAATCTAACTTCACAAGTTAAGCCATCTTTCAATGTCAACAGAAGTAATGAATTTCAAGGTGTCAAAAACACAAAATATTACAGTGTACTAACCTCAGCAAGGTCGAGATGAGGATCTTCCATTGACTTATAAAGCATGCCCCTGAATTCATGCATTACCTTCTCCACTTCTTCCAGTACACGTTTCAGTATTCCAACCTACAGGTTGTCCATTGTAGTATCATATAATAAACATATAAAATGCACTAAAACTACAGTTGATTGTGGTGTGCCTAACAAATAACAATGAGGGGAAGCGCTACAAAGACAATGAAAATTTGAACAATATGTAACAGCCAATAAAATCAAGTTAGCGACACACATGCAAGTCAGTACTTTCGGGTTTCTAAGAGCTGAGTGTGAATCAAGCAACCTCTGTTATTAGAAAATTGTATATTGTTGTCCATATAGAAGTACAAATATAATAAAGCAAACAACAGTGGGACTTAAAACCCTAAAGTATATGGAAAACATGAGACAAATGATGCATGCACAACCGCCAGTCAGCTGCAACATGCAAGACATCGTCATGGCATTTCTATCATACACTGCCTCGTAAACAGAAAGACAAGCAGGCGGCATGAAAAGAAGATATTAAGAGGTGAGATCCTTCAAAACTCTACCATAAACTTGTTGCGTGCTCTGATCAAGCACAAATTGGTAGCAAATGATGGTATAATTACACATCATTTTAGTAAGTATCTCGGAGACTAGGGGAGCAATCTCCTGTAATGGAATTTTGGCATGGTGCCACAAACTACTGGAAATAATTCAACGGTAAGGCAATGACAATGCAACCCCACTAAAGCCCTAATAAGTCACTGCCAAGTAGATGACTGTGTCTGCTTTAGCTGTTTTGTTAGGTAATGATCATACAAGTTTCTCCTGTATGCATCGAAAATTTCTTAATGCTGAATTTAAAGTAGATATATTTAATACTTTTTACACTAAACAAATTACTACACCAATTTACTAAGCAGCAAATAGAGGGGAGATAGCAATCTAGGACGGTAATGCAAATATGATGGATATCACTGGTCCATGGTCCCCACTAAATCCCCAAGGTTGTTTGAGTAAAGACAATGACCAGTAAGCATGTACACCCTGCCCATTCCCGTAACTCCTAATCGTATGGTGATAGGCAAGGCTAAAATAAATTAAGAAGTCGGCATACATGAGAAGGAAGAACAATTGATTTTGCTTTTTGGTACTCTCTGACAGCTAGATCATACTCTCCTTTCCTAATGTTGCCACGAATTGCGCTTGGCAGGTTAAATAATGTCCGGAATCTCTGAAGCATTCCTTGAACAGATCTGATCTTATCAGCTTGGGCCTGTATAAGGGGGTTTACTTTAGTACACTCAAGAAGGAATCTTGCAGAAATACCAATCAAGATAAATGAGAAGTAGCTCGAGAGAAAGTTTAGTTAGTTTACCTGCCTCTCAAATAGAGGCTCAAATGCACGATTTGCCACACCGCTAATTTTTTGAGTGACTGAATATAAGTGAGATGTACCTGCACCTTCAGGATCGTCTTCTATCTGTCTCAGTTTCGACTCAATGTCTGCAGAAAAAATAGCATATTTACAAGGAGATGCAGACACTGTACAGAATGTAAATGACAACACATGTAGCAGCAATAAGGAAAAACTAACAACAAAATTAATACCATCTATTGTGGTTTTGCAGGAGACAAAACAATCAAAATTCTCCTTGACTAGTTGTTTTTTCTGCTGTGTTCTCCCTTTGAGATCAGTTTTCAAGGTAAGAGCACCAGACTCCAAATCAGCAGCACTTGTATCTTTGTGGACCCACGAGAGAAAAACCTTGGGATCAAAATGAGGAGAAGAATATATAACTTTCTCTGCAAATGTACAAAAAATATACCATTTGTTAAAAAAGAACAATAATAAAGAAAGGGATATTGCGTATGATGAACAGGCATACCTCGCATACTGGGGTCCAAACCCTGGGACTTCTCCCTTGAAACTGGAGAACTCATTGAAGCTTCAGTGATTAGCCGCAGGGACTTATTATCCATAACACTGGTAAGGAAATAAGCATTATCTAATCATGAAAAAGCAGTCGACATAGAAGAATAGAAAATAAACAACACATGGTTATTTTGATTCCCTGTGCTACATAGCCTGTGAAGCAGACACTGCACCGCACAGCACTATCGACGCTTTTGAGTTAATATAATAATATCTGTTATGTCCAAATTCCAAATAGATCACAACAAAGGCCATGTTCATTACTTCAATAAATTTTTAAAATGTGATTCGCAAATCTTTCCATGAATGATGATGCCTATTTGGCCAGGCTTCTACTAAAGCTTCTAAAGGCAGATGAAGAAACCAGTCTAAATACCAGGCTTCTTCTCCACTTGCCTTTTGGATAAACAGCTATCTCAAAGAATGACAAAGAATATGATCCCTCCTACCGTTTCTCCACTTGTCTTTTGAATAAACGGAAGCTAACGCAAAGGACACAGAAAGCTAATCCCTCCTAGCTTCTCTAGCTTTTTACCTGATTGTCCCACCCACCCAATCTTAAGCTGGCTTCTGGACTTCTCCAACAAAACAAAACAAAATGTATTGGCTCTCAGCGTGTTTGGTTTGGGGGAATTAGAGATAGGGAATGGGAGTTGAGGGGTGAGGAGACTAAAAGTCCACTGTTTGATTAGAGGAAATGGGAGTTTAAGTGGGAAGGGGAATGGGAGTTGAGGAAGCCAATTCCCACTTATTTCTTCCCAGGGGATACCCTGTTAATTCATGAGTCGAGTTTTATCCCACACTAATTCCTACCATATGCCAAACAAGGGAATGGGAGTAAAAATCTACTTCCCATGACTAATCCCTCCATAAACACCTTGTGCAAACTCCCATTCCCCTGCCCAAGTGTTTACCAAACAGGCTGTCTGGGTCAGAAGCTAGTATCCATAAAAGTGTCTTTAAGGCCAAGGCATATAGGATTTGACAGTTTGTGCGTACTCATCCACAATCACAGAAGACTGTGAAAAGAAATATTAGTACCCGCATAGCAGCAGGATACTCATCAAAAATTCACATAAGGCATTCATAGAATATACGTGAAGCCCAAGGTGCACCTTTTGGTGCAAGGGATGCACTAGTAGGTGAGAACTGAGCATGAACTGGACTTATCTTTTACAAAATATTTTCCAGGTGTAATATGATTGGAGCACTAGAAACAGAACACGGCTTTAATTGATCATAAATGTTTGATGACCCAGATAGTTACCCAAGGCCTAATGGATCCAAAACCTCCACGCCTTTAGGTAAAGTCTGTACACTTGTGAGCGCCTTTCGAGCTGCTGCTGCTGCTGCCGCTTTCTGATCAAGTGCTTGAACGCTAGGCGCTGCTCTTGCTTCACGCATTTCCCGAACCCTGCGAGCAAGCTGGCCGAAGCAAAGGCGGATGAGCGTTAGGCCTTTTCTGCATGAGTATGGAAACAAAGAAGTGCAATATAGCATGTGAAATGAAACTTCATGTTCAAGGCATTTGGTAACTATTATCAAAGAATGCAGATATATGAAGATGATGTATAAGGAGACATCAAGGTTGAATGGCTGAGATTAAGGGTGTGTTTGGTTGGGCACTTCAAGTGGAATATAATGAAACGGTTCTATACTTGGAGCACATTACTGTGTTTGGTTGTGGAGGAACGGAATGCGCCGGTTCTACCAAGGGACTATACTCCCAGATGCGGAACCGGGTGATACCTCTGAATCGGTGGAATCTACACGTTCTCGCTGGAATTAGCGACAAAAAAAAAAACATCACGGCTCACCCAGGACCTAGCCTCAGTCCCCACGATTCCCCTACCCTCTCCCTCCCTCGAGCTAGCCAATGTAGCCGTCACGCTGATGGAGAGACTCTGTAGCTGCTGGCTCTCCGATGCTCTGCCACCTTGCGCTCCCGCCGCTTCTCTCAGGCTCCGCCGACGCGCGCCTGCCGGACTTTGTCCCGTAGTCACCCCTCCTCCGCCTCGAGCTCGGCGCTAAGGGCGCCGCGCCATAGCCGCCTCAAGTTCCTCCCTGAGAACTCATCGGGGATGCCACCGACGAGCCAGTCCTTGGACATGTCCAAGGCTTACAGCTCGTTACGTACAGTCGCCAGCTGCTGCGGCGGTGAGGGGCCTGCCGGAGAGGCTGTTGCTGCTTCACCTTGTTTGCAGACGAGGGCAATGGTGGCTGAACGCCCAAGGATGCGTTGCTGCCACATGTGCTGTTCCTGCTGCTGTGTACTAGAAGGGAAGAGGGATCAAAACAGCAGCAACAGCAGCGATGACTCAGGTCGCACAGCTGCATCAGAGGGCCCATGGAGCAAACAGAGACACGCGGCCCCACCAGCACAGCAGCAAGTTAAATTCTCTTGCGGCTTCGTCAACGGTGATGCCAATCTATCTTGCAGACTGAGATTTTTACGTATCACACAAGTCTTGGCTACTCAAAACAACTCATGAATTGACATGGCTAAGCGTACACCGATATGTACTTACGTAGATTGGTCTGGAACCACAGTTTCAGGTTTCTATAAAATGCTAGTTGCAACAGTTGTACAATTTGGTATTTCTTGTGTACATCGGTGCTGCATTTTTATGTGATCTTATGCAGTTATGCTGAAGTATTCAGTGCTTCATGACACAGTGCTGGATTACTTGATAAGATTAATACCCATGTTAATTCTTGGAAAGATGTACTTTTATCAGATAAGAACTACTCCCTCTGTAAAGAAATATAATAGCATTTAGATCAATTTTTCAAGAAATATAAGAGCATTTATATTTCTTGAAAAATTGATCTAAATGCTCTTATATTTCTTTACGGAGGGAGTACTAAATTTTGGAGTACATGAGTGTATGCGCAAATTTGAGAAAGAAGAGGGACAATTGTATACCCTCCATAACTATCAAGATATTTTGTTTGGATGACTAGGATTTTGCAGATCTTTTCACATCTATATGAGTGGATGACTTTTCCTTACAGATTTTGACAATATATTCTCCTGTCCTATTGTTTGTTAAAGATGCAAAGAGCTATAGTGGTGAAAAATATACATATACATATGTGAGAGGTAATCTCACCATTCCTATGCAAGGGGTGAGCTGAACCAAATCCATTCCCTTCCTCTCTCCAACCAAACACTAAAATGGAACCGTTCCATTTCACCTAATTGCTCAGAACCAAGCAACGGAACGGAACCAACCCATTCCAGTGGAATGGAACCATGACATTCCATTCCACTTAGTTCCCCAACCAAACACACCCTAAGCTGAGTCCAGTGGATCATTTTTACATGAACATTCTACTGAGTCGGACTGCAGACACTTATGAATAATAGTCCCTCCGTCCGGAATTACTTGACGCTCAAATGGATGTATCTAGCAAGTTGACGCTCAAACAGATGTATCTAGACGTATTTCAGTGCTAGATACATCCATTTGAGCGTCAAGTAATTCCGGGCGGAGGAAGAATATGTGATGTACAAGAATTCTGTGAATTTGCAGCTAGAAGAAACCCAAATGAAAGTTGTCTTATTCAGCAACCTACAGAGGAAACACTTAGCAGCAATGTGTGGCAATCGTAACCACACCGGTACAGTTGTTGTGATGAACCTAGCGTTGCTTATGACACATTAGCAAAGTTGTATAAGCACTGGCTATGATTATGTCAAACTCCATGTTCAGCATCCAAATCTCATGAAGATACAAGCAGGCTAAGTGGAAATGTGGAATGCGTCTCACATGATTAAACTACACCCTCGCCAAAAATGCCCCCTGTCCAAACAAGCAGGCCTACTCTGCAGTGCCACAACTAACACGGCGCACGACACAATTGAATTGGGCACACTCTATATAATCCAGATGGAGCTAAAACAATGCGCATGTTGAAAGCAAAGTAGCTGTACAAGCTTGACGCCAGTGGCTAAAATTTAGCAATCAAACAACGATCCGACCCCGTTGAAATTGAAATCAAGAAAATCTACTCTCTGGCTCATTTCCCTGGAAACCCTCGAGAGAAGCACAATTGAGCGGGTGATCAAAGCGTACGATCACCACAGACGCCAACCCCGGGATCGAGATCTCTGCAATCCGTACCTCAGCCTCGTCGACACGCTTCCAGCTCCTGGGCTCAGCGTCGTCGAGATCAGCATCGTCCCGCGACGCGGCCCTCCGAGCCCCGGCGCGGCCGCCCCCGCGGGGCGGCGGGGGCCCGCGCTCGCGGGCGGGGGCGCCGTCCTCGTCGCCGGAGGAAATGGATAGCATCTCGACCTCGGAGTCGTCGTCCTCGTCGCCGCCGCGGCTGGGCTGGCGCGCCTTGGCGCCGCCGCGGGCGTTGGCGGGCGGGCGGACGAGGTTGACGACGGGCTTGTTCGCGCCGGCCGGGCGCTGGTGGCTGAGGTCCCGGGCGGCCTGCTCCTGCAGCGCCATCTGGAGGAGCTCGTCCTCGTCGACATCGCTGTCGCTCATGGCCGGAGGCGTCGGGTCGGGGCCTGGATCTGGAGGGGAGGAGGAGGAGGAGGGAGGGAGGGGGAGTGAGAGGGAGAAATTTCGACCGCCTGGTGGTGGTGGGAGATCTGCACTGCACGCACGGAAAGACGGGACGGAGTTTGCTGGACCGAACGGCGGTTCAAAGGCGGAAGTGCGGAATGGCTCGTCTCTCTCGTCCCGTGCTTGGATTGGATGCGGACCCGAAGGGAACCGGCTCCGGTGGCCGTGACGTACCGGCCAGAAGCTGAGAAGGATACGGTAAGCGGTACAGCCGTACAGGCAGGCTGAGCTTGCGTGACCGCAACTCTAAGGCCTCCTTTAGTTCGAAGGAATTATGTAGGATTTTAATAGGATATGATTTTTATAGAAAAAATTCTTTCATAGCTCTTTGGTTTGTAGGAATGAAATCCTATTTTTATGGAAAAATTCTTTCTATCCTTCACATTTTATAGGAAAATAAACATTAGTCTAGACTCAATGAAAAAAATCATATGGTGTGAATCAAAGGGCATCTTCTTTTCTATTCATGTGCATAGGATTTGAGATGCATGTCATCTCATTTCCTATGATTTTTCAATCCTATGAACTAAAGAAGGCCTAAAGTGTGTTTGCTTGAGTCACGGAGTAGTATGTAAATGTAAGTCTTAGAGATATATTTGTGATACATATATTTGGTAGTCTAGCATTTGTAATGTTGTAATCCGTCTCCTACCTTATTTCTAGGAGAGGCGTCTTGCCCTCCAAATCTTGTATTCAATATATACTCGCCCTCGAGGTTCAATAATACATCCATCATATTGCATCAATCTTCTCTTTTTCCCTTATAACATGGTATCTATCGCAAGTCGATCCTAAACCTATATGCCGCTGTTTCCGCACCCGCGCGTCGTCCCTGAGGCGGTCGGTTTCCATGACCGTTGCCGGGGGCCGCGCCGCCCGTACCTAGGATTCGTCCGCCAGTCGTGTTGACCAGCTGCCCTAGAGAGTCTTTTCACTGAGCCTTGCTCCGGAGTTTTCTCTCTCCCGCCGGTCATCTTGATCGTGCGGTTTCTTTTTGGTTTTTCGATCTATTCTTGATCGGTTTGCGTCGCCCACCGCCGCCGTCGACCCCGAGCGTCTCTACTCCGACCCCGGCGCGACCAGCCGGCCTCTCCTCCGACCCGGCGGCCACGCGCGCCGAGGCGGCCCGTCAGGGCCAGTCGCCGTCCGCGCGTCGGTCCGCCCGTCGCCCTGCGCCGGCCGTCACCGCCCTGCTCCGGCCGGGACACATGCATCGTCTCGACCCGGTAGCCTCGCGCCATGCGACGGCCAATCATAGCCGTAGCTCGCGTGCCAGCCCGCCCATCAATCCACATCACCCGTCTCCGCCGCGTCTGCCCGGCGGCCCGGCGGTTTACCTCGCCGGCCTCGTCCTCGGCTGCGTCGGGACGGCTGCGTCGGCTGCCTCAACTCGGGCGCCGCTGCTCCATTGGTCGCTCGAGCCTCGCTGCCCGGGTGTCGGCATTGCTTTGGCGGCCCGGGCGCTGGTGCTGACAAGCTTGTCCGCGCGACGTCTCACGCCGTCCGTCATCGCCGGCTTCATCTCGGACTCTGCCGCCACCACGCCTCCACCGAGCGGCGTCCCCGACCTCGCGCGCGATCGGCTTGATCTCCCGCTCGTCGTCGCGATCCGCCTCATCTACGCCGCGCGACCGACCTGGCCCGTCGGTTACGCGCGCCTCCACGGGTCACGTGAAGATCGTCCCCGAGTTTAGCGCGCCTCTCCACCGATCGAGCATCGGGCTGCCGCTGCGTCACCCCGTCGGGCCGCAGCGCCGCCGCCCCGTGGTTCTCCTCGCGGCTGCATCGAATCGTGCGTCGCCCCTTCGTGCCGTAGTGTCGCGATACGCGGTCCCGCCGCCGACCCGAGGTCGTCCCCGTGGTTGCACCGAATCGCGAACCGCCATTGTGTGGCCCCTTCGGGCCGCAGCGTCGCGGCCCACGGTCCCCGCCGTCGCCACGACCCGCCTGTCGCCGCTGCGTCGCCCCATCGGGCCGTAGCGCCGCGGCCCGCGGTCCGCTCTGCCGTCATCGCGCGTCGACCTCCCATGGTATGTGCCGCGCCGTCTTCCTTTGCGCGGGAACGCCACCGTCCGTGCTGGTCTTCGTCACGCTGTCAGGGTTCTTCGCCTATTTCGAGCATCGCCGCCGCGCTTTTAACATGGCCGCCGCCGTCAGGCCGCCGCCGCTGCTCTTCTTCGGCCGCCGCCGCCACTACCCCCGTAGCCACCGCAGCCGCCCGTCCACCCCCTTCGTCTTCGTCCAGCACCAGCCCGTCACCAGCGTCGCCGTCATCTACCCTGACCGCTTCATCTACTCTGACAACCGCGGGCGACATTGGCCTCACGCTGATTGGCGCCGCTACCGTCGTCGAGTCCTTCTCTGTTGGCCTCTCTGACTTCTTCGACATGGCGTACAGCTCGTGCAGGTCCCAGTCTCCGCATGCCCGGTGCTGGACACACCAATGTGTGCCTTCATCCACGACGTGTCCCCGGGCCTGGCAAGCCTGGTCGGCGCTTCGTCAACTTCATCTTCGTCCGTCTACTCATGCCCGGTGCTGGCAGCACCGGTGTGTGCCTTCGTCTACGATGTGTCCCCGGGTTTGGCAAACCCGCTGCGACGCGTCGTCAACAACATCTCCTTACCGGCGCACCACTACTTCGACACCACTGCGCCCATGCTAACTCGGCGCCCCCTTGCGCCCGCGGCTCCACGTGACTTCCTCGACCGGCCACCCCGACTCGACATCGACCACGGCATTCTTCGCACGGCTACCTCGACACGGCTACACCACCCACGCTCTTGGCTACCTCGACAACGACACAAAGGGCTATCATCCGCTTGAGCAACTTGTCGGCTTCCTCTACAGTCAATGCGTCCGCGACACGACACCGTCCATGATGCTCCCGCTACGACTGTGGGGGGATGTCAGCCCGTCGGCTGATACTCTCTCCAGTCAATGCGTCCGCGACACGACACCGTCCATGATGCTCCCGCTACGACTGTGGGGGGATGTCAGCCCGTCGGCTGATACTCTCTCCAGTCTGACCCTCCGCGACGCTCCTGTTGTTCGCAACGCTACCGCTACGACTGCGGGGGGATCTTAGAGATATATTTGGGATACATGTATTTGGTAGTCTAGGATTTGTAATTGTAGGATCGAAAGTATGTCTAGAGGGGGTGATTAGACTACTTGACCAAATAAAAACTTAACCTTTTCCCAATTTTAGTTCTTGGCAGATTTTAGCTATTGTAGGACAAGTCAAGCAATCATCACACAATTCAAGCAAGCATGCAAAGAGTATATTGGCAGCGAAAAGTAAAGCATGCAACTTGCAAGAATGTAAAGGGAAGGGTTTGGAGAATTCAAACGCAATTGGAGACACAGATGTTTTTCCCGTGGTTCGGATAGGTGGTGCTATCCTACATCCACGTTGATGGAGACTTCAACCCACGAAGGGTAACGGTTGCGCGAGTCCACAGAGGGCTCCACCCACGAAGGGTAATGGTTGCGCGAGTCCACGGAGGGCTCCACCCACGAAGGGTCCACGAAGAAGCAACCACCCACGAAGGGTCCACGAAGAAGCAACCTTGTCTATCCCACCATGGCCATCGCCCACGAAGGACTTGCCTCACTAGCGGTAGATCTTCACGAAGTAGGCGATCTCCTTGCCCTTACAAACTCCTTGGTTCAACTCCACAATCTTGTCGGAGGCTCCCAAGTAACACCTAGCCAATCTAGGAGACACCACTCTCCAAGAAGTAACAAATGGTGTGTAGGTAATGAACTCCTTGCTCTTGTGCTTCAAATGATAGTCTCCCTAAGACTCAACTCTCTCTCATAGGATTTGGATTTTGTGGAAAGAAGATTTGAGTGGAAAGCAACTTGGGGAAGGCTATAGATCAAGATTCATATGGTAGGAATGGAATATCTTGGTCTCAACACATGAGTAGGTGGTTCTCTCTCAGAACATATGAGTTGGAATTGTGTATGTGTTCTGATGGCTCTCTCCACGAATGAAGAGGAGGTGGAGGGGTATATATAGCCTCCACACAAAATCCAACCGTTACACACAGTTTTCCAATCTCGGTGGGACCGAATCAACAAACTCGGTCGGACCGAAAAGGTAAACCTAGTGACCGTTAGAGATTTTCGGTGGGACTGACATGCAACTCGGTAGGACCGATATGGTTAGGGTTTGGGCATAACGTAATCTCGGTGAGACCGATTACACAAACTCGGTGAGACCGAGTTTGGTAATAAGCTAACCAGAGAGTTGGTCAGGTAAACTCGGTGGGACCGATTTGCTCTTTTGGTGAGACCGAAAAGTTACAAAAAGGAAACATAGAGTTTACACTGCAATCTCGGTGGGACCGATTCGCTCTTTCGGTGAGACCGAAAAGTTACGAAAGGGAAACGGAGAGTTTGCAATCCCATCTCGGTGAGACCGAGATCCCTATCGGTAGAACCGAATTGCTAGGGTTTGGCAGTGGCTTATGACAAGTGAAACTCGGTGGCGCCGGATAGAAAGAATCGGTAGGACCGAGTTTGGCTTAGGGTTTAGGTCATATGTGGATATGGGAAAGTAGTTGAGGGTTTTGGAGCATATCACTAAGCACATGAAGCAAGAGGCTCATTAAGCAACACCTCATCCCTCCTTGATAGTATTGGCTTTTCCTAAAGACTCAATGTGATCTTGGATCACTAAAATATAAAATGAAGAGTCTTGAGCTTTTGAGATTGAGCCAATCCTTTGTCCTTAGCATTTTGAGGGTTCCACTTTCACATCCATGCCATTCCAATCATTGAGCTTTCCTGAAATAGTCATCTTGGAATAGCATTAGCTCAATGAGCTATATGTTGTTATGAATTACCAAAACCACCTAGGGATAGTTGCACTTTCAGTAATCCGTCTCCTACCTTATCTCTAGGAGAGGCGTCTTACCCTCCAAGTCTTGTACTCAATATATACTCGCCCTCGAGGCTCAATAATACATCCATCATATTCCACCAATCTCCTCTCTTTCCCTTCTAACAGTAAGAGCATGCCCGGCCGTTCAGCCCCTCAAAGCGCCAAAAAATGTCGTCTGTGGCCGAATCGGCGTTTACTTTCGGCGTGGAGGCGATTACGTTCCCAGTCGTCGCCCCAGGTCGCCCCCAAATCGGCGCAAACTCAGCGATTTGATTCAAATTTGTACAAACACGACACAAACTCGGCAATTTCATTCAGGTTTGTACAAAAAAACAGAAAACAAACTACGCCTACTATGCCTAGCCCTACTACGCCACTGCCATCGCCCGCCTTCTACATGCCGAGGAGCCTCTAGAACCAGGTGTAGTTGCCGCCGCCACCGTCGTCATCGTTGTCGCCGTCGCCATCGTTGCCCTGTGTCCCGCCGGAGTCGCCGTCGTCCCTGCTGCACCACTGACCAAGGTCGCCGACGCACGGGGGGTGGACGGCCCGGGCGCGTCCTCGTCGTCGCTGTCGAGGACGACGACGCCGCCCTCGTCGCATCCACGGTGCCGGACCTTGATCTCCTCGTAGGCCCGGCGGTGCTGGCGCTCCACCTGCTCGCGGACGTATTCCGCCTTCGCCCACTTGAGGGCGGTCTCGTCGGCGTCGGCCATCTCCGCATGCTCCTTCTTGACGGGGAGCAACCCCGGCTCGGTCTTCGGCCGGACGAGGCGGAGGGAACGAGGGGAGAGGCGGCCGCCCTCGTTGATGACGAGGGCGCCGCTGAGGGTGCGGCCCCCAAGTGGTGGCTCCTGCGGCTCCGACTTGACGGGGCGGAGCGCCGGCGACCTGGAGGAGAGCGAACCAGAACCCGACAACGAGGAGGTCGCCGCCTCCATTCGCCGCGGCATCCAGGAACTACCGTGGCGATGAGAGAAGGACGGGGGTGCCGGGTACTCGAGGCGCGGCGTGTTGCCGGTCTTGATGTGGTCGAGGACGGCCTCGAGGGTGCGGCCGGGCATGCCCCACCATTCGCGTCGCCCGTCAACGTTGAGGCGGCCGCGGGGGATGGTGTCGTTGGCTGAGGCGACCTGGTCTTCGTGGCGGTGGTCGAAGTACATCGTCGTGTGGCGGTCGGTGGCATACATCGACTCCTTCAGCTCCGCCTCCGACAACAACGAACGGATGCGGGCGATCTCGGCGCGCCGTTCAGCCCCGGTGGGCACCGGGACGCCACTGGTGCTCAGCCTCCATGAGCCTGGCACCCGCATGTCTGGGGGTGCTGGGTAGTCAGCCTTGTAGAGGAGGCACGCCTCGTCCTCGCGAAGATGGCGTCGGTCGAAGCTGTTCGCCACCGCGGCGTCGCCTGGGTAACGCTCGGCCATTGCTCGTCGGCGGGGGAAGAGGGGGAGAATGGCTTATGTGGCGAGAAGAGACGAGAGAGGAGGTGAGGTGTGGCAACTGTGGCATTCACCGGCGGGGAGGTCGGCTTTTATAACCAAAGTGGGGTGGTGAGAACCTGCTCGCCGGGTGCCGTGTGGCGGGAGCGAGCGGGACGCGCGTCGCGGCACCTTCACTGCGCCGCTCGTGAGGCATCAATGGGAAGCTGGCTGGCGTGGCAGCCTTGGCATTGATTCCCACGGAAACCGAGGCGATGAGGACGACGAAGCGACATGTCACTGACTTGGCAGGCCCATTCCCGTTCGCGCCAAAATCAGTTTTCCCCGGCGCCCCCACGCGTCCCCCAGCGCGCCGGGTTCGGCCTGGTTCCGCGGCGCCGGTTTCGGCCCACCCCGGTGAAAAAGGGCTCCTCGGGGTGCGACTGGGCCGTATTTTGCCGCTGGCGCGAAAAAATGGCCTGGGGGCTGTTGGGGGCCCGGCTGGAGATGCTCTAAGAGCAACTCCAACGAAGCGACCCAAGTCCTGTCCATTTTGTCCGTGTCTTGTTTGTTTGGGTTGGTCGAGCAGATGGGTTTGTTCCCTTTTCGTTTGGGTCAACCGGTGTGTCCAACGGTAGCAGACGCATTTTATGACATGTCCGCCCCGATATTTTGTCAAACACGTAGCAGGCAATGGATCTCGCAGTAGCTGGGTGCAGGGAGGCGAGGCCGGCGGCTATAGCAACACCGCGCGGGCGTGGGCACGAGGCGAGGCCAGCGGTCGAGCTCAAACCCCACGGTGGGGGCGGCACGGCGAGCATTGTTGGGGAACGTAGTAATTTCAAAAAAATTCCTATGCACACGCAAGATCATGGTGATGCATAGCAACGAGAGGGGAGAGTGTTGTCTACGTACACTTGTAGACCGAAAGCGGAAGCGTTGGCACAATGCGGTTGATGTAGTCGTACGTCTTCACGATCCGACCGATCCAAGTACCGAACGCACGACACCTCCGAGTTCAGCACACGTTTAGCTCGATGATGTCCTGCGAACTCCAATCCAGTAGAGCTTCAAGGGAGAGTTCCGTCAGCACGACGGCGTGGTGACGATGATGATGTTCTACCGTCGTAGGGCTTCGCCTAAGCATCGCTACGATATGATCGAGGTGGATTATGGTGGAAGGGGGCACCGCACACGGCTAAGAGATCAAGAGATCAATTGTTGTGTCTTTGGTGTGCCCCCTGGCCACGTATATAAAGGAGTGGAGGAGGAGGGGCCGGCCAAGAGGAGGAGGCGCGCCCAAGGAGGGGCAATCCTACTCCAAGTAGGTTTTGCCCCCCTTTCCTATTCCAACTAGGAGAAGGGGAAGGAGGAGGTGGAGAGAAGGAAGGGGAAGGGGGGTCGCGCCCCCTTCCCTTTCCCAATTTGGATTGGGGCAAGGGGGGCTGCGCGCCACCTCCTGCTGCCTCTCCTCTTCCACTACTTTGGGCCCATGAGGCCCAATAACCCCCACGGGGGGGTTCCGGTAACCCCCCGGTACTCCGATATATATCCGATGACCCCCGGAACCATTCCGGTGTCCGAATATAGTCGTCCAATATATCAATCTTCATGTCTCGACCATTTTGAGACTCCTCGTCATGTCCATGATCACATCCGGGACTCCGAACAACCTTCGGTACATCAAAACTCATAAACTCATAATATAACCGGCATCGAAACGTTAAGCGTGCGGACCCTACGGGTTCGAGAACTATGTAGACATGACCGAGACATGTCTCCGGTCAATAGCCAATAGCGGAACCTGGATGCTCATATTGCTCCCACATATTCTACGAAGATCTTTATCGGTCAGACTGCATAACAACATACGTTGTTCCCTTTGTCATCGGTATGTTACTTGCCCGAGATTCGATCGTCGGTATCTCAATACCTAGTTCAATCTCGTTACTGGAAAGTCTCTTTACTCGTTCCGTAATACATCATTCCGCAACTAACTCATTTAGTTGCAATGCTTGCAAGGCTTAAGCGATGTGCATTACTGAGAGGGCCCAGAGATACCTCTTCGACAATCGGAGTGACAAATCCTAATCTCGAAATACGCCAACCCAACAAGTACCTTTGGAGACACCTGTAGAGCACCTTTATAATCACCCAGTTACGTTGTGACGTTTGGTAGCACACAAAGTGTTCCTCCGGTAAACGGGAGTTGCATAACCTCATAGTCATAGGAACATGTATAAGTTATGAAGAAAGCAATAGCAACAAACTAAACGATCAAGTGCTAAGCTAACGGAATGGGTCAAGTCAATCACATTATTCTCCTAATGATGTGATCCCGTTAATCAAATGACAACTCATGTCTATGGTTAGGAAACATAACCATCTTCGATCAACGAGCTAGTCAAGTAGAGGCATACTAGTGACATATTGTTTGTCTATGTATTCACACATGTATTATGTTTCCGGTTAATACAATTCTAGCATGAATAACAAACATTTATCATGATATAAGGAAATAAATAATAACTTTATTATTGCCTCCAGGGAATATTTCCTTCAGTCTCCCACTTGCACTAGAGTCAATAATCTAGTTCACATCGCCATGTGATTTAACATCAATAGTTCATATTACCATGTGATTAACACCCATAGTTCACATCGTCATGTGACCAACACCCAAAGGGTTTACTAGAGTCAATAATCTAGTTCACATCGCTATGTGATTAATACCCAAAGAGTACTAAGGTGTGATCATGTTTTGCTTGTGAGGGAAGTTTAGTCAACGGGTCTGCCACATTCAGATCCGTATGTATTATGCAAATTTCTATGTCAACAATGCTCTGCACGTAGCTACTCTAGCTAATTGCTCCCACTTTCAATATGTATCCAGACTGAGACTTTGAGTCATCTAGATCAGTGTCAAAACTTGCATCGACGTAACCCTTTACGACGAACCTTTTGTCACCTCCATAATCGAGAAACATATCCTTATTCCACTAAGGATAATTTTGACCAATGTCCAGTGATCTACTCCTACATCACTATTGTACTTCCTTGCCAAACACAGGGCAGGGTATACAATAGGTCTGGTACACAGCATGGCATACTTTATAGAACCTATGGCTGAGGCATAGGGAATGACTTTCATTCTCTCTCTATCTTCTGCCGTGGTCGGGTTTTGAGTCTTACTCAACTTCACACCTTGTAACAAAGGCAAGAACTCCTTCTTTGACTGTTCCATTTTGAACTACCTCAAAATCTTGTCAAGGTATGTACTCATTGAAAAACTTATCAAGCGTCTTGATCTATCTCTATAGATCTTGATGCTCAATATGTAAGCAGCTTCACCGAGGTATTTCTTTGAAAAACTCCTTTCAAACATTCCTTTATGCTTTGCAGAATAATTCTACATTATCTCCGATCAACAATATGTCATTCACATATACTTATCAGAAATGCTGTAGTGCTCCCACTCACTTTCTTGTAAATATAGGCTTCACGGCAAGTCTGTATAAAACTATATGCTTTGATCAACTTATCAAAGCGTATATTCCAACTCCGAGATGCTTGCACCAGTCCATAGATGGATCGCTGGAGCTTGCATATTTTGTTAGTACCTTTAGGATTGACAAAACCTTCTGGTTGCATCATATACAACTCTTCTTTAATGAATCCATTCAGGAATGCAATTTTGTTTATCCATTTGCTAGATTTCATAAAATGCGGCAATTGCTAACATGATTCGGACAGACTTAAGCATAGATACGAGTGAGAAACTCTCATCATAGTCAACACCTTGAACTTGTCGAAAACCTTTTTGCGACAATTCTAGCTTTGTAGATAGTAACACTACTATCAGCGTCCGTCTTCCTCTTGAAGACCCTTTAATCTCAATGGCTCGCTGATCAATGGGCAAGTCAATCAAAGTCCATATTTTGTTCTCATACATGGATCTCATCTCAGATTTCATGGCCTCAAGCCATTTTGCAGAATCTGGGCTCATCATCGCTTCCTCATAGATCGTAGGCTCGTCATGGTCAAGTAACATGACCTCCAGAACAGGATTACCATACCACTCTGATGCGGATCTTAGTCTGGTTTACCTACGAGGTTCGGTAGTAACTTGATCTGAAGTTACATGATCATCATCATTAGCTTCCTCACTAATTAGTGTAGTAGTCAAAGGAACAGATTTCTGTGATGAACTACTTTCCAATAAGGGAGCAGGTACAGTTACCTCATCAAGTTCTACTTTCCTCCCACTCACTTCTTTCGAGAGAAACTCCTCTAGAAAGGATCCATTCTCAGCAATGAATATCTTGCCTTCGGATCTGTGATCGAAGGTGTACCCAACATTTTCTTTTGGGTATCCTATGAAGATGCACTTCTCCGATTTGGGTTTGAGCTTATCAGGTTGAAACTTTTTCACATAAGCATTGCAACCTCAAACTTTAAGAAACGACAGCTTAGGTTTCTTGCCAAACCATAGTTCATACGGTGTCGTCTCAACGGATTTAGATGGTGCCCTATTTAATGTGAATGTAGCTGTCTCTAATGCATAACCCCAAAACGATAGTGGTAAATCGGTAAGAGACATCATAGATCACACCATATCTAATAAAGTACGGTTACGATGTTCGGACACACCATTACACTGTGGTGTTCCAGGTGGCGTGAGTAGTGAAACTATTTCACATTGTTTTAACTGAAGGCCAAACTCGTAACTCAAATATTTTACTTCTGCGATCATATCATAGAAACTTTTATTTTTGTTACGATGATTCTCCACTTCACTCTGAAATTCTTTGAAATTTTCAAATGTTTCAGACTTGTGTTTCATCAAGTAGATATACTCATATCTGCTCAAATCATCTGTGAATATCAGAAAATAATGATACCTGTCGCGAGCCTCAGTATTCATCGGACCACATACATCAGTATGTATGATTTCCAACAAATCTGTTGCTCGCTCCATCGTTCCGGAGAACGGAGTCTTAGTCATCTTGCCCATGATGGATGGTTCGCAAGCATCAACTGATTCATAATCAAGTGATTCCAAAAGTCCATCAGCATGGATTTTCTTCATGCGCTTTACACCAATATGACCTAACCGCAGTGCCACAAACAAGTTGCACTATCATTATTAACTTTGCATCTGGCTTCAATATTATAAAAATGTGTATCACCACGATCGAGATCCAACAAACCATTTTCATTGGGTGTATGACCATAGAAGGTTTTATTCATGTAAACACAAACCATTTTCATTGGGTGTATGACCATAGAAGGTTTTATTCATGTAAACAGAACAACAATTATTCACTAACTTACATGAATAACCGTATTGCAATAAACATGATCCAATCATATTCATGCTCAATGCAAACACTAAATAACATTTATTTTAGGTTTAACACTAATCCCGAAAGTATAGGGAGTGTGCGATGATGATCATATCAATCTTGGAACCATTTCCAATACACATCGTCACTTCACCCTTAACTAGTCTCAGTTCATTCTGCAACTCCCGTTTCGAGTTACTATTCTTAGCAACTAAACTAGTATCAAATACTAAGGGGTTGCTATAAACATTAGTAAAGTACACATCAATAACATGTATATCAAATATACCTATGTTTACTTTGCCATCCTTCTTATCCGCCAATTACTTGGGGTAGTTCCGCTTCCAATGACCAGTCCCTTTGCAGTAGAAGCACTCAGTTTCAGGCTTAGGTCCAGACTTGGGTTTTTTCACTTGAGCAGCAACTTGTTTGCCGTTCTTCTTGAAGTTCCCCTTTCTTCCCTTTGTCCCTTTACTTGAAACTAGTGGTTTTACCATCAACACTTGATGCTTTTCTTGATTTCTACCTTCGTCGATTTCAACATCACGAAGAGCTTGGGAATCGTTTCCGTTATCCCTTGCATATTATAGTTCATGACGAAGTTCTACTAACTTGGTGATGGTGACTAGAGAATTCTGTCAATCACTATTTTATCTGGAAGATTAACTCCCACTTGATTCAAGCGATTGTAGTACCCAGACAATCTGAGCACATGCTCACTGCTTGAGCTATTCTCCTCCATCTTTTAGCTATAGAATTGTTGGAGACTTCATATCTCTCAACTCGGGTATTTACTTGAAATGTTAACTTCAACTCCTGGAACATCTCATATGGTCCATGACGTTCAAAACGTCTTTGAAGTCCCGATTCTAAGCCGTTTAAGCATGGTGCACTAAACTATCAAGTAGTCATCATATTGAGCTAGCCAAACGTTCATAACATCTGCATCTGCTCCTGCAATAGGTTTGTCACCTAGCGGTGCATCAAGGACATAATTCTTCTGTGCAGCAATGAGGATAAACCTCAGACCATGGATCCAATCTGCATCATTGCTACTAACATCTTTCAACTTAGTTTTCTCTAGGAACATATCAAAAAACAGGGGATCTAAACGCGAGCTATTGATCTATAACATAGATATGCTAATACTACCAGGACTAAGTTCATGATAAATTTAACTTCAATTAATCATATTACTTAAGAACTCCCACTTAGAAAGACATCCCTCTAATCTTCGAAGTGATCACGTGATCCAAATCAACTAAACCATAACCGATCATCACGTGAAATGGAGTAGTTTTCAATGGTGAACATCATTATGTTGATCATATCTACTATATGATTCACGCTCGACCTTTCGGTCTCAGTGTTCCGAGGCCATATCTGCATATGCTAGGCTCGTCAAGTTTAACCTGAGTATTCTGCATGTGCAAAACTGGCTTGCACCCGTTGTAGATGGACATAGAGCTTATCACACCTGATCATCACGTGGTGTCTGGGCACGACGAACTTTGGCAATGGTGCATACTCAAGGAGAACACTTTTTATCTTGAAATTTAGTGAGAGATCATCTTATAATGCTACCATCAATCAAAGCAAGATAAGATGCATAAAAGATAAACATCACATGCAATCAAAATATGTGACATGATATGGCCATCATTATCTTGTGCCTTTGATCTCCATCTCCAAAGCATCATCATGATTTCCATCGTCACCGACATGACACCATGATCTCCATCATCTTGATCTATATCAATGTGTCATCACATGGTCATCTCGCCAACTATTGCTCTTGCAACTATTGCTATCGCATAGCGATAAAGTAAAGCAATTATTTGGCGCTTGCATCTTATGCAATAAAGAGACAACCATAAGGCTTCTGCCAGTTGCCGATAACTTCAACAAAACATGACCATCTTATACAACAACTTATATCGCATCACGTCTTGACCATATCACATCACAACATGCCCTGCAAAAACAAGTTAGACGTCCTCTACTTTGTTGTTGCAAGTTTTACGTGGCTGCTACGGGCTTAGCAAGAACCGTTCTTACCTACGCATCAAAACCACAACGATAGTTTGTCAAGTTGGTGCTGTTTTAAACTTCTCAAGGACCGGGCGTAGCCACACTCGGTTCAACTAAAGTTGGAGAAACTGACACCCGCTAGTCACCTGTGTGCATAGCAAGGCGGTAAAACCAGTCCCGCGTAAGTGTACGCGTAATGTCGGTCCGGGCCGCTTCATCCAACAATACTGCCGAACCAAAGTGTGACATGCTGGTAAGCAGTATGACTTATATCGCGCACAACTCACTTGTGTTCTACTCGTGCATATTACATCAACGCATAAAACCTGGCTCGGATACCACTGTTGGGGAACGTAGTAATTTCAAAAAAATTCCTAAGCACACGCAAGATCATGGTGATGCATAGCAACGAGAGGGGAGAGTGTTGTCTACGTACACTCGTAGACCGAAAGCAGAAGCGTTGGCACAACGCGGTTGATGTAGTCGTACGTCTTCACGATCCGACCGATCCAAGTACCGAACGCATGACACCTCCGAGTTCAGCACACGTTCAGCTCGATGATGTCCTGCGAACTCCAATCCAGTAGAGCTTCACGGGAGAGTTCCGTCATCACGACGGCATGGTGACGATGATGATGTTCTACCGTCGTAGGGCTTCGCCTAAGCACCGCTACGATATGATCGAGGTGGATTATGGTGGAAGGGGGCACCGCACACGGCTAAGAGATCAAGAGATCAATTGTTGTGTCTTTGTGGTGCCCCCTGGCCACGTATATAAAGGAGTGGAGGAGGAGGGGCCGGCCAAGAGGAGGAGGCGCACCCAAGGAGGGGCAATCCTACTCCAAGTAGGTTTTGCCCCCCTTTCCTATTCCAACTAGGAGAAGGGGGAAGGAGGAGGTGGAGAGAAGGAAGGAGAAGGGGGGTCGCGCCCCCTTCCCTTTCCCAATTTGGATTGGGGCAAGGGGGGCTGCGCGCCACCTCCTGCCTCCTCTCCTCTTCCACTACTTTGGGCCCATGAGGCCCAATAACCCCCACGGAGGGGTTCCGGTAACCCCCCGGTACTCCGATATATATCCGATGACCCCCGGAACCATTCCGGTGTCCGAATATAGTCGTCCAATATATCAATCTTCATGTCTCGACCATTTTGAGACTCCTCGTCATGTCCATGATCACATCCGGGACTCCGAAAAACCTTCGGTACATCAAAACTCATAAACTCATAATATAACCGACATCGAAACGTTAAGCGTGCGGACCCTACGGGTTCGAGAACTATGTAGACATGACCGAGACATGTCTCCGGTCAATAGCCAATAGCGGAACCTGGATGCTCATATTGCTCCCACATATTCTACGAAGATCTTTATCGGTCAGATTGCATAACAACATACGTTGTTCCCTTTGTCATCGGTATGTTACTTGCCCGAGATTCGATCGTCGGTATCTCAATACCTAGTTCAATCTCGTTACTGGAAAGTCTCTTTACTCGTTCCGTAATACATCATTCTGCAACTAACTCATTTAGTTTCAATGCTTGCAAGGCTTAAGTGATGTGCATTACCGAGAAGGCCCAGAGATACCTCTCCGACAATCGGAGTGACAAATCCTAATCTCGAAATACGCCAACCCAACAAGTACCTTCGGAGACACCTGTAGAGCACCTTTATAATCACCTAGTTACATTGTGACGTTTGGTAGCACACAAAGTGTTCCTTCGGTAAATGGGAGTTGCATAATCTCATAGTCATAGGAACATGTATAAGTTATGAAGAAAGCAATAGCAACAAACTAAACGATCAAGTGCTAAGCTAATGGAATGGGTCAAGTCAATCACATCATTCTCCTAATGATGTGATCCCGTTAATCAAATGACAACTCATGTCTATGGTTAGGAAACATAACCATCTTCGATCAACGAGCTAGTCAAGTAGAGGCATACTAGTGACATACTATTTGTCTATGTATTCACACATGTATTATGTTTCCGGTTAATACAATTCTAGCATGAATAATAAACATTTATCATGATATAAGGAAATAAATAATAACTTTATTATTGCCTCTAGGGCATATTTCCTTCAAGCATGGCGCGTGTCAGTGGCCCAACATAAACTACCTCAGGTTGCAGGAATGCTGCCAAGTCAGCACGAGAAGGCAGCATGGCAACAAAAAGGCATCCTTCGACCAATCAGGGACAAGGGCGTGTCACCTCCAGGCCACCTCGGATCAAGCAACCGAACCACAGGTTCGTGGGCCCAGAGTGGGTGAGCTCTACATAAGGAGCGAGGCGCGACTGGATCGGCGTCCAGTTGGATCAAGAAAACGGCATGGCACGGCACGACTCTTCTTTTGCTTTGTTCTTATCTCGCGAGAGAAATATGAAACATGATCAAATGTGATGGGGGCGTACTTTTAGTGAAGAGAGGAATTTTTAGATCAATGGGGCACATGATAAGATGTAGCATGTGTGAATGTGTAGTTGACGTTTTGGCAGAGCTTAGAGAGGGTATGTGTACGTATTCGAGAGAGGTATGGATAGAGGGGCAGGGGGTGCTATGGGAGAGAGATATCACAAGAAATGAGAGAGGTCTAAAGAGAGAGACGAATAGGATGTCTCGGCGAGAGATGGCCTTGAGTGTGTCTATGCAAGGGAGAAGGGAAGAGAGACATGAGCAGAAATAGTGTGTGCGGTGTGTGTGTGTGTGTTTGTTGGTATGTGCGGGTGTGAGGAGATAGCGAGACCTAGGGGAGGGTGTGTGATAGTGTGGGGTATGGTGGGCCGAGGTGAGGCCCCTATGTCGGTTCCATCCTACGCCACATTGGTCGGCCTGTGACGCATTACACGGAGACCCGTGGACAACGAGTGAAGTCTCAAATAAACCTTATGGTTGTAGACGCCGTCGCAAATGAACCCCCACATCCAAATCCCGGAAGTCTGTACCCCAACCTCTCCGATCTCGGTTGTTTTGAGGCTTCTGTGCGTGTCCAAACGCTGGAATTCATACGTGGCGCAGGAAAGAGTAGGAACTGGCTGAGTCAGCTTCTGTAGGTGGGGTCTTAGGCTAAAACATGGTCGAGCCGGACCAAGTTGCTTGCTCCCCCCGTCTTCCACTTGCCTCTTCCTCTCCCGCGACGCCTCAGTTCCTCTTCTTCCACGGCGGCGACGGCGACGAGCGGATGATCGCGGCAGCGGGCGACAACCACACTAATAGAAAGAAGCAAGGTACGCCCGATCTGTTTCCCCTCTGTATTGTCAGGTTTTTTCTTCCTTTCTGGATCGGTTAGGTTTAGGATTTTTGAAGGGTGAAGCCATGAAAATTTGGGGCCCTAATCGGTCGATTTGCTGGTGATTTCTGTTGTCAAGTGTAGTAATCATTTTGCCCATCTTGCAATGTAGGTTCTTTCTGTTGAATCCATGGACCCGGCTGAGATTTTGAATGTCAGATTTCATATATGGGGGCAATTTGTTCATATTAGTCCTTCTCTAGACTATGTTGGGGGGATGTGGCCTACTCTCATATTGGAAGGGACAAGCTTTCCTTGCCATACGTGAAAGGATTTCTTGCAGATCATATGGCAGTTAAGGAAAGCATGAACATTTTTCTTTCTTATGCCTAGTAGAGAGTTGGTTAATGGGCTCATGTTTCTGTATGATGATGCTGGGTGCATGAGAATGTCAGATCATACAACTGATGGTGGATTCGTAGATAAGTACAATGGGGAAGAGGATGGAGAAGGAAAGGAGGGCAGTTCAAGTGGGTCTGATTTTGAGGATGAAATTAAGGATACATGGATAGTGGAAGTGAAGAATATATGCCTATCATCATGAGTGTTGAAGAAGTGCAATTGGAACATGTGGATGCAGAAGAAGAAATATTTGAGCAAGTGTTTGTCCCCAATGACACTGGTGTTATTACTGCGGTCATAAGCAGCCCAATGAAGAGGATTTCTCAAGGGTGCAATCCTTCTCAGAGTTCACAGGTGATCAATCATTCCCAGCCTTCAACACATATTGCACTAGCAGTGCAAGCAAGGCATACAACAACAGCTATAGGAGCAGAGCATGTTGCAGCAGCTCAAGGAGCAGAAAAGTGCAGCAGCAGAGCATGCAGCAGCTCAAGGAGCAGGAAATGCAGCAGCAGAGCAAGGAGCAGAGCATGCAGTAGCAGAGCAAGGGGCAGAGCTAGCAAAGGAATTGTCTGACTCAGATGATTCAGAGGACAATGAATATGTCCCACACACTGATGACAGTGGAAAGGAATCAGAGGTAGTAGAGCTGAGAAAGCATGCAAGACAGTTCAGGAAAAACATGAAAGATTCTAGGAAATGGGCTACTTCAGATGCATCAGGGGCTATGCCTATTGATTTAATTGTAAATGTTGAGGAGGTAGTAGAAGAAATGGAATTTGACTCTTTTGATGAAGATTACTCCTATGATGGAGATGAACAGGGGAACATGGTTGGGAGGAAGAGCAGATACCCAAAATTTAACTCTAAAACTGATATCCCACATTTCAGTTTAGGGATGGTTTTCAGGAGCAAAAATCAGTTTTTGAAAGCTGTTAAGAGATATGGTCTTGCTACAAAAAGAAGCATCAGATTTGTGAAGTCTGAGGAGAATAGGGTTAGATCCAAATGTGCATGGCCTGGCTGTCCATGGCTTGTATATGGAGCAAAAACAAGCAGGTGATCAAGGTTTCAAATAATAACATATGAGGAAGAGCATCACTGTGCACAAAACAGAGAAAACATGCTTGTTTCTGCAAAGGTCATAGCAGAAAAATATGAGCATTGCATTCTGGCCAATCCTATGTGGAAGATTGATAGTATTAAAGCCACTATACTGCAAGATATGTTTGTTGATGTATCCACTTCCAAGTGTAAGGCAACAAAAAAGATTGTTATGGATAAGCTTTTGTCTGGTATGAAGAGTGAGTACACAAAATATTTGACTGCCAGCTAGAGTTGCTTAGGAGTAAACCTGGAAGTATAGTAGTTGTTTGCTTGGACCCAACAGAAATGGAAGTGAATGTTTTCCAGCAGCTCTATGTTTGCTACAATGCTTTGAAGCAAGGGTTTAAAGCTGGGTGCAGGAAGGTGATAGGGCTAGATGGGTGCTTTTTCAAAGGAGCATGCCAGGGTGAATTACTTGCTGCAATTGCTAGGGATGCAAACAACCAAATGTACCCCGCAGCTTGGCCAGTTGTTGAAAAGGAGACTACAGAAACATGGAAATGGTTCATTGTGTTGCTAATTAAGGATTTAGATATAAATGATCAAGGAGCTAGGTGGGTTTTCATATCTGACCAGCAAAAGGTAAACATTGTTGTTGTATGCTTTGTTATTTGTTGCTCCTGCAATTGTTATATTTGTTGTTGTTGCAACTATTATATTTGTTATGTGCTGCAAAATTGTTATATTTGTTGTTGTATGCTATGTTATTTGTTAGGATAGGGGTTGTTGACATGGTTAGGGTAGGGGTTGTGACAAGGTTAGGGTAGGGGTTGTTGACAAGGTTAGGGTAGGGGTTGTCGACAAGGTTAGGGTAGGGGTTGTCGACACGGTTAGGGTAGGGCTTGTGACAGGGTTAAGGTAGGGCTTGTGACAGGGTTAGGGTAGCGGTTGTGACAAGGTTAGGGTAGGGGTTGTCGACATGGTTAGGGTAGGGGTTGTCGACAAGGTTAGTGTAGGGGCTGTCGACACGGTTAGGGTAGGGGTTGTCGACAAGGTTAGTGTAGGGGTTGTTGACACGGTTAGTGTAGGGGTTGCCTTTTATTAATTAAAACATGCTTACTATTAATTCAAAATTGCTTCTGTTAATTCATATATGCCTTTTATTAATTCAAACTTGCTACTGTTAATTCAAACATGCCTTTTATTAATTCAAACATGCTTTGTATTAATTCAAACTTGCTCCTGTTAATTCAACCATGCCTTTTATTAATTCAAACTTGCTTCTGTTAATTCAACCATGCCTTTTATTAATTCAAACTTGCTTCTGTTAATTCAACCATGCCTTTTATTAATTCAAACTTGATTCTGTTAATTCAAACTTGCTTGTATTAATGCAAAACTGCCTTTTGTAGGGATCAATTAATAGCATGATGGATTACTTGCCTAGGGCACAACATAGGATGTGTGCTAGGCACATTTATGCCAATTGGAGAAAGAAGCATAGAGATCATGAACTACAGAAAAGGTTCTGGGCAATTGCCAAGTCTTCTAACAGAGAGGATTTCAACTATAACAAGGCCAAGCTTGCTCAAACAATACTAGGAAAACGGCTATAGCTAATATAGGCATTAATGGCGCACCATGTATGTGGTGCGCCACTGCTATATAGCAGTGGCGCACCTGATACAGCTATGCCATTAATGTCCACATTACTAATGGCGCACCTGGTCTGTGGTGCGCCATTACTAGTTTTGAAAAATAAAATAAAAAAACATGTTAGTAGTGGCGCACCAATGGATAGTGCGCCATTACTAGTTAAAACTAGTAATGGCGCACCACATGATACGTCTCCAACGTATCTATAATTTTTGATTGCTCCATGCTATATTATCTACTGTTTTGGACATTATTGGGCTTTATTATCCATTTTTATATTATTTTTGGGACTAACCTATTAACCGGAGGCCCAGCCCAGAATTGTTGTTTTTCGCCTGTTTTAGGGTTTCGAAGAAAAGGAATATCAAACGGAGTCCAAACGGAATGAAACCTTCGGAAACATGATTTTCTCATCAGATAAGATCCAGGAGACTTGGACCCTCCGTCAAGAAAGCCACGAGGTGGTCACGAGGGTGGAGGGTGCGCCCCCGAGGGCGCGCCCCCTGCCTCGTGGGCCCCTCGAAGCTCCACCGAGGTACTTCTTCCTCCTATATATATCCACGTACCGCCAAACGATCAGATACGAAGCCAAAAACCTAATTCCACCGCCGCAACTTTCTGTATCCACAAGATCCCATCTTGGGGGCTGTTCCGGAGCTCCGCCGAAGGGGGCATCGATCACGGAGGGCTTCTACATCATCATCCAAGCCCCTCCGATGAAGTGTGAGTAGTTTATTTCAGACCTATGGGTCCATAGTTAGTAGCTAGATGGCTTCTTCTCTCTTTTTGGATCTCAATACAATATTCTCCTCCTCTCTCGTGGAGATCTATTCGATGTAATCTTCTTTTTGTGGTGTGTTTGTTGAGACCGACAAATTGTGGGTTTATGATCAAGTCTATCTATGAATAATATTTGAATCTTCTCTGAATTATTTTATGTATGATTGGTTATCTTTGCAAGTCTCTTCGAATTATTAGTTTGGTTTGGCCTACTAGATTGGTTGTTCTTGCCATGGGAGAAGTGCTTAGCTTTGGGTTCGATCTTGCGGTGTCCTTTCCCAATGACAGAAGGGGCAGCAAGGCACGTATTGTATCGTTGCCATCGAGGATAACAAGATGGTTTTTTTTATCATATTGCATGAAACTATCCCTCTACATCATGTCATCTTGCTTAAGGCGTTACTCTGTTTTTAACTTAATACTCTAGATGCATGCTGGATAGCGGTCGATGAGTGGAGTAATAGTCGTAGATGCAGGCAGGAGTCGGTCTATTTGTCTCGGACGTGATGCCTATATACATGATCATACCTAGATACTCTCATAACTATGCTCAATTCTGTCAATTGATCAACAGTAATTTGTTCACACACCGTAGAATACTTATGCTCTTGAGAGAAACCACTAGTGAAACCTATGGCCCCCGGCTCTCTTTCTCATCATATCAATCTCCATCACTTTATTATTGCTTTGCTTTTTTACTTTGCCTTTTACTTTTCACTTTGCATCTCTATACCAAAAATACTAAAAATATTATTTATCATCTCTATCAAATCTCACTTTCGTAAGTGACCGTGAAGGGATTGACAACCCCTAAGCGCGTTGGTTGCGTTGAGCTATTGTTTTTGTGTAGGTACGAGGGACTCGTGTGTAGCCTCCTACTAGATTGATACCTTGGTTCTCAAAAACTGAGGGAAATACTTACGCTACTTTGCTGCATCATCCTCTCCTCTTCGGGGAAATCCAACGCAGTGCTCAAGAGGTAGCAAGAAGAATTTCTAGCGCCGTTGCCGGGGAGTCTGCGCAAAAGTCAACATACCAAGTACCCATCACAATCCCTATCTCCCGCATTACATTATTTGCCATTTGCCTCTCGTTTTCCTCTCCCCCCAATTCACCCTTGCTGTTTTATTCGCCCTCTCTTTCTCTATCCTCCCTCTCTTTCTCTATTTGCCTCCTTTTGCTGGATTGCCTTTTTGTTTGCTTGTGTGTTAGTTTTCTTGTTTGTCATGATGGCTCAAGATAATACTAAATTGTGTGACTTCACCAATACCAACAACAATGATTTCCTTAGCACTCCGATTGCTCCTCTTACCGATGCTGAATCTTGTGAAATTAATACTGCTTTGCTGAATCTTGTCATGAAAGATCCGTTCTCCGGCCTTCCTAGTGAATATGCCGCTACCCATCTAAATAGCTTCGTTGATTTGTGTGACATGCAAAAGAAGAAAGATGTCGATAATGATATTGTTAAATTGAAGTTATTTCCTTTTTCGCTTAGAGATCGTGCTAAAGCTTGGTTTTCATCTTTGCCTAAAAATAGTATTGATTCATGGAACAAGTGCAAAGATGCTTTTATCTCTAAGTATTTTCCTCCCGCTAAGATCATCTCTCTTAGAAACAATATTATGAATTTTAAGCAACTTGATCATGAACATGTTGCACAAGCTTGGGAGAGAATGAAATTAATGATATGTAATTGCCCTACTCATGGTTTAAATTTGTGGATGATTATACAAAAAATTTATGCTGGATTGAATTTTGCTTCTAGAAATCTTTTAGATTCGGCCACGGGAGGCACTTTTATGGAAATCACTTTAGGATAAGCTACTAAACTCCTAGATAATATTATGGTTAATTATTCTCAATGGCATACTGAAATATCTACTAAAAAGGTGCATGCGATGGAAGAAATTAATGTTTTGAGTGGAAAGATGGATGAACTTATGAAATTATTTGCTAATAAGAGTGTTTCTTCTAATCCTAATGATGTGCCCTTATCTACTTTGATTGAGAATAATAATGAATCTATGGATGTGAATTTTGTTGGTAGGAACAATTTTGGTAACAACGTGTATAGAGGAAATTTCAATCCTAGGCCTTATCCTAGTAATCCCTCTAACAATTATGGTAATTCCTACAACAATTCTTATGGAAATTATAATAAGATGCCCTCTGATTTTGAATCTAATATTAAAGAATTTATTTCTTCACAAAAGAATTTTAATGCTATGATTGAAGAAAAATTGCTTAAGATTGATGATTTGGCTAGGAACGTTGATAGAATTGCTCTTGATGTTGATTCTTTGAAACTTAGATCTATTCCACCTAAGCATGATATCAATGAGTCTCTCAAAGCCATGAGAATTTCCATTGATGAGTGCAAAGAAAGAACCGCTAGGATGCGTGCTAAGAAAGATGCCTTTATAAAAGTGTGTTCTTCTAGTTCCTATGAAAATAATGATGAAGATCTAAAAGTTATTGATGTGTCCCCTATTAAATCTTTGTTTTTCAATATGAATCTTGATAATGATGGGACTGAATATGATCCACCTTTACCTAGAAGGCGTTCCAAGAATTCTGAATTTTTTGATCTTGATGCTAAATTTGATAAAAGTGGGATTGAAGAAATTAAAACCCTAGATGATGCTAAACCCACTATATTGGATTTCAAGGAATTTAACTATGAAAATTTGTCTTTGATTGATTGTATTTCCTTGTTGCAATCCGTGCTAAATTCTCCTCACGCTTATAGTCAAAATAAAGCGTTTACTAAACATATCGTTGATGCCTTGATGCAATCTTATGAAGAAAAACTTGAGTTGAAAGTTTCTATCCCTGGAAAACTTTATGATGAGTGGGAACCTACTATTAAAATTAAGATTAAAGATTATGAGTTTTATGCTTTGTATGATTTGGGTGCTAGTGTCTCTACTATTCCCAAAACTTTGTGTGATTTGCTAGATTTCCGTGATTTTGATGATTGCTCTCTAAACTTGCATCTTGCGGATTCCACTATTAAGAAACCTATGGGAATAATTAATGATGTTCTTATTGTTGCAAATAGGAATTATGTGCCCGTCGATTTTATCGTTCTTGATATAGATTGCAATCCTTCTTGCCCTATTATTCTCGGTAGACCTTTCCTTAGAACGGTTGGTGCAATTATTGATATGAAGGAAGGGAATATTAGATTCCAATTTCCATTAAAAAGGGCATGGAACACTTCCCTAGAAATAAAATAAAATTACCATATGAATCTATCATGAGAGCCACTTATGGATTGCCTACCAAAGATGGCAATACCTAGATCTATTCTTGCTTGTTATGCCTAGCTAGGGGCGTTAAACGATAGCGCTTGTTGGGAGGCAACCCAATTTTATTTTTATTCCTTGCTTTTTGCTCATGTTTAGTAATAAATAATTTATCTAGCCTCTGTTTTGGTTGTGTTTTTTGTGTTTAATTAGTGTTTGTGCCAAGTAGAACCGTTGGGAAGACTTGGGGAAAGTCTTGTTGAACTTGCTGTAAAAAACAGAAACTTTAGCGCTCACGAGAACTGCCGTAATTTTTATTTTGAGAGTGCTATTTAGTTAATTATTTTTGCAGATGATTCATAGATAAATTCCTCACGTCCAGCAATTTATTTTAGAATTTTTGGGGTTCCAGATCTTGCACTAGCTACAGATTACTATAGACAGTTCTGTTTTTGACAGATTCTGTTTTTCGTGTGTTGTTTGCTTATTTTAATGAATCTATGACTAGTAAAATAGTTTATGAACCATATAGAAGTTGGAATACGGTAGGTTTAACATACATATAAATAAATAATGAGTTCATTACAGTACCTTGAAGTGGTCTTTTGTTTTCTTTCGCTAACGGAGCTCACGAGATTTTCTACTTTAAGTTTTGTGTTGTGAAGTTTTCAAGTTTTGGGTAAAGATTTGATGGATTATGGAACAAGGAGTGGCAAGAGCCTAAGCTTGGGGATGCCCATGGCACCCCCAAGATAATCTAAGGACACCTAAAAGCCAAAGCTTGGGGATGCCCCGGAAGGCATCCCCTCTTTCGTCTACTTCTATCGGTAACTTTACTTGGAGCTATATTTTTATTCACCACATGATATGTGTTTTGCTTGGACCGTCTTTTATGATTTGAGTCTTTGCTTATTAGTTTACCACAATCATCCTTGCTGTACACACCTTTTGAGAGAGTCATACATAATTTGGAATTTGATAGAATAATCTATGTGCTTTACTTATATCTTTTGAGTTATATAATTTTGCTCTAGTGCTTCAGTTATATCTTTTAGAGCACGGTGGTGGATTTTTTTATAGAAACTATTGATCTCCAATGCTTCACTTAGATTATTTTGAGAGTCTTAATAGCATGGTAATTTGCTTAATAATAAATATGCTTGGTATTCAAGATTTGTAAAACCTTCTTTTGAGTGCGTTGAATACTAAGAAAAAATTGATGCTTGATAATTGTTTTGAGATATGAGGATGGTGATATTAGAGTCATGCTAGTTGAGTAGTTGTGAATTTGAGAAATGCTTGTGTTAAAGTTTGTGATTCCCGTAGCATGCACGTATGGTGAACCGTTATGTGATGAAGTCGGAGCATGATTTATTTATTGATTGTCTTCCTTATGAGTGGCGGTCAGGGACGAGCGATGGTCTTTTCCTACCAATCTATCCCCCTAGGAGCATGCGCGTAATACTTTGCTTTGATAACTTCTAGATTTTTGCAATAAGTATATGAGTTCTTCATGACTAATGTTGAGTCCATGGATTATACGCACTTTCCTTCCTTCCACCATTGCTAGCCTCTCTAATACCGCACACTTTTCGCTGGTATCATACACCTACCAAATACCTTCCTCAAAACAGCCACCATACCTACCTATCATGGAATTTCCATAGCCATTCCGAGATATATTGCCATGCAACTTTCCACCGTTCCGTTCATTATGACACGCTCCATCATTGTCATATTGCTAGCATGATCATGTAGTTGACATCGTATTTGTGGAAAAGCCACCGTTCATAATTCTTTCATACATGTCACTCTTGATTCATTGCATATCCCGGTACACCACCGGGGGCATTCATATAGAGTCATATTTTGTTCTAAGTATTGAGTTGTAATTGTTGAGTTGTAAGAAAAATAAAAAGTGTGATGATCATCATTTTAGAGCATTGTCCCAAGTGAGGAAAGGATGATGGAGACTATGATTCCCCCACAAGTCGGGATGAGACTCCGGACGAAAAAAAGAGGCCATAAAAAAGGAGAAGGCCCCAAAAAAATGAGAGAAAAAGAGAGAAGGGACAATGTTACTATCCTTTTACCACACTTGTGCTTCAAAGTAGCACCATGATCATCATAGTAGAGAGTCTCTCATGTTATCACTTTCATATACTAGTGGGAATTTTTCATTATAGAACTTGGCTTGTATATTCCAATGATGGGCTTCCTCAAAATGCCCTAGGTCTTCGTGAGCAAGCGAGTTGGATGCACACCCACTTAGTTTCTTTTGTTGAGCTTTCATATACTTATAGCTCTAGTGCATCCGTTGCATGGCAATCCCTACTCACTCACATTGATATCTATTGATGGGCATCTCCATAGCCCGTTGATACACCTAGTTGATGTGAGACTATCTTCTCCCTTTTTGTCTTCTCCACAACCACCATTCTATTCCACATATAGTGCTATATCCATGGCTCACGCTCATGTATTGTGTGAAGATCGAAAAAGTTTTGAAAATGTCAAAAGTATGAAACAATTGCTTGGCTTGTCATCGGGGTTGTGCATGATTTAAATACTTTGTGTGGTGAAGATAGAGCATAGCCAGACTATATGATTTTGTAGGGATAGCTTTCTTTGGCCATGTTATTTTGAGAAGACATAATTGCTTTGTTAGTATGCTTGAAGCATTATCATTTTTATGTCAATATGAACTTTTGTCTTGAATCTTTTGAATCTGAATATTCATACCACAATTAAGAAGATTTACATTGAAATTATGCCAAGTAGCACTCCGCATCAAAAATTCTGTTTTTATCATTTACCTACTCGAGGACGAGCAGGAATTAAGCTTGGGGATGCTTGATACGTCTCCAACATATCTATAAATTTTGATTGATCCATGCTATATTATCTACTGTTTTGGACATTATTGGGCTTTATTATCCACTTTTATATTATTTTTGGGACTAACCTATTAACCGGAGGCCCAGCCCAGAATTGTTGTTTTTTGCCTGTTTTAGGGTTTCGAAGAAAAGGAATATCAAACGGAGTCCAAACGGAATGAAACCTTTGGAAACGTGATTTTCTCATTAGATAAGATCCAGGAGACTTGGACCCTCCGTCAAGAAAGCCACGAGCCGGTCAAGAGGGTGGAGGGTGCGCCCCCCTGCCTCGTGGGCCCCTCGAAGCTCCACCGACGTACTTCTTCCTCCTATATATATCTATGTACCCCCAAACGATCAGATACGGAGCCAAAAACCTAATTCCACCGCCGCAACTTTCTGTATCCACGAGATCCCATCTTGGGGCCTGTTCCGAAGCTCCGCCGGAGGGGGCATCGATCACGGAGGGCTTCTACATCATCATCCAAGCCCCTCCGATGAAGTGTGAGTAGTTTATTTCAGACCTACGGGTCCATAGTTAGTAGCTAGATGGCTTCTTCTCTCTTTTTGGATCTCAATACAATGTTCTCCCCCTCTCTCGTGGAGATCTATTCAATGTAATATTCTCTTTGCGGTGTGTTTGTTGAGACCGATGAATTGTGGGTTTATGATCAAGTCTATCTATGAATAATATTTGAATCTTCTCTGAATTCTTTTATGTATGATTGGTTATCTTTGCAAGTCTCTTTGAATTATCAGTTTGGTTTGGCCTACTAGATTGGTTGTTCTTGCCATGGGAGAAGTGCTTAGCTTTGGGTTCGATCTTACGGTGTCCTTTCCCAGTGATAGAAGGGGCAGCAAGGCACATATTGTATCGTTGCCATCAAGGATAACAAGATGGTTTTTTTTATCATATTGCATGAAACTATCCCTCTACATCATGTCATCTTGCTTAAGGCGTTACTCTGTTTTTAACTTAATACTCTAGATGCATGTTGGATAGCGGTCGATGAGTGGAGTAATAGTAGTAGATGCAGGCAGGAGTCGGTCTATTTGTCTTGGACGTGATGCCTATATACATGATCATACATAGATATTCTCATAACTATGCTCAATTCTGTCAATTGCTCAACAGTAATTTGTTCACCCACCGTAGAATACTTATGCTCTTGAGAGAAGCCACTAGTGAAACGTATGGCCCCCGGGTCTCTTTCTCATCATATCAATCTCCATCACTTTATTATTGCTTTGCTTTTACTTTGCCTTTTACTTTTCACTTTGCATCTCTATACCAAAAATACCAAAAATATTATTTATCATCTCTATCAGATCTCACTTTCGTAAGTGACCGTGAAGGGATTGACAACCCCTAAGCGCGTTGGTTGCGTTGAGCTATTGTTTTTGTGTAGGTACGAGGGACTCGTGCGTAGCCTCCTACTGGATTAATACCTTGGTTCTCAAAAACTGAGGGAAATACTTACACCACTTTGCTGCATCATCCTCTCCTCTTCAGGGAAATCCAATGCAGTGCTCAAGAGGTAGCACCACACACCAGGTGCGCCATTAGTAACCCTGGTTACTAATGGCGCATTCTTAGGTGGTGCGCCATTGGCAACCTGGGAGCAGCTAGATATTTTGGACAGCCACCTACCACACTCACTTTCCCCACTTCATTCTCTCAACTCTACCAAGCTTGGTCTCGGCTGCCTCCTCCTCCTCACCTCATTTGCACCATAGATTCACCCAAATTAAGTGGTTAAATTTCCTTTTTTGATAGGTAAGTAAGGGGAAAGCTTTCTTTATGTTCTAGATCAACTTTTTTCTCCCTCCAACAACGTACACACTTTTTATGGCCTAGATCTACGTATGTTTGTGGTGTTGCATATGTTTGTGTTTGCAGGTACCGATATTTGAAATGCGATAGTTGCCAATATTTTGCCGGAATGTTGATTCATTTCCGTTTCGGCGAGAATTTGGCACTATGCATTCTTTTTGGTCCTATTTTTAGGCAAAGTCATGCCAAATTTTTTTGGTTGTAAAATATCGTTTTGCTCTACCCCGTAGGCGACCATGGTCCGCACGATGACCGAAGGCATCGTGAATAGGTTTTTGAGCTCTGCGAAGGCCGAGATGCTTCAAAAGAACGAGACGGAGATAAGATGTTCGTGTCGAAGATGCAAGCTGAAGAGCCTTATGGACCCGGATTCCGTACAGGTGCGGGACCACCTGCTCTTGCGTGGTTTCATGGATGGCTATCGGTGGCAAGGTGATGAAGATGATTATGAATTCGTCCATGGGGGCCGGGCAAGAAATGAGGAAGGGCAGCAAGACAACCGCGGCGAGGGCGGGCGAGAAGACGAAGAATCTCTAGGACATGATCACGAAGTAGATGCAGTACACAGTCATCATGTAGAAGATGTTGGACACGATGATGAGGAAGATCAAGACGAAGGGCATGATCATGAAGATGCCGGAGAAGACGACGATGGACCATCAATGGGCTGGGTGCAGGACCCTCATATTCAAGAGCTGCTTCTCAAGCAGACGAGTAACGCAAGAGCTGCCGCCTGAGAGAAAGCCAAGCTGTATCAACTGGAGATAGACGCGGTTACTCCATTGTATGAAGGATGCAGGCCCAAGGATACCCGCCTGAAAGTAACGCTCATGGCTCTGGAGATGAAGGTAAAACACAAAATGACTGATGCATGCTTCGACGAGAACATGTCATTCTGGCACAAACGTCTTCCCAAGGGGAACAAGTGCCCGACCAATTTTGAGGAGGCGAAGAAAATCATGTTTCCTCTAGATTTACCGCACGTGAAATACCATGTCTGCATGAACAATTGCATCATTTATCGGGACGAGCACGCGGAGTCTACCATATGTCCGGTGTGCGGCGTCACTCGATACAGGAAGAGGAAGAAAGCTCCTCGAAAAGTGGTGTGGTACTTTCCGATCACTCCTCGTCTGCAGCGGTATTTTGCGGACCCTAAGTTAGAAAAGCTCCTACGTTGGCACGCGGATAGGGAGGTGAAGAAGCGAGAAGATGACGGAAATGATCCGGAGATAAATAAAAATACAAGATGCTGAGTCACCCTAAGGATGCGAGCCAGTGGCAAGCGTTGAACTTCGAACACCCAGAATTTGGGGACGATCCAAGGAACATCATGCTGGGCGCGAGCACCGATGGAGTCAATCCGTTTGGCAGCCAGAGAAGCACACATAGCACCTGGCCTGTGTTTGTGTGGATGTACAACCTTCCCCCCTGGTTGTGCATGAAGAGGAAGTACATTCACATGAGCATGCCAATTGAAGGGCTGAAACAACCAGGGAACAACATCAATCTGTATCTGGGGCTGCTGAAAAAGGAGCTAGACACGCTGTGGAAAACGCCAGCCAATACATGGGACGCCGCAGAGAAAGAATATTTCCCTATGAGAGCCGCACTACTCACGACAGTGCACGGCTATCTCGGTTACGGATATGTCGCGGTGCAGGTGGTCCACATATTTTGTGCATGCGTCAGGTGCATGGATGACGCAACGTATCGCCAGCTAGATAGAGATCTCGGGTCTTCGAAAACCGTGTTCATGGGACATCGAAGGTGGCTTTGCGACGATGACTCATGGAGAAAACGCAAGGATCTGTTCGATGGTGAAACCGAACCCCGAAGACGCCCGCGTATGAGGAGCGGCGAGGAAATAGACGAGCTGTTGAAAAATTGGAAAGGTTGCCCACCGCCGGGAAAGAAGCGAAAGGCGCCAGAGCAGGGAAAGAAGCGAAAGGCGCAAGAGCCGCTGCTGAAGGTATGGAAAACGAGGTCTGTTTTCTGGGATTTACCGTACTGAAGATCCTCAGTGTGCCTCACAGCCTTGATGTCATGCATATCATGAAGAACGTGTGCGAGAGTCTGCTTGGTACCCTGCTCAACATGCCAGAGAGGACCAAAGATGGGCCAAAAGCAAGGGCAGACTTGAAATCAATGGGCATCAGGGAGGAGCTTCACGCAAATGATGATGATTACGATGATGATGAGGCGAAGGACACAGAAAGTCGTCGCAAAGACAAAAAGGCCAAGAAGATCGGAAATGACTGCCCTCCCGCGTGTTCATTCTAAGTCTGGAGAAGATCGAGCAGTTTTTCACCTGCCTCGTAGGAGTAAAACTTCCTTACGATTACGCAGGGAAGATAAGCAGATACCTAGACTCAGCGAAGCAGAAGTTCAACGGGATGAAGTCTCACGGCTGTCACGTGCTGATGACACAGATACTTCCAGTTGCAATCCATGGGATCATGGACGCGCACGTCCGTGAAATGCTATTTGGCCTATGCAACTTTTTCGACGTCATCTCTTGGAAGTCGGTTGGCGTGAGGCAACTCAGAAGGCTACAGGAAGAGATTGTGGTGATACTATGCAAGCTTGAGATGTACTTCTTGCCCGCATTCTTCGACGTTATGGTGCATCTGCTGGTCCATATCGTGGAGGATATCATCCAACTCGGGCCGACGTTCCTGCACAACATGATGCCGTTCGAAAGTATGAATGGTGTCATCAAAGGATACGTTCACAACATGTCACGTCCAGAGGGAAGCATAGCCAGGGGCTTTCTGACCGAAGAGTGCATCTCCTACTGCACGAATTATCTAGGCATCGAGAACCCCGTTGGTCTGCCCGTCAACAGGCACCTCGACAGGCTCGCTGGATGGGGTCACCGCGAGGGGCGCCGCGAAATGCATGTCGACTTCGAGGGTCGACTCGCCAACTTTGAAAGAGTAAACCTAGTCGCGCTACAACACATAGACGTGGTCGATCCTTGGGTGGTAGAGCACAAAACCTTTATTGAGAAGACATACAATGACCGAGGCCAACAGAGGACGGACGGAGATATAATCAAAGAGCACAACTCATGTTTCACGTGTTGGTTCAAGGAGAAGCTTCTGTCATACCCTTTACATGAGGATTCTTCCGCGGAAGAAAAACTCATATTCGCCTTATCACAGGGCGCCGAGAACAACCTGATGACCTATGAGGCGTACGATATCAATGACTACACATTCTACACCGAGGACACGGACATGAAGAGCGATGGTTATCAGAACTCCGGGGTAACGATGGAATCCTATGCCGGTAATGACAAGGACAGATACTACAGAAGGATCGAGGAGATTTGGGAGCTGAGCTACGCTGGAGAGAAGGTCCCGATGTTTCATGCCAGATGGGCCAAAAGCGTCCTAAAAGAAGACCGGTATTTCACCACCATGGTTATACCCGAAGCCAAATCCAAGATCGCGGGCTCAAACGTCACCGCGAAAAATGAGCCATGGGTACTGGCTTCCCAAGTGGACCAATGCTTCTTCATTACCGACCCGTCAAAGCCCAATCGTGTTGTCGTGAGGAGAGCTAAAAGGAAGATCATCGGAATGGATGGAGTCACCAATGAGCAAGACTTCGACAAGTACAGCAACCCGAAGATGGAACATGACGACGACGATGAAGTACCATACACCACAAGAAGAAGCAGGACCACCCTACCTAAAGGACGTCCGTTCAAGAGAAGAACTCCATTTGCGAAAAATAAGGGCAAGAAGATTGTGAAAAGATAGCTAAGATTGAATCACGACATGTCGACCGCGTGTGTGTGTGTCAGTGGAAAGCTCAATTATTACATGCAACTAAATTATTACATTTCTCAATTGTATTTCGACATATGGAAATGGCATTTCTTCTGTTCTAGTCCTCTATCCAGTAACCTCTTTTGTTCAAAACAGTGGGGATTAATGTTTTCTTTTGGTATTTTAATTGTTTTTATTTATGTTTATTCTGGTAAAATAAAAAAAGTTAGTAATGGCGCACCAGGAGAAGGTGCGCCATTGCTATCAAGGTATTTATGGCGCACCCCTAGGAGGTGCGCCATTGATATACCAATTTTTATTTATGTTTATTCTGGTATTTTATTTTTCAGTGTTCCTTTTCCTGCTTAAATTTGCAAACATTTTTTGAAAATGCAAACATTTTTCTAACTCACAAAAAGTATTGAATTTGTTAATATTCTTTGAACTCATGAATATTTTTAAATTTCATGGGCACTTTTTGAATTCATGAATATTTTTTCAAATTTGATGATATTTTTTCATATTCATAAATGTTTTGCAATGCAAGTATTTTAAAATTAGTAATAACTACTTATATCGTAACATTTTAAAATTTATGCTCATTTTCTAAAAAATTATTACATGCAACTAAAAATCCAAAAAAAAGTTAGTAATGGCACACCAGGTGCGCCATTGCTATCACGGTGCTTATGGCGCACCCCTAGTAGGCGCGCCATTGGTATATGTATGTTTATGGCGCACCCCTAAAAGGTGCGCCACTGCTAACCCTCCCCCCACTCCACTTGCCCTCTCCCTCTGGCCTCTCTCCCTCCCTCGCCAGATCCACCTCGCCCCAAACCTAACCCGACGCCGTCCGCCCGCGCCCGCTCCACCGCCGCCGTCTGCCCGCGCCCGCTCCATCGCCGCCGCCCTGCCTCCTCGGCCCCCCTCCCCACTTGCCCCCTCGCGCTTCCCCTTGCCCTCTCCGCCCTCTCTTCTCCCCTAGAGCCCAGAAAGCCTCGCCGCCGTCGCCCCGTCCCGGACAACCACCTCTGCACATCGGTCGCCGGCTGCGGGGAGACACCAGCGCTTCTTCTCGCTCAGGACGCCACTGCTCGTCTAGGTAATCCTCGATTTTCTCTTCTCTTCCCTTCCCTTCCCTTCCCTTCCCTTTGATTTGCTCATGTGCTTTGGCTTTCTTTGCTCACACAGGTGCACGCGTCAGATGCCACCACCCTTCGATTTGCTGGCGTGGCACAAGCAGCTCTACCTGCACATCTGGTTTGGTCTCTTAGACTAGGTATAATCCCATCCCCCTCTCCTCTGCCCTGCTCTTTCTCTTGCTTGAGAAGTTTGCTTCTGTAGTTTTGCTTGAGAAGATTAATTTGGAGCATCAGTAAAAACTGTTGGAGTATGTCTGTTTCCCAGTGTTGTTTGGAGCAGCAGCAGGATCCTTCTTGTACTCCTAACATAGCAGGTTGCTTGTACTTCATGTTTGACAGTCTGAGTACTTGTTGTTGAAGGTTGCTTGTACTTCATGTTTGAGCAGTGAACATGACATGTTAATTTTAGATATGATGTTGTTTACACATTTCAGATATGAAACTGTTTGGACATTTGTAAAATCCAGTGCTTGTGTATCTGCTGTTTGGATTAAGAATTATGAATAGCACATCCTAGGACATGAATTAGAATTATGAACATGACATCCTAGGACCTAGGACATGACTAAACCATTTCTGAGTAAATTTCCAACAAATACACAATAAATTTGCAAACTTACAGTGATAGGGGTAGGAGTTAATGTGTTGCTTTGTGCTACAAAGTTTGTGGTCACGAGTAGGAGTAGATGAACATTTTGTGGTTCTGCTAGGACTTGCTCCAGATTTTTTAACCCTAGGATTTATTTTCTTTTAGTTCTTTTCTTACAGAAAATTTACTGAAAATTCAAAAACTTGGAGTAACCTGTGGACTGTACTTTTGTGATCTTCTACTCCTGAATTTTCCTACTGATGACTGTACTTTACTTATGTTAAACCTGTTGAAATCAGCTGAAGATCTTCTACTCCTGAATTTTCTTACTCGACCTGAAGATGAGGATCAACATGATAGTATGTTTAGATCTTCACTGTTGACAAATGCAGTCAACTAAAAATAATCACAGTTTAGTGCTTCCAATGTCGTTTCTGCTGTGATCTTCACTCGATCATTTCTGCTATGATCTGCTGTGATCTTCACTATTGATTATTTTCCTACTGATTTCTGCTGTGATCTTCACTATTGATTATTTCAATACTAGCAACTATTATTAGGCTTGATCAGTTTAGTGCTACAAATGGTGTTACTCTGAAAATGTCTAGTGTATGACTGTATGCTAATTGTACTTGTTATCCATCTCTCCATTCTCTTGCCAGAAGTCATTTCTTACATGAGATGAAGTTGAGACATGCTTGTTCATACCCCTTTCTCCTAAAATGTTGATTAATTTCTGTTTCGGTTGAGAATGCGGCACTCCTAGGTCAAGAAAATTAGCAAAGGTCATGCCCAATTTTCTTGACCTAGAAGGTGCCCGATTCTCAACCGAAACAAAAATTAATCAGCATGTATCTTGACATCAACCAACTTTCTGGACACATCCCTCGACAACTAGGTTATCTTGAGAACTTAGAGGAGTTGTGGCTTTGCTACAACACACTAATAGGTTCCATCCCAAACTGCCTAGGAAATTTGACCAAACTCACAACCTTCGATCTTGAGTGCGGCCAACTTTCTGGACACATCCCTCGAGAACTAGGTTATCTTGAGAACTTAGAAGTTGTTTGTTTGCTACAACACACTAACAGGTTCCATACCAAATAGCATAGGCAATTTGACCAAACTTACAGCCTTGTATCTTTGCAGCAACCAACTTTCTGGACACATCCCTCAAGAACTAGGTTACCTTGAGAACGTGGACTTGGACCTTAGCAACAACACACTAATAGGTTCCATCCCAAAACACCTAGGCAATATCACAAACATCTCTCAATTGTTCCTTGACAATAACCAACTTTTTGGCAACATTCCTCAAGAATTAGGTTATTTGGTCAACTTAGAGATCTTGTTCCTTGACAATAACCAACTTTTTGACCAAATTTTTTTCCTATTTAGAGCGAACATGGCCAACAACGACGAGGCCGGCGGTTCGGGCAAGCAATTCTGGGAGCTGTCCCAGGAGATGGAGGAAGAACCTCACCGCTATGAGGACGCCGCGGAAGACACCAATCCCGACTACACAACCCCTAGTGGCATCGGGGATGACACCACTGATGGTGTCACCGAGGATGCCACCATTGATGATGGCAGCGCACGCACATATGGCAGCCAACCGAAGAGGCAATGGAAGGACCGGCGTCCGAACATGCTCGACACCGTCTAGGAGGAATTTACTGAAGTGTCCTCCAGTGGGCATCCAACGACGCCCAAAGAATTAGTCAGTGGGTACGCGGGACAACTCGGGTGCATTCTCCGGAGCACCGTCTCGATCAACATCGAGAACCTAAGGCATCGTGACCGAGGTAATTTGCGCAACCTCCTCTTCACGAAGCTGCACAAACGATACAAGTTCCCCGGTGACTTCGCAAACACACGCCTCTCAGGGAATAAAGTGAACAGTGCCGCCCTCACGAAGATGAGCACGACCCAGGCTACTTGGAGAGCAGCGGTGAAGACAAGGATTCTAAGAGGTGATAGTTATGAGAAGATCAAGGGGACAAATCCTTCGATCAGCGAAGCTGACTACCTGGAATTCAAGATCAAGTGCGAGAGCAACGCAACTGCGGAATCAAGTCAGTGGGGGAAAGATATGCGGGACTTGAACTTAGGGGTCCACAAACTCGATCCCGGCGGTTACAGAGTGGCAGAACCTATATGGGACAAGGAGGATGCGGAGCGTGCTGAGCAAGGCCTACCACCCCTCTTTGATAAATACCGTGACAAGCAGACCAGGAACTATGTCAGGGCCCGGTACAAGGTGGACCCGGTAACAAAGGAGCTTACCACGGATCCGAAGACCAAGGCGCTTGAGCTTGTTCTGGTAAGGAATACACCCCCGCGTAATTAGCTCCATATGGTTGCATTCTAATTAATGAAGCTAAATTTCTAAATTGTTCATGTTCCTTCCGCAGGACATTGAAAGTAGTAGCACGGGGTCGTCTCAGAGCTCCCCTTGGGACACCACTTTAAATAGGGAGTTGAACGTAATGAAACACAAGGATAAGTTCAATAAGCCGTCGTTAGTTGGTCGTGTGGCCGACAAAGGCTTGTCCACGAAATGGTCGGAATACTATACCGCTGGGTGAAAGGAGAGAAAGACCAGCTCGTTAAGCCAGGAGCGCGAGGTTCAAGAACTCAAGGCACAAGTGGCGCAGATTCCGGAGATAGTCGAAGAGCAAGTGCGAGACCAAGTGGGAGCGATGATCACTGCCATCATGCCTACCTTGCTTGAGGGTCTGTGGGGGTAGATTGCGGGCGGCCAACAGGGGCTGCCCCCAATTCACAGCTTCACGGGCAGCAACTCGCACAACGCACCGGCAGCGCCATTGGTGTCTCCGGCGGAGGCGGCATTGGTGTCTCCGGCGTCGGCCCTGGCATTGGAGCTTAATGCACCCAGGTGTGGGAAGAATACGCTGGCCGGCACCTCGGTAGCAAGCGGCCCCTCCGTCACTTGCATGCCCGCCGTTGGCGGTGCCTCGACATTAGCCAAGCTCGACGCCATCACGGTAACTAAGCCTCTCGGCCGATGACTTCATCTCCTTGCGTTTGACTGGGCATCCCTGACGCCCTACATGTTTTCGCAGGGCACCACTGACGTTCCATGCACTCTCCTGCACTTCGTGGACGGCGAGTTGATCGATGTCGCCAAGGCCAGAATCGTTCAACCGGGCAACCGCTTGTTCCATGGTAATCCGATGCCACCCACCGTGTATATGGTTCAACTGGTTCTGGTGCTGCGGGGCTGCAATGACTTGTTACCTCCGTATCGACCCCCTGGAGCCGACGAACATGATGTGATGACCCTCAGCCTGCATAAGCTGGTCCATGCTTTGTCCGAAGAGCCAGATTCGTTTGGGGGCGAGGGACACCACCCCACAGACAACACCGCAGTCGTGCCGGCGCCAAGCCATGGCAAGACTACCGCAACGCTACCGTTGTCAGCTGATCCGGGCATGCATATGGCACAGGATCCGGACGACGACGACGGTACATTTACCAACGTCGATAAGTACTTCAACAAACATGGGTACGATGACAAATTCTTGGGGCCTCCTTCTCAAGAACCCAACCCTGCAAAAGACGATCGCGATCTAGCTGGTACCGCGGAGAAACCCAGTTGCAACAGGTGTCGTCTGGCATTCAGTTCTCAGGAGACGCCTCCAGCTGCCGCCTTCACCGAGCCTCAGATAGCCGAGGTGCGAAATATTAGCAACCCCAACACACTCAAGAAGGTGGTCTCTGAGCAGAACTCGGTCCCATTACAGTAGAAGAAGCAGAAGGGATGGAAAAAGAAAGAATAACAAGGGTGCGAGCCAGCCGGCACCGAGTATGATCCATGCTCAGGACGGGCCACCTTCACCTAAGGATATCTCGAGGAGGGTGCATGTGGCGGGTAGGCCGATGCTACCGACTAATCTGCTCAATGCTGCAACCGGTGCTATGCGGAGTCTGCATGAAAGTGTTCTTTCTTTGGAGAAGCGGCGTCTCTCCGAGAATGATGTGGCATACCCGGTTTTCGTGGCCAAGGTGCCAGAGGGCAAGGGCTTTGTCGATAGCACCATCGGGGGTATGATCGTCCTGCGGTTTGATGACATTTTCGCTCAGTATGGAGATGCGGATCATTAGAGACAAGACCCCGGACATCGTGATAGTCGACCCCTTCTACATGTGTGCCAAGATCTTGGGCAGCGCTGGGGACCGGCAAGTCACGAGTTCATACCTCGAAGGCATCATTCTGGCGAACCCAGATAAGGATAACTTCCGCGTGCCTTACTTTCCCGAGTAAGTCATCCCCTCACCGCCCCATAACATATGATTTCTTAGATTTCAATCGTTCTTTTTTTCTAACATTCTGTGTTTTGTGCAGTGACACACATTGCACACTCATCCTCTTAAGCCCGAAATATTCCATGGCCATGTATTTCGACTCGGACCGTCAGTCAAAGAAAGACTACACAAATATCAAGAAAGTTCTTGATGATGCTCTCCCCGACTACGCCAAATCTGGAGGCACCTTCAGGAGGCCAATTTGTAGGTACGACAAGCACGTGTTCACCCATGTAACGACATTCCCCCGCGTCAAGTAGCCACCTGGCGGTCAGAAGGATGCCTACTACGCCCTCCATCACATGCGGGCGATCGTACGGGACCATAATCACATTCTGCTACCAAATAATCTCAAAGATTGGGCCGCAAGCTGGTCGGCAATCCAGGACGTGGAGAACAGACAAGAATTCTTTCGCATCCAGTCGGAGTTTGTGGAAATCATCCATCAAGATGTCCTTCATACCTCGGGGCAGTTCTACCTCAAATAGTCCAACAGTGAAATAGAAACAACGCTACAAATGCAGGCTGACAACGATCGCGATTTCATGACCATCACGAAAGATGGCGGCTTCATCCATGCTCCGGTCCCTGAGTCGAGTCGAAAGTAATGATGATATGTAGTTCTGAAATATCTATTGGCTCATGTTGTAATTAAACTTTAATGAACTTGTATGTCTCTTTGGTTTGGACAGTCGTTCAACTTATATGTAATCGATGCTATTTATTAGTAGGACCATGAATCATGCTATTAATGTGTTGCTTTTCTCTTCCGATCCTTTTGTTGCATACTTATATATTGCTTATGTATTGTCTGTGAATTGCTACTAACGTTTTGTTTGTCTAGTGCATAGAGATGCCATCGTATGTCGTGTATAAGGGTAAGGTTCCCGGAGTCTACGACGACTGGGAGGAGTGTCGGAGACAGGTTCACCGTTTCAGCGGTAACAGTTACAAAGGGTACACCACTAGGGCGGAGGCGGAAGCTAGATACGCGCGCTATCTAGCGGGAGAGAGGAGGGAGCAGAGGAGGAACCAGATGAAGACCAGTTTCATCGCGATGATGCTCATCGTGACCGCGGCTCTCTTCTATGTGATGGTAGTTTAGATATCGACTTGTAATGTGAAGACAAACTCGCTACTCGCGGTCTCGAGACTTGTAATGTTCTAACTTTGTTCTGTATTTTGAATTCGGAGACTAATATGATGAATTGTATTCGGAGACTAATCTTCTATTGTATTCAATAAATCTGCTGTTTATATGTTGTGCTGTTTATATTCTGTGCTGTAATGTATTTTGTAACCTGTACAAATATCAGAAAAGCAAAAAAATCCTAATATTCATAGTAGTGGCGCACCTTGTTGAGCATTAGTGGCGCACCAGGGCTAAATACCAGTGGCGCATTATGGGCCATAGTAATGGCGCACTTGGGGGCATACGTGAAGGTAAATATGCCCCCCTAGGAGGCATAGTAATGGCGCACTGCCTGGTGCGCCACTATTATCTGGTATACTAATGGCGCACCATAGGTGCGCCATTCGTATTTGTTACTAGTGGCGTGGTAATAGTGGTGCATCTATAGTGCACCATCAATGGCCAAAATTGGTGCACCACTAACAGGCCTTTTTCTAGTAGTGAAAAGACTCCTGAAGGTGCAAAGGATATTATGGGGACAGAGCCAAAGCATTAGGCCATATCGTTTTTCCTACCTGGATCAAAGTGTGAATCAGTGGATAACAATCTTTGTGAGTCTTTCAACAATGCTATCATTGAGTCCAAGTTTTACCCCATAATATCATAGCAATAAATGATCAATAAGAAAGTCTTTGCTAGAATTCAGGACCAGAGAAGTAAAAGTGTGAAGTTACATGGCATAGTTTGCCCTAACATTATGAAGAAAATGCATGCCAACATTAAGATGACTCAGTTCTGTGATGTGCTATGGAATGGGAAGGATGGATTTGAGGTAAAGCACGTAAGAGGCGGAGGAAAGAGATACACAATAAACCTTGCCAACAATACATTCTCATGTCAGTATCTTCAGCTGGCAGGCCTTCCTTGCTGCCATGCCATATGTGCCATATACAAGAGTGGTCAGAAAATAGAAGATTTCATTGACCCATGCTACTACATTGATACTTTCAAGAAAATATATGAGCACTGCCTCCAACCCGTGGAGGGTGAAGAAAACTGGCCAGTTTCTCAGAACCCTAGGCCAGTGGAACCTGGATATGTTGCAATGGCTGGAGTTAGGAAAAAAATAATGACAGGAGAAGAGAAGAGGGGGAAGCACCCAAGGGAAAGAAGTTTAGCAAGCATGGAATTCAAATCACATGTGGATGTTGTGGAGTTAAGGGACACAACAAATGATCTTGTAAACAGAATCCAAATAGGAACACAAAAAACAAAGCATATCTTGGGAGGAGAGGGAAAAACAGAGGGCCACAAAGGTACATAATGCAATTGCACAATAATGTAAATGCATTTCATTAGTTGCACTACTTGCAGCAATATGCACTTAATCTTGTTGTTCTTTCTGTTTGCAGCAAGCAGAGACTCATGCCTCCAAGCCAAGGAGGTTGTTTCTAGATCTTCTGCACCAGCTGCAAATTCAGGTTCTGTTGCTCCTTCTAGCTCCCAGCCAAGAACATCAAGCTTCAAACTTCCTAGAGTTGCAAGACAAACAATTGGAAATGATGCACATGGAGGGAGTGCAAATATTGGCAGAGGCAGAGGAGCCAAGAGAGGGAGAGGAACAACTGCAAATGATGCACCTGGAGGGAGCACATCTGCTGGCAGAGGCAGAGGAGCCAAGAGAGGGAGAGCCACCAGGGGGCTTCTCAACTTATTTCAATGCTTCTGGGAAACTACTAAAAAGTACTGAAGTGATGTTATTTTGCATATGTTTGGTCCTTTGAACTAGTTATAATTTGCTTTGGTAGTAGTGAACTAGTGAACTGATGTTATTTTGGATCTCTATGTCCATGTGAACTTGTTACCATGTGTGCTACCTCTTGAGCACTGCGTTTGGTTTCCTTGAAGAGGAAAGGATGATGCAGCAAAGTAGCGTAAGTATTTCCCTCGGTTTTTGAGAACCAAGGTATCAATCCAGTAGGAGGCTACACGCGAGTCCCTTGTACCCGCACAAAACAAATAACTCCTTGCAACCAACGTGATAAGGGATTGTCAATCCCTTCACCGTCACTTATGAGAGTGAGATATGATAGATATGATAGAATTGTCAATCCCTTCAATCCCTTCACCGTCACTAGTGGCTTATCTCAAGAACATAAGTATTTTACGGTGGGTGAATGAATTACTATTGAGCAATTGACAGAATTGAGCATAGTTATGAGAATATCTAGGTATGATCATGTATATAGGCATCACGTCCGAGACAAGTAGACCGACTCCTGCCTGCATCTACTACTATTACTCCACTCATCGACCGCTATCCAGCATGCATCTAGAGTATTAAGTTCATGAAAACAGAGTAATGCCTTAAGCAAAATGACATGATGTAGAGGGATAAATTCATGCAATATGATAAAACCCCATCTTGTTATCCTTGATGGCAACAATACAATACGTGCCTTGCTGCCCCTACTGTCACTGGGAAAGGACACCGCAAGATTGAACCCAAAGCTAAGCACTTCTCCAATTGCAAGAAAGATCAATCTAGTAGGCCAAACCAAACTGATAATTCGAAGAGACTTGCAAAGATAACCAATCATACATAAAAGAATTCGGAGAAGATTCAAATATTGTTCATAGATAATCTTGATCATAAACCCACAATTCATCGGTCTCAACAAACACCCCGCAAAAACAAGATTACATCGAATAGATCTCCACAAGAGAGGGGGAGAACATTGTATTGAGATCCAAAAAGAGAGAAGAAGCCATCTAGATAATAACTATGGACCCGAAGGTCTGAGGTAAACTACTCACACTTCATCGAAGAGGCTATGGTGTTGATGTAGAAGCCCTCCGTGATGGATGCCCCCTTCGGCGGAGCTCTAAAACAGGCCCCAAGATGGGATCTCGTGGATACAGAAAGTTGCGGCGGTGGAATTAGGTTTTTGGCTCCGTATCTGATCGTTTGAGGGTACACATGTATATATAGGAGGAAGAAGTACGTCGGTGGAGGAACAGGGGCCCCACGAGGGTGGAGGGCGCTCCTGGGGGTAGGCGCACCCCCTACCTCATGGCCTCCCTGTTGGTTGCTTGACGTAGGGTCCAAGTCTCCTAGATCATGTTCGGCGTGAAAATCACGTTCCCGAAGGTTTCATTTCGTTTGGACTCCGTTTGATATTATTTTTCTTCGAAACCCTAAAATAGGCAAAAAAAAGCAATTCTGTGCTGGGCCTCCGGTTAATAGGTTAGTCCCAAAAATAATATAAAAGTGGATAATAAAGCCCAATAATTTCCAAAACAGTAGATAAAATAGCATGGAGCAATCAAAAATTATAGATACGTTGGAGACGTATCAAGCATCCCCAAGCTTAATTCCTGCTCGTCCTCAAGCAGGTAATTGATAGAAAAGATAATTTTTGATGTGAAGTGCTACTTGGCATAATTTTAATGTAATTATTCTTAATTGTGGTATGAATATTCAGATCCGAAAGATTCAAGATAAAAGTTTAATATTGACATAAAAATAATAATACTTCAAGCATACTAACAAAGCAATCATGTCTTCCCAAAATAACATGGCCAAAGAAAGTTATCCCTACAAAATCATATAGTCTGGCTATGCTCTATCTTCACCACACAAAATATTTAAATCACGCACAACCCCGATGACAAGCCAAGCAATTGTTTCATACTTTTGACATTCTCAAACTTTTTCAATCTTCACGCAATACATGAGCGTGAGCCATGGATATAACACTATATGTGGAATAGAATGGTGGTTGTGGAGAAGACAAAAAAGGGAGAAGATAATCTCACATCAACTAGGCGTATCAACGGGCTATGGAGATGCCCATCAATAGATATCAATGTGAGTGAGTAGGGATTGCCATGCAACTGATGCACTAGAGCTATAAGTATATGAAAGCTCAACAAAAGAAACTAAGTGGGTGTGCATCCAACTTGCTTGCTCATGAAGACCTAGGGCATTTTGAGGAAGCCCATCATTGGAATATACAAGCCAAGTTCTATAATGAAAAATTCCCACTAGTATATGAAAGTGACAAAATGAGAGACTCTCTATCATGAATATCATGGTGCTACTTTGAAGCACAAGTGTGGTAAAAGGATAGTAACATTGTCCCTTCTCTCTTTTTCTCTTATTTTTTATTTGGTCATTTTCTCTTTTTTATGGCCTCTTTTCTCTTTTTTTTTGTCCGGAGTCTCATCCCGACTTATGGGGGAATCATAGTCTCCGTCATCCTTTCCTCACTGGGACAATGCTCTAATAATGATGATCATCACACTTTTATTTTCTTACAACTCAACAATTACAACTCGATACTTAGAACAAAATATGACTCTATATGAATGCCTCCAGCGGTATACCGGGATATGCAATGAATCAAGAGTTACATGTATGAAAGAATTATGAATGGTGGCTTTGACACAAATACGATGTCAACTACATGATCATAGCAATATGACAATGATGGAGCGTGTCAAATAAACAGAATGGTGGAAAGTTGCATGGCAATACATCTCGGAATGGCTATGGAAATGCCATAATAGGTAGTATGGTGGCTGTTTTGAGTAAGGTATATGGTGGGTGTATGATACCAGCGAAAGGTGTGCGGTATTAGAGAGGCTAGCAATGGTGGGAGGAAGAAAAGTGCGTATAATCCATGGACTCAACATTAGTCATAAAGAACTCATATACTTATTGCAAAAATCTACAAGTTATCAAAGCAAAGTATTACGCGCATGCTCCTAGGGGGATAGATTGGTAGGAAAATACCATTGCTCGTCCCCGACCGCCACTCATAAGGAAGACAATCAAAAAATAAATCATGCTCCGACTTCATCATATAACGGTTCACCATACGTGCATGATACGGGAATCACAAACTTTAACACAAGTATTTCTCAAATCCACAACTACTCAACTAGCACAACTTTAATATCACCATCTTCATATCTCAAAACAATTATCAAGCATCAAACTTCTCATAGCATTCAACACACTCATAAGAAAGTTTTTACTATTCTTGAATACCAAGGATATTAGGATTATTTAAACAAATTACCATGCTATTTGAGAATCTAAAAATAATATAAGTGAAGCATGATATATCAATAGTTTCTATAAAACAAATCCACCACCATGCTCTAAAAGATATAAGTGAAGTACTAGAGCAAAACTATATAACTCAAATGATATAAGCGAAGCACATAGAGTATTGTAACAAATTCCAAGTCATGTATGGCTCTCTCAAAAGGTGTGTACATCAAGGATAATTGTGGTAAACTAAAAAGCAAAGACTCAAATCATACAAGACGCTCCAAGCAAAATACATATCATGTGGTGAATAAAAATATAGCTCCAAGTAAAGTTACCAATAGAAGTAGACGAAAGAGGGGATGCCTTCCGGGGCATCCCCAAGCTTTGGCTTTTAGGTGTCCTTAGATTATCTTGGGGGTTCCATGTGCATCCCCAAGCTTAGGCTCTTGCCACTCGTTGTTCCATAATCCATCAAATCTTTACCCAAAACTTGAAAACTTCACAACACAAAACTTAAAGTAGAAAATCCCGTGAGCTCCATTAGCGAAAGAAAACAAAAGACCACTTCAAGGTACTGTAATGAACTCATTATTTATTTATATTGGTGTTAAACCTACTGTATTCCAACTTCTCTATGGTTTATAAATTATTTTACTAGCCATAGATTCATCAAAATAAGCAAACAACACACGAAAAACAGAATCTGTCAAAAACAGAATAGTCTGTAGTAATCTGTAGCTAGCGCAAGATATGGAACCCCAAAAATTCTAAAATAAATTGCTGGACGTGAGGAATTTATCTATTAATTTTCTTCAAAAATAATTAACTAAATATCACTTTCCAAATAAAAATGGCAGCAGTTCTCGTGAGTGCTAAAGTTTCTGTTTTTCACAGCAAGATTAACAAGACTTTCCCCAAGTCTTCCCAACGGTTCTACTTGGCACAAACACTAATTAAACACAAAAAACACAACCAAAACAGAGGCTAGATATATTATTTATTACTAAACAGGATCAAAAAGCAAGTAATAAAAATAAAACTGGGTTGCCTCCCAACAAGCGCTATCGTTTAACGCCCCTAGCTAGGCATAAAAAGCGAGGATAGATCTAGGTATTGCCATCTTTGCTTGGCAATTCATAAGGGGCTCTCGTAATAGATTCATAAGGTAATTTAGTTTTATTTCTAGGAAAGTGTTCCATGCCTTTTCTTAGCGGAAATTGGAATCTAATATTTCCTTCCTTCATATCAATAATTGCACCAATCGTTCTAAGGAAAGGTCTACCAAGAATAATAGGACATGAAGGATTGCAATCTATGTCAAGAACAATAAAATCTACGGGCACATAATTCCTATTTGCAACAATAAGAACATCATTAATTCTTCCCATAGGTTTCTTAATAGTGGAATCCGCAAGGTGCAAGTTTAGAGAGCAATCATTAAAATCACGGAAACCTAACAAATCACACAAAGTCTTTGGAATCGTGGAAACACTAGCACCCAAATCACACAAAGCATAGAATTCATGATCTTTAATTTTAATTTTAATAGTTGGTTCCCACTCATCATAAAGTTTTCTAGGGATAGAAACTTCCAACTCAAGTTTTTCTTCATAAGATCGCATCAAGGCATCAACAATATGTTTAGTAAACGCCTTATTTTGACTATAAGCATGAGGAGAATTTAGCATGGATTGCAACAAGAAAATACAATCAATCAAAGAGAAATTTTCATAATTAAATTCCTTAAAATCCAAAATAGTGGGTTTAGCAACATCTAGGGTTTTAATTTCTTCAATACCACTTTCATCAAATTTAGCATCAAGATCTAAAAACTCCGAATTTTTGGAACGCCTTCTAGGTAAAGGTGGATCATATTCAGTACCATCATTATCAAGATTCATATTGCAAAACAGAGATTTAATAGGGGACACATCAATAACTTTTAGATGTTCATCTTTATTTTCATAGGAACTAGAAGAACACGCTCTTATAAATGCATCTTTATTAGCACGCATCCTAGCGGTTCTTTCTTTGCACTCATCAATGGAAATTCTCATGGCTTTGAGAGACTCATTAATATCATGCTTAGGAGGAATAGATCTAAGTTTCAAAGAATCAACATCAAGAGAAATTCTATCAACGTTCCTAGCCAACTCATCAATCTTAAGCAATTGTTCTTCGATCAAAGCATTGAAATTCTTTTGCGAAGTAATAAATTCTTTAATATTAGATTCAAAATCAGAGGGCATCTTATTATAATTTCCATAAGAATTGTTGTATGAATTACCATAATTATTAGAGGGATTACTAGGATACGGCCTAGGATTAAAGTTTCCTCTATACGCGTTGTTACCAAAATTGTTCCTACCAACAAAATTCACATCCATAGATTCATTATTATTCTCAATCAAAGTAGACAAGGGCATATCATTAGGATCAGAAGAAACACTCTTACTAGCAAATAATTTCATAAGTTCATCCATCTTTCCACTCAAAACGTTAATTTCTTCTATCGCATGCACCTTTTTATTAGTAGATCTTTCAGTATGCCATTGAGAATAATTAACCATAATATTATCTAGGAGTTTAGTAGCTTCTCCTAAAGTGATTTCCATAAAAGTGCCTCCCGCGGCCGAATCTAAAAGATTTCTAGAAGCAAAATTCAATCCGGCATAATTTTTTTGTATAATCATCCACAAATTCAAACCATGAGTAGGGCAACTACGTGTCATTAATTTCATCCTCTCCCAAGCTTGTGCAACATGTTCATGATCAAGTTGCTTAAAATTCATAATATCGTTTCTAAGGGAGATGATCTTAGCGGGAGGAAAATACTTAGAGATAAAAGCATCTTTGTACTTGTTCCAAGAATCAATACTATTTTTAGGCAAAGACGAAAACCAAGCTTTAGCACGATCTCTAAGCGAAAAAGGAAATAGCTTCAATTTAACAATATCATTATCCACATCTTTCTTCTTTTGCATATCACACAAATCAACGAAGCTATTTAGATGGGTAGCGGCATCTTCACTAGGAAGGCCGGAAAACGGATCTTTCATGACAAGATTCAGCAAAGCGGCATTAATTTCACAAGATTCAGCATCGGTAAGAGGAGCAATCAGAGTGATAATAAAATCATTGTTGTTGGTATTGGCAAAGTCACACAATTTAGTGTTATCCTGAGCCATTGTGACAAGCAAGCAATCCAACACACAAGCAAACAAGAAACGGGCAAAAAGAGGTAAATAGAGGAAGAGAGGGAGGATAGAGAGAGAGAGGGCGAATAAAACGGCAAGGGTGAAGTGGGGGAGAGGAAAACGAGAGGCAAATGGCAAAAATGTAATGTGGGAGATAAGGGTATGTGATGGGTACTTGGTGTGTTGACTTTTGCGTAGACTCCCTGGCAACGGCGCCAGAAATCTTCTTTGCTACCCCTTGAGCACTGCGTTGGGTTTCCTTGAAGAGGAAAGGATGATGCAGCAAAGTAGCATAAGTATTTCCCTCAGTTTTTGAGAACCAAGGTATCAATCCAGTAGGAAGCTACACGCGAGTCCCTTGTACCTGCACAAAACAAATAACTCCTCGCAACCAACGCGATAAGGGGTTGTCAATCCCTTCACGGTCACTTACGAGAGTGAGATCTGATAGATATGATAGAATAATATTTTTGGTATTTTTGTGATAAAGATGCAAAGTAAAATAAAAGCAAAGTAAAAAAAGCAAAGGAAATAACTAAGTATTGTAAGATTAATATGATAAAGATAGACCCGGGGCCATAGGTTTCACTAGTGGCTTCTCTCAAGAGCATAAGTATTTTACGATGGGTGAACGAAGTACTGTTGAGCAATTGACAGAATTGAGCATAGTTATGAGAATATCTAGGTATGATCATGTATATAGGCATCACGTCCGAGACAAGTAGACCGACTCCTGCCTGCATCTACTACTATTACTCCACACATCGACCGCTATCCAGCATGCATCTAGAGTATTAAGTTCATAAGAACTGAGTAACGCTTTAAGCAAGATGACATGATGTAGAGGGATAAACTCATGCAATATGATAAAAAAAACCATCTTGTTATCCTCGATGGCAACAATACAGTACGTGCCTTGCTGCCCCTACTGTCACTGGGAAAGGACACCGCAAGATTGAACCCAAAGCTAAGCACTTCTCCCATTGCAAGAAAGATCAATCTAGTAGGCCAAACCAAACTGATAATTCAAAGAGACTTGCAAAGATAACCAATCATACATAAAAGAATTCAGAGAAGATTCAAATATTGTTCATAGATAATCTTGATCATAAACCCACAATTCACCGGTCTCAACAAACACACCGCAAAAAGAAGATTACATCGAATAGATCTCCACAAGAGAGGGGGAGAGCATTGTATTGAGATCCAAAAAGAGAGAAGAAGCCATCTAGCTAATAAATATGGACCCGAAGGTCTGAGGTAAACTACTCACACTTCATCGAAGAGGCTATGGTGTTGATGTAGAAGCCCTCCGTGATGGATGCCCCCTCCGGCGGAGCTCCGGAACAGGCCCCAAGATGGGATCTCGTGGATACAGAAAGTTGTGGCGGTGGAATTAGGTTTTTGGCTCCGTATCTGGTCGTTTGAGGGTACGTAGGTATATATAGGAGGAAGAAGTACGTCGGTGGAGCAACAGGGGCCCCACAAGGGTGGAGGGTGCACCTGGGGGGGGGGGGGGGGTAGGCGCGCCCCCCTACCTCGTGGCCTCCCTGTTGGTTGCTTGACGTAGGGTCCAAGTCTCCTGGATCATGTTCAGCGAGAAAATCACGTTCCCGAAGGTTTCATTCCGTTTGGACTCCGTTTGATATTCTTTTTCTTCGAAACCCTAAAATAGGCAAAAAACAGCAATTCTGGGCTGGGCCTCCGGTTAACAGGCTAGTCCCAAAAATAATATAAAAGTGGATAATAAAGCCCAATAATGTCCAAAACAGTAGATAAAATAGCATGGAGCAATCAAAAATTATAGATACGTTGGAGACGTATCAATGTGCTATGCTAAGTACTTGTTATTATGTGCTATGGTTTCTGGCAAAAAATATCACATATGTGTGTGCTGTCCAAAATGAAGTGGAAATATTTCATGTTGTTCTTCCTGCTATATTATCAACAATACATCTTGTTGCTGAAAAAATGACACTTCAAACCTGATACATCGTATATTGCAAAATTGCAAACTGGATTTCATTTCAGACAAATGGAAGTCTTTGCAAACTGAATATCAGTACAATTCATGACATCCATTACACATTTTGTCAAGATCTAGGATTTAAATTCAGTACATTAGTGCTTCACAACCACATAAACTAAGATAAGATCATCCCTATAGATAAACCTGAGAGAAATAGTATGATGCCACAGAATAACATCATCTTTTTACTAGTACATTTCTTACAAACTAATGCTCTAGCACTTGCCACGTTATTTCCTTTATTTTTCTTCTGCAGTTCCTGATACGTCCATCTTGCATCATGCTTTTATATTGATACTTATTGCATTATCGGCTGTTATTACACATTATGTCACAATACTTATGCCTTTTCTCTCTTATTTTACAAGGTTTACATGAAGGGGGAGAATGCCGACAGCTGGAATTCTGGGCTAGAAAAGGAGCAAATATGAGAGACCTATTCTGCACAACTCCAAAAGTCCTGAAACTCCACGAAAGTCAGTTTTGGAATATATTAAAAATATTGGGTGAAGAAAGCACCAGAGGGGGGCCACCCACTATCCACGAGGGTGGAGGGCGCGCCCTACCCCCCTGGGCGCGCCCCTGCCTTGTGGGCCACCTGGAAGCCCCCCGATGCCCATCTTCTGGTATAAGGTGTCTTTTGCCCTGGAAAAAAATCATAAGGAAGCTTTCGGGATGAAGCACCGACGTCTCGAGGCGGAACGTTGGCGGAACCAATCTAGGGCTCTGGCGGAGCTGTTCTGCTGGGGAAACATCCCTCCGGGAGGGGTAAATCGTCACCATCGTCATCACCATCGATCCTCTCATCGGGAGGGGGTCAATCTCCATCAACATATTCACCAGCACCATCTCCTCTCAAACCCTAGTTCATCTCTTGTATCCGATCTTTGTCTCAAAACCTCAGATTGGTACATGTGGGTTGCTAGTAGTGTTGATTACTCCTTGTAGTTGATGCTAGTTGGTTTATTCGGTGGAAGATTATATGTTCAGATCCTTTATGCACATTAATAACCCTCTGATTATGAACATGAATATGATTTGTGAGTAGTTACGTTTGTTCCTGAGGACATGGGAGAAGTCTTGTTATAAGTAGTCATGTGAATTTGGTATTCGTTCGATATTTTTATGAGATGTATGTTGTCTTTCCTCTAGTGGTGTTATGTGAACGTCGACTACATGACACTTCACCACTATTTGGGCCTAGGGGGAGGCATTGGGAAGTAATAAGTATATGATGGGTTGCTAGAGTGACAGAAGCTTAAACCCTAGTTTATGCGTTGCTTCGTAAGGGGCTGATTTGGATGCATATGTTTCATGCTATGGTTAGGTTTACCTTAATTCTTCTTTCGTAGTTGCAGATGCTTGCGATGGGGGGTTAATCATAAGTGGGATGCTTGTCCAAGGAAGGGAAGTACCCAAGCACCGGTACACCCACATATCAAATTATCAAAGTAACAAACACGAATCATATGAGCATGATGAAAACTAGCTTGACGATAATTCGCATGTGTCCTCGGGAGCTCTTTCCTTTATATAAGAGTTTGTCCAGGCTTGTCCTTTGCTACAAAAAGGATTGGTACACCTTGCCGCACCTTGTTTACTTTTGTTACTTGTTACCCGTTACGAATTACCTTATCACAAAACTATCTGTTACCGATAATTTTAGTGCTTGCAGAGAATACCGTACTGAAAACTACTTGTCATTTCCTTCTGCTCCTCGTTGGGTTCGACACTCTTACTTATCGAAAGGACTACGATAGATCCCCTATACTTGTGGGTCATCAAGACTCTTTTTTGGCGCCATTGCTGGGGAGTGAAGCGCCTTTGGTAGGTGGGATTTGGTAAGGGAAAATTTATATAGTGTGCTGAAATTTACTGTCACTTGTTACTATGGAAAATAATCCTTTGAGGGGCTTGTTCGGGGTATCTTCACCCCGACCAGTAGAGCAAAGAGTTGCTCCTCAACCTACTGAACCTACTGAAAATGTTTACTTTGAAATTCCTTCGGGTATGATAGAGAAACTGCTAGCTAATCCTTTTACAGGAGATGGAACATTACATCCTGATATGCACCTAATCTATGTGGATGAAGTTTGTGGATTATTTAAGCTTGCAGGTATGCCCGAGGATGTTATCAAGAAGAAGCTCTTCCCTTTATCTTTTAAGGGAAAGGCATTGACATGGTTTACGCTATGTGATGATATTGGATGATGGAACTACAACCGATTGAAATTGGAATTTCATCAGAAGTTTTATCCTATGCATCTGGTTCATCGTGATCGTAATTATATATATATAATTTTTGGCCTTGCAAAGGAGAAAGTATCGCTCAAGCTTGGGGGAGGATTAATTCAATGTTATATTCATGCCCCAATCATGAGCTCTCAATAGAAATTATTATTCAAAAAATTTATGCTTGGCTTTCTCTCAATAATCGCTCCATGCTCGATACTTCTTGTATTGGTTCTTTTATGATGAAGACTATTGAATTCAGATGGGATTTATTGGAAAGAATTAAACGCAACTATGAAGATTGGGAACTCGACGAAGGTAAGGAGTCAGGTATAACACCTAAGTTTGATTGTGTTAAATCTTTATGGATACCGATGATTTTCGTGAATTTAGCACTAAATATGGACTTGACTCTAAGATAGTAGGTTCTTTCTGTGAATCATTTGCTACTCATGTTGATCTCCCTAAGGAGAAGTGGTTTAAATATCATCCTCCCATTGAAGTAAAAGTAGTTGAACCTATTAAAGTTGAAGAAAAGACTATCACTTATAATGTTGATCCTATTGTTCCTATCGCTTATATTGAGAAACCACCTTTCCCTGTTAGAATAAAGGATCATGCTAAAGCTTCAACTGTGGTTCATGAGAGTAATGCTAGAACACCTACACTCTCTGAGCAAATTAAAGTTGAACCTAGTATTGCTATGGTTAAGGATCTCTTGGTCTATAATATTGAAGGGCATGTTATTTACTTCTGTGATGAAGCTCCTAGAATTGCTAGACCCGATACTAAAAATAAACATAGACCTGTTGTTGGCATGCCTGTTGTTTCTGTTAAAATAGGAGATCACTGTTATCATGGCTTATGTGATATGGGTGCTAGTGTCAGTGCAATATCTTATATTTTATATAAAGAAATTATGCATGATATTGCACCTGCTGAGATAGAAGATATTGATGTTACTATTGAGCTTGCCAATAGATATACTATTTCACCATTTGGGATTCTTAGAGATGTTGAAGTCTTGTGTGGGGAAATTAAATATCCTACTGATTTTCTTGTTCTTGCTTCCCCACAAGATGACTTTTGTCCCATTATATTTGGTAGATCCTTCTTGAATACTGTTAATGCTAAGATAGACTGCGAAAAGGATAGTGCTACTGTTGGTTTAGGGGATATGTCTCATGATTTTAATTTTGAAAAATTTCATAGACAACCCCATGATAGAGAATTGCCTAGTAAAGATGAAATTATTGGTCTTGCTTCTATTGCCGTGCCTCCTAATGATCCTTTAGAACAATATTTGCTAGACCATGAAAATGATATGTTTATGAATGAAAGAAGGGAAATAGATGAAGTATTCTTTAAACAGGGGCCTATTTTGAAACACAACTTGCCTGTTGAAATTCTAGGGGATCCTCCTCCACCCAAGGGTGATCCCGTGTTTGAGCTTAAACCATTACCTGATACTCTTAAATATGCTTATCTTGATGAAAAGAAGATATATCATTATTATTAGTGCTAACCTTTCAGAGCAGGAAGAAGAGAAATTATTGAAAACTCTGAAGAAGCACCATGCTGCTATTGGATATACTCTTGATGATCTTAAGGCATTAGTCCCACTCTATGCCAGCACAAAATAAAATTGGAGAAAGACACTAAATCGGTTGTTGATCACCAACGACGGTTAAATCTTAAGATGAAAGAAGTGGTAAGAAATGAAATACTAAAGCTTCTGGAGGCATGTATAATTTATCCTGTTGTTGATAGTCAGTGGGTAAGTCCTATCCATTGTGTCCCTAAGAAGGGAGGTATTACTGTTGTTCCTAATGATAAAGACGAATTGATCCCACAAAGAATTGTTACAGGTTATAGAATGGTAATTGGTTTCCGCAAATTAAATAAAGCTACTAGAAAGGATCATTACCCTTTACCTTTTATTGCTCAAATGCTAGAAAGATTATCCAAACATACTATTTTTGCTTTCTAGACGGTTATTCTGGTTTCTATCAAATACCTGTGTCGAAGAGGATCAGGAAAAGGTCACTTCTACTTGCCCTTTCGGTACATTTGCTTATAGATGTACGCCTTTTGGTTTATGTAATGCACCCGCTAGCTTTCAAAGATGTATGACTACTATATTCTCTGACTTTTGTGAAAAGATTGTTGAGGTTTTTGTGGATGATTTCTCCGTGTATGGAACTTCTTTTGACGATTGCTTAAGCAACCTTGATCGAGTTTTATAGAGATGTGAAGAAACTAATCTTGTCTTGAATTGGGAGAAGTGCCACTTTATGGTTAATGAAGGTATTGTCCTGGGGCATAAAATTTCTGTAAGAGGTATTGAAGTTGATAAAGCTAAAGTTGATGCTATTGAAAAGATGCCGTGTCCTAAGGACATTAAAGGTATAAGAAGTTTCCTTGGTCATGCCGGTTTTTATAGGAGGTTCATTAAAGACTTCTCAAAAATTTCTAGGCCTCTGACTATTCTCTTACAAAAAGATGTTCCTTTTGTCTTTGATGATGATTGTGTAGAAGCATTTGAAATACTTAAGAAAGCCTTGATTTCTGCACCTATTGTTTAGCCACCTGATTGGAATTTACCCTTTGAAATTATGTGTGATGCTAGTGATTATGTTGTAGGTGTTGTTCTAGGACAAAGAGTTGATAAGAAATTAAATGTTATCCAATATGCTAGTAAAACTCTAGACAGTGCCCAAAGAAATTATGCTACTAATGAAAAAGAATTTTTAGAAGTTGTATTTGCTTGTGATAAGTTCAGACCTTATATTGTTGATTCTAAAGTAACTGTTCACACTGATCATGCTGCTATTAAATACCTTATAGAAAAGAAAGATGCTAAACCTAGACTTATTATATGGGTTCTCTTGCTACAAGAATTTGATTTGCATATTATTGATAGGAAGGGAGATGAGAACCCCGTTGCAGACAACTTGTCTAGGTTAGAAAATGTTCTTGATGACCCACTCCCTATTGATGATAGTTTTCCTGATGAACAATTAGCTGTCATAAATGCTTCTCGTACTGCTCCATGGTATGCTGATTATGCTAATTACATTGTTGCTAAATTTATACCACCTAGTTTCACATACCAACAAAAGAAAAAGTTTTTCTATGATTTAAGACATTACTTCTGGGATGACCCACACCTTTATAAAGAAGGAGTAGATGGTGTTATTATACGTTGTGTACCTGAGCATGAACAGGAACATATCCTACGCAAAGTGTCACTTTGAGGCTTATGGAGGACACCATGTTGGAGATAGAACTACACATAAGGTATTGCAATCCGGTTTTTATTGGCCTACTCTTTTCAAAGATGCTTGTAAGTTTGTCTTGTCTTGTGATGAATGTCAAATAATTGGTAATATTAGTAGATGTCAAGAAATGCCTATGAACTATTCACTTGTTATTGACACATTTGATGTTTGGGGCTTTGATTATATGGGACTGTTTCCTTCCTCTAATGGGTATACACATATTTTAGTTGCTGTTGATTACGTTACTAAGTGGGTAGAAGCTATTCCAACTAGTAGTGATGATCATAACACCTCTATTAAGATGCTTAAAGAAGTTATTTTCCGAGGTTTGGATTCCCTATATACTTAATGACTGATGGCGGTTCACATTTTATTCATGGTGCTTTTTGCAAAATGCTTGCTAAGTATGATGTTAATCATAGAATTGCATCTCCATACCACCCACAGTCTAGTGGTCAAGTAGAACTGAGTAATAGAGAGATTAAATTAATTTTGCAAAAGACTGTTAATAGATCTAGAAAGAATTGGTCCAAGAAACTTGATGATGCACTATGGGCCTATAGAACTGCATATAAAAATCCTATGGGTATGTCTCTGTATAAAATGGTTTATGGAAAAGCATGTCACTTACCTCTCAAACTAGAACATAAGGCATATTGGGCCATTAAAGAGCTCAATTATGATTTCAAACTTGCCGGTGAGAAGAGACTATTTGACATTAGCTCACTTGATGAGTGGAGAACCTAGGCCTATGAGAATGCCAAACTGTTTAAAGAAAAAGTTAAAAGATGGCATGACAAGAGCATACAAAAGCGTGAGTTTAATGTAGGTGATTATGTTATGTTATACAACTCTCGTTTAAGATTTTTTGCAGGAAAACTCCTCTCTAAATGGGAAGGTCCTTACGTTATCGAGGAGGTCTATCATTCCGGTGCCATAAAAATCAACAACTTCGAAGGCACAAATCCGAAGGTGGTGAACGGTCAAAGAATCAAACATCATATCTCAGGTAATCCCATAAATGTTGAAACCAATGTTATTGACACCGTATCCCCGGAGGAGTACATAAGGGACACTTCCCAGAACATTTCAGACTCCGAAAAGGAATAGGTATGTGGTACGGAAGTAAACCGACTTCAAAACAGTTCTAACATCATTTTTTCTCCGTTTTGGAATACTTAAGAAAATAGGAAAATAAGAAGTAGTCCGGAAAGGACACGAGGCATCCGTGAGGGTGGAGGGTGGCCTCCGGACTCCGTTTTCTTGCACGATACTTCTTCTGGTTGGTAAAAATTCATTATATAATCTCCATAAGGTTTTGACCACCGTACCATGACAAAATCCTCTGTTTTTTTGAGTCATTTCTGTCGTAGATTAGAGCAATATGTCATCCCAGGACTCGGAGGGAGAAAGATATGTGGATGATTACCTTGCAGACCCTAAAGTCTACGGGGACGTGGAGCATTGTGGTTGGACCATGGAGGAAGAAGAAGACTATGATCCTAGGGGAAAGGAGGAGACGAGCTCAGATGAAGATGAAGTCCCATTACCTCAACCTGGGGACATGCTTATGGAGTTCAAAAAGTAAAGCCTCCCTATAGAGCAAATAAACCTAAGATCGAGTTTATCCCTTTTCACCTCTTGCAGGAGAACAAACAGGAACTATGCAAAAAAGATATTAAGCCTTGAGTAGGAGATCAATGACCTAAGGGAGCAAAATTTTATCCTCAAGCGCAAATTAAGGAAGAAGCCTACGTCATCAACAACTTCATCATCACCACCTCCGAAGAAAGATACATAAATACATGGGTATGGGAAATCCCCTTGGCAACTGCCAAGCTTGGGGGAGGTGCCCCAGTATTGTATCACCATCACACTTCTATCTTTACCGTTTTTCTTAATTCGATCCTTTTGGTTATATCTTTATCTAGTAGAATAAAGTTTAGTATGATCTAGCTTTGAGTTTTTCTATTGATCCTTATCTATGTAATCGAGTCCGCGAGCTATATATAATAAAGATTAGTCTTGAGTCGAGGGCTTGGTTATCTTGCTATGATCTTGAGGGAATAAAAGAAAAAAGAAAGAATAAAAAGAAATAAAGAGATCATATTGATCTTATGGAGAGTAATGACTTCACATACAAAGAGTATGATGAATAAAAGTTGTTGAGAGTTGACAAACATAGTTTTGGTCATCGTTGCAATTAATAGGAAGTAATAAAGAAAGAGAGGTTTTCACATATAAATATACTATCTTGGACATCTTTTATGATTGTGAGCACTCATTAAAATATGACATGCTAAAAAGTTGATGTTGGACAAGGAAGACAACATAATGGGTTATGTTTTCTTATATCCGAAATAAATAATATTGTCATGGATCATCAAACATGTTGAGCTTGCCTTTCCCCCTCATGCTAGCCAAATTCTTTGCACCAAGTAGAGATACTACTTGTGCTTCCAAATATCCTTAAACCTAGTTTTGCCATGAGAGTCCACCATATCTACGTATAGATTGAGCAAGATCCTTCAAGTAAGTTGTCATTGTTGCAAGCAATAAAAATTGATCTTTAAATATGTATGATCTATTAGTGTGGAGAAAATAAGCTTTATACGAGCTTGTGATTGGAAGAAATAAAAGCGACGGATTGCATAATAAAGGTCCCTATCACAAGTGGCAATATAAAGTGATGTTCTTTTGAATTAAGATTTTGTGCATCAAACCATAAAAGCACATGACAACCTATGCTTCCCTCTGCGAAGGGCCTATCTTTTATTTTTGTCTTATACCTAATACAAGAGTCATGGTGATCTTCACCTTTCCTTTTTACACTTTATCCTTTGTCAAGCACTATGTGTTGGAAAGATCCTGATATATATATATATATATATATATATATATATATATATATATATCTAATTGGATGTGGGTTTTCATAAAGCATTATTGTTGATGTTACCCTTGAGGTAAAAGGTTGGGAGGCAAAACTATAAGCCCCTATCTTTCTCTGTGTTCGATTCATACCCATAAGTATTGCGTGAGTGTTAGCAATTGTGAAAGAGTAAATGATAGTTGAGTATGTGGACTTGCTGAAAAGCTCTTATACTGACTCTTTCCGATGTTATGATAAACTGCAATTGCTTCAATGACTGAGATTATAGTTTGCTAGTTTTTCAATGAAGTTTCTGATTCATACTTCACATTGTGAATAGATTGTCACTTCAGCATAAGAAATCATATGACAATATATATATATATATATATGTTGCTATTCTAAGAATGATCATGATGCCCTCATGTCCGTATTTTATTTTATCGACACCTCTATCTCTAAACATGTGGACATATTTTTCAATATCGGCTTCCGCTTGAGGACAAGCGAGGTATAAGCTTGGGGGAGTTGATACGTCCATTTTGCATCATGCTTTTATATCGATACTTATTGCATTATGGGCTATTATTACACATTATGTCACAATACTTATGCCTTTTCTCTCTTATTTTACAAGGTTTACATGAAGCGGGACAATGCCAGCAGCTGGAATTTTGGGCTAGAAAAGGAGCAAATATTAGAGACCTGTTCTGCACAACTCCAAAAGTCCTGAAACTCCACGAAAGTCAGTTTTGGAATATATTAAAAATATTGGGCGAAGAAAGCACCAGAGGGGGGCCACCCACTATCCACGAGGGTGGAGGGCGCGCCCTACCCCCTGGGCGCGCCCCTGCCTTGTGGGCCACCTGGAAGCCCCCCGATGCCCATCTTCTGGTATAAGGTGTCTTTTTCCCTGGAAAAAAAATCATAAGGAAGCTTTCGGGATGAAGCACCGACGTCTCGAGGCGGAACGTTGGCGGAACCAATCTAGGGCTCCGGCGGAGCTGTTCTGCTGGGGAAACATCCCTCCGGGAGGGGTAAATCGTCACCATCGTCATCACCATCGATCCTCTCATCGGGAGGGGGTCAATCTCCATCAACATCTTCACCAGCACCATCTCCTCTCAAACCCTAGTTCATCTCTTGTATCCGCTTTGTCTCAAAACCTTAGATTGGTACCTATGGGTTGCTAGTAGTGTTGATTACTCCTTGTAGTTGATGCTAGTTGGTTTATTCGATGGAAGATTATATGTTCAGATCCTTTATGCACATTAATACCCGCTGATTATGAACATGAATATGATTTGTGAGTAGTTACGTTTGTTCCTGAGGACATGGGAGAAGTCTTGTTATAAGTAGTCATGTGAATTTGGTATTCGTTCGATATTTTGATGAGATGTATGTTGTCTTTCCTCTAGTGGTGTTATGTGAATGTTGACTACATGCCACTTCACCATTGTTTGGGCCTAGGGGAAGGCATTGGGAAGTAATAAGTAGATGATGGGTTGCTAGAGTGACAGAAGCTTAAACCCTAGTTTATGCGTTGCTTCGTAAGGGGCTGATTTGGATCCATATGTTTCATGTTATGGTTAGGTTTACCTTAATTCTTCTTTCATAGTTGCGGATGCTTGCGAGGGGGGTTAATCATAAGTGGGATGCTTGTCCAAGGAACGGCAGTACCCAAGCACCGATCCACCCACATATCAAATTATCAAAGTAACGAACACGAATCATATGAGCATGATGAAAACTAGCTTGACGATAATTCCCATGTGTCCTCGGGAGCGCTTTCCTTTATATAAGAGTTTGTCCAGGCTTGTCCTTTGCTATAAAAAGGATTGGGCCACCTTGCTGCACCTTGTTTACTTTTGTTACTTGTTACCCGTTATGAATTACCTTATCACAAAACTATTTGTTACCGATAATTTCAGTGCTTGCAGAGAATACCTTAGTGAAAACTACTTGTCATTTCCTTCTGCTCCTTGTTGGGTTCGACACTCTTACTTATCGAAAGGACTACGATTGATCCCCTATACTTGTGGGTCATCAGTTCCACACTCAAAGCACCATCATCTCCATCACCTAATGCAGCTACAAAATCCTCTAGATTCCATACCCTATCACGAAGATCTCCCAGCAATCCACGAAGAAATGGAGATGTAGGAAGGTCATGCCACTGGATGAAACCGTGTTGTTCAATTAACATAATTTATTTCAGACATAAAGCAAAGAACAGAACACCAAGCAGAGGAAGATGGAAAATGTCGAATCAAGCTTACCCGAGCTTCAACGCATGCATAATATCTTCGCTAGGGTTCGCCGGATGATACATCCATTTTGCATCATGTTTACCTATTGTTATTTATAATGCTTTTATGCATAATGCTTTTCGGAGTAATTCTAGTGCCTTTTCTCTCATAATATGCAAGGTTCACACAAAGAGGGAGAATTTCGGCTGCTGGAAATCTGGACCTAAAAAAGCTACGCCAGTCTACCTATTCTTCACAACTCCAAATGATATGAAACTTCACGAGGAATTTTTATGGAATATATGAAAAATACTGGAGCAAATAACTACTGGAGGGGGGCACCTGGTGAGCACAAGATACCAGGGCGCGCTAGGCCCCGAGGGGCGCTCTGATGGGTTGTGCTTAGCCCAGCCCACCTCCGGTGCCCATCTTCTAGTATATAAGTCATTTTGACCTAGAAAAAATAAGGGGAGGACTTTCGGAACGAAGCACCACCGTCTCGAGGCGGAACTTGGGCAGCAGCACTTTTGCCCTCCGGCGGAGCGATTCCGCCGAGGGGGATCATCGTCATCATCATCACCAACAACTCTCCCATCCTGGGGGGGGGGCAATCTCCATCAACATCTTCAACAACACCATGTCCTCTCAAACCCTAGTTCATCTCTTGTGTTCAATCTTTGTACCAGAACTATAGATTGGTACTTGTGAGTGACTAGTAGTGTTGATTACATCTTATGGTTGATTACTATATGGTTTATTTGGTGGAAGATTATATGTTCAGATCCATTATGCTATTTAATACCCCTCTGATCTTGAGCATTATTATCATTTGTGAGTAGTTACTTTTGTCCTTGATGTCACGGGAGAAATCTTGTTGCAAGTAATCATGTGAATTTTATATGTGTTCGATATTTTGATGGTATGTATGTTGTGATTCCCTTAGTGGTGTCATGTGAACGTTGACTACATGACACTTCACCATATTTGGGCCTAAGAGAATGCATTGTGGAGTAGTTATTAGATGATGGGTTGCAAGAGTGACAGAAGCTTAAACCCTAGTTTCCGCGCTATTTCGTAAGGGGTCAATTGGATCCAAAAGTTTAATGCTATGGTTAGAATGTATTCTTAATACTTTTCACGTAGTTGCGGATGCTTGCGAGGGGGTTAATCTAAGTAGGAGGTTTGTTCAAGTAAGAACAGTACCTAAGCACTGATCCACCCACATATCAAATTATCAAAGTAGCAAACACAAATCAAACCAACATGATGAAAGTGGCTAGATGAAATTCCCGTGCTGTAACATCCCAAATTTTCAATTTGGAATGTTATACACTAGATCATCATGCATATCATATTTTACTTTGTATTTTGGTTGATCCTAGAAATTCTACGCAACTCAATGACCCACGGAGAGAGTTGGGGATTTCGTTATTTTCATATTTGAGTTTTCTCAAATTTTGAGAATAGGATCATTTGTTTTTATTTATTTTATCATCAATTATTTCTATTACAAAAATATGAGAGAGGGAATAAAATGACTTTCCCAAAATAAAGAAATATTGAGGATTTAATAATAAAATCAAATAAGATTTTATTTCGGAGTTTTTCGGTGTTTTTTTTGAATTTAGGAAAAAAGTGTGTTTTTCAAAATTGCATTTAGGTCCCAAATAAATGTTCACCTTGTGCGGCTTGATTTTAGAAGCCCGTGAAATTTTATTTCGGAATTTTTGGAGTCCGTTTAGTATTTCTTTTTATTTTTCTTCCGAGCGGAATAAAAAAAATGAACCGACCTACGGGCCGTGTCCGACTAGGACTCCGGCCCGAGGGGGGGCCTTTATAAGCCGGGGCAGCCCACCCCGAGGGAAACCCTAGCCAGCCCCAGCCCAGCCGCCGCCGACGTCCGCCGCCGCCGTCGTCGGATCCCGCCGCCAGGTTCGTCGTGCCTCGTTTTCCGTGCCGTCGAGAAAAAAAAGAGAGAAAAAAAACCGACGTTCGTCGTTTTTTTTCTCAGATTAAATCCGCGATTTTTCTGATCGCGATTCCTGATCCGATTTTCATTTTAGTTTAACTTTCCGCTCGTTTATCGGAATCAGGCGATTCAAGCGCCTAGAGATTCGTCTCGAAACCCTCTATCCGTTTAAGCAACTTAAACAAGATTTTGCTACTGTAAAATTTTCCCTAGATCCACATTACTAGAACGAAGTTGTTTTCTTTCGCCGTTTGATTTTCGTTGCTTCGTTCGATTTGATTCTTTTTGCCAACCGGAGTTCTTAAGTGGAACCTTCTGGTTAGATCTCTTATTTGAGTTTTACCTGTGCATTAAATGAGTACTTATTGTATGCTTGTTTGTTTGTCTGCGATAGAATACCCGGAGTGCGCCACGTGTTACTTCGAATCGTTAGGTTTCGCGGATCATCATCAAGGCAAGTAACACTTTGATCATACCTTTTCTACTACCCAATTTTATTGCATTAGATCAATCCTCACACATTGCATGATTAGGATCTAATTAAATTGTGGGATGGGAAGTAGATGAGGTAGTACCTATTACCTGTTATTATCAAACCTTTGGGAGTTACTTCTACGTTTGCTTATTATGCCATGCTATGCTAGTAGACGTGGATTGGGTGAGTGATATCCATGACAGATGTGAGATTGTTAATTAATGGTTTATCTAAGGTGGCAAATTAAACACACATCTGGGTGGATTGAGGCACCTGGGTATTCCAGGACTTGCCTGTTTTCTTTTGGACCGCCACCCAGGCTCAAAGGGATCATGAGACTATTCATACTAGAAACTTCCGTGTGCAGCCACAAGCTATTATGGGCTCTAGCATAGTTGACTAAGTTGTGCGAACTCTTACAGTGGTAGACTAGTAGATGTAGGGGATGTAGGTGGTACGGTCTACCCGATCGTAAGGTGCTAGCGCTTCTGAAAGACTATGTCTCGGTCATCCGTCTTCTCAAACACCCTGTAGTGCGAGAAACCAAACGGAGGCGATCGAGTCTTGTGGGGAAAAGTGCGCAAACCTCTGCAGAGTGTAATAAACTAATCATGATTAGCCGTGTCCCCGGTTATGGACATCTTGAGTATCTAGTACTTGGATTTTCATGTGAATCTCAACATGTTTCTCTAAATTAATTTTGTTGGGTTATGTTTAATGATGATGCTTAATTGGGATTGAGAATGCTGTCAACCATTCTCAATGTTTAACAACCACCATGATAGTAATTAAATTTTATTCCTTTGAAGTAGGGAAAAATTGGCTTTACGCAAAACTGTAACCATAGAGCTTTCCACCAGCCAAATATGCATATAGTATAGCTGTTTCATTCCATGACTCTCTATGTGTTACCTTGCCAGCATATTCCATGTGCTGACCCGTTTTCGAGCTGCAACGTTAATGTTGCAGACTTTTCAGATGACGATTAAGGAGTTTTTAGGTCGTGGTTCTATACTCAGTGATGCCGTTGGAGTTGATGGACTCACTTATCTTCCAAGCCTTCCGTTGTTATCGTTATTAGATGGCCTTAAGCCATATTTATTGTAATAAGTTCTCTTATGAGACACTCGATGTAATAAGTGTGTGATTGCTACTCTGCTATAAATCCTCCGAGTACTGTGTGGTGTCAGCATTACTGATCCAGGGATGACACCGGAGCACATAGATCAGACTGTTTGAGGTCTGGTCGCTATAGAGATGGTATCAGAGCACACGCTGACTGTAGGACACGACCACTAAGCACAAGACCTAGATCACTATTCACTCTCTTCTCTTCTGACCTCTCATCTTTTCTACTCTTTAGGATGGCGGATGCAAGGAACAAGTTCACACAACCGGATGAAGATACACCCTTTGGATGACACTTGAAGGAAGTCACTAGATACCTGAACATAGGAGTACCAAGCTTCACCGGAACCTACAATGCCACTTTACCTGAAGAAGAGTGCTGGATGATTCAAGTTCAAGTTCCAGGAAGGACGTTCATGCCAGTCACTGAGCCCATAGAATTTTCTTTTGATGCACCAACTTGGAATCTAGGAAAGAGCATGGCAGCTCACATCGCCATGGGACGCATTGGAGAAGTTTACCGCAAGGATCTCAAGGATACTATCTACCAGATTTGTGGGCGCCGAGATGAGCACTGGGAGATGATCAGCACTAGGAAGGATAGATCAATCGCAGCTTTTATCCAGGAGTTAAACCAGCACATTCGACGACAGGAGAACCAGATGTGCGTCGACATGATAGATCTGAAGAAGGCTAAGACTAGAATCAAGGAACTGGAGGAAGAACTCAAGGCTACACGTGAAGATTATGAAGAAGAAATTGAAGTATTGGTGGAGAAGAATGACGACCTAATCAAGAAGATTGGAATATTTATGGGAGACCCTACGCCAGTAGATGAAGACGAAGAACCCAAGGAAATTAGCCCGGAAGACTACATCATCATTGACGGCACCGACTCGGAAGCAGATAGTAGCGATGATGACTATGTTGATGAAGCTGGAGCAGATATCATGGAGTCAACGACCGTAGAATATTTCTAGTAGACCACCTCATCAGTAGTAGTGGTCCACCATGTAAATATAGTAGTCCGAGCACTTTTGCGATAGATAGATCGATTGTATGCCCTTGTTTGATTGAATGAAGTGAATTGTTTGTTTTTGCCTCATGTGCATATGGGTAGTGTTTTCTCTTTAGACCCCCTCTATTCTTATATCTCATCTTTTCTAAACCCTTAAATGCCTCCGAGACGTGACCCCGGATTTTCCTTTCCACCGGAGCTCACCCAGTTGATCCAGCAGCAGAACACATTGATGCAGTTGCTAGTCCAGAATCAAAATCAAGGGAACAACAACAACAACCCACCACCACCACCACCTGTTGACCACTTAGCCCGTTTTCTTAGGCTAAATCCGCCGGTGTTCTCTAGTAGCACCGAGCCGATAGTAGCAGATGATTGGCTCCGCAAGACAGCTAGGGAGTTGACCACAGCAGGATGCATAGATGCGGAGAAGGTGAAGTTTGCCGCACATCAGTTAGAAGGACCCGCAGCATCATGGTGGGAGAATTTCACAGCCACTTTCCCTGTAGACACTATCACCTGGGACCAGTTTCAGCAGGCTTTTCATACTGCACATGTTTCAGCAGGAGCTATGGCCATGAAGAAGCGTGCGTTTCGCAACTTGCGCCAACGAGGAAGGACAGTTGGCCAGTATGTGGAGGAATTTAGTAAGCTAGCACGTTATGCCCCAGATGACGTCGCTACGGATGCAGCTAAGCAGGAGAAGTTTCTGGAAGGACTGAATGATGAGTTGAGCATGTAGTTGATGGTAGCAACCTTCAACAACTACCATGAGTTGGTAGATCATGCTCTTATGATTGAAGGGAAGCAGCAGCAAATTGAGAACCGCAAGAGGAAGTATGGACAAGGGAAGTACAATTCAGGAGCTCAGTAGAAGCCACGTTTTACCCCTAGACCGGGAGGACATTTTCAGCATACCCATGGAGTAGGTAGCTCGCACAATCACAATGGCACCAAGAATGGTAATGGCAACGGAGGAAGCAACGGCCAGAACCGCACCAACCCCTCAACCCCAGCCAAGAAGGACCTGAGCCAAGTCACTTGCTTTAAGTGTTCGAAGACCGGACATTATGCCAATGAATGTCCTGAAGGCCAAAATGGCAATGGAAGTTCTGGGAAGAAGCCGAACCCTTTCAACAGGGGACAAGTGAACCACGTTAGCGTGGAGGAGGTTGAAGCTCAGCCCGATGCAGTAATAGGTAAGTTTTTGGTTAAGTCATTTACGGCACTCGTTCTTTTTGATACTGGTGCATCGCATTCATACATCTCAAGGGGATTTGTGGATAAGTATAACCTACCAACCCAAGACCTTAGGTCACCCATGTTAGTAATCTCGCCCGGAGCAGAGTATGTGGCTAGTCTATGGTGTGATCGGTTACCATTAAGGATTGGTAACTATGTTTTTCCCTCAGACCTAATAGTATTGGAATCTCAAGGATTGGATGTGATATTAGGCATGGATTGGTTATCAAAGTATGAAGGGAATATTGAATGTGCTAGTAAGTCAATTTTGCTTACCACACCAGAAGGGAGAAGGATCAAGTATGTATCCCGGCATGTGTCAAAGAGGACTCAAGTAAATTGCCTAATAGGAGTTGTGCAGGAGGAAGTACCAGTGGTAAGGGATTTCCCTGATGTATTTCCAGAGGAGTTGCCAGGCATGCCACCGGATAGAGATATTGAGTTTTTGATTGAGCTATTGCCAGGCACAGGGCCAATATCAAAGAAACCATATAGGATGCCAACAAAGGATTTGGTGGAAATTAAGAAGCAGATTAAGGAATTACTAGATAAGGGATATATTCGCCCAAGTTTTTCACCTTGGGGATCGCCAGTACTTCTAGTGGATAAGAAGGATGGATCGTTAAGGATGGTTGTTGATTATCGAGGATTGAATGAAGTAACGATCAAGAACAAGTACCCACTACCTATGATCAACGATCTGTTTGATCGATTGCAAGGAGCTAAGGTATTTTCCAAGATCGATCTGCGATCAGGATACCACCAGTTGAAGATTCGAGAACAGGATATTCCTAAGACAGCTTTTACCACCAGGTATGGGCTGTATGAGTATACCGTTATGTCATTTGGTCTGACTAACGCACCTGCCTATTTTATGAACATGATGAACAAAGTGTTATGGAGTTTTTGGATAAATTCGTCGTAGTGTTCATTGATGATATCCTGGTTTATTCAAAGAATGAAGAGGAGCATAAGGAGCATTTGCGTTTGGTACTTGGAAAGCTCAAAGAACATCAGTTATACGCCAAGTTCAGCAAATGTGAGTTTTGGTTGAAGGAAGTAGGATTCCTCGGACATGTTATATCTGGAGAAGGTATAGCAGTAGATCCCGCTAAAGTTGAAACCGTGACCAAGTGGGAAGCCCCAACAACCGTTGGAGAGATCCGTTGTTTTCTTGGACTCGCAGGATACTACCGGAGATTTATTGAGAATTTCTCAAAGATTGCGAAGCCTATGACAGAGTTGTTAAAGAAGGATACCAAGTTCATATGGACGGAGGAGTGTGAGGCTAGTTTCCAGGAGTTGAAGAAACGTTTGGTTACCTCACCAGTGTTGATCTTGCCAGACCAGACCAAGGATTATGAGGTGTATTGCGACGCTTCACGTCGAGGACTTGGAGCAGTGCTTATGCAGGAAGGGAGAGTTGTTTCATATGCCTCAAGACAACTGAAGCCTCATGAGTTGAATTATGCTACGCATGATTTGGAGTTAGCAGCCGTAGTGCATGAATTGAAGACATGGAGACATTTTCTCATTGGAAATCATTGTGAGGTGTACACGGATCATAAGAGTTTGAAGTACATTTTCACACAGAAGGAGTTGAATCTCAGACAAAGGAGATGGTTGGAGCTTATCAAGGATTATGATATGAAATTGCATTATCATCCGGGAAAGGCTAATGTAGTAGCTGACGCATTAAGCCGTAAGAGCCATGTCAATACATTAATGACGAGAGAAATACCCAAGGAGTTAGCAGAAAATCTTCGTGAACTATGTTTGGAAATAGTTCCGAGAGGCTATTGGAGATTCAGTCAACTTTGATGGATAGAATCAGAGAAGCTCAGAAAGCTGACAAAGAGATTGCCGCTATAAAGGAGAAACTGAGCAAAGGAAAAGCTAAAGGATTTTGTGAGGATGAGCACGACACCCTATGGTTTGAAGACCGTGTTTACGTGCCCAATGACCCGGAGATCAGGAAGTTGGTTTTGCAAGAGGCACACGACTCACCGTATTCAATTCACCCAGGAAATACCAAGATGTATTTGGATTTGAAGGATATTTTCTGGTGGAACGGAATGAAGAAGGATATCGCGGAGTATGTAGCAGTTTGTGATGTATGTCAGAGAGTAAAGGCAGAGCATCAGAAGCCAGCAGGATTGTTACAACCATTGCCGATACCCGAATGGAAGTGGGATAAGCTAGGCATGGATTTTATCACGGGATCACCCAGGACTCGTTCAGGCTATGACTCGATTTGGGTTGTAGTTGATTGATTGACGAAAGTAGCTCATTTCATCCCAGTAAAGACCACTTATACCAGTGCTAAGTTGGCAAAGATATACATGACCAGGATCGTATGTTTGCATGGAGTTCCAAGGAGTATCGTATCAGATAGAGGAACCCAGTTTACCTCAAAGTTCTGGAAGCAGTTGCATGAAACTTTGGGTACCAGGCTAGAATTCAGTACAACTTTTCATCCACAGACAGATGGACAGACCGAGAGAGTCAATCATATTTTGGAGGATATGCTGAGAGCTTGTGCGCTAGATTATGGATCTAGTTGGGACGATAATTTGCCATATGCAGAGTTCTCTTACAACAACAGTTATCAAACCAGTTTAAAGATGGCCCCTTTCGAAGCTTTGTAAGGAAGGAGGTGCAGGACACCATTGTCGTGGGACGAAGTTGGAGACCGCCAGATGTTTGGACCTGACTTGATTAAAGAGTCCGAACAGAAGGTGAAGTTGATTCGCGATAGGCTCAAGGTAGCCTAGTCCAGACATAAGAGTTATGCGGATTCTAAACGCAAGGAGACAGTTTACGAAGTTGGAGATAGAGCTTATCTTCGAGTATCTCCACTTCGAGGAACAAAGCGTTTTGGAGTTAAAGGGAAGTTAGCGCCACGATTTGTAGGACCCTATCGAGTTTTGGAGCATATGGGAGAAGTGGCCTACAAATTGGAATTGCCCGAAGGATTGTCAGGAGTTCATGATGTGTTCCACGTTTCTCAGTTAAAGAAATGTCACGCGGAGATGGCTGACATACCGTTGAGAGATACAGTGCCTTTGGAAACTATTCAGATGGATAACGATTTGACCTACAAGGAGAAACCAATTAAGATCCTCGAGTTTGCCAGCCGAGTTACTCGCAGTAAGGTTATTAAGTTTTGCAAAGTTTAGTGGAGCCACCACACAGAGGATGAAGCCACCTGGGAGCGAGAGGAAGATTTGCTCAAAGACCACCCTCACCTATTTTCTAGCCAACCCAAATCTCGAGGGCGAGATTCATCTTAAGGGGGGTAGGTTTGTAACATCCCAAATTTTCAATTTGGAATGTTATACACTAGATCATCATGCATATCATATTTTACTTTGCATTTTGGTTGATCCTAGAAATTCTACGCAACTCAATGACCCACGAAGAGAGTTGGGGATTTCGTTATTTTCATATTTGAGTTTTCTCAAATTTTGGGAATAGGATCATTTGATCTTATTTATTTTATCATCAATTAATTATATTACAAAAATATGAGAGAGGGAATAAAATGACTTTCCCAAAATAAAGAAATATTGAGGATTTAATAATAAAATCAAATAAGATTTTATTTTGGAGTTTTTCGGTGTTTTATTTGAATTTAGGAAAAAAGTGCGTTTTTCAAAATTGCATTTAGGTCCCAAATAAATGTTCACCTTGTGCGGCTTGATTTTAGAAGCCCACGAAAATTTATTTCGGAATTTTTGGAGTCCGTTTAGTATTTCTTTTCATTTTTCTTCCGAGCGGAATAAAAAAACCGAACCGACCTACGGGCCGTGTCCGACTAGGACTCCGGCCCGAGGGGGGGCCTTTATAAGCCGGGGCAGCCCACCCCGAGGGAAACCCTAGCCAGCCCCAGCCCAGCCGCCGCCCCGCCCTAGCCGCCGCCGGATCCCGCCGCCGAGGTTCGTCGTGCCTCGTTTTCCGTGCCGTCGAGAAAAAAACGAGAGAAAAAAATCGGCGTTCGTTGTTTTTTTTTCTCGGATTAAATCTGCGATTTTTCTGATCGCGATTCCTGATCCGATTTTCGTTTTAGTTTAACTTTTCGCTCGTTTATCGGAATCAGGCGATTCAAGCGCCTAGAGATTCGTCTCGAAACCCTCTATTCGTTTAACCAACTTAAACAAGATTTTGCTACTGTAAAATTTGCCCTAGATCCATATTAGTAGAACGAAGTTGTTTTCTTTCGCCGTTTGATTTTCGTTGCTTCGTTCGATTTGATTCTTTTTGCCAACCGGAGTTCTTAAGTTGAACCTTCTGGTTAGATCTCTTATTTGAGTTTTACTTGTGCATTAGATGAGTACTTATTGTATGCTTGTTTGTTTGTCTGCGATAGAATACCCGGAGTGCGCCGCCTGTTACTTCGAATCGTTAGGTTTCGCGGATCATCAGCAAGGCAAGTAACACTTTGATCATACCTTTTCTACTACCCAGTTTTATTGCATTAGATCAATCCTCACACATTGCATGATTAGGATCTAATTAAATTGTGGGATGGGAAGTAGATGAGGTAGTACCTATTACCTGTTATTATCAAACCTTTGGGAGTTACTTCTACGTTTGCTTATTATGCCATGCTATGCTAGTAGACGTGGATTGGGTGAGTGATATCCATGACAGATGTGAGATTGTTAATTAATGGTTTATCTAAGGTGGCAACTTAAACACACATCTGGGTGGATTGAGGCACCTGGGTATTCCAGGACTTGCCTGTTTTCTTTTGGACCGCCACCCAGGCTCAAAGGGATCATGAGACTATTCATACTAGAAACTTCCATGTGCAGCCACAAGCTATTATGGGCTCTAGCATAGTTGACTAAGTTGTGCGAACTCTTACAGTGGTAGACTAGCAGATGTAGGGGATGTAGGTGGTACGGTCTACCCGATCGTAAGGTGCTAGCGCTTCTGAAAGACTATGTCTCGGTCATCCGTCTTCTCAAACACCCTGTAGTGCGAGAAACCAAACGGAGGCGATCGAGTCTTGTGGGGAAAAGTGCGCAAACCTCTGCAGAGTGTAATAAACTAATCATGATTAGCCGTGTCCCCGGTTATGGACATCTTGAGTATCTAGTACTTGGATTTTCATGTGAATCTCAACATGTTTCTCTAAATTAATTTTGTTGGGTTATGTTTAATGATGATGCTTAATTGGGATTGAGAATGCTGTCAACCATTCTCAATGTTTAACAACCACCATGATAGTAATTAAATTTTATTCCTTTGAAGTAGGGAAAAATTGGCTTTACGCAAAACTGTAACCATAGAGCTTTCCACCAACCAAATATGCATATAGTATAGCTGTTTCATTCCATTACTCTCTATGTGTTACCTTGCCAGCATATTCCATGTGCTGACCCGTTTTCGGGCTGCAACGTTAATGTTGCAGACTTTTCAGACGACGATTAAGGAGTTTTTAGGTCGTGGTTCTATACTCAGTGATGCCGTTGGAGTTGATGGACTCACTTATCTTCCAAGCCTTCCGCTGTTATCGTTATTAGATGGCCTTAAGCCATATTTATTGTAATAAGTTCTCTTATGAGACACTCGATGTAATAAGTGTGTGATTGCTACTCTGCTATAAATCCTCCGAGTACTGTGTGGTGTCAGCATTACTGATCCAGGGATGACACCGGAGCACAGAGATCAGACTGTTTGAGGTCTGGTCGCTACACGTGTACCCTCAAGAACACTTTGCTTATCATAAGAGACCATTTTGGCATGTCCTTTGCCTCAAATGGATTGGGCTACCTTGCTGCACTTTTGTTACTACTATTGTTACTTGCTCGTTACAAATTATCTTGCTATCAAACTACTCGTTGCTTATAATTTTAGTGCTTGCAGAGAATACCTTGCTGAAAACCACTTGTCATTTCCTTCTGCTGCTCGTTGGGTTCGACACTCTTACTTATCGAAAGGAATATGATTGATCCCCTATACTTGTGGGTCATCAAGGCTCTTTTCTAGCGCCCTTGCCGGGGAGTGAAGCGCTCTTGGTAAGGAAAACTTATTACTACGTGCTGAAATTTACGGTCACTTGTTACTATGGAAAACAACCATTTGAGGGGTTTGTTCGGGGTATCTTCACCTCGACTAGAACCACAATTAGTCACCCCTCAACCTACTGCACCTACTGAAAATATTGAATATGAAATTTCTTCCGGTATGATAGAGCAACTGCTAGCTAATCCTTATGCAGGAGATGGAACCGAACATCCTGATATGAACTTGATATATGTGGAAGAAATTTGTGGATTGTTTAAGCTTGCAGGTTTACCCAGAGATGAAGCTAAGAAGAAGGTTTTCCCTTTATCTTTGAAGGGAAAGGCATTGGCATGGTATAGGCTATGCGATGATATTGGATCTTGGAATTAGAATCGATTGAAATTGGAGTTTCACCAAAAAAAATATCCTATGCATCTAGTTCATCATGATCGGAATTATATATATAATTTTTGGCCTCGTTAAGGAGAAAGTATCGCTCTAGCTTGGGGGAGGCTTAAGTCAATGTTATATTCATGCCCCAATCATGATCTCTCAAGAGAAATTATCTTTCAGAATTTTTATGCTCGGGTTTCTCATGATGATCGATCCATGCTTGATACTTCTTGCACTGGTTCCTTTATGAAGAAGACTATTGAATTCTGGTGGGATCTTCTAGAAAGAATTAAACGCAACTCTGAAGATTGGGAACTCGAGGAAGGTAAAGAGTCGGGTATTAAGCTTAAGTTTGATTGTGTTAAACCTTTTATGAATATCGATGCTTTTCAAAAGTTTAGCACTAACTATGGACTTGACTCTGAGATAGTAGCCTCCTTTTGTGAATCTTTTTGTACTCATGTTGATCTCCCTAAGGAGAAGTGGTTCAAATATCACCCACCTATTAAAGAAGAAATTAAAGAACCAGTAGTTGCTAAAGATGAAACTATTATCTATAATGTTGATCCAGTTGTTCCTGCTGCTTATATTGAAAACCCACCTTTCCCTGTTAGGATAAAGGAGCATGTTAAAGTTTCAACCGTGGTCAATAAAAGTTATATTAGAACACCTAAACCAGCTGAACAAATCAAGGTAGAACCTAGTGTTTCTATTGTTAAGGATCTCCTAGTTGAAAATTTAGATGGGCATGTTATTTACTTCTGTGATGAAGCTGCTTGAATTGCCAAACCCGATAAAAAAGATAAACATAGACCTGTTGTTGGCATGCATGTTGTCTCAGTTAAGATAGGATATCACTGTTGTCATGGTTTATGTGACATAGGTGCTAGCGTGAGTACTATTCCTTTTACCTTATATCAAGAAATTATGAATGATATAGCACCCACTGAAATAGAAGACATTGATGTTACTATTAAACTTGCTAATAGAGACACCATCACACCACTTGGGATTGTTAGAGATGTTAAAGTCTTGTGTGGGAAAATAAAATACCCTACTAATTTTCTTGTTCTTGGTTCCCCACAAGATGACGTTTGTCCGATTATCTTTGGTAGACCTTTCTTGAACACCGTTAGTGCTAAAATAGATTGTGATAAACAAACTGTTGGTGTTAGCTTTGGTTATGAGTCTCATGAATTTAATTTTTCCAAGTTTAGTAGAAGACCTCATAAAAAAGAATTGCCTAGTAAGGATGAAATTACTGGTCTTACTTCTATTGCTGTACCTTCTACTGATCCACTAGAGCAATATCTGCTGGACCATGAAAATGATATGCATATGCATGAAAGAAATGAAATATATAAGATTTTCTTTGAACAACCACTACTGCAGGATGCTGCTAACGCGACACTACGATCAGAGACCCTTCGATGAAACTGTGTGCGATGTAATAATCGCAAATGGTGGTATAAAAGAACCACCAAAAAAGGTGCAAAACGTTTGCGATGGCGGAGCCATCAAAAACGGTTCAGATTTTAGTTGCGTGTGCGATGCAGGGCATACGGTTCAGTTCAATGAACTGTTTGCGATGAGATGGAACAAAAGAAACGGGCAGCCAGATGAAGGCGTGTGTGATATAAAACATACGGTTCACTCAGATGAACTGTTACTGATGAGGAGGAACAATAGAAACATGCAGCTAGATAAAGGTGTGTGCGATTGAGGGCATACGCTTCAGAAGGATTAACTGTTTGCGATTAGGCAACAAAACAGAAACGGGTCAGCCAGATCAAAGTGTCTGCGATCGATGGCATACACTTCACACGGAAGAACTGTTTGCGATTAGCCACAAAAAACTAAAACAGTTAGAAAGATCAACGTGTGCGCGCTAGACGGGCACACACATTCTAATTAAAAGAAGAGTGTGCGATGGTAATAACGAGCGCGCACGGTTGTTGGAACAAGACGTGTGCTGACATTGCCTATTGCGGTGCACCCTATGGTGCAAACGCCACATACGCGGCCGAGAAGGCGTACGTGCCCACGTTACGCCTTCCGGGAATAGTGCCGCACTTATAATCGTCCGTAAATTTTGAGCATGCGCCCCGTCACATTCCAAATTGCAAACCTATTCACACCAATCAAAACCTAAATGGTTTCCCACTTAGGAGCGTATTAGTACTCGGTTATAAATACTACTACTCCAAGATGACTGCGCATTCCTCCTCAACTCCTCATCCACAAAAACAAACAAGTCATTCATCATCGTTCCCTTGCGTCAGCCATGGTCAGCGTGAGTTCTGGGTCAAGAGATTGCCACCACGGAGATGCGAGCATGGAAGTGGAAGCACGAGAGATGTCCCGCCTCGCCGCAAACGCAGCCGGCATGTCCCGCCGCACGGCCGTAGCAGCACAGAGGTCCCACAGTGCCGCCAAAGCAGCATGCAGGTCCTACCGTGCCGTTGATGCGGCAGACTGGTCCGGCCGCACCGCGGAAGCAGAAGATATGTCTCGCCGCACCGCGAATGCAGCAGAGATGTCCTCCCGCACCGCGGTAGCCTGGGAAAATGTCTCGCGGGAAGGCGAGGACTCTTACAGGCGCATGAATGCGATCGTCCATAGCCAGATGGATTAGATCTCCAGCTGGGCGAGGTTGTAGGGCGACATGAAAGCCTCTTTTGAACAGGCTACCTGCGTCATCCGGCAACTAAATGAGAGCAATGCGAAGCTCTGGGCCGAGTGCGACCTGCTGAGGGCAAAGATCATCGGAAGTGCGGAGCAGCAGGAGGAGGAGACCACTGCCTTGTTGAAGAGGACCGGTGTCACCATCAAGAAACTTGTGGACGAGAATGCCATGCTGCGCATCGAGCGCAGAAGGCTGGTGGAGGAATCCGTGGATGCTCTCAAGCAGCATCTTGAGGACAAGAAAGAGCTCATCGCCGCTCGCCGCGGAGACTAGTTCCCGCAGCCTGCAGCAACACATCAAGAAAGTAGATATCAGCGAGCCAGATCATTGTCTTCCTTCTTCTTTTGCCCTTGTGTATTTCGGGTGTTGCCGCATGTGGCTTTTTTTAATTATGTTCCTTTTTGCGGGGATTTTAATTATGTTCCTAAATATGTAAGACAATTATTATCCACTGTCATCGTCCTTATATTCATCATGCTTGCTATAAGTCGCAGCCGATGCTATATAGGTCCGTTGGATCTTACATCAAGATCCGTGCAAAACTTTCTTTTCAGATTTTCATTTTTCTCCCTTAAATCTCAGTCCAGTGAGACATATAGCCACGCCATAGAACAGGGGCTCGGGAGCCATTAATGGAGACGTTGGGAGGGAGGTGCGCGGCTGGTAGAGGTCAAAGGGCTCTCCTCCTGATGAGCACGCGCAGGGGTCTGATCGCACGCCTCCTATACTCAAATAGCTACCACACACAGAACCTCCTAGCCAATAAAAAGGGGACGCGTGGCGGCACGTAATTGGTAAGTAGAACGCCCACGATTTCAATAATACCTGTGTTTCCAATTTGTAGCGTGACAACACTTGTTCCAAAATGACTTTGTTGATTGTTAATGTGTGCGCCTTCGCAAATCGGACAGAAAAATTACCACAACATGTTGGTGCCATTTCATGACACCATGCCAAGTTTCATCATTTTCAGGCGTGTTTTGGATTTACAGGAATTAAAAAACCAAGTTTCTCAATCTTTCCGGCCGAGCCACGACGCCCATATGTTTGAATTTCATTCCCATTTCTTGCATGGGACCTAGAAATTCACCCAAGGACACACATGTGATCTTTCAACCAACTTTGGTGCACTAGAGCATGTGCTTGTAGTTCAAATTTTAATTATGCACATTAAATGCCCAGAAACTCAATTAATGTATTAAAAAGGCCAAACGAACCCAGAATAATTTCAAAATTTAGCACGATACTTCTATTTGGTCTAATTTGCCCGTGTAAAAAAATTAAGGCGGGAGAAGGCAGTGTACGTATGTCATTTCGCCCACGGAGGTGACACATTCCCACTCGGAACCACGAGCCTTCTTGAGAGAAGCTCCGGTTAGGAAGAAGCTTACACCAAAGCTTGTCCCAATTCGGCCAAAAAATTTACCGCAGCATGTTGGTGCCATGTCATGACACCATGCCAAGTTTCATGATTTTCAGGCGTGTTTTGGATTTACATGAATCAAAAAACCAAGTCTCTCAATCTTTCCGCCGAGACACAATGCCCAGATGTTTGAATTTCATTCCCATTTCTTGCATGGGACCTATAAATTCACCCAAAAAACACACATGTGATTTTTCAACCAACTTTGGTGCACTGGAGCATGTGCTTGTAGTTCAAAATTGAATTATGCACATTAAATGCCCAAAAACTCAATTAATGTATAAAAAAGGCTAAACGAACCCAGAATAATTCCAAAATTTAGCACGATAATTCTATTTGGTCAAATCTACATGTGTAAAAAATTAAGGTGGGAAAAGGCAGTGTACGTATGTCATTTCGCACACGGAGGTGACAGGTTCCCTCTCGGAACCACGTGCCTTCTTGAGGGAAGCTACGGTTTGGAAGAAGCTTACACCAAAGCTTGTTCCAATTCGGCCAAAAAAATACCGCAACATGTTGGTGTCATGTCATGACACCATGCCAAGTTTCATGATTTTCAGACGTGTTTTGGATTTACAGGAATTAAGAAACCAAGTTTCTGAATCTTTTCAGCCGAGCCACGACGCCCAGATGTTTGAATTTCATTCCCATTTCTTGCATGGGACCTATAAATTCACCCAAAGGCACACATGTGATTTTTCAACCAACTTTGGTGCACTGGAGCATGTGTTTGTAGTTCAAATTTCCCAGAAACTCAATTAATGTATAAAAAGGCCAAACGAACCCGGAATAATTCCAAAATTTAGCACGATACTTCTATTTGGTCTAATTTGCCTGTGTAAAAAAATTAAGGCAGGAGAAGGCAGTGTACATATGTCATTTCACACACGGAGGTGACACGTTCCCTCATGGAACCACGAGCCTTCTTGAGGGGAGCTCCGATTTGCAAGAAGCTTACACCAAAGCTTGTCCCAATTCGGCCAAAAAATTTACCGTAGCATGTTGGTGCCATGTCATGACACCATGCCAAGTTTCATGATTTTGCGGCGTGTTTTGGGTTTACAGGAATTAAAAAACCAAGTTACTCAATCTTTCCGGCCGAGCCACGACGGCCAGATGTTTGAATTTCATTCTCATTTCTTGCATGAGACCTATAAATTCACCCAAAGACACACATGTGATTTTTCAACAAACTTCGGTGCACTTGAGCATGTGCATGTAGTTCAAATTTGAATTATGCACATTAAATGCTCAGAAACTCAATTAATGCATAAAAATGCCAAACGAACCCGGAATAATTCCAAATTTAAACACGACACTCATGTACTAGTTGCATGTTCATTGTACGTAAATGTTCTAGAAATTCAAACACCATCCTTTCCCTCCGTAAAACCATTTTGTCTTTCAAAACATAATGAAAAAATCAGGTATACCACAAACAGTTTACTAGAAAGAATCGTGTGGGATGCGATATAAAATATCTTGGCGTAGCATCTTGTCTGGCTTACGCATGAAGCTTCGTCGTCTGCAGTCCACCGCCCCCGCTTGAACCACACTTGCGCTCCAGTTTCTCGCGGCACCGTGCAAATTTTGTTTCCATCGCGGAAATATCTATCTCCCCGCCCCTCCCTCCCACCAAAAGCCACATTTCCATTGTCCCTCCTTGCTTTCCAAGTTTAAACCTTCACTTCTGCTTACTGGCAGCTCAATCTCCTTGCCGGCGACCCTTCTTCTTGCAGCGCCGCCTCCTCGCCGGCCACCCTTCTTCTTGCAGCGCCGCCTCCTCGCCGGCAACCCTTCTTCTTGCAGCGCCGCCTCCTCGCCGGCGACCCTTCTTCTTGCTGCGCGGCCCCCTCGCCGCTGACCCTTCTTCTTGCTGTGTGGACTCATTGATATGGTCAGGTAATCCACACCCCACCCACACCATCCTCCTCCTTTCCCGTCCCACATGCCCCGACCGATAGCGTGACACCTTCCACCGAAATTGTTGCCCCCTCCTCCAATTAAGCTCCGCCCACAGCCATTTTGCATGCAGTATAACATGGATCTCAGTAGCATGCGGCCGCCTGCGCGCACAAGGTCGCTATGACTACCATGCGTGCTGACCGCCAGATCTTGGAGGAGCACCTCGTCTTCGAGGCCACCGTTGACATCGCCACGTGGTTGTCTACTTTAAAATACAGTTCATGATGTTTTCTCGAGGCCACCGCCAGTGCCTTTTAGTGATTTGTCCTCTGTAATGTTAATATGCAATCTGATGTTCAATTAACAGTTTGGTCCTCTGAAATGTAATGTTCAGTTAACACTTTGGTCCAACAATTGCTACATTTTATAGTACTGCTCTCAAGCATTCTTTGTTTTGTTAACTGTCTTATCATCTAGTACATGTTTCTATTCTGCAATGTCATGCTCAGTTAACTATTCTGGTTCATTTGGTCTACTGTCCATTTAACTATTTGGTTCAGTTCTGCAATTTGATTTTCATTTGTTGTGGGTGCAAATTTTTATTGTTATGCATGTGACACCAATGAAATTTGGTTGTACTCAATACATATTCTACTGATAGTATGGCAACTCTCAGTTAACCTGATCAAGATCTTCCTTATGCGTGTTGTAGGGAAACAATGGGAGACACCGCGGTTTACCATCAAGGTTTGTTCAAGCATGGTCCTTTGGCTAATAACACATTATTGTGCAGTTGCAGGAATCATTCTAATATTTAGGTTTCTTACAATTTGGTCTTGCACATGTAGGTCCTGCTGTCAGAGTCTTAGACCCACTATTCTACCCATTTTGCATATTGGGAATGAGATGTCCATGAATATCAGTCAAGTCAAGAAACTCAGAAAGATTGTTAGGATGAAGAAACTTACGACGAGTAACAGCAAGATCTTTGTTTGCATAATGAAGAAGACATCAGTCAACTATAGGATGGTACTGACTCTTTTACTTTGTTTTTACCCCTTGCGCCATTTCAAAATTTATAACAGTGATTTATGCATATCTTTGTTTTTAGTACTTTTCAAAGCAGTTCACCGATGATTACCTCTCAAAAAACTTGCATGGTCAAGAGGCGAGGAAGGTATTCATTCAACACCCACGGTACAATATTGAAGCTTGCTAAAGAGGACGAAGGTTGGGCGGGTAATTATCCATAGCCACTGGCCTAAAGTTGCAAGGACATTCAACATCACTGAAGGCTCAATATTTGCCTTCCGCTTCTGCAGTTTCCCAGATGAGATTCATCTGTCTATTTACCATGTATGATGCTACTTTCCAAAGGTTTTTGACGCTGCATGTGAAACTTGGTGTTGTTGTGTAATGGCGTAACTGAGTGCCGAAGCTATCTGATGTAATTCGATTATGAAATCCTGATTGCTGTTATGGATATGAAATATCTGTTGTGTTTTATAAGAAATATCAATTTGATTAGTACATGGATTATCAATAATAGGCTAATTACCCTGCTTATTGGGGTTTTCTATTGCAGACGGTTAATCAGACAACACCATGGGCGATGAACTCAAACAACCCGCATGGTTTCTAAAAAGTAGGCGTGTTCGATCAACTAACAATCATACATGGCTTTCGGCAGCGAACTGTTTGCGTTAGGCCACCTTGCACAAACGTTTCCACACAAAGAACTGTGTGTGATATACATATGAACGAAAATGATAATCTGGGATTCACCATGTGGGATGTACATACGAATGGAAATGATTGGCTTTCGATGCCTCGCCTGATCGCACACGAGCTCATTTGGCCCTAGCATGTGTCCTATCCCCGACGGTTTCTAGGTCATGGGGGAAGGACCCCCTATCACCCACACTCACTTGGCGATGGTTCCAAATACCGTCGTGGAAAGGGGTTAAAAACCGTTTGTATAGCGTGTCGCTGTACCAGTGCTACGAGATTCACAAACTTTAACACGAGTATTTTTCAAATTCACTACTACTCACTAGCATGACTCTAATATCACCATCTTCATATCTCAAAACAATCATAAGGAATCAAACTTCTCATAGTATTCAATGCACTCTATATGAAAGTTTTTATTATATCCCTTTTGGATGCCTATCATATTAGGACTAATTTTATAACCAAAGCAAATTACCATGCTGTTCTAAAGGCTCTCAAAATAATATAAGTGAAGTACGAGAGTTCATTGATACGTCTCCAACATATCTATAATTTATGAAGTATTCATGCTATTATATTATCTGTTTTGGATGTTTATGGGCTTTACTAAACACTTTTATTATTTTTGGGACTAACCTATTAACCAGAGGCCCGGCCCAAAATGCTATTTTATTGCCTATTTCAGTGTTTCGAAGAAATGGAATATCAAATGGAGTCCAAACGGAATGAAACCTTCGGGAGAGTTATTTTTGGAACGAAAGCAACCCAGGAGACTTGGAGTAGTCGTCAGGGAAGCTTCGAGGAAGCCACGAGGCAGGGAGGTGCGCCCTACCCCCCTGGGCGCGCCCCCACCCTCGTGGGCCCCTCGTGGCTCCCCTAACCAACTTCTTTTGCCTATATATGTCCATATACCCTAAAAACATCTGGGAGCAGAATAAATCGGGAGTTCCGCCGCCAAAAGCCTCTGTAGCCATCGAAAACCAATCTAGATCCGTTCTGGCACCCTGCCGGAGGGGGGAATCCCTCTCCGGTGGCCATCTTCATCATCCCGGTGCTCTCCATGATGAGGAGGGAGTAGTTCACCCTCGGGGCTGAGGGTATGTACCAGTAACTATGTGTTTGATCTCTCTCTCTCTCTCTCTTGTGTTCTTGAGGTGGTACGATCTTGATGTATCGCGAGCTTTGCTATTATAGTTGGATCTTATGATGTTTCTCCCCCTCTACTCTCTTGTGATGAATTGAGTTTTCCCTTTGAAGTAATCTTATCGGATTGAGTCTTTAAGGATTTGAGAACACTTGATGTATGTCTTGCATGTGCTTATCTGTGGTGACAATGGGATATCACGTGATCCACTTGATGGATGTTTTGGTGATCAACTTGTGAGTTCCGTGACCTCATGAACTTATGCATAGGGGTTGGCACACGTTTTCATCTTGACTCTCCGGTAGAATCTTTGGGGCACTCTTTGAAGTTCTTTGTGTTGGTTGAATAGATGAATCTGAGATTGTGTGATGCATATCGTATAATCATACCCACGGATACTTGAGGTGACATTGGAGTATCTAGGTGACATTAGGGTTTTGGTTGGTTTGCGTCTTAAGGTGTTATTTTACTACGAACTCTAGGGCTGTTTGTGACACTTATAGGAATAGCCCAACGGATTGATCGGAAAGAATAACTTTGAGGTGGTTTCGTACCCTACAATAATCTCTTCGTTTGTTCTCCGCTATTAGTGACTTTGGAGTGACTCTTTGTTGCATGTTGAGGGATAGTTATATGATCCAATTATGTTATTATTGTTGAGAGAACTTGCACTAGTGAAAGTATGAACCCTAGGCCTTATTTCCTAGCATTGCAATACCATTTGTGCTCACTTTTATCATTAGTTACCTTGCTGTTTTTATATTTTCAGATTACAAAAACCTATATCTACTATCCATATTGCACTTGTATCACCATCTCTTCGCCGAACTAGTGCACCTATACAATTTACCATTGTATTGTGTGTGTTGGGACACAAGAGACTCCTTGCTATTTGGTTGCAGGGTTGTTTGAGAGAGACCATCTTCATCCTAAGCCTCCCATGGATTGATAAACCTTAGGTCATCTACTTGAGGGAAATTTGCTACTGTCCTACAAACCTTTGCACTTGGAGGCCCAACAACGTCTACAAGAAGAAGGTTGTGTAGTAGACATCATTCGTCAATTTCTATAAAATAAAACCACCACCGTGCTCTAAAAAGATATAAGTGAAGCACTAGAGCAATTTTGCCTAGCTCAAAAAATATAAGTGAAGCACATAGAGCATTCTAATAAATCACGATTCATGCGTGTCTCTCCCAAAAGGTATGTACAACAAGGATGATTGTGGCAAACTAAAAATTAAAGACTCAAATCATACAAGACGCTCCAAGCAAAACACATATCATGTGGTGAATAAAATATAGCCTCAAGTAAAGTTACCGATAGACGAAGATGAAAGAGGGGATGCCTTCCCGGGGCATCCCCAAGCTTAGGCCTTTGTCCTCCTTGAATATTAACTTGGGGTACCTTGGGCATACCCAATCTGAGGCTCTTGCCACTCCTTATTCCATATTCCATCAAATCCTTACCCAAAACTTGAAAACTTCACAACACAAAACTTCAACAGAAAATCTCGTTAGCCCCGTTAGTATAAGAAAATAAATTACCACTTTTGGTACTATTGTGAACTCATTCTTTATTTATATTTGTGTAATATCTACTGTATTCCAACTTTTCCATGGTTCATACCTCCCGATACTAGCCATAGATTCATCAAAATAAGCAGACAACACGCGAAAAACAGAATATGTCATAAACAGAACAGCCTGTAGAAATCTGGATATTTAGAATACTTTTGTAACTCCAAAAATCCTGAGAAATTAGGAAGTCCTAGAAAATTTGTTTACTAATCCTCTGCAAAAAGAATCAGTATTTTATGGCACTTCTGTAAAAGATGAAAACTAATCTCCTGGGCGCAAAAGTTTCTGTTTTTCAGCAGGATTAAATCAACTATCACCGTAAGCTATCCCAATGGTCTTACTTGGCATGAACACTAATTAAAATATAAAACCACATCTAAACAGAGGCTAGATGAATTATTTATTGCAAAACAGAACCTAAAAAGCAAAAAATAAAAATAAAATTGGGTTGCCTCCCAACAAGCGCTATTGTTTAACGCCCCTAGCTAGGCATAAAACACGAATAGATCTAAGTATTGTCATATTTGGCATGCAATTCTTCAATTATAATCTTAGGGGATTCTAGTTTTATAAATGATCAAACTCCTTGGCAAGAGATCAAGAAATTCATTCGTGACAATAGGTTCCTTAATAATATCGAGAAAATTGAGGTGAACGCTATTTGATTTGAGATCTTCATTGTTTTTACTAGAACATTCACCCTTATTTTTAGGAACATAAGCAAGCTTAGCAATCTTAGGAGGAAGATTCGGATTAGTTTTAACAGAGGAAAAAGCGAAACCACAGTTGGTAATAATATCTTCTAGTTTGCCAATTCTAATAGAGTCTTGATCTATCTTTTTATTAACTATGGGTTCCTTTTCCTTAAGGTTCTTTAGAGTAACTCCTACCTTAGCTCCATATCGAGTAATCTGATTATGAATCTTTTTATCCAAAATTTCAATCAACTCTACGATAGCTATTTTATTTTCAATAATATCCAATCTTTGCATTACATGTTCCAAGGTTAAAACAATTCCATTAACCAAAAGAGGTGGTGGGCCTAGCAAAGCTATCATGGCATTGTAAGAGTCAAAAGTATGGCTCCCCAAGAAATCCCCCCCAGTAATGGTATCTAGAACATATCTATTCCAAGGAGTAAATCCTACATAAAAATTGCAAAGAAGAACAGAAGTAGATTGCTTTCGAGTAGATCTATTTTGAGCATTGCAAATTCTATACCAAGCATCTTTTAAATTTTCTCCTTCCCTTTGTTTAAAGTTGAGAACCTCATTATCGAGAGTGTTAACAAGAATGGGAGGACTAGCCATAGGAGCGAGAAATGCGGAAGAAGAAGACGAACGGAAGAAGGGCGAATAAAAGATGAATCTTTTTGAAAATAGTTTTAGAAGTGGGGGAGAGGAAAAGGAGAGGCCAATGGTGAATAATGTAATGCAAGGGATGAGATTTTATGATGGGTACTTGGTATGTCTCGGCTTGGCGTAGATCTCCTCGACAATGGCATGAGAAATCCTTCCTGCTACCTCTTGAGCTTGCGTTGGTTTTTCCCTTGAAGAGGAAAGGGTGATGCAGCAAAGTAGAGTAAGTATTTCCCTCAGTTTTGATAACGAGGGTATCAATCCAGTAGGAGACAACGCGACAAGCCACCGAATACCTGCACAAACAAGCACCAACTTGCACTCAACGTGACAAAGGGGTTGTCAATCCCTTCACGGTTATTTGCAAAGTGAGATCTGATAGAGATGGATAAACGGTAAAGTAATATTTTTGGTTTATGGAACGGAAAGTAAATGATTGCAAAGAAAGTAAATCGGAAAGTAAAATTATAGATCAGAAACTTATATGATGGAATACAGAAGATTATATGATGGAAAATAGACCCCGGGGCCATAGGTTTTGATACGTCTCCATCGTATCTATAATTTTTGATTGTTCCATGCCAATATTATACAACTTTCATATACTTTTGGCAACTTTTTATACTATTTTTGGGACTAACATATTGATCCAGTGCCCAGTGCCAGTTCCTGTTTGCTGCATGTTTTTGTTTCACAGAAAATCCATATCAAATGGAGTCCAAACGGGATAAAAACTTACAGAGACTTTTTTGGAATATATGTGATTTTTGGGAAGAAGAATCAACACGAGACGATGCCCGAGGGGGCCATGAGGTAGGGGGCACGCCCCTGACCCTCATGGCCACCCCATAAGGCTGTTGGTGCCCTTCTTTCACCACAAGAAATCCAATATCTGGATACAAATCGTGTTAAAATTTCAGCCCAATCGGAGTTACGGATCTCCAGGAATGTAAGAAACGGTGAAAGTACAGAATCTGGAACACAGAAACAGAGAGAGACAGAGAGACATATCCAATCTCGGAGGGTCTCTCGCCCCTCCGCTGCCATGGAAGCCATGGACCAGGGGGTAAACCCTTCTCCCATCTAGGGATAAGGTCAAGGAAGAAGAAGAAGAAGGGGGGCTCTCTCCCCTATCTACCGGTGGCGCCAGAACGCCGCTGGGGCCATCATCGTGTGACGGCGATCTACACCAACACCTCCGTCATCTTCACCAACATCTTCATCACCTTCCCCCATCTATCTACATCGGTCCACTCTCCCGCAACCCGCTATACCCTCTACTTGAACATGGTGCTTTATGCTTCATATTATTATCCAATGATGTGTTGCCATCCTATGATGTCTGAGTAGATTTTCGTTGTCCTATCGGCAACACTACAAAAAAATACACTTCCGTGATGATACATGTTTGTCACAGTAGGTTGCATTTTTTGTCATGCATGTACATCCATGAAATGACAGAATCAAGATAGTCATACCTGTGCTGTCGTAGAAGTGTTCCATGACATTACCAAAATTATCATCATGGAAGTGTGCACTTCCATGACGATAAATCGCGCGTCACAGAAGTGCTTTCGTCAAGGGTGACCGACACGTGGCATCCACCGTAACGGAATGCCGTTAAGCTATTGGGTCGGGTTTTGGATCCGATAACCCGTTAACAGCCCCGACCAATGGGGATTTTCCACGTGTAAAATCATGATTGGCTGGAGGAAACACGTGTCGGCTCATCATTGGGACATATGTGATCTACTCATTGGACAGAAGGCGCCTATGATACATCGACACATGGCACGGCCCAACAGAGGCCCATTCCTGTGAAAAGGCCGGCCCGTTTGACTTGGTCAAAAGGTGGCGGGCCGGCCCATGTAAAGCCTGTTAATGGCCTGTTCGCATATAGCCCATTTACAGCCCGCTAACCCAAGGCCCGTTATGCCCTATCCGAATTAGGCCCAGTAGCGTCATCTGGGCCATCCAATATGATTCCAGCCCGTTTTCACCTCTGGCCCATGTATGGCCCATGACGTCTTTCGGCCCATATGAGGCCCTATGTAACTCTTGGCCTATTAACGGCCCGTGGTGAAACTGGCCCGTAATGAACAGTGTATCACTTTACACCCATTAACGGCCTGTGGTGAAACTGGCCCGTAATGAACAGTGTATCACTTTATACCCATTAACGGCCCGTTATTCCGTTGGGCCGTTTCCAGCCCATGTTATCTTTCGGCCTTCTCAGAGCCCATTTATTCTTGGGCTCATTTCCAGCATTCGTTTACTTACGGCCCATTACTGTCATTTTCTACTTGTGGGCCAAATTCAGCCCGTGGTTACAGTCGGCCCGTTTGTGGTCCGTTAATAAATTGGGCCATTTTCATAGCGTCATCAAATACGGCCTATTAACGATGGCCCGTTATGGTCGGCCCATGAACGGACGATTCCAACTCTAGCCCGTTTACGGCCATAATGCGGCCTGTTATTGGCCCATGTTTGGCCAATCGATCATACGGCTCGTATAAGGCCCATTGATGGTACGTCCCGTAGAAGGCCCATTGTTTCTACGGCCCGTAGAAGGCCTACTGTTTCTAGGGCCGGTAGAAGGCCCACTGTTTCTACGACCCGTAGGAGGCCCAGTGTCACTACAGTAAATATTAGCCCATGGTTATTGTGGCCTAGTTTTAAAAAATAGGTTATTGCATCCACTAGAAAACCACGGAAAAAGAACTGCACTGACTACAAGCAAACAAATAAACAAGACAACAAGGAAATAAATAAGCAAGCAACTTATGCTAGGCTATCACGGCTATTACACATATTACATCCACTGGGCATCAAAGTTCTCCACCAGTGCAAATATAGGGAACAAAGCAGCATATAAACGCTGCAGCAAAACAAGTCCAGAACTGAAACCACTTCAGAAGAGTTCAAGAAACAATATCCTGGGTACCCATAATGCTAGCAAGATGCTTAGCAAGCTTATTAACTTTCTCTTGTTTGGCGCTTAAATCCTCCAGCGCTTGCTGTTGCACAAGAAAGTACGCATCTGAATTCTGCAGGGACTTCCTCAGTCCTTCGGCTTATTGCCGCAACACAGCTGACTGATGCCTTTCAGCTTGTAGCTGAGACCGAAGAAGCCGAAGTGATTCAGGCAGCGAGTTCGAAGAGCTTGTGCCAGCGGTACTGGCCAGTAACTCGAAAACTACATCAACGCAGGACTGTGGGGTTTTCTCACTGTCTACAAGATCGTTTTTATCACCTTTCTTGGAGACCAACAGGGTTGTCTCACTATCTTGAACCTTATCTGCATTACTTTCTCTACCATTGCATAGTGGGGTGCTCTTCTCCAATATCCTGTTTGCATACTACAAGAGAAACAAGCAGACACATCACAGGTTTAGCTTGTAGTATACGAAACTCATTTTGGTAAACCGGTTCAGTAGTAAGGTGGACATGATAACAGCATGAAACAAACATATATCTATGTACTATGGTCACTGTATTGTCCACATCATTCTAGTTTATGTTCCCTAATCAAGATAGAGACACAGTTCAACTCATATATTTTTAAGACACAACAGCATACACATAATATAAGTGTGAGAAACTACACAGCATTGGCAGCACTTGTAATGTGCATCACATGAGAACATAACTGTTTATACAACTGAAACTGAAATCAACACAGAGCAAGAAGTTACAACAACAATCTAGTTAAAGAAATGGGTTTAAAACATACCTGTTGAGCCATTGGAGTTTCAATTGGATCCTTCAAATTCGAAAGTAGTTGGTATGAGCAAATACAGTGATGCAACAGTAAAGGAGTATGGACCATAGCTACGGAATCTGACCTGAGAACAGTTGCTCTTCTGCTTTAAACGTGGAGTTTGGGTTAGCTGTGGTGGTCTTCGTGCTTTGGACACTGCAGTAGCTTTACAAACTACTCGTGTGGGGGTACTCTGTGGTGGACATGGTGCTTTGTCAACTATAAGTGGGTTACTATCCGCTGGGGTTGCGGTTAGATGGGTTGTAGCTGGTTCTCTGCCCAACGGTGTAAGTGTGCAATCTGGAAGAGTCTTGATTATGTGTGGTGGGGCTAGTTTGTGGGCCAGTACAACCATGGTTCTATCTGCATCGACGGGTAGCACTGTCTTTTGTGAAGAACGGGGTTTTGCTCCCTTAGATACTGCCATCACCCCCTCCAATTCAAATGGCTGATAAACAACAAAAGAAATTGAACGTACAGACATTGTATGATAGACAAATGTGGTAATTCACATATATGTTGTCTAACCAAACAGGACAGCATGACACAATTTCACATATATGATGCCTAACTAAACATGATAGCATGACACAGTTTCAGATATATGATGGATAACTTAACATGATATAATGGCATAATTCAACATATGATGAGTACCTAAACAGGATGACATGACAAAACTATATGATGTCTTTCTAAAATAGGTTGGGATGAAATAATTCACATACATGTTGTTTAAGTATATAGGATGGCATGATATAATTGACATAATTGATTCATATACTAAGCAGCTAGCACTCGCATGTATGATCTCTAAACTAAGCAGACAGAATTCAATATTGTGCATATGATGTCTAAACTAAGCAATGCAAGACACCATATGCATCATATGAGAAATATAAACATTGCAACTTAGAGCATACACCTCAGGTGGGATATAGGACTGGTCATCTGTCTCTGAATCCTCCTCTGAGGAGCTCCCTGTAACCATCGAGATATATGCTTCAACAAGTACCATTGCCTGCTCTGAAGACCTTGTTTTCACTCCAGATTGTCGACAAATGGAATACGTAATGAAAAAAAAGATGGCATGAGATAATTCACATATATGATGCCTGGCTCCATGGCGGTGCATAATTCACATATATGATAACTGGCTGAAAAACATGGCATTGCATAATTCACATAACTGATATAGAAAGCAAACAGGAGGCATTCACACAAAGCATGTCTAATCTAAGCAGATGGCATGGCAATGCAAGACACCATATGCATGATATGAGCAATATAACCCAGCTAAGTTAGAGCATGCACCTCGGGGGGGGGGGGATACGACTGGTCATCTCTCTCTGAATCCTCCTCTGAGGAGCTATCTGCAACCAACAAGAAATCTGCATCGACAAGTAGCACTGACTGCTCAGAAGACCTTGTTTTCACTCCAGATTTTCCCATGACCGACTCAAATGGCTGATGCACAGGAAGAGTAGATGAATGTATAAACATTGTTGACAAATGGAATACATTATGGAAAAAAATATGGCACGATACAATTCACATATATGATGACTGGCTAAATAGGATGGCATTGCATGATTCACGTATATGATGCCTGGCTAAAGAAGATGGCATTGCATAATTCCCATATACTCCCTCCGTTCCTAAATATTTGTCTTTTTAGAGATTTCAAATGGACTAGCACATACGGATGTATATAGACATATTTTAGAGTGTAGATTCACTCATTTTGTTCCGTATGTAGTCACTTGTTGAAATCTCTAAAAAGACAAATATTTAGGAATGGTGGGAGTATGATATAGAAACCAAACAGGTGGCATTCACACAAAGCAAATCTAAACTAAGCTGATGACATATAAGATGTATAATGTAAGCAATGCAAGGCGCCATATGCATGATATGACCAACATCAGCATGCCAGGTTAGAGCAAACACCTCAGGTGGTAAACATGCGTGGTCGGCTCCTTCTGAATCTCCATCTGAACATTTATCTTCCTCTGGAATACAATCTGGAAATGCAGGAGGGGGGGGGGGCACTTCACCCACCATGGAGCGGCGTCTGCATGACATTATATTCGCAAGCAACGGTCTTCTCTTTTTCTCTACATGTTCAGTATGATTGTGTACAATATCTGACATGCATAATAAAAAAATAGTTAGATTTTGTAAGGCCTAAGGGGTGCATGCAAAAATCAAGACTGATGGTAGCAAACGAGTGGATGGATCCAAAACTAATGATAGCAGGTAGATTATAGCTTCAGTTTAAAAAGATAGACAATGGATCATCTATTGTTTGTTGCCCACCCAACATGAACCACATAGAAGACCCCAGATGAACCAAATAGTAGACAGATACTATTCGTTGCTAGCTCGATATGAGACCCATGGGCAATTCAAAACTTAAGATTGAACGATAAAGTAGCAGGTAATAATAACTGATGTATAACGTAAGCAAACACGAAAGACTGCGACCTCTCTTCCGGAACTGTGTAGTCCTCAGGTTCATCTGCTCAGTCGATGATGGTAATGCAGTTGGCGTGGCTGCCGACAATGGGGAAGATGATCTGAGGCGGCGGAAGGAAGTCTGCAGGGGGATCTCTGCTGCAGTGAACGCTTCTGTCGATGGTGCACCTCAGGTGGGGTGGATGATGGCACGGCAGGAGCAGGACATAACACACAGAGTTTTCTTTGATGCCTATCTGAAAATGAAGTAAATCTGTAAGGGATCCTTAGAATTGGAGGATTCTATAAACGCAGGGACAGGAAAAACACAGGAATATGATAGGAATGCACGTGCAAAACAGAGCATTTGGAAACATAGGATTTCAGTCAACCTGGGTGTTTGGCTCACATGAATTGGAAGAACAGAGGAATGGAGAAACAAAGTGATGCGACGAGTGTACAACCTCTTTGGCATAGCCTTGTGGACCTCAGCATCATTGGGTTGGACGTGGAGGATGGTGATGATGCTGGCGTGACTGTCGGAGGCAGGGAAGAAGATCCGAGGCCTCTAGAAATGGCGCCGAGGGTACTGCTCCGCTATGATGGACGGTTCCGTCGTTGGAGCAGCTCCGCTAAGGTGTACGGCGACGAGGCTGAAGCATGACAAGACAGACAATGTTAATCTGAAGTGGGACCCTAATATCATCTGCAATAGATGATGTAAAATACATCACCAAAAAGTGCTAGATGTAAAACGCATCAGCCACGCCACGACCGCTTCGACAGATGTTGTAAGTACTGTTCACTCTGAACTTAACTGAAGAAAATGAACTTCACAGTCGAAACTGAATTTTACTATCGAAACTGATTGAACTAGAAACAGAGCATTGCAATAGATGTTTAGGGCGTTCGAGCACTAGTAGCAGAGAAGCAGTGATCTAAATCAGCAGACGCTTGAGCAGGGAACACACTAGCAGAGAGCAAGTCATGCAGTAGCACCGCGAGCGAGTGCTAAAGCAGCAACTCCTGTAGCTACCAGAGGTCGTGCAGCAGCAGCAACAGCGCAAGCGAGAGCAAGAGCAGAGCAGCAGCACGAATGAAAGCAGGAGCAGTGCAGCAGCACGATCGACAGCAAGAACAGAGCCGCAGCGCGAGCGAGAGCCAGAGCAGCTGCAGCTAGTGCCGTTGTGGAAGTCGCCGCCGAGGAAGCAACGACATGGGGGAGAGACGCCGTGGATGATGTGGCCGGCAACGGAGCCGTGGATGGAGACACGCCATGTCTGCTCGGTATCGAGCACCGGTAGCCCCATGAGATCGAATAAAAGATAAAATGCAGCGGTGAGTGCAGAACCTCCTTGGTGGCGCTGAGTTGGCCTCAGCTTCATCTGAGGAATTGGTGAGGGTGCTGCGGTTCTGGTGGGGCAGGTCAAGGCGGCACTGTGGGGATTGAGGTGGTGCGATAGACGAGGCGAACATCGGGGCAGCTCCTTGGAGGTGGAGGACGGGGCGGCTTATCCGGCGGGACGGCGAGATCGACAATGGATCCTCATCCGGTGTGGTGGATGAGGGATGACGAGCTGTTGCGGTGGACGACATAGTCGGGGAAGAGTCTCTGGCTGGGCGGCAATCGGGAGGCCGACGGAGGAGCGTGGGGTTTCGCGGGTTTTGGCGGCCTCGGTGTACGAATGGGGAGGGGGGGGCGAAGGGTGAGGGGGGAGCCAAGCTTAGGGACGCGCTTGTCCGAAATGTAGGGTAAGTTACCAGCGTACCCCCACCGGTTTTGACACCGCGACATGGAGCTTCATTTTCGGCTGAGGGGTAGAAGGGGGATTTCACGTGTCTGGGCTGCGGGAGCGATTTCGGATGAGGAGGGAGTTCTCGCGCGCGTCCAAATTTCGGGATAACAAGGCGCGACGCGGGTTGAAGAAGCGGGAGTTTCAAAGCAGGTGAGACAAAAGATACTCGAGCTTGAAAATTTTGGGATAACAAGGTGCGGATTCCTTGTTCGGCAGAACAAACTTAACATCTAAAAAACCAATTCATACAAGACACAAGAGAGTCATGTCCCCTTTTACTATATTGCTAGATGCCATTGAAAAAACTACAAGAAAAATGTAAAAAAGATCGGGAGAATAAGATTACCCTGCACAGTACCAAATCGATTAGCACTTCCCTCAACAACAACAAAAAACAAATCAATTCCCACCAAAGAAAGAGTAATGTCCCTTTTTATATGATTACAGATGCCATGATCTCGAATTTCAATTTTTGAATCCACGTTATGTTGAATTCGAACATATCGTTAGGTGACCTTGCAGTTTATAATTGATGTAGTCATACATTTTGATCTTCCATCATATATGAACATTTTACTCCACCATGTGAACATATATATTGTCGTCTACCATATGGACTAAATTTGAATCAATTTTCCTTATTTGAATACGATTGTTGTCAAGTTATACAATAATTTAAGTATTATCTTGATAACAAAAAACATACATATAGCAGTAATCATATTTCACTATGAACTACATGTACCGTACGCTCTCCAATTCAAATATTTGTATCCATTTTATGTTGAATTCAAATCATAGTACATTATTGGTCTAGGTAGAGAGATGTTTGGGATAATCTAAACCCTGTTTTCATACATATAATTTTTGGTTGAACTGGGACAAGTTTTGGTATAAGCCTCTTGCAAAACCGAAGATTCTCTCAACAAGCCTTGTGGTTCCGAGAGGGAACGTGTCACCTTTGTGTGCGAAACAATATACGCTGCCTCCCCCCTGATTTTATTTACAGAGGCAACATAGAACTATATGAGTGCCCTGTTAAATTTTGGAATTATTTCGGGTTCATTTGGCCTTTTTATACATTAATTGAGTTTCTGGACTTTTAATGTGCATAATCTAAATATGAATTGCATGCACATGCTCCGGTGCACCAAAGTGGGTTGAAAAATCACATGTGTGTCCTTGGTTGAATTTCTAGGTCCCATGGAAGAAATGAGAATGAAATTCAAACATCTGGGTGTCATGACTCGGCCGAGAACATCGAGAAACTTTGATTTTAAATTCATGTAAATCCAAAACTCGCCTGGAAATCATGAAACTTGGAATGGTGTCATGTCATGGCACTAACACGTTGTGGTAAAAAATTGGGCCGATTTGGAAGCTCGTGGTTCTAAGAGGGAACGTGCCACCTTTGAGTGTGAAACGATGTACGCTGCCCCCCCTTGAGTTTCTTAACAAAGGCAACATAGAACTACATTAGTGCCTTGTTAAATTTTGGAATTATTTTGGGTTCGTTTGTCGTTTTTTATACATTAATTGAGTTTTTGGTCATTTAATGTGCATAAGTCAAATTTGAACTACAAGCACATGCTCTCGTGCACCAAAGTTGGTTGAAAAATCACATTTGTGTCCTCGGGTGAATTTCTAGGTCCCATGCAAGAAATGAGAATAAAATTAAAACATCTGGGCATCGTGGCTCTGTCGAGAACATTGAGAAACTTGGTTTTAAAATTCTTGTAAATCCAAAACACGTCCTAAAATCATGAAACTTGGCATGGATGTCATGTCATGGTACTACCATGTTGTGGTAAAAAAATTGGCCGAATAGGAACAGATTTTGGTACAAGCTTTTGCAAAATGAAGCTTCTCTCAAGAAGGCTCGTGGTTCTGAGAGGGAACGTGCCACCTTTGAGTGCGAAATGATATACGTTGTCCCCCTTGAGTTTATTTACAAAGGCAACATAGAACTACATGAGTGCCCTGTTAAAATTTTGGAATTATTCCGGCTTCGTTTGGCCTTATTTACACATTAATTGAGTTTTTGGTCATTTAATGTGCATAATTCAAATTTGAACTACAAGCACATGCTCCCGTGCACCAAAGTTGGTTGAAAAAATCACATTTGTGTCCTCAGGTGAATTTCTACTCCCTCCTTCCATCTATATAGGTCCTAATGCGTTTTTCGATGCTAACTTTGACCAAATGTTAGAGCAATAATATATGACATGCAACTTACACAAAGCATACCTTCAAAATTGTATGTCAAAGGAGCTTCCAATAATATAATTTTCATAGTATACATCTCATGTGCTATTAATCTTGTCAATAGTCAAAGGCTGTCTTGAAAAACACATTAGGCCCTATATAGATGGAAGGAGGGAGTAGGTCCCATGCAAAAAATGAGAATAAAATTCAAACATCTGGGCATCGTGGCTCGGTCGAGAACATTGAGAAACTTGGTTTTAAAATCATGAAACTTGGCATGGTGTCATGTCATGGTAGTACCATGCCGTGGTAAAAAAATTGGCTGAATAGGAACAAATTTTGGTATAAGCTTCTTGCAAATCGGAGCTTCTCTCAAGAAGGCTCGTGGTTCTGGGAGGGAACGTGTCACCTTTGTGTGCATAATTCAAATTTGAAATACAAGCACATTCAGTGCACCAAAGTTGGTTGAAAAATCACATGTGTGTCCTCGAGTAAATTTCTAGGTTCCATGCAAGAAATGGGAATGAAATTCAAAATTCTAGGCGCCGTGGCTGGGTTGGAAACATTGAGAAACTTAGTTTTTTAATTCCTGTAAATCCAAAACACGCATGAAAATAATGAAACTTGGCTTGTTGCCATGACATGGCATCAACATGCTGTGGTAAATTTGCAGTCCGATTTGCGAAGGCGCACACATTAACAATCAACAAAGTCATTTTGGAACAAGTGCTGTCACGTTACAATCGGAAACACAAGTATTATTGAAACCGTGGGCGTTCTACTTACTAGTACCATTTACGTGCCGCCACGCGTCCCCATTTTTTATTTGCTAGGAGGCGCCGTGCAGGGTAGCTATTTGAGTACGAGAGGCGTGCGATCAGACCCCTACGCGTGCTTATCGGGAGGGGAGCCCTTTGACCTCCATCTGCCATCCACCTCTCTCCCAAGGTCTCCATTAATGGCGCATGAGCCTCTGTTTAATGGCATGGATATGTCTCACTCGACTGAGATTTAACAGAGAAAAAAGAAAATCTGAAAGCACGGATCTTGATGTAAGATCCGGCGGACCTATATAGCATCTACTGCGACTTATAGCAAGACTGATGAATATATAAGGACGACTAATTTTTTTTGATCAAAGAAGGGCTTGCCCCTTCCGATTTTCATTACTGAAAACCACCACAATTCACAAGAAGTTCAGCACAACTCCAGCCTAACACGAAGGACTAAAAGCTACCAGATTGAAATCGCAACATCCCAAGAGGCCAACAAAGGCCAAACATCCGTGCTAGAACCCAACATTTCACAACCGACGACACAATCCACATCCTAAACCGATTATCACATCAAGAGAAACCAGGAAACTGAAGGAAGCCCATCAGCAACTAGAAGAACAGCAACACCAGGGTCGCCACAGCAAGAGTTTTCTTCATTCCAGCCTCGCAACATTGATCTTCAACAGAAAGATAAGGACGATTAATTGTCTTACATAATTAGAAAGATAATCAAAAAAGCCACATGCGGCTACGCCCGAAATACACAAGGGCAAAAGAAGAAGGAAGACAAGGATCTGGCTCGCTGATCTCTACTTTCTTGATGCGTTGCTGCAGGCCGCGGGAACTAGTCTCCGCGGCGAGCGGCGATGAGCTCTTTCGTGTCCTCAAGATGCTGCTTGAGAACATCCACGGATTCCTCCACCAGCCTTTGGCGCTCGTTGCGGAGCATGTCATTCCCGTCCATAAGTTTCTTGACGATGACGCCGGTCCTCTTCAACAAGGCACTGGTCTCCTCCTGCTGGTCTGCACTTCGGTCGATCTTCTCCCTTAGCAGGTCACGCTCGGCCCAGAGCCTCTCATTGCCCTCCCTTAGTTGCCGGATGACGCCGGTAGCCTGTTCAAACGAGGCTTTCATGTCATCCTACAACCTCGCCCAGCTGGAGATCTGATCCATCTGGCTATGGACAATCGCATGCATGCGCCTGTAACAGTCGTCGCCTGCCCGCGAGAAATTTTCCCAGGCCACCGCGGCGCGGCAGGACATCTCTGCTGCATTCGTGGTGCGGCGGGACATCTCTGCTGCTTCCACGGTGCAGCCGGACCAGTCTATTGCATCGATGGCGCGGCAGGACCTCCATGCTGCTTCAGCGGCACGGCGGGACCTCTATGCTGCTACTTCCACATGGCGGGACATGTCGCCTGCTCTCACAGTGAGGCGGGACATCTCTCGTGCTTCCGCTTCCATGCTCGCCTCTCCCTGGTGGCAATCTCTCGACCCACAACTCACACTGGCCATGACAGACGCAAGGGAAGGATGCTGAATGACTTGTTTGTTTTTGTGGATGAGGAGTTGAGGAGGAATGTGCAGTCATCTTGGCATACTAGTATTTATAACCGAGTACTAATACGCTCCTAAGTGGGAAACCGTTTAGGTTGTGATCGGTGTGAATAGGTTTGCAATTCAATATAGCATGGAGTAATTTGGAATGTGACGAGACGCAAGCTCAAAATTCATTGATGGTTCTAGTTTCGAAGTGCGGCACTATTACCGGATGGAGTACTTCTTTTTCTACTCCCTCCTTTCCGGTTTTATAGGGCTTATCTCAAAATTTTAGTTTTTCCATTTTATAAGGCTCAATTTGTTTGTTCGCCAACACATGTTCAGATTCCAAGGTGCATTAAATCATTGCACGCAAGTATTAAGAGAAAATTGACCAATGCATGTACTTTATGCATGCATGCATTGCAATTAATGCATTGATAAACATAATTTTTTGAGAAAAACAAGAGCATTAATTAGGTGCTTTTGCAAACTACAAAAAATATTCCACCACTCACCATCTTGGTTGGTGAGATTTTTGAATTAAGCCCTATAAACCGGAAAGGAGGGAGTACTGCTGTGTATGTGCAATAACTGGCACCGTCGTATACATATCTTACGGTTAATGGGGCGTTCGACAGGAATAGCCGCGTGGCGAGCTCTAGGCTAGTCTTTTTTCCAGACGCATTAAACCTATCTCTCGGGACTTCTCGTACGCACCATCGTGCCACCCACAAAAACTTGTACTCTGAGTTTAGTAGTACGTTATACAGGAAGAGAAGAGGTGCACGCACGCACTCGTCCTCTCACACACGCATCTGTTTTTTCTCGAAAAGGAGGATGATGACCCCCGGCCTCTGCATCTGGGAGTCACACGCGCAAATTATTGAAATATATCAAGTGCAGTGCTTTGATGTGTCGCGTCAACTCGTACATCAACGAGAAGTTTGATTATCCTCTCCCTCGCGGACTTAACTGCACCTGCCTTTGGCTATATGACAGGTTGGCCACACACCTGTCGGGCCCACCTGTCATACATGCAAAGGCAGGAGCGTCCCTCCCTCGCCCATGAGTGTGGTGGCTGGCAAGACTAGGAGAAGCTTTCGCTACACGCTCTCCCTCCCGCACGCGGTGGACATGCAGCAGTTCAATCGGTGTCAGATGGCCAGAAGCGTACTGTAGTACTCCTCCAGTGCAGTAGTATTCCATCATTGTTCGACTTCCCGAAGAGGCGAAGAGCCAAGCGCAGCCCGAACACTCATGTGGCAGTTTCATGTGTAGAGTAGTCTAGGATAGCGTGAACCGTGCCTGTAAGCTTAAAATCGTTGGGGTCGGCTCCATGCTATGTGGCCGTCTCGAAGTTTAAAAAAATAATTAAAATAGTCTTCCGGCCCTACCCGAAAACTGCCGCACGTACTGCCCAGGAAAAGCGCCGCCCTCAACTTTTAACTACGCGAAAATAGTTCGAGCTTGTTCGTTCTATATAAATAAAGTACTTACTGTATGTTTATTCACCCGTGGGGTTGTTCAATGAATGGAGGGGCGGGGAGCACAAGTGAACAATACTGTAGTACTACTACTAGTAAGTAGGAGTCGTATAGTAGTCACCTTAAATAGAGAGTTTCTTTCCTTTAATGCCACGTACACAAATTGAAACACTTGTTGTGGAGAGAAAAAAGATAATCACTCCACTATATATGGAAGCAGGGGCCTGAGCACTTGCTTTACTAGGGTTGCTCTCTTCATTCTCTCATCCTCTCCAGATATAAACAAGATAGCGGTAGCAACATTTTCTCTCTGCTCACCGCTGGTCACAGATCCGGCCGGATCCCTTCGGCCGGTGTGTGTAAAGGACTAAAAGGTGCATCGTTCACGCGGTCATCGCCGCCGAGGGAGGAAACCCACAGCTGCCGGAGGGGCCCGATCCTCTGCCCGTGCCGTTCTCTCTGACACAGCACCGGCTCGGGAGGTCCTCCGACCCTTCTTCCTCCCTGCCGTATTGTCCGCAGATCCGACCTGCCGCCGTCGACATCCCGGCGACCCTCAGGTATAAGTTCTTCGAAAGCGGCCTTGCTCTACTGCCCCAGCTCCCCACGTGTGTGCATGTCCATCTTTTTCTACTCCCATCAGCTCTTCCAAAGCCACCTAAATTTTTAGTATTATTAGAGGTAAAGCTACTTCATGCATTCGAATCTAGGGCTTTGTTCAAACAACGAAGAAAGGGGGGAAAGTTGTAGCATGAATCTAGGACTTGATTCAAAGAGGAAATAATATGGTGAAAGTAGTAGAGACCGGATACCCAACTGGTCTCTTGGTTGAAAAGGGAAATAATGGGAAAACGCAGTACAAACTGGATAAGGAACAAATCTATTATTGGTTGAAAAAAGGATAGAAAGTGGCGACTGGAGGACAAGTCAACAGAGTATGTCCAGGATTAGATTTGCTGCCATCACATAGTAAAAGGTCTCCAGGATTAGATTTGCTGCCCTCACATAGTAAAAGGTCTCAGGATTAGATTTGCTGCCCTCACATAGTAAAAGGTCTCAGGATTAGATTTGCTGCCCTCACATAGTAAAAGGTCTCCAGGATTAGATTTGCTGCCCTCACATAGTAAAAGGTCTCCAAGATTAGATTTGCTGCCCTCACATAGTAAAAGGTCTCTAGGATTAGATTTGCTGCCCTCACATAGTACAAGGTCTCCAAGATTAGGTTTGCTGCCCTCACATAGCATGAACAAACTCGGCATCACCACTTTATGCCTCCTTGTAGGTACATTGTGCTGATGCGTCCACTGTCGCATGTCCTTATACCAACCTTTTGCTGTTGTTAATGTAAGGGCGCATGTAAAATGAAGCGATCACACTGTTACCTTAGGGACATGTCTAACTAGTGTTATTGTTAATCTAATGCCTCCAGTGATAAGATGCAATTAAACTGTGTTACAAATGGCACTCCTGCTGTTTTCCCTAGTATGATAAGTAAGTTGCTCCTTTACGCTGCTGAGTGTCCTGGTGTCCCCACGGTCCCATGCCCTTAAACCAACTCTTTAGCTGCTGTTGATTTACTGTGTCTGGTAAACAAGCAATGCCACCATTAAAGTAATCCCATATTTTAGGAATCTCATTGTTGATCGTAATGCTTCTGGTAACATGAAGCATTACTGACGTTTTAAATTTTCTACTGTCCTTGCATGATTGCCATGAACATAATTAAGATGCTTCTTTTCATTTTGTATATGTTTCGTATATTCTTATTGACCAGCAACTGTTTACTTTCTATCTTTTTGTGCAGATAGGGATATCCATTTCACCTTGTTGCTATTGTGACCTTTTGGTGAACTACACAAAACACTTTTTTTGGAATGAGTGTCTTGTGCAGTTCAACTAAAATGTCACGTGGGCAACATCTCTCAATTTTGGTGGAACTGCACAAAATGGTGATTGGAGTTTCCAAAATCTCCGTCAAGTTCTGCTGGTAATCTCGTGCAACATTTTATTAGCCTTTGCAAGATGGAGCCGTCACTGTCACCACAATGGCAGTTTATTTTAGTGGAACTACACAAAAGGATAAGAAAATTATAGTTGCACCTTACATGAGCCGGATAGCCAACCTTAATGTTCCTCAATTTTAGTGCAACTACTAAAGAAGAACCTGCCAGCTCACAAGAGCAAGTACTTCTTGCTAGCTGAATGATGCAATCTTTGCTTCATTTCAGGTGAACTACAGAAAAAGGCGCATGAATTGAATCATGGAACTCCAGGCAGACCTCATCCAAGTAGAGCTGGAGGTTGAGTTCAAGGAGGCTGCTATTAAAGCGAAATCATGCTCTCCTATCTCCTTGTTTGTGCTGTGCAAACATGCTGTGCAAACAGGAATACTCAACTACAGATGTTGTGATGGTCAAGAGCATTCGCCAAGTTCTTCGATTGTATGAAATGGCTAGCCAAGATGGATTTAATCCTGATATTCACTTTATCAAAAGGCTCTAATGGGTTGGTTCTGAATCTTGCAATCTGGGAATCAGTGAGATGTGTAGGCATCTTTGTTGTACTTATTATTTGAATCTTATTTGTTAGTTCTGAATCTTGCAAGCTGGGAATCAATGAGATGTGTAGGCATCTTTGTTGTACTTATTATTTGGATCTTATTTGTTGGTTCTGAATCTTGCAAGCTGGGAATCAATGAGATGTGTAGGCATCTTTGTTGTACTTATTATTTGGATCTTATTTGTTGGTTCTGAATCTTGCAAGCTGGGAAACACGGCATGATGATGCAGAGGACAACAACCATAACAAACAGTTCAAACTTGGTAGTATTATCTTTGTGAAAGTGCGACAAATGTGCTGATCGTGTGCGTCCTGAGAATAATAATTCTAAGGGACAATTCCATTTCTACCCCTAACTGGAACCCACTACTCAAATTTGGCCCTAATTTCAATGTGTGCTCAAATTTGCCTCTCTGCCATTAGTTGCCCTTATAGAAATGCCCTTCTGCGCCATTACCGTCTGGTCAAACAGCTTTGACCATCTCAAAAAAATAGCAAAAAAAGTAAAAAAAAACTGAAATTTTGTGGGATCGAAGGTACTCAGGTTCGCAAGGTGCGTGCAAATTTTCATGTTGTTTGGACATTCTAGGAGCTCGTGGGGAAGGAAAAACAGTAAATATTTACGCGTGTGAACCGTAAATTCAAAAAAATAGCAAAAAAATTCAAAAAAATATGAATTCTTTTGGCATCCAAGATGCTTAGGTGTGGAAAGTGTGTGATTTTTTTATGTTTGGACATTGTAGGAGCTCGTGGAGAAAAAAATAAAATTTGTCTCAGAAAAAACTTGTAAAAAAATACACTATTTTTGTTTTTTTGCGAGAGCTCCCCGCATGTCATTTTATAACAAAATTTTGCACACGCCTTGTGCCCCCGAGCATCTTTGATGCCAAAAAATTTCATATGTTTTTGAATTTTCTTGCTATTATTTTTGAATTTACTATTCAAAGATGTACAGATTTATTGTTTTCCTTTGCCACGAGCTCCTGGTATGTCTAGATAGCATGAAAATTTGCACGCACCTTGCGCACATGAGTAGCTTCAATCCCACAAAATTTCAGATTTTTTTTTTGATTTTTTTACTATTTTTTTCGAGATGGTCAAAGTTGTTTGACCGGACGGTAACGGCGCAGAAGGGCATTTCTATAAGGGCAACTAACGGCAGAGGGGCAAATTTGAGCACACATTGAAATTAGGGGCAAATTTGAGTAGTGGGTTCCAGTTAGGGGCAGAAATGTAATTGTCCCTAATTCTAATTGTTGTGCATGTTGATCCTGTGGCACTGATAGAACGAGCGAATGCATTGCTTGTTTCAAGTATAAATTTCTATTAAAGCTAATTAAATTTAAGTAAAGTGACCACTAACTCCTGTTATTACAGTACCAATACAGACCCGCTCGTGAACCGACATGTGGCCGAGGGTGCATCTTCTGCCGGGCGTGCAGCGGACGAGGGAGGGGTAGTAACTGTTGTCGCCTATACACACTCAGCTTACTATTGAATCCAGTTCCCCAAGAGCTGAAAAACGAACTGCTGCCGCCGCCTACACACTCGTTCACTCGAAGAGACTCCAATGGCGATCCGAGGGGTGAGCTTGCTGGATATGGACTTCAGCAAGGAGTTCCCCTTTGAGTTCGCCGTTCAGTCCTATGGCTGCACCAAGTTGAATGTGATGTACACCAATGATACAGACTCGGTGAAGCTCTGCCTCGCCTTAGTCCTATGGCTACACTAGGTTCTGGAGCATTCACCCGTTTCATCGGCAGCGCCGACTGCACCTTCGCTACGGTGGAGAGAAGGAAGAACGCGACGATTCAGCCATCTGGTGCAACAAGCTTGTTGACATCGAGAAGCAATACAAGATCATCAGCAACGGGCAGGAGAAGGACTCCGTGGTTGACCATGCCGAGGCCATCATCGACCCCTGATACGCCAACATGAAAGAAGACGACCTGAACACGTGGGAGGTACCTCTGAATCTAGCCTACATAACCTACGCGGCCAAGGACGCATACGCATGCTACGACATGTACATGCAGATATTGGACATGAGGGTGTGTCTGCTTCCCGTAACCGACGAGTACACGGACAGCCGCAGCGTCATGATCAAGCGTGCCAGGAAGGTCCAAATGTTGTACTTTATCTGTTTATAAGCACCTTTATCATCTGAGTGTTTCATGCATTAGCCTATGTGTCATAATTATCTGTTTTGTCCGAAATATTTCTTTTAAGAACCCATTAACCTGATTGCTTTTTAGTGGCTATTTGCTTATGTATGTAAACTAGTTCACTTGTCCGTAAAAAAAACTAGTTCACTCGGCTGCCGTGCTTTGAATCTCCTTCCTCCCAACATATCCCCCTCCTCAGGTGGACCCAGCAGGTCTTTGAATTTTCTCCCACTTTCTTTTTCGATGTAAACCGAGTTTTCTCCCAATACTTTCCGCTAGAACCAACTCAACTGTCCCACGTCTAGCCTAAAAAATAATAATACCCCACGTACTATTAACTCATCAAATTAAAATGATATTTTATTTCGTAAGTTGAAAGTTCTTACAAAATAATAATAATAATTGTTCATATATAACTTGGCAAGTTAACTCCTAGTGATTGCGTACATAAGCTTGCAAAGATTTTACTGACTGCCGGGGTTTCTGATCCACGGGCACCTATGGGACCGGCGAACCGGGTCCCTTTTGGTTCGGCGGGGGGCGGAGGTTGCGCAGAGAGCAGATCGAGGCGAAGCAAGCGGGCGGTTGGTCGTGCGAGGGGTAAATCGAGGTGAAACACGCGAGCGATTTACCCAGGTTCGGGCCGCAAGGATGCGTAAAACCCTACTCCTGCTTTGTGGATTGGTATTGATCTCTAGCTCGGGAGCGAGAGCGAGCGTGAGTGTGTGGAATGCTAAACCTCGCGAGGGCTCTCGAGGTGGCCGACCCCCTCTACATTGCACACGGGCCTCCTTTTATACTCAAGGGGTTACCGACATAGAGCAACGGGGGCCAAGGGAAAAAGTGGAAAGGGTGCCGTGGGTAGGCACAGCTAGGTGCTGTAGTAGGCACAGCTAGCTGCTACAGTGTTATCATACCTAACCCTGACGGCAGGGGACAAGGGCATTAAATGCCCGTCTGTGTCGCCTAGACAGCACCGAAAGGGACCGCTAGGGACGCCACCGTCTTGCCACGGTGGTTATCTTGTCAGCGCCTTCGTGCCACCGCACGCCCCTAGCTGCACAGCCTCCTGCCACGTGCGCTCGGGAGGGGCCCCGGAGCGACACGTGGGTGGATGTGCTGGAGCGCGGGCGTGGAGTGGGGGCTTGCCACGGCTGTCGACTTGTCGCTTCCGGGAGCTTGTCGCTCACCGGGCCTTGTCGGGGCGCGTAGCGCGCCGCGGCAAGTTCCTTGGAATGCCTCGGACGGCCTTCCCGGCAAGCGCCTCTTGCCGGGGTCTTGGGACGCTTCTGATGGCCTTCCCGGCAAGCTCCTCTTGCCGGGGTCTTGCCTTTTTCCCGGCAAGCTCCTCTTGCCGGGGTCTTGTCTTGAGTACTTTGTTCTTGAATGGTCTTCAGAGGGACCACAAGGAATCTTGGCGGTGACCTGGCAGGCCTTGCCGCGGGACGCTGCAACTGCCCGTGCACAAGTTCGGGGTACAAGGGTACCCCTACTCTAGTACACCGACAGGAGCCCCCGGGCCTGGGCCAGACACGGTGCCGAGCGCTGTTGGGCCAGGCCCAAAACAGTGCACGGGCACGCGCGGCCTAGGTCACGCCGCACCTTCCTCCGCTTCCCCCCGCGCCCTCCCCCCGAACGGCACGCGTTGGATGCAGCGTCCTGGGGGAGGTCGTGGGGGTTCCTTCTCTCGAAATGCGGAACGTCCGCCCCCTTCCCCCTTTAAGAGCAGGGGAAGCGGGGGCAGTTGGCCCATTCGCCCGTTGCCGTTCCCAATCTCAGAAATCTCTGCCGCCCTCTCGCCTCCCCAAAGCAGAGAGAGAGAGCAGCGCTCCGCCCTCCGCCGCCGCCATCACCACCAACGCCGTCGACCCCCTTCACTGCTTCCGCCATGGCTCCGAAAGCCGACAGGGGGAAGACCGTGAAGACGACCGAGGCGCATCGGCTCGCGGCGCTGCGGAAGACGCGGGCTGTTTTCCCCCCCAGGCTCGGCGCGATGGAGCTAAAGGCGGACTATTCTCTGTTCTGGTCGGCGGAGACGCACGCGCATCCGCGCACAAGAGTTCTCCCCGCCGCCGCCTGTGAGACTATCCCAAATGGGTATGCCTTCTTCGCGTTGTTCTTCTATTGCGGGCTCTGCCCGCCCTTCTCTGATTTCTTCTGCGACGTCATGAACACCTATGGGTTCCACCTCCTCGACTTCACCCCCAACGCCGTTCTGACGATGGCAGTTTTCGCGCATCTCTGCAAAAACTTTGTCGGAGTTCTTCCCAATGTGGCCCTCTTCCGCCATTTCTTCACTCCTCGAGTAGAGAGAGGAGAGCCTCTATCCGGCGGGATCGCCTGGATTTCGAGGCCCGGCAAGAAGGAGACCTATCTGGAGGGAGAGTTCCGCGGCAAGTGGGAGGAGTGGAGGGCTGACTGGTGCTGGATTGTCGAGGAGAGTCCGCAGCCTTTCACCGCCCGGCGCCAAACCCCGGTGGCGCGCGGAGACGACTGGAGCGACCTGGCCCCGGAGGACGACAGGCTGGGGATCGCCGTCACCAGGATCCTGCGTCTCCGGAATGCCGGGCTCACTGTCGGCGCGGTTGGCGCAGACTTCCTTCGCCGCCGCATCGCCCCCCTGCAAGAGCGGGGGAGGCCAACTTGGGAGTTCAAGAACGCGGCAGACATTATGAGGCTGCGGCCGGGCCTCAACTACAACTTCACAGTTCTGGAACTCCACGCGATGCTGCAGGAGCTGTTCAGGTATGACCCCCAGCATCCCGAGGTGTTCAGGTTGCCGGGGGGCGTCGTGCCCTTGTGCAACAACTCCGCGCTCGATCGCATTCGCGCAATGATGCCGGAATGCGACCAAGGGAAGCTTCTCCTCCGCCACCACCGCTCTCGCTAAGCGGCCAAGGGAAGCTTCTCCTCCGCCTCCTCGCTCTGGGAGCGCGCTGGGCTTCGACTTCTCCGCTCTGAGCTCCGACGAGGAGGATGAAGAAGAGTAAGCTTTTCTTGCTGCACTCGCATTTCTTCAGTTTTTGCTGTTGTTCTTGCTTCTCAATTGCTTTTTCCTGAGCCTATTCCTTTTTTAGGACTCTGGCCCAGAGAGCGGCAAAGAGAGCTAAGGCTCCGGCGGTCATCATCGAGGACGTGCCCACCAGGACAATAGGTGGCGCGCCCGAGACAACCTTGCCGGACCTGGCGACTTTCCTCCATGGCAGCCCCCAGCGTAAGTGTGTGAACTTTTTGCCGCGGTGAGGCGCGCATGGGTACTTGTCTTTGCTGATATCCGCTTGTTGCCTTGCGTAGGAGCAGAGCAGCCTCACCAGGAGCGTCCGGAGACAGCCCCCGGCATGCCACCTACTTCAACTACGCCGCCCAGGGAAAATTCTCCGGCAAGAGATTCTCCGGCAGGGGGTGGCTCTCCGGCAAGGGGGAGCTCTCCGCCAAGGGACGGCGCCAGCATCCCCCCAGTGGCAGAGACCATGGCCACCGAGCCCAGCGCAGGTAATCTTCTTGCTTCAAATCTTCCCTTGGGTTCTTCTTCTTCTGGTCTCTTTGAGTTTTTGCCGGATTTTGCTTGACTCTTCTCCCCTTGGCCGGCCGTCAGATCCATCCGCTGGGGAGCAGATGGAGAGAGAGGCCGCCGCCGACGAAGCTGCCGGTGCTGGAGACGCCGCTGGCGCCAAGGCCACCAAGGCCGGTGCCGCGGCGGCTGGCGGGGGGTCTGGCGATCGTACTGACGGCCCAGAGGCCGCAGGAGCGCCAGGCGCTGCACCGACCGCCGTCCCGTCCGCCGAAGCCGCAGCGCCAAGCATCGAGGAGCCCCAGCCGGGCGTTTACTTGAAAGCCGGCGAAGGCGTCTTCATCAACCTCCCCTGGGCATCAAGCTCCAGGGCGCCGGTCGAGGGGGAGGTCTTCGACGGGGAAGTGCTTGCCTCTGCGGGTCTGAAGCTGGTCGATGCGCCAAGCAGCAGTAGCAACGAGCCCGAAGAGGAGCGGCTGCTGCGTAGGTTGATGTCGCTCTACCGCGCGTGACAAGCCAAGCTGGAGTCCCGCGAGGCGCTTGTCGCGAAGGCGGGAGCAGACATTGAGAAGCGCGCAGACGAGCTCGCGGGTTTCCATCGGGAAGCCGTCCGATCCTTGGCAGAGGAGCGGGAGCAGCTCGCTGAGGTGAAGAAGGCCTTTCTCCTCGAGAAGGCCGAAGCCGAAGAGCTGCAGCGACTTGCCGCCATGAAGCTAGCCGCGGAAGTGGGCGAGCAGGCGCAGCGGAAGGTCAACCTCGACACTCACAAGGAGGAGCTCGCCGCGCGCGAGGAGAAGCTGGGCGGAGCCCTCAAGCAAGCGGAGGACGCTGCCGCCGCTGCCGAGGCCGCCAAAAAGGTGCTGGAGATGAAGGTGGTGCAGCTGGAGGCTGACCGCAAGGCATATGGCGAAGAGCTCAGCGCCGCCAAGGACTCCAACGCCGCCCTCGAGTCGAGGCTGGTCGCTTTGACCAAGGCGCTGGACGGCGCCAAGGAGCGGGAGGCGGCCTTGAAGAAGGAGATCGACGCCGACAAGGCGTTGCTGGAGAGTGCTGCCACCACCCAAAACGCCTTTAGGGATACGGTGGAGCACTGGACAGAGAGCCTCGTGAACGCCGCCGGGGACATCGACAAGGAGCTGGCGCAGCTAGGGGTGGAGGACTTCGGGTACTCCTCCGACGAAAACCTCCAACCTAGCGCCAAGCTCACTATGTTCTTCCAAGGCGTGGCGACGGCGCTCCAGCGGCTCCGGGATGAGATCCCGAAGCGGCTGGCCGACGAGTCGCGTGAGATCTATGCGGGAGCCCTTCAGAAGGTGTTGATGAAGGTGGCCTTCCGCAATCCAGGCCTCCGCCTCCACAACGTCCTCAGATCCTTGCCGCCTGATATCGATCAGGAAGAGCTTAAGGCCCTTGTCGCACCCATTGTGGACAAGGTGAGCGGGATCAAGAGGGTCGAGGGCGACCGCGTCGACTAGGCCGCCGGCTTCCTTCTTTCCTTGTCGCTGCTGGCGATGTTATAGAAAACATTTATTAGAGCTACGACAAGCTACTTTGTAATATAATTTTCTTCTAGATAGCCATTGCAATGTTATTCCCTTTACTTGACTCCTCCCTTTGTATGTTTTTGCCCTACGCTTTTAGGGAACTTGCCGGTGCAGGCATCCGGTCCGCGAGCGCTGAGCGCGGAACTGGTGGTGCCGCTACCGACAAGAAACCTTGTCGCAGCCAGCTGCAGCTCACTTAAGTTGCTGAGCGGGGCTCGAAGCAAAGTAAGGGCGCGGCTAGTGTAGCAACTAGCCGCAGCTAACTTACGTTGTTGAGCAGGCTCGAAACAATGCAAGGGCGCGGCTAGTGTAGCAACCAGCCGCAGCTCACCTAATGTTGTTGAGCGAGCTCGAAACAACGCAAGGGCGCAGCAAGCTACGAGTTGGCTCCTCCGCGCACAGGTTTCCCATACAAAGTGCAGTCGTTCAAGGGAGATAACTTGAAATTTAAAAAATTTGGCTGCTCAAACTTTGGCAACTTAGCTTTTCTGTCGTTTGCTTCCCGGCAAGACGAAATTCTTGAACGACGCCTGGTCCATATCCTTCTCTTTTCCCCTTTCCCCCCGGCAAACTTGTGGGCGGGGGATCCTTTCTTTCCTTGGAAGAAGGAAGAAAAGAAAGAAGAGAAAATAAAGATAGAGAGCCTAGCAGCTCGTCAACGCTTGCCGTGGTGTTGGTGCTGCACAAATGTCAGATCATATATGCCAGAAATTAGAAAGCATAAAATCGACAAAATGTGCGGAGCACGCGGGCTCTGTTGCGCACGGGATCTGCGCCCGGCCTCGTACAAAGGATTACATGCAACGGCGGCAAGACTTTGTATAAGAGGTGGTTGCCGGAACGGGTTCCGGCAACCGTGCCTTACGGGTAAAACTCACGAAGATGCTCGATGCTCCAGGAGTTGCTCACTGGGATGCCATCTTCGGTCTCAGGGCGGCCGGCGCCGGGCCCAGTGACTCGTTTCACCCGGTAAGGGCCTTCCCATTCCGGCGTCAACTTTGTATGTTTTTACCCCACGCTTTTAGGGAACTTGCCGGCGAAGGCATCCAGACCGCGAGCGCTGAGCACGGAACTGGCAGTGCCGCTACCGGCAAGAAACCTTGTCGCAGCCAGCTGCAGCTCACTTAAGTTGCTGAGCGGGGCTCGAAGCAAAGTAAGGGCGCAACTAGTGTAGCAACTAGCCGCAGCTAACTTACATTGTTGAGCAGGCTCGAAACAATGCAAGGGCGCGGCTAGTGTAGCAACCAGCCGCAGCTCACCTAATGTTGTTGAGCGAGCTCGAAACAACGCAAGTGCGCAGCCAGCTACGAGTCGGCTCCTCCGCGCACAGGCTTTTCATACAAGGTGAGCCGATCCAGGGGAGGTAACTCAAAAATTAGAGATCTGGTTGCTCAGGCTTTGGCAACTTATCTGTTCTGGGTGTGTTGACGTGCATGGTGACCTTGGGGGCTCCGGGATCCACCAGCTCGATCTTGATCCAGCGAGCGCATGGTACTGTGAGTACCATGACGCTGCCGGTCCCGCACCTCCTGAGATGAGCGCGGTGCATGCATGGACACCGAGGTCTTGGAGTGCGCCTGGTCGTTGTGGGAGCCGGCCACGCCGCCGATGGGCAGCGCAGCCTTGTCCTGGGACCTGGCAGCACCAAGAGTTCCCTCGTCAATGCGTGCCCTTCCGCCGGCGCCTGCCCCGCCGTCCGTTTGCTCCGGCGGTGGGTGGCTCGGCGCGGACGGAGCAGCTGCCTCCGAGACTTTCTTCTTCGGCGGCATGTTGATGAAGATGATGAAGATCGATGAAGAAGATGAAGATCTAGCCCGCAAGGACACTGGATCTGATTCGCACAACTTCGACGCCCCCTACCTGGCGCGCCAGAGATGCCGGGGTTTCTGATCCACGGGCACCTATGGGACCGGCGAACCGGGTCCCTTTTGGTTCGGCGGGGGGCGGAGGTTGCGCAGAGAGCAGATCGAGGCGAAGCAAGCGGGCGGTTGGTCGTGCGAGGGGTAAATCGAGGTGAAACACGCGAGCGATTTACCCAGGTTCGGGCCGCAAGGATGCGTAAAACCCTACTCCTGCTTTGTGGATTGGTATTGATCTCTAGCTCGGGAGCGAGAGCGAGCGTGAGTGTGTGGAATGCTAAACCTCGCGAGGGCTCTCGAGGTGGCCGACCCCCTCTACGTTGCACACGGGCCTCCTTTTATACTCAAGGGGTTACCGACATAGAGCAACGGGGGCCAAGGGCAAAAGTGGAAAGGGTGCCGTGGGTAGGCACAGCTAGGTGTTGTAGTAGGCACAGCTAGCTGCTACAGTGTTATCATACCTAACCCTGACGGCAGGGGACAAGGGCATTAAATGCCCGTCTGTGTCGCCTAGACAGCACCGAAAGGGACCGCGAGGGACGCCACCATCTTGCCACGGTGGTTATCTTGTCAGCGCCTTCGTGCCACCGCACGCCCCTAGCTGCACAGCCTCCTGCCACGTGCGCTCGGGAGGGGCCCTGGAGCGACACGTGGGTGGATGTGCTGGAGCGCGGGCGTGGAGTGGGGGCTTGCCGCGGCTGTCGACTTGTCGCTTCCGGGAGCTTGTCGCTCACCAGGCCTTGTCGGGGCGCGTAGCGCGCCGCGGCAAGTTCCTTGGAATGCCTCGGACGGCCTTCCCGGCAAGCGCCTCTTGCCGGGGTCTTGGGACGCTTCTGATGGCCTTCCCGGCAAGCTCCTCTTGCCGGGGTCTTGCCTTTTTCCCGGCAAGCTCCTCTTGCCGGGGTCTTGTCTTGAGTACTTTGTTCTTGAATGGTCTTCAGAGGGACCACAAGGAATCTTGGCGGTGACCTGGCAGGCCTTGCCGCGGGACGCTAAAACTGCCCGTGCACAAGTTCGGGGTACAAGGGTACCCCTACTCTAGTACACCGACACTGACGTGCAATCATGTGTTTATGTTTTTATAACATTTCTCCGTCTAGCCCAACATGATATTTTCACCCAGCCCAGCAAGTCCACGGATTTCGAGAAAAATGCAAATGGGATTTAAACGGGCTGCATAGATGCTACATCATTGTTTCACCCAGCCCACCAAATGGACTAAAAAAACAAATGGACTGGCTGACATGTGGGCCAGTAGGTCAAAGCCTAAGCAGGCGTTGGATTTACATCCAACGGCCGACATTCTTCTTCAATCTCTCGTCTTCTTCCCCCAGCGCTGCCGGAACCGCCTGCTCCAGCCTTCGGCGTCCAGCGGCATTGTTTTGCGCTCCTCAGTGAAACGCTTCCCCGCCGAAGGCCAGGCCATCCCTCCACTCCGCACCTCCTGTTATTCTCTGCCGAGTGTAGGCCCACCCCACACCCAAACCAGTCAAGTTTCCCACTCCTCTCCGTCTGCGACTCCACTGCCGCGTCTTCCCCATCTCCGGGTCGTTCCAGTCTGGGGCCTCGCCGTTGTCCACCGCCTCGGTGCACTCGGCGCGGCGTGGTCAACATACGAGAGTCATCGGAAGAGGACTATACGTGGAGAGCCTAACGGCTGGGACCCACAGGTCCATGGTCGCACGCAAGGAAAGTTCCTCCTTATTACGCACTGTACGTGCACTGTACGTGGGAAGGGCTTCTGTATTTCACGAAAAAAATGTCCCCCTGCTGACAGGTCAGACCCACCAGCTATATCTTCGCATGCAAGGAAGTGCCTCCTTATTATGCACCAAAGAATGAATACCCCCTGCTAGCTGGGACCCACCATAGTGGGTGGCTGACTTGTGGGCCTACTAAGTTGACGAGGACGAAGGGCTTTGTAAACTTAGTTAATATGAACGATTCTAGATCCAGTGACCGTACGATGTCCATCCAACGACCATAGTTCTTCTTCAACCTCTGGTCTTCTTGCTCCAGCCACCCAAAGCAGCGCCGGTCATGCCTCTCGTGGCCGGCTGTGATGCCGCGGAGGCCTCACCGCCCCCTACCACTCCCACTGCTGGCCCAGGGTATCCCTCTACTCACCCACACCCCTATTATTCTGTGGCGATAGCAGCCTCACGCTGCAGCCGAACCAATGAACCCTCGTACTCCTCTCCGCGTGGGCATCCACTGCCGTGTCTTCCCCGGCTCCGTGTCGTCCCCTTCCCAGGCCTCACCGTCGTTCACCGCCTTGGTGCTCTCGGCGCGGCGTGGTCAATGTGGTCAACCACCGACTTCCATCGGAAGAGTACTGTACGTGGAGAGGCTGACAGCTGGGTCCACGGCCACAACCCAGTTTTTTTGTGATTTGCCAAGTAAGTCGCTTTGTCAGGCCTGTTGGGCTCCAAATCTTTCAAGACAAGGAGAGCTTCATTCGGCTGGCCGAGAAAATGGTCTATCAGTAATGAGAAATGGGTTGTACATTTTTAAAACACATCAAACCGACAATTAGTTTCAAATATCTTTTTTTCATTTCGAGATTTTAAATTACATTAATTTTTATGCGTGGAGAATTTGCTGGATTTTATATTGGTATACATTTATTTTTAAAACCAGTTTGAATGTGAGTCGAAATTTCAGGATTAAAAACAGTTCGGACCGCACCGAAATATGCAAAATTTCGTATAATTTTTTAACCGTGGCCACAATATGGGCTGTAATGCTAACAAAAAGAATATGGGCTCCAAAAAAACCTTAAGAATTAGCAAATGGGCTGTAAATCATTAGAAATAATGGCAGTTGGGATGTATGCTGTTTTCCACAGATTTGAGGCTTTCCTAAAAAAAAGGTTGACGCACAAGCAGTGACTGTTGGATGTCCATCGAACGGCCGTTGTGCTTCTTCAATCTCTGCTCTTCCTGCTCCAGCCGCTCAAACAAGTGCCGGTGGTACTGCCTGCTCCCTCCTCCCCGCGGCTAGCTGTGCTGCCGCGCAGGCCTCACCGCCCCACCGTACTCCCATCGCTGGCCTAGCCATCCCTCTACTCACCCACACCTGTTGTTATTCTCCGGCGACGGCAGACGAACCAGTAAACCCACGTACAGTCGTACTCCCCTCCGCGTGGGAAACAACTGCCGAGTCTTCCCTGCCTTCGTGTCGTTCCCTTCCTAGGCCTCGCCGTCGTCCACCGCCCTGGTGCTCTCGGCGCGGCCTGGTCAACGTGGTCAACGACCGACATGCATCTGAAGTGGACTCTACGTGGAGAGGCCGACAACTGGGTCCATGGCCGCACGCAAGGAAATGCCTCCTTATTACGCGTAAAATAATGATTCCTCCACCTGACATCAGGGACCCACCGAAAGGGCCTCTGTATTTTGCGAAAAAACATTACCGCTGCTGACAGCTTGGACCCACCAGCTATATCTTCGCATGCAAGGAAGTGCCTCCTTATTACGCACAAAAAATGAATACTCCCCCTGTTAGCTGGGACCCAGTATAGTGGCAGGCTGACTTGTGGGCCTACTAAGTTGACGGGGACGGAGGGCTTTGTCAACTTAGTCAATATGCACGATTCTAGCTCCAGTGACCGTACGATGTCCATCCAACGGCCGTAGTGCTTCTTCAACCTCTGGTCTTCTTGCTCCAGCCGCCCAGACCAGCGCCGGTCGTGCCTCGTGCTCCTGCCTCCCATGGCCGGCTGCGATGCGGCGGAGGCCTCACCGCCCCCTACTACTCCCACCACTGGCCAGGCCATCCCTCTACTCACCCACACCCCCCGTTATTCTGCGGCGACGGCATCCTCACACCGCAGCGAACCAGTGAACCCTCGTACTCCTCTACGCGTGGGCATCCACTGCCGCGTCTTCCCTGGCTCCTCGTCATCCCCTTCCTAGGCCTCGCCGTCATCCACCGCCCTGGTGCTCTCCGCACGGCGTGGTCAACATGGTCAAGGAACGGCTTCCATCGGACGTGGACTGTACATGGAGAGGCTTACAGCTGGGTCCACGGCCGCAGCAAGGAAGTGCCTCCTTATTATGTGCAAAATAATTATTCCTCCACCTGATAGCGGGGACCCACCGGACGGGCCACCGTATTTCGCGAAAAAAACGTTTGCCCCTGACTGCTGGGACCCACCAACTACATCTTCGCATGCAAGGAAGTGCATCTAGGCAAAAAACCAATTCGCCCCCTGACTGCTGGGACCCACCAGCTACATCTTCGCAGGCAAGGAAGTGCCTGACAGTCGGGACCCACTTGGTCGAAGCGTACGTAGTGTTGTCATTCTGGTCACGAACGTGTACTAATGGAGTCCTGGATTAGGGGGTCTCCGGACAGCCGAACTATATCCTTTGGCCGGACTATTGGACTATGAAGATACGAGATTGAAGACTTCGTCCCGTGTCCAGATGGGACTCTACTTGGTGTGGAAGGCAAGCTAGGAAATACGGATATGTATATCTCCTCCTTTGTAAACCGACCTTGTGTAACCCTAGCCCCCTCCGGTGTCTATATAAACCGGAGGGTTTTAGTCCGTAGGACAACATACAATCATACCATAGGCTAGCTTCTAGGGTTTAGCCTCTCTGATCTCATGGTAGATCAACTCTTCTACTACTCATATTATCAAGAATAATCAAGCAGGACGTAGGGTTTTACCTCCATCAAGAGGGCTCGAACCTGGGTAAAACATCGTGCCCCCTGCCTCCTGTTACCATCCGCCTTAGACGCACAGTTCGGGACCCCCTACCCGAGATCCACCAGTTTTGACACCGACATTGGTGCTTTCATTGAGAGTTCCACTGTGTCGTCGCCGTAAGGAAGGATGCCTCGTCTCGTTGTTAAAAACAACATTACCGCCGGGGGATCCCTGGTTGTTGGCCAAACTCTCCGGCTTGGCAGTTTCATCATGACCGCCCGTTCGGCCGCTGCACCGACGATGACTTCTCGGGTCATCGAAAACAGCCTCCATGTCGGCTCGGAATTCGCCAAGCAGATGGATCCAATGGAGCTCTCTTCCCTAAACGAGCTCTTGGATCGCATCACTGCCTTGGGAGTCGCTACGGACTATGATCAGATTGGGCTTAAACCCGATCAAAGGGAGATTAACTCTCCACCGGTCACCCACCATATTGTGGTGGTGGAGGAACAATGCGGCGATTCTTCCTCTATCTTGAGGACTAACTATGTACGGATTCCTGAGCTCTCCGAGCCGGATACCCGTTTGCGGGAGGACATCACCCAATCCCTTAACCTAGAGTCAGGCAGCGGGCCAGACTTATCGGGAAACACTCCGGAATCCGAACTTCCAAGATTGGAGACTCCTCGGCCCCTGGGTCTCAGATCGGGTAGGGGTTCAGACTCAAATCCACCCACCCACCCAGGCATAAACGATCTTTCCCACATCAGGCAAGAGCCCCATGAAACAGTACATCATTATTGGGCCAGATTCCTCCTTGTGATGAACATGGTTAAGGACTGCCGTGAGGAAGACGCGGTCTCACTTTTCTGCAATAACTGCACGGACAAGGGAATCCTTAACGCCATAAGTCGCCGTGACATATCACGCTTCGCCGACTTGGCATCCATAGTACGAAAGTACTGTGCGATGGAAAGCGCCTGGAAAACCGAAACGAAATTTTGGGATAATCCGGCTCCAAATATACACCTAGTCCGAAGTAAAAGGGTGCACTATCATAAGACACCCAAGTTAATTACAAAGAAGCAAAAACCCTCTACAGAGCGTGGAACCGTATTGGAGGGATGGCTCAATGGACCCTGCAAAATTCATAGTATAGCGGATACCATACCAACACATAGCCTTAGAGCATGTTGGATACTCCGGCAGGTGGCCAAAAGCGGCAAGGATCTTCTCATCCCAGATGCCACAGAGCACCATCCCAGAGATAACAATACGGTATTAACAGTCTTTGAGACCTTCGCATCAAATAATAGGCGCAAATGAACACTCCGCAACATTGCCAAAATCTGCCACGTGGCAGCAATAAATCCATGGAATGACACGGCTATTACCTTCAATGCCAGTGATGAACCTAAATTCCGAACAGCCCGGGCACCAGCTGCACTGGTCCTCAGTCCAATTGTGGACGACTTTCGACTCACCAAAGTACTCATGGATGGCGGCAGTGGATTAAACCTCATCTATGAGGAAACTCTTCAAAAAATGGAAATAGACTGGAACCGCATTGAGCAAAGCAGCACAACCTTCATAGGAATCATCCCCAGTCGGGAAGCACGCTGTGCTGGGAAAATCACACTAGATGTGGTATTCGGCACACCGGAGAACTATAGGTCCGAAGAAATTACATTCCAAGTGGCTCCGTTCAGTAGTGGATACCACACCCTTTTAGGACGGGAGGCGTTCACGATTTTCCAAGCCATACCCCACTATGGGTACATGAAGCTCAAAATGCCCGGGCCCAACGGAATCATCACTCTCGCTAGTGATCCGGACACAGCACTTCGCGCCGAAAACAAAACAGCCGCATTGGCCCTCGAGGCATTATCCGAAGCCCTTTCGGCCGAGGAATTAACTGCGCTACGCTCCAAAGTGGACAGGGACGACGTGATACTTGACAAGAGTTTCAAGTCCATCTCTTTTAAACTAGCGGATGAAATAGTCAAATTCCAAGTCCACCCAATGGGCCCTACTGTCAGGACCCCGATTCCAAGTCACATCGATCTAGCCGGTAACACCTCATATCACTTTGCGGCCTCACGCACGCTATCGTCACGGGTGTCGCCTTACCATGGCCCGGGACTGTTTGCGCCTTTTGGTCACGTATATGATAGTGTCGCTAGCATCCATATGACAGAGAACTCGGGCCGACATGACTAGTCGTGAACCCAAAGTGGCACTAACTTACAGGGACAGGCATACATGAATCAACATCGAGCATGTCGGTCAGCAGCGTGCGAATCTGGGCTGTAGCACTGGGCTAACAGGACTCCGGTGAGCCGGGCTGTAGCAGGCTAGGCAGGACTCCGGATGTCACCGCTTGACATTTCCCCGAAGGGACAGACACAGGAATGAAGTGAATCACATGCCGGCCAGTCAAGTGTTCTGGAGCAGTAGTGCTGGGCTAGTAGGACTCCGGTGAATCAGGCTGTAGCGGACTACTATGGCTCATGGAAGCACAAGACTACATTTCCCCATAAGAGGGCTACCAAGGATAAACAACTAGGTTGTCGGATCCCACACATACCAAGCATTTCAATCATACACACAATATGCTCAATATGTGCAATACAACATGGCATCACAGCAAGACTCTACGACTCAGAGTATTTATTCATTAGGCTCCGAGGAGCGAGATATTACAAACATGGGTCTCATGACCCAACATACAGAGCATACAAGCAACAAGCACATGCGGAAGCTTAACTTGTCTGAGTACAGACAACTACAAATGAAGAAGGCTCAAAAGCCTGACTATCTACAAGACCCTCCCAAGGTACAAGATCGTAGCTGAGGTATCAAGCTAAACGTCGAAGTCCACGTGGAACTACTAGCGAGACTGAAGTCTCTCTGCAAAACATAAATTAAGCAAACGTGAGTACAAATGTACCCAGCAAGACTTACATCAGAACTAACTACATATGCATCGGTATCAACAAAGGGGGATGGTGGAGTTTAACTGCAGCAAGCCAGCTTTGACTCGGTGGCTAACCTGAACTACGACTGCAAGTAACTCTTTTGAGCTGGCGCACACAAGTCCACAAATTCACCATACCGATATACCACTATGGATCCGCTCCCATCTCCCTACGAGAACGCCATCCATAGCACTCACGCTTATCTTGCGAGTTTTAGAGTATCCACTTTCACTTGTCTATGAACTATGCAAGGGGTCCAAGTTTCCATATCTGAGGAATCCGGCTATTCGAATAGATAATGATAACCCTGCAGGGGTGTACTTCTTCACACACGCTTTCGCCACTTATCGCCCTATACACGTCATGTACCTCGGCAACCTTCAAGCGGAAGACGGGCGAGGGAGTCGGCCACGACCTGACTAACCAACAAGTCTCTAGTCCAGGTTTATCGCCTATTCGGGTTCCATCTGCAAGGAGATCCGGCCGGGGTGTCGCTCACGACCCCAAACGATGTGTGCAGGGTTCCCAAGCCCACCATCCGGGTGCCACTTGGTACACCGTGCCACTGTGCCTAGTCTGTCCCAAGCCCACCTATACCGGGTGCCACTTGGTAGACTACTAACACTACGTACAAACACCAGAAACTAGTTGCAACTCCTGGACAAAGATCGAGTTGATTAATAAGCCGAGAGGGGCCGAGTTACCGGAACCCAATGTGTGGTAGTAACTGTTCATGGATCATAAACACAGAACTCAGTTCCTAAGAACGGCTTCAATGAGACAACCCACCATGTACTCCTACATGGCCTCTCACCGCTACCTTTACCAAATCGTGTTCACACACTTAGCTCTCAACGGTAGGACATGTTCACCACGTTCGAATTCATTCCCGATGAATCAGACCTGACTCAACTCTAAGTAGTAGCAGGCATGACAACAAGCATGAATGATTAGGCACATCAGGGCTCAAACAATTCCTACTCATGCTAGTGGGTTTCATCTATTTGCTGTGGCAATGACAGGTCATGCAGAGGAAAGGGGTTCAGCTACCGCAGCATGTAACAGTTGAAACGTTGCTGTCCTAATGCAGTAAAAGAGAGCAGGAGCGAGAGAGTGGTATTGTATCAGAATGACCAAGGGGGTTTTGCTTGCCTGGCACTTCTGAAGATATCATTGGGTCTTCATCAGTGTCAACGATCACAGCGTCGGTACAACATCTACTGAAGGGGGGACAAATACCGGCAAACAAGGAAGAACACAATCAATGCAATGCACAATATGATGTATGATCATGACATGGCAATATGCTGTGATTTGAACTAATGCAACTAAAACCAGAAGGGTTTGAGCTAATTTGAACAAAGGGTTCAAATTCAAACTCAAGTTATGAATTTATAATGTGCCTTATCATGTTTTGATCTATAAAGCAAGGTTAAGTTGATTTGTCATGCATGAAACCAACATAAATGGATAGATTGGATTTTTCTGATAATTTTTCATATATAATTTATCTTATTAGGAGTTACGGTTGAATTTCTATGATTTTTCAAAGTTTGCAACATTTTCTGAAAGAAATAAATCATTTAAGATTTATTTAAATTCCAGTAAGGGATTACTATGTCAGCATGACGTCTGTGTGACATCAGCAGGTCAACTGAGCTGTTCTGGGTCAAACTAACCAGTGGGTGCCACTGGTCAGTGACACGGTGCTGGCCAGGGTCACTGACAGGTGGGCCCGGTCAACGTTAACTAAGTCGAAGTCAAGTTGACACGTGGGGCCACAGTTATTAGTTAAAACTAATCAGAAACTAAACTAGTGTTAATTAAGGGCGTGGGGCCCATATGTAAGTGGGTCAGTGGGTTAATTTGCGGCGTCATTAGCGTTTAGTGATGGTGCCACGTCAGAACCGCCGACGGTTAGACGACAGCGACGAACCAGAGCGGCGGTGGCTCACCGGAGTGGCGCTAGGGGCAGCAGCGCGGTGCGCTGAGGGCACTAGGGAGGAGCTCTTTCTCGTCCGCATCTAAAGGACCGGACAAGAGGCTGCGGGGTGGCCAGGAGCAGCGTCGGCGGCGAGCGAGGCGGTGACCGGAGCTACGGCTCCACGGGCGCGAGGACTGCAGCGCGCAAGCGAGCGAGCTGATGGCCGCGTTGGGCTCCGGGGAGCTCCCTGAGCACGCCTGCGTGCTCGGGTTAGCCAGGCGGGGCTGCTATCGATGGTGATGACGGACGCAGCGCCGGCGAGCTTTGGTGACGGTGGGGAATGGCACTACGGCATGGGGGCGAGCAAATGGAGAGAGGGGAGATGCTGCGGAGCTCACAGCGCATCCGATGGCGTCGTTGGTGAGGTCGAGGATGGTCGGGTTGCTGCGAATCGACGAGGACGGCCGTTGGTGCAGAGGACGAAGACGGCGCCGATGGCGGCCATGTTGTGCTCCTCTGGTTGCTGTCGACGATGGGGACACGTACGAGGTCGGCGCAGAGCTCCCGGGCATGGCGGCGCGACAAGGGGATGGCGATGGCCACGCGAGCGGCAGCGGTGGCCGGCGGGGCTCTCGGGTGGTCGCGGGGAGCAGGGGCTGGAGGGGGAGAGAGGCACCAAAGAGGCGGGGGAGTGAGGGAGAATGTGCTGGGCGTCTCGAGGCGCTCGAACAAGGGCGGGGGCGAAAGCAGGAGGTGGAAGCAGGAGGTGGAGCTCGGTTGCGCACGCGTCGACACGACGTCGTCCTCCTGGAAGAAGCTAGGAGACGACTATCAAGGTGGGTTGGCAGGCTGGGCCAAATGGGCCAGCTCCAGGTAAGAAAGGTTATGTTTCTCTCTTTTTACTTTCTGTTTTGTTTTGTTTTCTATTTAATCTCTTTTGCCACTGTTTTCAAATAGAACGAATCCAAAACCAGTGACAAAAATCCCCTGAATATTTATATGTTGCACAGTGGAGTTATCCAAAAGCACATAAACTCATTTAGAGTTATTTGAAATTATATTCCATATGTTAAGAATATAAATCTAAATCCAAATAAAATATTGATTTAAAATCAGAGCCCAAATAATTCCTTAGAAATGTTCCAAAATTTTGGTTTGATTTATAACTCTTTCCAAAATTCTCAGAACTATTTCTAGGGTATTTTGGATTCGCTGATTACAATTTTAGGGTTCTTGCCCCTTTATTAAAATGATTTCTGAGGCTTTCAGCTTTCCCCAATTCAACTTTCAGAAATTTAAACATGATGCAAGCAAGATGCAAACACTAGGCAGCACCAGAAGCTAGGGATGTGACAGCTCACCCCTACTAAACAAGAATCTCGTCCCGAGATTCAAGTCATGAGGTAAGAAGACAGAGGGACACAAGCTAACACAATCTTCACGATCCAGATGTCTTTCTCGAGGATGTTGATTCATTGCATCACCTTGATCTCGACATCTTGCTTTGAGAACTACATCCAACATGACAACGAGTAGAAAGGGAGAATTTAAGAAGAATCGACCTTCCTGAGGTTCGAGCAACTTAGGATCATCTTAATGATCACAAGATCAACTCATGGAGTGAGACATAGAAACATCTCTGGAGCTGAGAGGCAAAACATGCATCAGGAGGGATGGAAGAAACAATTTGACGAGAGTTTCAAAGTAGCAAGGAAAAATTGCCATGATTCCATAACGGGGCACCTCAGGAAAGGTGACTCGTGGAATTATTCCCTTAAGTGGCAAAAAGAATTACTTTTGATACAAAGATCATTGAAAGTCTTCACACCAGCCTGAGGAAATTCACAATTGATTGTTTAAACGAAGTCAAAGAATGGCATACTCAGACCAGGATGGATGATGTGGATTACCTTGTGGAAGACAATGCAATGAGTGATTTTTTTGCTTATCATCGGAGACAGATGGGACCCATGGTAAGTCCACTTTTGAGGATGATCCTGAACAACAACTACTGAGGTGCAAGCTGGGAACAAAATGCAAATGTTGGGAATGATTTTGGTAACTGGGGAAGAACTCAATAGTCGAGAGTGTTTCCAACGTTCCAATGGTTATAGAATCATCGGAGAAACTGAGAGCACAAGGATCCCTAAGGAACAACTTCAAGAATAAGTCATGTGAAATCCTCATGGGAGGTGACCAAATGGCTTAATCAGGATACTACAACAATAGTGCTTCCAGCTAGGTGTGTCCACTTCACTGGAACCTATATCATAGTTCTCGGAAGATGTTCCAACCATCATATCTGCCTGAGATTCAAATTTGGTTGGTAACATGATAATTTAGACAATGTGTCTGGAAAGAAAGTTTGCAACACAAACCGACGAGATGACGTTGCAAGATTCTTGGGAAATGAACTACGATCGTAAGCCCCAAAACATGAGCCGTTTCTGCTACATACATGTGAACACACTGTTCCAGACAAGCATGACCATGTAGTAGTGTTATAATAAAACACTACCGAGTTTAGGTGGGGAACCATCAACGAGGATATCGGAGTCTTGTGCATGATCTAGAATTGACACAACAGACTCCTTTTCCTTGAGCAAATCAATCAGTGGCTTGGTGTGCTAGGGAATACATATGGAGTGGAGGTAATTAATCTACCAAACCATAGAATACATTTGCACCCGCATAAATGACTTGGGATGGTACCAGAGGAAATAGAAACAAACCTTTCTCAAATTCATGGCGGCAACTTACGCCTAATGCACGTGAACTTGGACAAAGTCACTTCTGTCATCCAAACATATACTTCATGAACGGGGCATGAAGAAAATGCTTACACAAGTGTTCAACACTAGGTTGATGTTCAACATGAATCATGTGGGAGACAAAATGCTGTTGATGGGCTCAATAGCAACTCACTGGAATTTCCATATCACTGGACTTCCACCATCATGTGAACACGGTGATAGCATTGGTCAGACCAAAAGATATAATGGTGTATGCTCGACGGATGAACCACGAGTAAGATAACATTATGAACATCATTGGTTTTGATTTGACTTGACGATAGCCCATACTCAAGTCAAAGTTTTGAAAAGACAAATAGATCCAACAACTGATCATGAGGACCAATCGATGAAGATATCATCTTTCTTCAACACACACACAACACACAAGGATATCCCTTTGGAGATGAACTAAGCGGGACAAGCTTTCATCTTCCAACTCTCCAAGTTGTTCTCTAGCTCAACCAACTAGCTCAGGGATGTCATACGCAGGTTCTTGGAGAAGGGTGGTTTATAAGAAAACCAACTTGATCGCGAGCTCAACATAAATGGCCAGGGGGAAACCTGGTGATACTTCCGAGAAGATAATCGGAAAATCACGAACCACCGATATGTTACTAAGCTCGAGAACAATCTTCCTTTTCAGACAAGACGATATGATAAAAAGAGCAAGGGATTCAATCCTAACTCAAAGATCGAAGAGTGCACCAGAAATAAGAACAAGGTAGCACGATCAATCCTTGAATAGTGTTTCGATAACCAACACGCTAAGAATGATATTAGTGTCCATTAACTACCAAGCAACACGGTTGCTAGGAGTATTGATTTCACACATCATGGTTCACTTGTCGGCATTCCGGTTGCGGCAACACGGGACCGAGGAATGAAAAATTATGGCAAGAAGTATCACTGCGTCAAGAATTCATGAGAGATGGTACAATTCTCATGACAATCCTAACATAAAGGGGGTAATACTTTAGGGTAGAACAAAGCAAAAGCTGGATTGGCATTTGATCTGCAGAACACAACTACTTTGACCCAATCTTGGATATGGATGAGGTACTTGAGTTTGTTTCTCCTAGTCATTCTGAAATAGAATGGCTTAACAGACCACAAGAATAATAAGCATCGATAACACGGATGCACAATTACTCCTGACTATCAATTGATAGACGATGGTCGGAATACAAATGAAGAGGGACAACTCAAGAGGACATATACTTCTGAGTTGTGGATGCATAGATTAATATGTCGAACCAAGTTCAACAGGTTTCTTCCAGATAACCCATGCAGGAAGGTAGAACTGGCGGAATCACAATTATGAATGCAGAACTCCTCAAGAGTACTCTGATTGTGAGCCTTTGGTGCAAAGAACTTCTGCCTTAATGGTTCATGGTACTTGGAAGAAGGAAATACCACGGACCTCGAGGACTATCACAAATATTACTAATATCCTAAAGGAACTAACAAACACTATCAACATGAAGTAAGTAGGGTGAATCTCGGGTTCAAGAACCCAGGAGTAGAATACCTACTAACTAATAACATCACGGGATGCTTTCGAGAGGAATGGCCAGAATCATCACACTGGAACACAAACCATGGCTAGATTACTAGGTGATCCTCTAAGACACCTATGGTCATAGTAATAGCTCCAACATATATGTCAAGGCAATGGAGTACCTCAACAGAATGATTAGTGTGGTTGAACTGGCCCAAAGAGACAACGAGAACGGAAAGAAGGGATTTGCAAATGCATCAGACTATTTAGAAACCTGGGATGACTCGGACAGCATGATGGCTGTAATTGCTCAAAAGATTTGAGACAACCTGCAAAAATGGTGGCATAACCACTCAACATCACAACATCAAGGTTCTGAGGCCAGCTATGAACATATGGAAGTAGTAGGAACTGAACTGAGGCTTAAACTCAACATTCCTAGGCAACTACGGTTTAGTAACACGTCATCCTGAGAGATAGAAGAGAAGCCTAGTTCTTAATCCCCGTAGAAGAGAAGAGGATGACTCAGATTAGAAGGCCATAGGGTAAAGGAGTAAAAAGATCCTTACGTTCTCTTCCACAATCAATTCCCTTACATTACTAAAGCATTTCTAGACACGACTTCAACCAGCTTGGCTTGGTAATCCTACAGGCAGTCAGGCTCTGATACCAAAGCTGTCAGGACCCCGATTCCAAGTCACATCGATCTAGCCGGTAACACCTCATATCGCTTTGCGGCCTCACGCACGGTATTCCCACGGGTGTCGCCTTACCATGGCCTGGGACCGTTTGCGCCTTTTGGCTCACATATATGATAGTGTCGCTAGCATCCATATGACAAAGAACCCGGGCCGACATGACTAGTCATGAACCCAAAGTGGCACTAACTTATAGGGACAGGCATACATGAATCAACATCGAGCATGTCGGTCAGCAGCGTGCGAATCCGGGCTGTAGCACTGGGCTAACAGGACTCCGGTGAACTGGGCAGTAGCAGGCTAGGCAGGACTCCGGATGTCACCGCTTGACATTTCCCCGAAGGGACAGACACAGGAACAAAGTGAATCACATGCCCGCCAGTCAAGTGTTTTGGAGCAGTAGTGCTGGGCTAGCAGGACTCCGGTGAATCAGGCTGTAGCGGACTACTATGGCTCATGGAAGCACAAGACTACATTTCCCCATAAGAGGGCTACCAAGGATAAACAACTAGGTTGTCGGATCCCACACATACCAAGCATTTCAATCATACACACAATATGCTCAATATGTGCAATACAACATGGCATCACAACAAGACTCTACGACTCAGAGTATTTATTCATTAGGCTCCGAGGAGCGAGATATTACAAACATGGGTCTCATGACCCAACATACAGAGCATACAAGCAACAAGCACATGCGGAAGCTTAACTTGTCTGAGTACAGACAACTACAAATGAAGAAGGCTCAGAAGCCTGACTATCTACAAGACCCTCCCAAGGTACAAGATCGTAGATGAGGTATCAAGCTAAACGTCGAAGTCCACGTGGAACTACTAGCGAGACTGAAGTCTCTCTGCAAAACATAAATTAAGCAAACATGAGTACAAATGTACCCAACAAGACTTACATCATAACTAACTACATATGCATCGGTATCAACAAAGGGGGTGGTGGAGTTTAACTGCAGCAAGCCAGCTTTGACTTGGTGGCTAACCTAAACTACGACTGCAAGTAACTCTTTTGAGGTGGCGCACACGAGTCCACAAATTCACCATACCGATACACCACTATGGATCCGCTCCCATCTCCCTACAAGAACGCCATCCATAGCACTCACGCTTATCTTGCGAGTTTTAGAGTATCCACTTTCACTTGTATATGAACTATGCAAGGGGTCCAAGTTTCCATATCCGAGGAATCCGGCTATTCGAATAGATAATGATAACCCTGTAGGGGTGTACTTCTTCACACACGCTTTCACCACTTATCGCCCTGTACACGTCATGTAACTCGGCAACCTTCAAGCGGAAGCCGGGCGAGGGAGTCGGCCACGACCTGACTAACCAACAAGTCTCTAGTCCAGGTTTATCGCCTATTCGGGTTCCATCCGCAAGGAGATCCGGCCGGGGTGTCGCTCACGGCCCCAAACGATGTGTGCAAGGTTCCCAAGCCCACCATCCGGGTGCCACTTGGTACACCGTGCCACTGTGCCTAGTCCGTCCCAAGCCCACCTGTACCGGGTGCCACTTGGTAGACTACTAACACTACCTACAAACACCAGAAACTAGTTGCAACTCCTGGACAGAGATCGAGTTGATTAATAAGCCGAGAGGGGCCGAGTTACCGGAACCCAATGTGTGGTAGTAACTGTTCATGGATCACAAACACAGAACTCAGTTCCTGAGAACGGCTGCAATGAGACAACCCACCATGTACTCCTACATGGCCTCTCACCGCTACCTTTACCAAATCGTGTTCACACACTTAGCTCTCAACGGTAGGACATGTTCACCATGTTCCAATTCATTCCCGATGAATCAGACCTGACTCAACTCTAAGCAGTATCAGGCATGACAACAAGCATGAATGAGTAGGCACATCAGGGCTCTAGCAATTCCTACTCATGCTAGTGGGTTTCATCTATTTACTGTGGCAATGACAGGTCATGCAGAGGAAAGGGGTTCAACTATCGCAACATGTAACAGTTGAAACGTTGTTGTCCTAATGCATTAAAAGAGAGCAGGAGCGAGAGAGTGGGATTGTATCGGAATGACCAAGGGGTTTTTGCTTGCCTGGCACTTCTGAAGATATCATTGGGTCTTCATCAGTGTCAACGATCACAGCATCGGTACAACATCTACTGAAGGGGGGACAAATACCGGCAAACAAGGAAGAACACAATCAATGCAATGCACAATATGATGTATGATCATGACATGGCAATATGCTGTGATTTGAACTAATGCAACTAAAACCAGAAGGGTTTGAGCTAATTTGAACCAAGGGTTCAAATTCAAACTCAAGTTATGAATTTATAATGTGCCTTATCATGTTTTGATCTATACAGCTAGGTTAAGTTGATTTGTCATGCATGAAACCAACATAAATGGATAGATTGGATTTTTCTGATAATTTTTCATATATAATTTATCTTATTTGGAGTTACGGTTGAATTTCTATGATTTTTCAAAGTTTGCAACATTTTCTGAAATAAATAAATCATTTAAGATTTATTTAAATTCCAGTAAGGGATTACTACGTCAGCATGACGTCTGTGTGACATCAGTAGGTCAACTGAGCTGTTCTGGGTCAAACTGACCAGTGGGTCCCACTGGTCAGTTACACGGTGCTGGCCAGGGTCACTGACAGGTGGGCCCGGTCAACGTTAACTAAGTCAAAGTCAAGCTGACACATGGGGCAATAATTATTAGTTAAAACTAATCAGAAACTAAACTAGTGTTAATTAAGGGCGTGGGGCCCATATGTAAGTGGGTCAGTGGGTTAATTTGCAGCTTCATTAGCGTTTAGTGATGGTGCCACGTCAGAACCGCCGATGGTTAGATGACGGTGACGAACCAGAGCGGTGGTCGCTCGCCGGAGTGGCGCTAGGGGCAGCGGCGCGGTGCGCTGAGGGCACTGGGGTGGAGCTCTTTCTCGTCCGCATCTAAAGGACCGGACGAGAGGCTGCGGGGTGGCCAGCAGCAGCATCGGCGGCGAGCGAGGCGGTGGCCGGAGCTACGGCTCCACGGGCGCGAGGACTGCAGCGCGCTAGCGAGCGAGCTGATGGCCGCGTTGAGCTCCTGGGAGCTCCCTGAGCACGCCTGCGTGCTCGGGTTAGCCAGGCGGGGCTGCTATCGATGGTGATGACGGACGCAGCGCCGGCGAGCTTTGGTGACGGTGGGGAATGGCACTACGGCATGGGGGCGAGCAAATGGAGAGAGGGGAGATGCTGCGGAGCTCACAGCGCATCCGATGGCGTCGTCGGTGAGGTCGAGGATGGTCGGGTTGCTGCGAATCAACGAGGACGGCCGTTGGTGCAGAGGACGAAGACGGCGCCGATGGCGGCCATGTTGTGCTCCTCTGGTTGCTGTCGACGATGGGGACGCGTACGAGGTCGGCGCAGAGCTCCCGGGCATGGCAGCGCGACAAGGGGATGGCGATGGCCACGCGAGCGACAGCGGTGGCCGGCGGGGCTCTCGGGTGGTCGCGGGGAGCAGGGGGTGGAGGGGGAGAGAGGCACCAGAGAGGCGGGGGAGTGAGGGAGAATGTGCTGGGCGTCTCGAGGCGCTCGAATGAGGGCAGAGGCGAAAGCAGGAGGTGGAAGCAGGAGGTGGAGCTCGGTTGCGCGTGCGTCGACACGGCATCGTCCTCCTGGCAGAAGCTAGGAGACGACTGGCAAGGTGGGTTGGCAGGCTGGGCCAACTGGGCCAGCTCCAGGTAAGAAAGGTTAGGTTTCTCTCTTTTTACTTTCTGTTTTGTTTTGTTTTCTATTTAATCTCTTTTGCCACTGTTTTCAAATAAAACAAATCCAAAACCAGTGACAAAAATCCCCTGAATATTTATATGTTGCATAGTGGAGTTATCCAAAAGCACATAAAATCATTAAGAGTTATTTGAAATTATATTCCATATGTTAAGAATATAAATCCAAATCCAAATAAAATATTTATTTAAAATCAGAGCCCAAATAATTCCTTAGAAATGTTCCAAAATTTTGGTTTGATTTATAACTCTTTCCAAAATTCTCAGAACTATTTCTAGGGTATTTTGGATTCGCTGATTACAATTTTAGGGTTCTTGCCCCTTTATTAAAATGATTTCTGAGGCTTTCAGCTTTCCCCAATACAACTTTCAGAAATCTAAACATGATGCAAGCAAGATGCAAACACTAGGCAGCACCAGAAGCTAGGGATGTGACACCTACAAAAACAGCCTCCATCGAGGCGCAGTTAAACCCCGCCGTGGACGCCGCACTACGAGAGTCCCTGCGCGAGAATGGGGACATATTCGCCTGGCACCCCTCAGACATTCCAGGAATCCCACGCAAGCTGGCCGAGCACAGCCTCAATATCCTAAAGGGATTCAAGCCGGTCAAGCAGGCTCTTCGGTGTTTCTCTGAACCTAAAAGACAAGCTATGGGAGAGGAACTAGCCAAGTTATTGGAGGCCGGATTCATTAGAGAAATAAAACACCCGGACTGGCTAGCAAACCTGGTGATGGTACCAAAGAAGGACAAATCCTGGCGCCTATGTGTCGACTTCAAGGACCTCAACAAGGCTTGCCCAAAGTATCCCTTCCCCCTCCCCCGCATTGATCAAATTATTGATGCTACCGCAAGACACGAGTCATTATGATTCCTCGATGCATACTCCGGCTACCACCAAATCAAGATGGCAGAGTCCGACCAAGCCGCAATGACATTTATCACACCATACGCCCCCTTTTGTTTCAACATAATGCCTTTTGGGCTCAAAAACGCTGGCGCAACATAACAGCGCATGATTCAAACATGTCTGGAGAAACAGATCGGCAAAACAGTAGAAGCATACGTAGATGATGTGGTCGTTAAAACCAAACACGTCGACTCTCTAATAGACGACTTGAGGCTCACATTCAACAACCTCCGAACATATGACATCAAGCTCAATCCGGAAAAATGCGTTTTCGGCGTACCAGCCGGAAAGCTCCTGGGCTTCATTGTCTCCAGTAGAGGAATTGATGCTAATCCAGCCAAAATCCGAGCTATGTCATAGTTGGCTATCCCAACGGACCTCAAACAAATCCAGAAATTAACTGGATGTGTGGCGGCTCTAAGCCGCTTTATCTCCCGCTTAGGATAAAAGGCATTACCCCTTTATCGCCTCCTTCAGCGCACTGAACACTTCGAGTGGACGGACGCTGCCACAGCCGGATTGGAAGAACTAAAAGCCATACTGGCAACCAACCCAATCCTGGTCGCGCCAAACATCGGCGAACCAATGCTGTTGTACATTGCGGCAACTCATCAGGTTGTAAGTGCGGTGCTCGTCGTCGAACGAGAAGCGGACGGACATAAATTCCCTCTTCAAAAGCCGGTATAATATATATCCACTATCCTCACTCCATGCAAATCACGGTACCCACATTATCAAAAGATAGCCTATGCGGTATTCATGGCATCCCGGAAGCTGCGAAACTACTTTCAAGAGTGTTCGATTATAGTAGCCTCGGAAGTGCCACTTAATGATATTATAAACAACCGCGATGCCACGGGCCGTATTACCAAATGGGCCATTGAGCTCCTCCCGTTTGACATAACATACAAACCTCGGCGAGCCATTAAATCGCAAGTATTGGCCGACTTTGTCGCCGGATGGACGGAAGCCAAACTCCCTAAAGAGTATGGTGCATACTCCAACTGGATCATGCACTTCAACGGCTCCAAAATGCTCGCTGGTCTGGGGGCTGGCATCGTCCTAACGTCCCCAACCGGAGATACAGTGCAATACGTACTGCAGATACTGTATATAGACTCCAACAACGCAGCCGAATACGAAGCCCTGTTACATGGTCTTCGGATGGCAGTTTCCATGGGAATTCAACGCCTGGAGGTGCATGGGGATTCGAACCTCGCAATATCCCAAATAAATGGAGACTTCGATGCCAAGGATCCGAAGATGGCAGCCTATCGAAACGCCGTCCTAAAGATGTCAGCTCGGTTCGAGGGGCTCAAATTTCACCATGTGGCTCGGGAAAACAATCAGGCGACGGATATCCTCGCTCGCATCGGCGCAAAACGCGATGCGGTCCCCCCAACATCTTTTTGGAGAGGTTGTTTAAGGCATCCGTGGTATGGGAAGGGGACACCGGTAACAATAGTCCGGACCCAGCCAAAATGCCCGATACCGAACACTCTGACATAATCGAAGGCTCCGCCACCGAAATAACACCTTCAGCCCACATCATAATGGCCATCATTGCCCCGTGGACAGAACCATTCTTGGCCTACCTAACTAGGCAGGAACTTCTCGAGGACCAAAATGAGGCACGCTGCATAGTGTGGAGATCTAAAGCCTACAGGGTCCATGAGGGAGAGCTGTATAAAAAAAGCACTACCGGAGTCCTTCAAAGGTGCATCTCCGAAGAGGAAGGGCGGAAGCTTTTAGCAGAAATTCATGCCGGACTCGGTGGCCACCACGCCGCAGCCCGGGCCCTTGTAAGCAAGGCCTTCCGTACAAGGTTTTATTGGCCGACGGCCCGGGCAGATGCACAGGACTTGGTCCAACGTTCCGCCGGTTGCCAGCTTTTTGCAAACCAAAGCCACATGCCACCCACCGCCCTCCAAACAATCCCCATTACCTGGCCCTTCACGGTCTGGGGGCTTGACATGGTTGGACCCCTTAAAGGGGGAACCCATAAGAAAAAATACTTACTGGTCATGGTGGATAAATTCACCAAATGGATAGAAGCCAAACCTGTTAAAACAGCCGAATCCGGACCGGTGATAGACTTCATATCCGGGGTTGTACACCGTTATGGCGTCCCCCACAGCATCATCACTGACAACGGCACGAACTTCACGGCCAAAGAGGTAAAACTCTAGTGCAGCAACATGGCATCAAGCTCGATTATGCTTCCGTCTATCACCCACAAACCAACGGCCAAGTTGAGCGCGCAAATGGTCTTATCATGAGCGACATTAAACCCAGATTAGTGTGGTCCTTAAAGGAGTCTAACACACACTGGGTAGAGGAGCTCGACTCCGTACTCTGGGGGCTGCAGACCACACTGAATCATGCTACCGGATATACACCCTTCTTTATGGTGTACGGCGCAGATGCAGTTCTGCCCCGCGACATAATTCATGACTCACCTCGAGTGCGCATGTACGAAGAAAAAGAAGCCGAGCTCGATCGGCAGGACAGTCTAGACACCCTGGAGGAGGAGCGCGATGTGGCAAAAGACCATTCTCCATTCTATCAGCAACAGGCTCGCAGATACCAAAGCAGAGAAGTATGGGCCAAAACTTATAACGTTGGCGAGTTAGTTCTACGCCTGCCGGAGAAGAAAAAGACCAAGCTCGAGCCCAAATGGGAAGGTCCCTTCATTATTGACCAAGTTCTAACTGGTGGAGTGTACCGTCTGCGGGATGCATCAAATAATCGACTTGAGCCGAACCCATGGAACGCAGCCAGGCTCCGAAGATTCTACGCCTAGCGCCGGACTCTATGTTCGTCTCCTTCCTCTGTCCATCTTTTGCATATACATTATCTGTCTTTTTTCTCTTTCTTTCTTTTATTCTTTCTCAAGGCCTTCACGGGCCAACTTGTGCCTCGCTTGCACACTATGGACGCGCTAACCACACTCATTTTACCTGGGAGCTTCTTACACAGAAGCTTAATTATCTATCCGGGCTTCATGCCCTGCACATGTGTTATTCTTCCGCATGTACCTTTTCTTCGCCATTATATGCATCGATATGACTTAAGTTTTGGCCAAGCTGGGTTGCCTGGCTCTTGTATTTATGCCCTACGTTCCCGTTAATTCGGCTAGGGCATAAGGGGAGCACCTCTGCGATTGTTACTGCCGGGTCAGCGGGATGTGTACCTCAGACTGGGTGAAGCCGAAAGCTAGCGTTCTTAAGGGAATATTCGGTCGGCGAACAAAAGATGTTTTTTATTTATTTTCCATATATGCCCCCAGATGTTTGCCTGCGTCTCCGCTCGTAGTCCGGACATGCACTTTAGGGCATGCGTACCCATGGAAAGGAACCCCTAACGGAACTATTCTCCCTGGAAGATATTTCTTACTACCCATGTAATATAACAAAACTAGTTGGGCACTTGTCTGTTCAAGCACTAATGACCCCTACGCCTGGTTTCCACGCATACCCTGGTTCTTATATAACTGAGCGGGTATTCAGACACACTCCAGACTATCGGGTCCCGAGGTTGAAGCGAAAAGGTCTTCCATGACAAATGATCTACAATCCGGCTAGAAGGCATTATACATGTCACTTTAATTACACAGTCATGTAGACTGACTAAATTCCTCTTCTATACCATCCAACAGGTGGTCTAGCCTACAATCCTGTTGGGAATACTTTGCGGCTAATTCTACTTGCCCATAGACTAAGCTAACGGGGATCTCTTTCCCATCGGGCCCCACAGGTCCGACCTCGGCCATGTGGTTTGGGTCAGCCTTGGTATACCGCGTCTTCACCATGGCCCAGGCTTCCCTAGCACCTTGACGGCAGGCCGATATCTTCCATAATCGGAAGCGCCGCCGTGCTCCCTTGAGCTTCTCTGCAAGCTCTCCAATGCCTTCTGGCAGGGAGACTGATGGCCACAAGGCCTGGGCAACACTTTGCATCACCTGCCGAACTTGTTCGTGAAGTTGTGAGAGCTCAGATAGAAGATCACCCGCAGACCCGGGCATCTCCTCCGCGGGACAACCCGTCAGCATACCTGCAGGCATAACTCTTTTAGCCGGCTTCTCCGTCGTCCCCTTTTTAAGGGTTTGTTCAAGCACTTACTGAAAATGCCGCGTCAAAGCCACTTATTCTCCTTCTCGGAGTCCGCAAGCTGGTCTCGAACATCTTTCAGTTCCACGCTCAGCTTGGTATTGGCGTCTTGGAGATTGTTTTTCTCCCGTCTGACCTCAGTCAGCACGCGTTCGCCAGCCTTTAGCTGTCGTACGGCATGCTGGTCCTCCGGATTCTCTCCGGATTCATCTGCAATATCTATTGTTAGATCTGCAGCCATGCCGCACGCTATATGGCACCTATCATTCTTTGAAACAAATGTTACCAGCTGGGAACATTTTAGGTTCCTTCAATGCGGCAACGGCGGCCCGAAGTTGGGTCTTGCATTCCTCTAGCTCCCGTGACAGCCGAGTATTCTTCTCTGTAAGAACCTACACAATAGATGATCCTTAAATCAGTTTTGCTAACTGTTTCAAGTCTCAGGGGCTACTAATACATATAATCGTCAGATTTTCTTACCCGTACATCCCTTACATACTGGTCCGTGGCTCTGGCTAGACCATTTTGAGAAGCATGGAGGTACGCATCTCCAGAATTGAAGGCATCAAATGCCTCTGGGGAGAAGCAAGCGTCACGGTGTACGGCTCGACGACGCCTATGATTCATGACGCTCTCCACTTCTGAATTTGTAGCGAATAGTCTATCCGCATCCTCTGTAGGGGGAGTATCTGGCGTCCGCCCCATGTCGGCTTCTGCCTCTATGTCCGGTCCTGGAGCCCGACTGCTGGAAGCATGATCGGCAGCCTCACCGGACATGTTCCGGCGAGCGTTTTTTCTGTTAAAGAAACATGGACGTCATTACATTTTGAGAAAGACGACAACCATGGAGCGAGGTTTTTGTCATACCTCTGCGCCGGCGTCTCTGTCCCGACCGCCTTCCTTTTTGGCCTGCCCGGCCTCGGTGCCTCTTGTTGGCGAGTTGCTGCGGGTTCGACACGGCGTCCCGAAGGCCTTCCCTATAAAACACCATATGTGTATGGTAGGTGAAGTGTCTAAAAGGGGATCCTAGTTTTTGGAGTTGGGATTTTTGGTTTTTCTTACGTGCGACGCAGGAAGCAGTCCGGGATAGTCGGCCGTAATGGCCACCATGGCGTCATCACAACTTAATTGATAGAACTGCCGGTCTATCAGCTCCACAAATATGTCCGGATCTTCTTCGAGTCCGGGACCGAGGTCCCGGTCAGGGTCCTTTGGTTGTGGGGATGGGCTGTTGACCTCCCTTATTGCTTTTCGCAGTTCCTGCCGCAAAATGGCAAGGTGAATACCTATGACAAAGAATGCGGGAAGAATGGGAGTAGGGAGATATAACTCACCCAACTTGGAGGGTTGTACATGGAGAATCCATCCCGTGGCTTGATGCGGATGAACTCCTCTTCCTCTCCCTTGAACAACTCGGACAGAATTTTTGCTAAAGCGGCAGCGTTGTCCGGACCCTTAAGCCCGCAACGGGTGGCATCATCTTCCCCGTTAAAACACCACAGGGGGTGCCCTCGATATTGAAGTGGCTGCACTCCCCGCATTATGCATATTGACATAACCTCGATTACTGTCAATCCTGATTGAGCTAGCGCTTTAATCCGGTTCATTAGGTAAAGGACTTCCCATTGTGTTCCTCATGGGGGCTCCGTGGGCGCCAACTTCGGCGTTTCTTCAGAGGAGCATTGTTGAACTCAGGAAGACCCCACCGAACAGGGTCCGGAAGGGGGACGTCCTCCATATAAAACCATTCCGAAGGCCAGTCTTCGGACGTCTTCTTCGGAGTACCGGACAGGTATCCGGTTTCGGCGATGCGCCATATTTCGGCTCCGCCCACTTGATAAAGTGACCCCTTCTGTGTGCGGGGGACGAGGCAAAATAACCTTTTCCAGAGCTCGAAATGAGCCTCGCAGCCCAGGAATAACTCGTAGAGGGCAACATAGCCGGTGATGTGTAAAATGGAAGCAGGGGTGAAATTATGCAGTTGGAGGCCGTAAAACTCCAGGAGCCCGCGGAGGAACGGATGAATTGGAAATCCAAGTCTCCTTAATAAGTAAGGAAAAAGGCATACCCGCTCCCCCGTAAAGGGGCTGGGGAAGCTCTCCGCTTGCTCCCTGCCATTGTAGGTGGTGAGCCCGGCTCGGACGGGAACCATATATGCTGGAGGGAGAAATCCCTTGGTCTGCAGTTCGACTAATCGACTGTGTGGGACAGAACACCTCTCCCCAATCACCGGGCTTAGGGCTACGGGGGCGGGAGGAGGAGCTGCGGAGGTCGGCCATGCTGGAGTGGATCTTTCCGAAGCACGCTCCGATGGATTCTCGCTGGGGGAGGGTGGTATGGATTGGATCTAAGAATCCCCATCCCTTTAATAGAAAATTTATTTATCTGGCTAGGGGGGCGAATGTAAAAACGCCCTGGCTCCTCGTATTCATTCGATGCGTGGAAGATAGCCTTATTGGGCGCGGAAGCCAAGAAGTCCAACATTTGTGGTGCCGGACACTACTTGACAAACGTTCGAAATTTGGAGAAGAACCCGCCTTGCAATGCCGAAGACAATACAGCGTGTCGGACTTGACGTCATTGAAGCCTGTTTCGGGGGCTACTGAGGGAGTCTGGATTAGGGGGTCTCCGGACAGCCGGACTATATCCTTTGGCCAGACTGTTGGACTATGAAGATACGAGATTGAATACTTTGTCCCGTGTCCGGATGGGACTCTACTTGGCGTGGAAGGCAAGCTAGGCAATACAGATATGTATATCTCCTCCTTTGTAAACCGACCTTGTGTAACCCTAGCCCCCTCTGGTATCTATATAAACCGGAGGGTTTTAGTCCGTAGGATAACATACAATCATACCATAGGCTAGCTTCTAGGGTTTAGCCTCTGTGATCTCGTGGTTGATCAACTCTTGTACTACTCATATTATCAAGAATAATCAAGCAGGACGTAGGGTTTTACCTCCATCAAGAGGGCCCGAACCTGGGTAAAACATCGTGTCCCCTGCCTCCTGTTACCATCTGCCTTAGACGCACAGTTCGGGACCCCCTACCCGAGATCCGCCAGTTTTGACACCGACATGTACGTACATATATACTGGTGGATGTAGAGGCGCGCACGTTTCATAGTTGAGGCGCGTACGTCTTGTAGTAGAGGCGCGCACGTAGCATGTACACGTACGTACAACGGCCAGGGTGCAAGAAAGAAAATACGACCACGTATGTGTACATACGGGCTGGGTCTCGAACGCCTACTCGCGCATACGCACGGCCAGGGCTCGTGTACATGGCTGGGTCGGAACGGAGAAACAATGTAGTCGTCGTGTTCATGGGGAGGCAACGGAATACGTCGTGTTCATGGGGATGCAACAGAATGCGTCGTGTTCATCGGGAGGCAACGGAACGCGTGGGAGCCAACCGGCTGGGTCGGAACGGAATGCATGGTCGTGTTCATCGGGAGGGCTTGGATGGAACAAGCGATGGAAACGAGGCATGGTGTACCGTACAACGGAGGAAATGGACCTCCTACGTTCGGAACAGGGTCCTGTTGATCGGGAGGGGTCTGGCGTACCGCAAAACGGAGGAAACGGACCTCCTGCGGTCGAAACGGGAGTCCTATTGATCGGGAGGGGTGTGGCGTGCCCAAAACGGAGGAAACGGACCTCCTACGGTCGAAACGGGGGTCCTATTGATCGGGAGGGGTGTGGCGTACCGCAAAACGGACGAAACAGACCTCCTACGGTCGAAACGGGGGTCCTGTTCATCGGGAGGGGTGTGGCGTACCGCAAAACGGGACTCCACGGGATACTGTTCATCTCCACCGTCGACCTCCTCTAGCCTCCACGGGCTACCGTCAACCTCCTCCAACCTCCACAGGCTCCTGTTCATCCAGCCTCCACTGTGCGCTACTCCACCGGCTACTGTTCAACCACCCCTCCACGGGCACCCCTCTACTGTCTACTGTTCATCCAGCCCTCCACACCACGTGGTCCTATTAAACCACCACTCCATGGGCACCCCTCCACCGTCTACTATTCATCCAGCCCTCCACCACACCACGGGGTCTTGTTCATCCAAAGGCAACGCCACCGCTCACTGTTCATCCACCCCCCCCCCCGCAACGCTCACTGTTCATCCAGAGGCAGCATCGATCGGCTTCAGTTAGCAGCAGTAGCGAAGGAATCGCTCGATCGGGTTCAGTTAACAGCCATCGATCGATCGCTCGGGTTGAGTAACGCATAGCCGGCAGTGCAATCGCTCGGGTTCAGTTAGAGCCAACGCCTCGCACACACGCGCGTATGTGTACGAGAGAAACGCGCATCGCTCGACCCCCGACCTCCCACCGTAATCGGGAACTCCCCGAGATTTTCCTCCCCCTCACTTCTACCACGGTTTTTTCTGTCATGGACGGCCCAAAGAATGTCATGCAGCTGCGTCTCTGGCCCGCCCAGGACGAAAAGCCCATTTTCTGTCATGATTTTTTGTCATAGAAGTAGGAGCCCACCAAATCTATGATGATACCAGGTTTTGTCACAATTATTGTCATAGAAGTGTCATATGTATGACAAATTTTTTTTGTTCGGCCCAAAATGTCATGGATGTGTCTTTTTTTGTAGTGTAATTGGTGAATTGCTATGATTGGTTCAATTTGCTTGTGGTTAGGTTGCTGTCCTTTGGTGCCCATCATATGAGCGCGCGCGTGGATCACACCATAGGGTTAGTTATATGTTGATAGGACTATGTATTGGAGGGCAAGAGTGACAGAAGCTTCAACCTAGCATAGAAATTGATGCATATGAGATTGAAGGGGGACCAATATATCTTAATGTCGTGGTTGGGTTTTACCTTAATGAACATTAGTAGTTGTGGATGCTTGCTAATAGTTCCAATCATAAGTGCATAGAATTCCAAGTCAGGGATGACATGCTAACAGTGTCCTCTCCCACATAAAACTTGCTATCGGTCTAGTAACGTAGTCAATTGCTTAGGGACAATTTCACAACTCCTACCACCACTTTTCCACACTCGCTATACTAACTTTATTGCTTCTTTACCTAAAACAGCCCCTAGTTTTTATTTACATGCTCTTTATATTCTTGCAAACCTATCCCGTTACACCTACAAAGTACTTCTAGTTTCATACTTGTTCTAGGTAAAGCGAACATTAAGCGTGCGTAGAGTTGTATCGGTGGTCGATAGAACTTGAGGGAATATTTGTTCTACCTTTAGCTCCTCATTGGTTTCGACACTCTCACTTATCGAAAGAGGCTACAATTGACCCCTATACATGTGGGTTATCAAGACCTTTTTCTGGCGCCGTTGACGGGGAGTTATAGCGTGGGGTGAATATTCTCGTGTGTGCTTGTTTGCTTTATCACTAAGTAGTTTTTATTTGTGCTCTTGTTTTCTATCTTTAGTTATGGGTAGGAAACGCAAAATACCAAAAAATTTAGTTGTACCTACTACACCAATGGTTGAAGAACCACTCAAAATCTATCACACTCTTGAAGCTTTTTACTTGGATCATCTTCGATCCCTATGTGCTCATGCTGAAACCCCAACTAGCTTAGTTGATGGCAAATCTTTAGATGAGCATGCTTGTTATGTGCGACACTGCTTATCTCAAAAAAGGAAACTTTTACTGGATCAAATTCATCGTTTTGCAATGCTATGCTTGGAATTTATGTGAAATATATGATTTTACTTGTTGTTCTGAAGACCCTAAGAAACACCTTCCCTACCAATGTGAGTTTAGTGATAATGGAATCGTATCTTCGTATGCTAAGGGTGTTTATAATTACTATGATGTTCAACAAATTGAAGAATTTGTTGCTTTTAAGGGTGCTTATGAAATTGCTTCTTTGATTGGAAAGTATGATGCTACTCTTTACAAATCTGAAAATTTTGCCATATTTAAATATTGTTATGATAATTATGCTTCTAATGCCTATGTTAAACCATATATTGAGGACTCCTCTGCTGTCCAAGAAGAGACTAATATTTTGCAGGAGTCTATGGAAGAAGGAATTGATGAAACTGTGGGCTCATCGGATGAAAAAGATGATGAGGAGAGCGAAGAACAAAAGGAGGAAGAGAGGATTAGCTACCCGTGCCCACCTTCTAATGAGAGTAACTCTTCAACTCATACATTGTTTAATTTCCCTTCGTGCTTACCGAAGGAAGAATGCTATGATGATTGTTATGATCCCGTTGATTCTTTTGAAATATCCCTTTTTGATGATGCTTGCTATGCTTGTGGCCAAGATAGTCCTATTATCTTTTTGAACTTGCTATGCTTATGGAGATGAACTTGCTATAGTTCCTTATGTTAAACATGAAATTTTTGCTATTGCACCCACGCATGATAGTCCTATTATCTTTTTGAATTCTCCTGACTACACTATATCGGAGAAGTTTGCCCTTATTAAGGATTATATTGATGGGCTGCGTTTCACTACTACACATGATGATTTTGATAGATATAATATGCATGTGCTTGCTGCTCCTACTTGCAATTATTATGAGAGAGGAACTACATCTCCGCCTCTCCATGTTTCCCACATGATAAAATTGCAAGAAACTGCTTATGCTATGTATTGGCCTTTACTTGATGTTCATGAATTGTTCTTGTATGACATGCCGATGCATAGGAAGAGAGTTAGACTTCGTCATTGCTTGATATATGTTACTTTGTGCTCACTACTAAATCACAAATCATTGTTAATTAAAATTGGCTTTGATATACCTTGGGATCCGGGTGGATCCATTACTTGAGCACTATATGCCTAGCTTAATGGCTTTAAAGATAGCGCTGCCAGGGAGACAACCCAGAAGTTTTAGAGAGTCATTTATTTCTGTTGTGTGCTTTTATAAAGTTTAAAAATAAAAATAATATGCCAAGATTTGCCTTTAGGATGTTTACATTGCTTGTTGGTTTGTGCAGTGCAAAACAGAAACTTTGGTTGGAGTGCACGATTTTACATTTTTACTGGAACATCAAACAGTTCTGAAACTTTTTGCACTGTCTTTCTATAATTTTTTTATTTTTCCTAATTGTTCCAGAATTTTTGGAGTACCAGAGGTATGGTGAATGTTCAGATTACTACAGACTGTCCTGTTTAGGACAGCTACTGTTTTTGATGCATAGTTTGCTTGTTTTGATGAAACTATCGATTTCTATCAGTGGATTAAGCCATGGAAAAGTTATATTACAATAGCTAAAATGCAAAAACAAAATATGAATTGGTTTGCAACAGTACTTAGAGTAGTGATTTGGTTTATTATACTAACGGATCTTACCGAGCTTTCTGTTGAGTTTTGTGTGGATGAAGTGTTCGAAGATCGAGGATGTCTCAATGTGAGGATAAGGAGGAGAGACAATAGCTCAAGCTTGGGGATGCCCAAGGCACCCCAAGTAAATATTCAAGGAGACTCAAGCGTCTAAGCTTGGGTATGCCCCGGAAGGCATCCCATCTTTCTTCAACAAGTATCGGTATGTTTTCGGATTCGTTTCGTCCATGCATGTGATATGTGCAAATCTTGGAGCGTCTTTTGCATTTAGTTTTCACTTTTCTTTGATGCACCATGCTGGTATGAGATAGTCCATGGTTTATTTATAGAATGCTCATTGCACTTCACTTATATCTTTTGAGTATGGCTTTATAGAATGCTTCATGTGCATCACATATATCATTTGAAGTTTGGATTGCCTGTTTCCCTATACATAGAAAACCGACATTTGTAGAATGCTCTTTTGCTTCACTTATATTTGTTAGAGCGTGGGCATATATTTTGTAGAAAGAATTAAACTATCTTGATCCACTTATATCTATTTAGAGAGATGACAGGAATTGGCCATTCACATGGTTAGTCATAAAATCCTACATAAAACTTGTAGATCACCGAATATGGTATGTTTGATTCCCTGCAATAGTTTTGTGATATAAAGATGGTGATATTAGAGTCATGCTAGTGGGTAGTTATGGATTGTGGAAATACTTGTGTTGAAGTTTGTAATTCCCGTAGCACGCACGTATGGTGAACCGTTATGTAACGAAGTTGGAGCATGAGGTATTTATTGATTGCCTTCCTTATGAGTGGCAGTCGAGGATGAGCGATGGTCTTTTCCTACCAATCTATCCCCCTAGGAGCATGCACGTAGTACTTTGTTTCAATGAATAATAGATTTTTGCAATAAGTATGTGAGTTCTTTATGACTAATGTTGAGTCCATGGATTATACACACTCTCACCCTTCCATCATTGCTAGCCTCTTCGGTACCGTGCATTGCCCTTTCTCACCTCGAGAGTTGGTGCAAACTTCGCCGGTGCATCCAAACCCGGTGATATGATATGCTCTATCACACATAAGCCTCCTTATATCTTCCTCAAAATAGCCACCATACCTACCTATCATGGCATCTCTATAGCCATTCCGAGATATATTGCCATGCAACTTTCCACCGTTCCATTTATTATGACACGCTTCATCGTTGTCATATTGCCTTGCATGATCATGTAGTTGAAATCGTATTTGTGGCAAAGCCACCGCTCATAATTTTTTATAAATGTCATTCTTCAATCATTGCACATCCCAGTACACCGTCGGAGGCATTCATATAGAGTCATATTTTGTTCTACTATCGACTTGTAATTTTTGAGTTGTAAATAAATAGAAGTGTGATGATCATCATTATTAGAGCATTGTCCCGTGAGGAAATAAAAAAGAGAGAAAGGCCAAATAAAAAATGAGAAGGCCCCAAAAATGAGATAAAAAGAGAGAAGGGGCAATGTTACTATCCTTTTTCCACACTTGTGTTTCAAAGTAGCACCATGATCCTCATGATAGAGAGTCTCTTATTTTGTCACTTTCATATACTAGTGAGAATTTTCATTATAGAACTTGGCTTGTATATTCCAACAATGGGCTTCCTCAAAATGCCCTAGGTCTTCATGAGCAAGCAAGTTGGATGCACACCCACTTAGTTTCTTTTGTTGAGCTTTTATACATTTATAGCTCTAGTGCATCCATTGCATGGCAATCCCTACTCCTCGCATTGACATCAATTGATGGGCATCTCCATAGCCCGTTGATTAGCCGCGTTGATGTGATACATTCTCCTTTTTTGTCTTCTCCACACAACCTCCATCATCATATTCTGTTCCACCTATAGTGCTATGTCCATGGCTCGCGCTCATGTATTGCATGAAAGTTGAAAAGGTTTGAGAATACTAAAGTATGAAACAATTGCTTGGCTTGTCATAGGGGTTGTGAATGATTTGAATATTTTGTGTGACGAAGATGGAGCATAACCAAACCATATGATTTTGTTGGGATGAACTTTCTTTGGCCATGTTATTTTGAGAAGACATAATTACTTTGTTAGTATTCTTTAAGTATTATTATTTTTATGTCAATATTAAACTTTTGTCTTGAATCTTGCAGATCTGAACATTCATGCCACAATAAAGAAAATTCCATTGAAATTATGTTAGGTAGCATTCCACATCAAAAATTATGTTTTTATCATTTACCTACTCGAGGACGAGCAAGAATTAAGCTTGGGGATGCTTGATACGTCTCCAATGTATCTATAATTTTTGATTGTTCCATGCTATTATATTATCCATCTAGGATGTTTTATATGCTATTTTATATGATTTTTGGGACTAACTATTAACCTAGAGCCTAGTGCCAGTTTCTGTTTTTCCTTGTTTTTGAGTATCGCGGAAAAGGAATATCAAACGGAGTCCAATTGACCTGAAAATTTACGAATATCATTTTTGGACCAGAAGAAGGCCACGGAGCATCGAAGATGGGCCAGAAGAGTCACGAGGCCACCACGAGGGTGGGGGCGCGCCCTACCCCCTGGGCGCGCCCCTATCTCGTGGCCGCCTAGTGGAACCCCCTAACTTGTTCCCGACGCGAACGCCTCTTATATATCCCCAAACTTCCAGAAAATAACCTAGATGGGGAGTTCCGCCGCCGCAAGCCTCCGTAGCCACCGAAAACCAATCTAGACCCGTTCCGGCACCCTGCCGGAGGGGGGAATCCCTCTTCGGTGGCCATCTTCATCATCCCGGCGCTCTCCATGATGAGGAGGGAGTAGTTCACCCTTGGGGCTGAGGGTATGTACCGTTAGCTATGTGTTTAATCTCTCTCTCTCTCTGTCTCTCTCTCATGTTCTTGATTCGGCACAATCTTGATGTATCTCGAGCTTTGGTATTATAGTTGGATCCTATGATGTTTTCTCCCCCTCTACTCTCTTGTAATGGATTGAGTTTTCCCTTTGAAGTTATCTTATCGGATTGAGTCTTTAAGGATTTGAGAACACTTGATGTATGTCTTGCGTGGGATACCCGTGGTGGCAATAGGGTATTCTATTGATTCACTTGATGTATGTTTTGGTGATCAACTTGCGGGTTACGTGACTTTGGGAATCTATGCATAGGGGTTGGCACACGTTTTCATCTTGACTCTCCGGTAGAAACTTTGGGGCACTCTTTGAAGTTTTTTTGTGTTGGTTGAATAGATGAATCTGAGATTGTGTGATGCATATCGTATAATCATACCCACGGATACTTGAGGTGACATTGGAGTATCTAGGTGACATTAGGGTTTTGGTTGATTTGTGTCTTAAGGTGTTATTCTATTACGAACTCTAGGATAGATCGAACAGAAAGAATAGCTTCGTGTTATTTTACTACGAACTCTTGAATAGATCGATCAGAAAGGATGACTTTGAGGTGGTTTCGTACCCTACAATAATCTCTTCGTTTGTTCTCCACTATTAGTGACTTTGGAGTGACTCTTTGTTGCACGTTGAGGGATTGTTATATGATCCAATTATGTTATTATTGTTGAGAGAACTTGCACTAGTGAAAGTATGAACCCTAGGCCTTGTTTCAACGCATTGCAATACCGTTTTTGCTCACTTTTATCATTAGTTACCTTGTTGTTTTTATATTTTCAGATTATAAAAACCTATATCTACCATCCATATTGCGCTTGTATCACCATCTCTTCGCTGAACTAGTGCACCTATACAATTTACCATTGTATTGGGTGTGTTGGGGACACAAGAGACTCTTTGCTATTTGGTTGCAGGGTTGTTTGAGAGAGACCATCTTCATCCTACGCTCCCACAGATTGATAAACCTTAGGTCATCCACTTCAGGGAAATTTGCTACTGTCCTACAAACCTCTGCACTTGGAGGCCTAACAACGTCTACAAGAAGAAGGTTGTGTAGTACACATCAACAACTAGAATGAGTGTGTGAACATGAATATTATGTCAGTGAGAAATATGTACTCCCCCAATGTCGGGGAAAACGACACCTATGGGATCCCAGGGAATCCCTTCTACAGTTGGCGGGGCGTGGAGCTGCACAAAGAGCAGGTCTATCGATCAACACGAGGGGATTTTCACCTAGGTTCGGGCCGCAAACGATGTGTAAACCCCTAGTCCTGCTTGTGTGTGTGTTTATTTGGTGTTCTTTCGTTCTTGGACTAGCTACTATGCGTGCCCAGTCCAAAAAGTCAGAATCCTTCCCCAGTACGCGTCGGCCCTCCTTTTATATGTCAAAGGGGTCGCCACAGTGGCACACAGGAGGTGGAAAGCATGTATAGTGTACAAGTTTATCGCCTGACACCGTAGGACAAACGCATTTAATGTGCTGCCTACATGCCCTCTTACTTTATCGGGGGCGGCAACAGAGCTCGTCCCATCCGTCGCCGCCTCGCCTTGCTTCGACGCGTGTCCGGGCTGACGAGGCATGCAGTGCCACGCTGGCTGCTGTGCTGGTGCGGTGACAGGGTCTTCACGAAGATCTGCATGCCACCACGCAGGTGCTTGATTAGTCGGCCTAGAAGTTGCATGCTGCCACATAGGTGTGTGCCTAGTTGGCAGGCTGGTTGCCGCGTCGGAACGGTCACGGGGCTACGAAACGTTGGTAGGTGCGGGGCTGGCCGCGGTCCCACAGATGCCCCCGGCAAGGGTCTTGCCAGGGTCTCGCGGGCGTCCCTGGCAAGGATCCTGCCGGGGGTCTTCGGCCGTCCCCGGCAAGGATCTTGCCGGGGGTCTTCGTCTGCCCCCGACAAGGATCTTGCCGGGGGTCTTCGCCCTCTGGTTTTTATCTAGACTCGCAGGCCCTTGGTCTTCACATAGATCTGCATGCCACCATGCAGGCGCCCCTGAGTTTGGGTCTTGACGTTGTCGATGGTGTTAGAGCTCTCAGGCTCAAGGGTGGCGTACTCACTAGTGTTGGGAAAGTTGCCCCGGCAAGGCTCTTGCCGGGGCTATGCGGGCCGTCACTGGCAAGGGTGTTGCCGGGGGAAATCCATCTTGCCCCTTTGCTCTTCGCGCCTCTGGCTTGAGTACTGCCTTGGCAGTCTTGTTCCTTTGCTCCCTCTGCCTCGCTAAGCATGGCCGCAGGTGTGGCTACGACTGCCCATGCACAAGTAAAGGGGTACAAAAGGGCCCCTACTTTTGTACACCGACACCCAAGCTTAGGCTTTTGGCCTAAGTTGGTCTACGCCCATGGGTGGCCTGGTGGATATCCAGAGTTGAAGTTGGGGTCATACTGCGCTGCGGCAGCCACCGCTTGGCGAGCTGCCTCCTGAAGACGAGAAGTCTCAGCAGTCCTCTCATAATCGCTTTCCTCCTCTCTAGTAATAAAGTATCTTACATTTGCCTAAAAGTTGAAGAGAGCAGGAGCAGGAAGAGTAACAAGGATGACACGCTGTCTATCAAAGATTAGTCAGTACTAGAGGATCTACTCGTTCCTCTTAAGAAAATGGTGGTGTACCATAGCCTCGTAATCAAGAAAAGCAGGTGGTAACTCAATATCATATCTTCTAATAGGTACATTTAAATATTTAGCTAAACGAGTTGCATAAATCTCACCAAATAAATCTCCATCTTTAGCATTAAGATGTAACCTTCTAGAAATAATGGCCCCCAAATTATATCGTTTATCACCTAACACTGCACACTTGAGGATACTAAGATCTGGTACGCAAATATGTCATTGTTCATCTTTACCATTAATACATCTACCGAGTAAGAGAGCAAAATAATGTATGGCAGGAAAGTGAATGCTCCCTACAGTTGCTTGTGTGATGTTTCTAGGTTCTCCTACAGTGATGCTAGCAAGGAAATTATTATATTCAGATTTATGGGGCTCACTAAGACTACCCCATTGCGGAATTTTGCATGCATCACAAAAATCTTCTAGGTCCATGTTATAAGATTCATCATAAAGATCAAACAGGACAGTATGCGTATTGCGCTTGGATGAAAACTCAAACCTCCACATGAAGGAATCGGTGAGATAATAATATTGCAGGCACTTGTCAGATAGGAAGTCCTCGAGGTCGGCATTTTGCACGTACGCGTAGAATTCATCTTTGAAACCTGCACACTCCATAAATTCACCCGACGGCCATTCACAAGGCCTCACTTGAGCTTCCCTTGGTAGTTCAGTGTCCGGTTCGCGTATCGCACGCCTCAGTGCTTGCTTCCTTGAAGAACCACCTTGGTACATTCTCCTAGACATTTTTCTTTTCTCTGAAATTTTTAGTGACTCAAAATAAAAGTGAACCAAACTCAACAAAATTAATAGCAACTACTCCTACAAGTGCATAGAGGCTATATCATGCATCAAAACTACTTTGGACCATATAAATTTGACATGCACGCTCAAGAACAGGGTCACCAAAGCAGCAAAAATTTGCAATAAATAAAGCACTAGAACAAAAACTAATTGGACCCTTAGAGGAGTCACATACCGAAGAACAATCCCCCAAAGCAGTTTTATGAACGAAGCTTTGAGCAAGGAGATCGAAAATGGCAGCAAGATGAGCAAGAACACGAGTTTGAGCTATGGAGTGATTTTTTCTGGAGGAAGAGGAAGAGGATGGGTGCTGGAATAAGTGGAGGGGGCCACGTGGGGCCCACAAGGTCAAGGGGCGTGCCCCAGGGGGGTGGGCGCGCCCTCCACCCTTGTGGCCAGCTGGTGAGCCCCCCTGGTGTGTGCACCAGAAATTCTAAAATATTCTAAAAAATCATATCCAATTTTTAGGGCATTTGGAGAACTTCTATTTTTGGGACATTTTTTATTGCATGGATAATTCAGAAAACAGACAGAAAATGCTAATTTTGCTTTATTTAATCTAATTAACAGAAAGTAAAAGATGGGTACAGAGAGTTGTGCCTTCTAAATTCATCCATTTCATACTCATCAAAAGGAATCCATTAACAAGGTTGATCAAGTCTTATTAACAAACTTCTTCCGAATGACATGAAACCGGAGAACTTTCGAATAACACTAAGTTACCTCAACGGGGATATGCATGTCCCCAACAATAAGAATATCATATTTCTTTTTGGCAGTAGGAAGAGGAAATTCAAAACCTCTAGTAGTAATAGTTGAAATTTTTCCAATTGAATTGATACTATGAACTTGAGGTTGCTTCTTCGGAAAGTGTACCGTATGTTCATTACCATTAACATGAAAAGTGACATTGCCTTTGTTGCAGTCAATAACAGCCCCTGCGGTATTCAAAAAGGGTGTACCAAGGATGATCTACATACAGTCGTGCTCGGGAATATCAAGAATAACAAAGTCTGTTAAGATAGTAACATTTGCAACCACCGCAGGCACATCCTCACAAATACCGACCGGCACCAGCACCAGGCCGAGCTGAACTCCTAGGAGGAGGGCCTTGCCGCTCGTGAAGAGGTGCTCGCCGCCACACTCCGTGGCAAAGATGAGGAGGTCGAGAAGCTCGTCACGTAGCGAACCCAGGAGCTGGAGCAGAGGCACAAGGAAGCACTCAATGCTCAATCCCTGGCCCATGTCGGCAAGGTGGCGGAGCTGGAGGTGGAGCGGGATGGGCTGAAGGAACGGGTCCTGAAGCTGACGGAGGAGAAGGACGTGGCCAGCGACGCTCTGGTGGAGGTGCAAGCCACAGTCCTTGGCAAGGCCGAGCTGCTCTCCAAGGCCAACCACGCCATCAATGAACCGAAGCCGAAGCTGGAGGGCCTTGAGGGGACGCTTTCAGAGGTCAGGCCCCGGGAAGAGACCCTGACCAAGGGCCTGGAGGAGGAGAGGCAGCTGCGGAGGGATGATGCCACCGGACACAAGGAGTACACGGAGAGCATAAACCATTGGGCCAGCTGCCTCGCTGACGTTGCTCGCAGGATCACCACGAAGCTGGCTGCCATGGGAATGCCGAATGTGAGGTACCTCCCGGAGCAGAACGTGAGTCCCAACGCCAGACTGACCCTGTTCTTCGAAGGCATTCTTGGAGCCCTGGAGCAGCTCCGCTCCAACCGAGCAACTTATCTGGCGAACGAGTCTCGGAGGCTCTGCCAGGGCGCCCTCACCAAGGTACTCACCAAGGTGGCATTCTGGAACCCCTCCGTCAACTTTGCCGACGCGTTGGAGAGCTTGTCGGAGGAGGTGGACCTCGCGGTGCTCAAGGAGCGTATCAAGCCCATCATCAACTGCATCAATGGAGTTGAGAGGGTGGAGGGCCAGCGCCGGGACTAGGCATCCCGTTTCTCGTTGGCGCTGCGAGTTCAAGACCAAGACAGTTTTATCTTAAGTTAGAACCGCATTGATTATTTGATGTAATATAACTCTGCAGTACTTCAATATCATGCATGCTATCTTCCTGTTAGATCTTTCTTTGTATGTTTGCACCCTACACTTGGTGAGATAAGGTTGCCGGTGCGTAAACCCATGCTGTGGTGCTTTGAGGAGGGATCCTTAGCACCCTGCCGGGAGGGCGCTTGCTGCCGGGCAAACCACCTTGCCGCTCCCAGCGCGGTCACTTGAACTGTCAAGCGGACTCAAAACAGGACAAGAGCGTGGCTGCTAGCGGGTAGGCCGCCTTGCCGTTCTCAGCGCGGCCGCATGAACTGTCGAGCGGACTCGAGACAGAGACAAGGGCGTTGCCAAAAGAGGAAGGGTCCCATTGCGTGCAGGTTTACCATACAAGGAAAGAGATCTTTCGGGGAGGACAGACTCACATAAATGAAATTAGCCAAATTTTTACATGACTTAGCTTTTCGGGGCCACACGGATGGCTGTCGAAGCTGTGAACGGCACCAGAGGGCGGCTTATCGACATCGCCTTCTCCCTTCGAGCCGTCCCCATGAAAGAGTCATCGCGTCGGCTCCAAAACCATATTTCCACGGCTTGTGCCCCCTACCTGGCGCGCCAGAGATGTCGGGGGAAACGACACCTACGGGATCATGAGGAATCCCTTTTTGCTATGGTTGGCGGGCGTGGAGCTGTGGAAAGAGCAGGATGAGAGATTAACGCGGGGGGAATATCCAGGTTCAGGCCGGAAGTGATGCGTAATACCCTACTCCTTCTGGTTTCTGTTCATATGGTGTTCTTGGACTAGCTACAAGGCATGCAGGGTCCAAAAAATCCGAATCCTCTCTCAGTACGCCGCGGGCCTCCTTTTATAGTCAAAGGGGCTGCCACATTGGCACACCAGAGGTGGAAAGCTATACAGTAATCGAGTCTATCTCCTGGCACTGTAGGACAAATGCATTTAATGCACTGCCGACGTGCCCTTCTTGCTTTATCGGGGACGACAAGGAAGCTCGTCCTAGCTGTCACTGCCTCGCCTGGCTTTGACATGCGTCAGAACTGACGAGGCATGTAGTGCCACATTGGCTGGCTGCTGAGTTGGTGCGATGGCTGAATCTTCATGAAGAACTGCATGCCACCACGCAGGTGCTTGCTCAGTCGGCCTAGAGACCACACGTCGCCATGCGGGCGCCTGCCTAGCTGGTGGGCTGGCAGCTGCATGGGAACGGCGGTGGAGTCTTGGCAGACGTGGGCCTGGCCGCGGCCCCGCGGATGTTTTTGGCAAGAGTCTTGCCGGGGCCCCGACAAGGGTCTTGCCGTGGCATCGTGGTCCTTCCCGGCAAGGGTCTTGCCGGGGGTCTCGTGGGTATCCTTGGCAAGGATCTTGCCGAGGATAGTCGTCTTCTGGTCATCATCTAGTCTTGTGTGCTTCTGGTCTCCACAAAGATTTGCATGCCACCATGGAGGTGCCTCCCGAGCCTCGATTCCAAAGTGGTTGATGGTGTTGGAACTCTTGGGCTCAGGGAGGCGGCTCTGCTGGTGTCAGGCAAGGTGCCCCGGCAAGGTTCTTGCCCGGGCTGCGGAGGCCGCCCCGGCGATGGCCTTGCCAGGGCTGCGGAGGCCGCCCCGGCAAGGGCCTTGCCGGGGGATTTCACCTCGCCCCTCTACTCTTCGTGTTTCTGGCTTGGCGTTGTTCTGGTTGTCTTGTGTCTTTGCTTCCTTTCTCTGCCTCGCTAGGTGTGGCCGCAGGCGCGGCTCCAACTGCCCGCGCACAAGTAAAGGGGTACAAAATAGGACCCCTCCTTTTATGCACCGAGGATAACCCTCAGGAACAACAGGCAATTCATATCTAGGGGGAGATTCATAATCATAATCTTCAATAATATCATCAGTTTCAGTAATTTGATTATCTCTAACCCTAGCAAGTTGTTCATCAAGAAATTCACCTAGTGGCACAGTATCATCAAGCACAGAAGCAATATCATCATAAGCATCATGCATAGCAGAAGTGGCATCATCAATAACATGCGACATATCAGAATCAATAGCAGGAGTAGGTGTCGCAAATTTACTCAAAACAGAAGGAGAATCAAGTGTAGAGCTAGATGGCAGTTCCTTACCTCCCCTCGTAGTTGAGGGAAAAATCTTAGTTCTTTGATCTTTCAAATTGCATCCGTGCATGGACACTATTCAAATTGGAGATGACGGGTGGCTTTCGCATCACATATCTATACCCCTATATAGTGTGTGAATAACTTTGAAAGATGGTCGTTGGATGAAGCCAATTCAACGGTGCAGAGATGGCAAATCCGAGCACTACTGGCCATTAGATATCATCTACATTCCACTAGATTTTGCCACATGTACAATCTAGAAGACTCCATGGTTCAACTTAAGCATAATGCACGAACCTCAAAACACAAGCACTTCTCCTTTGTTCTAGAATCTTCTGTATCATAATTGCCCGATTTTTTTCTAGATGAATTGCCATTATTTGTTTTCACTTTATGCTTTACAATGCACAATTCCATGAATCTTAAAATAGATTAGCTTTTTTATAAAAACTAATTGATTTTGAATGAGATGAACTATAAGAATTAAACGAACATCTACATCATGCATATATGACTCAAAGATTACATGCTATAATGTGATATTTATTCATAATTTGGTTGCCAAATCTCATGCGTGTAATGCACGTGTACCTTACTAGTCTAAATGATGTGTGTGTGTGTTGTGCGTGTTAAACACATTGTATGTAGTATCATACATGGTTTAGATTCTGAACATCTAGCTAGAGCATACATGTACTATGATTTGAATTCAACATAAAACGGATACATATATTTGAATTCAAGATCGTGTGTACATGTAGTTCATATTTATATGGGAATTTACTACTCCTATATTCATGTCATGTGTTGTGAAGATAATATTTAAATGGTTGTATAACTAACCCGAGTACAATCCCATTCAAACAGGGAAAATGTACTCAAATTTAGTCCATATGCTAGAGAACACGAATTGTTTTTTTATTGTTGAGGGAAGTGCAAATTGATTTGGTACTATACATGTTAAGTTTGTTGTCCCGATTTTTTTAGTTTATTGTTGTTGTATTGGAATGCATTTATGGTAATATAGTAAAACAGGACATGGCTCTCTCTAGTGAGGTGTGAATTGTCTTTTTTTAACACGTTAAGCTTGTTCTCCCGAAATTTCAAGCCGCACCTTGTTATGCTGAAATTTCAAGCTAGCATCTCTCTCTATCATGCTGCGAAACTCCCGCCTCTTCAACCCGTGCCTTGTTACCTCAAATTTTTAAGATATCTCTTTGTCTTGTTGCGCTCTGAAAACTCCCTCCATCTCAACCCGCGCCTTGCTATCCCAAAATTACAACACGCGCGAAAACTCCCACCTCTTGCCAAATCCCGACACGTGAAATTCCCGTGATACCCCTGAACCGAAAGAACCACCTAGTTCAAATCGGTGGGGCTACTTTCGTAACTTACCCCACATTTCAGACAAGCGTGTCCCTAAGCCATGGTCCCCCTCCCATCCCACACCGCCACACCGGATGACGATCTGTCGTCGATCTCATCATCCCACTGGTTTAGCCACCTCGTCCTCCACCTCCAAGGAGCTGCCCTAATTTTTCCCTCGTCTTTCACACCAACTCCATTCCCACACCGCCGTCTTCACCTGCACCATCGGAAGAGCAGCATCATCACCGATTCCTCGGATGAAGCTGAGGCCTAATCGGCGCCACCAAAGAGGTTCTACACTAATCGCTGCATTTCCTTATTGATTCGATCTCACGGTGCTGCCGGCGCTCGGTCCCGAGCCGACATGGCGTGGCTCCATCTACGGCGGCATCACCGGCCACTTCCTCCACGGTGTACTCCCTCGGCGGCGACATCCACATCAGTAGGAGCTGCTACTGCTTTGGCTCTCGCTCGTGCTGCTGCTCTGCTCTTGCTCTCGATCCCCTGCCTACTCTGCTCTTGCTCTTGCTCACGCTGCTGCTCTTGCTCTTGCTTGCACTGCTACTCTACTCTTGCTCGCGCTACTATTGCACAAGCAACAGATCCTACTCTTGCTTGAGCCCCTGTAGCTGCTACCCGAGATGCTGCTACACGACTAGCTGCCTTGGCTCTCGCATGCACTGCTGCTCTGGGCGCTGCTACTGCTACTGCTTTTCTGCTACTAGTGCGTTTAGTTTTGACAGTAAAATTTAGTTTTGATAGCAAAATTCAGTTTCAATAGTAAAATTCTGTTTCGACGGTTAAATTCAGTTTTGACAATTAAGTTAAGAGATGAGCGGCTGATGTATTTTACATCTAGCACTTTTTGGTTATGTATTTTACATCATCTATTGGAGATGCTATTAGAATTCCACTCAGGTTAACGTTGTCTCTCTTGTCCTACTTCAGCCTCGCCATCGTACAACTCACGGAGATGCTCCAATGACGAAACCCTCCATCACAGTGGAGCAGTTCCCCCGGCGTCATCTCCAGATGCCTAAAATCTTCTTCCCCTCCCCCGATAGCCAAATCAGCCGGAGCATCCTCACCGACCAACCCAATCATGCTGAGATCGACATGGCTTCGCCAAAGAGGTTTTACACTTGTTGCATTACTTTTTTACTCTACATGTTATATATATTGTACACTGAGCACACATAGTAACATGAAATACGATTAGTTTCTCCTACTATATGACAAGCAGTGAGGCACCAGGAAACTTAGCTATCCGCGATGGACTCTCTTGAATGTCATCATTATTAATTTCTATGCATTTGAGCTATGCATTTGTAGATGGGCCTGGGAGTTGAGCTGGTAGGGCAATGGCCTAGGTCCAAAGTAGTAGAAGTAGCACAAAAACATTTTTTGGGTGTAGGCTTTTCCCTGTTCAAGCCTACCTCTAGAATCAAAAGTGCTTGAAAGGAAAAGTGAAGGAAAACATAGGAATTGGAAAGTTTCCTATGGTACTACTATTCATGCATTTGGTACAAAGGAATGGAGCAAAGGAAAACTGTAGTATTTGTTCCTTTAGTGTCTCCTTGAAAGAAAAACCGTAGGAATTTTAATATCCACTTGTCCTCCTTTTCAAATTCCTATTCATGAAGCACAAGACTAAGAGATAGTAGCATAATAGCATTATAACCGTACATTCTTGTGGTTTGACTTAATCTCACCATGCTTCTTTGCATCCTGGGATCTTCCAATTCTTGTGAACCAAACACCCAGATTGGCAGAAATCTTGTGTTTTAAAATTCTCTGTTTTGCACATGCATTCCAATCCTATTCCTGTGTATTTCCTATCCCTTCATTGTTAGGGTCCTCCAATTAAAACAAGCCCTTACAGAATTACCTCTGTTACAGATATGTGCCAAAGAAAACCTTCTGTGGTTTGTCCCCTCCTGCTGCGCTGTGGTCCACCCCAGCTCAGCTGCTCCAACGATGGACGGGTTCACCACAGCAGGGATCCGTCCTCCAGTCCGTCTTTTGCCACCTCAGATCTTCTTCCCCGCCACCGGCAGACACAACAGCTGCATTACCATCATCAACTGAGCAGATGACCTTGAGGACTACATGGGTCTGCAAGAGAGGTCACACTCTTTCGTGTCTTCTTTTGTTATGCATCACTTAATATGATGACATGCTACTTTACCGTCCTGTTCACTGATTAGACTCCGAGTCAGGTCCAAACTAATGCTCACTTGAGATTTTAAATGGTTGTGGGGTATATATTGGGGCAGCAATCAATACTATCTGTCTACTATCCAGTTAATCTCGGGTGTCTACTATGAGTTTCATGTTAGGTGGAAACAAACATTAAAGGAGCCATTATCTGTATTTTTAACTGAAGCTATTATATGTCTGCTATCATTGGTCTTGGGTCTATGCATAGTTTTCTACCATCACTCTGGATTTGTGCATGCACTCCTTACATAATCTCACTATGTTTTATTCCTATGCATGTCAGTTATTGCACACAATGGTACTGAACATGTAGAGCAAAAGTGACGAGCCTTGCATGGAAATAAAATTTCTTCCAGATGTTTCTCCATGGTTTGTGCAAAAGTAACCCCCCTCCCCCCATTCCAGACTATAATCAAGAGGAAGATAACTGTTCAGAGGGGGATTCAGAGGGAGCAGACCACTCCTATTTACCCCCTGAGATCGTTTGCTCTAACTTGGCATGCTGATGTTGGTCATATCATGCATATGGTGCATTGCATTGCTTACTTTATACATAAAATATGTCATCTACTTAGTTTAGACATGCATTGTGTGAATGCGATCTGTTTAGTTTCTATATCATATATGTGAATCATGCAATGCCATCTTGTTTAGCCAGGCATCAGATATGTGAATTTTGTAGTGCCATCCTGGTTAGCCAGTCATCTTATATGTGAATTATATCATGTCATCCTTTTTTATAATGTATAAAATTTGTCAATAACTTTAGCACATTCAATTACTCTTCCCGTGCATCAGCCATTTGACGCGGTCATGGAAAAATCTGGAGTGAAAACAAGGTCTTCAGAGCAGACAATGCTATCTGATGAAGCATGTGTCTTGTTGGTTACGGATAGCTCCTTAGAGGAGGATTCAGAGACAGATGACCAATCGTATTCCCCCTGAGGTGCGTGCTCTAACTTGACAGGGTTATATTGCTCATATCATGCATATGGTGTCTTGCATTGGCATGTCATTTGCTTAGTTTAGACATGCTTTGTGTGAATGCCACCTGTTTAGTGTCTAATTACCATATATGTGAATTTTGTAATGCCATATTGTTGCAAGACATTATATATGTGAATTATGCAATGCTATCTTGTTGCAAGGCATTATGTATATGAATTATCCAATGCCATGTTGTTTAGCCAAGCGTCATATATGTGAATTATATAATGTCATCCTTTTTTTGTATTACTCATTCCATTTTTCGACAATGTTTGTATATTCAACTGCTCTTCCTGTGCATCAGCCATTTGAATTGGTGATGGAGAAATCTGGAGTGAAAACAAGGTCTTCAAAGAAGACAATGCTACCTGCTAAAGCAGATATCTTGCTGGTTACAGATAGCTCCTCAGAGGAGGATTCAGAGGCAAATGACCAGTCCTATTTCCCCTTGACGTGTATGCTCAAACTTGGTAGGGTTATATTACTCATATCATGCATATGTTGTCTTGCAATGCTCAGTTTTTACATCATATACACAATATTGAATGCCATCTCCTTAGTTGATACATCATATATGTGATTTCCCTTTGCTCACTTGCTTATTATATAAATCATATATTTGAATTATATCATGCCATGATGTTTACATAGACATCATGTATCTGAATTATGGCATGGCAACCCATTTTCTAAAGACATAATATAGTTATATCATCTCATCTTGTTTACATAGTCATCATATTTTGAATTATGTCATTCTATCTGTGAATTATATCATGCCATCATGTTTCCATCGATGGCATGTTTGTGAATTATGGCATGCCAACCACTTTAATAGACACATCATATAGTTATATCATGTCATCCTGTTTACATAGTCATCATATTTTGAAGTATGTCATTCGATCCCGTTTAGTTAGCCATCATATATGTGAAAATGTGTCATGCTGTCATGTTTAATTAGCCATCATATATGTGAAATTATGTCATGCTATCCTATTTGGTTAGACAATTATTTCATGCCCTATTTTCTTCCCTACAAGCCATTCACACGTCTATCTTACAATGTCTGTACATTCAATTTCTTCTCCTGTTTATCAGCTATTTGAATTGGAGGGTGTGATGGCAGTGTCTATGTGAGTAAAAACACAGTCTTCAGAAAAGATCGTGCTACCCGTTGATGCAGATAGAACCATGGTTGTACTTGCCCAAGAACTAGCTTTACCACACATAACCCTAACTCACGCAGATTGTACCCCTACCCAGTTGGACAGAGAACCAGCTACACCCTTTCTAACCCCAACCCCAATAGATAGTACCCCAGTTCCAGTTGACACAGCACCGTCTCCACCACAGAGCACCCAAACACGAGCAGTTAGTAAAGCAACTGCAGTGCCCAAAGCATGAGGACCACCACTCTGAACCCCAAGTCAATGCTTAAAGCAGAAGAAGAATTGTTCTCAGGCCAGGTTCCGTAGCTATGGTTCATACCCCTTTGCTCTTGCATCACTGTATTTACCCATACCAACTAATTTCAAATTTGAAGGATGTAATTGAAACTCCAATGGTGCAACAAGTATGTTTTAGACCTGTTCCTTTAACGCATTTGCTGCTGTAACTTGCTCTATGTTGATTTTAGTTTCAATTGAATATACAGTTATGTTCTCATGTCATGCACATTATAAGTGTTGTTATTGTTGTGTAGTTTCCCACACTTATATTTTGTCTATGCTGCTTTGTCTTAAACAGATATGATTTGAACTGTCTCTATCTTGATTTGGCAACATAAACTAGAATGATATAGACCATAAAGTGACCATACTACATAGATATATGTTTGTTTCATGTTGTTATCCTGTCCACCTTACTACTAAACTGGTTTACCAAAATGAGTTTCATATACAACATGGTAAACCTATGATCTGTCTGTTTGTTTCTCTTTTAGAATGCAGACAAAATATTGGAGACGAGTACCCCGTTATGCAATGGTAAAGGAAGTAATGTAGATAAGGTTCAAGATAGTGAGACATCCCTGTTGGTCTCCAAGAAAGCTGATAAAAACTATATTGAAGACACTGAGACAACCCCAAAGTCCTGTCTTGATGTAGTGTTCGAGTTACTGGCCACTACTGCTGGCACCAGCTCTTTGAACTCGCTGCCTGAATCAATTCGGCTTCTTGAGTCTCAACTTCAAGTTGAAATACATCGATCAGATGTGCTATGATAGGAAGCCGAAGGACTGAGGAAGTCCCTGCAGAATTCAGATGCATAATTTCTGGTGCAACATGATACGCCCATTTTGCATCATGCTTTTATATTGATATTTATTGCATTATGGGTTGTTATTACACATTATAGCACAATACTTATGCCTTTCTCTCTTATTTTACAAGGTTTACATGAAGACAGAGAATGTCGGCAGTTGGAATTCTGGACTGGAAAAGGAGCAAATATTAGAGACCTATTCTGAACAACTCCAAAAGTCCTGAAACTTCACGGAGAATTATTTTGGAATATAAAAAAATATCGGGCGAAGAAAGCACCGGAGGGGGGCCACCAGCCATCCACAAGGGTGGGGGCCCGCCCTACCCCTGGGTGCGCCCCTGCCTTGTGGGCCACCTGGTAGGCCCCCGATGCCCATCTTCTGCTATATGGTGTGTTTTAACCTCAAAAAAATCAGAAGGAAGCTTTTGGGACAAAGCTCCGCCGTCTCGAGGCGGAACCTGGGCAGAACCAATCTAGGGCTCCGGTGGAGCTGTTCTGCCTGGGAAACTTCCCTCCGGGAGGGGGAAATTGAAGCCATCTTCATCACCAACGATCCTCTCATCGAGAGGGGGTCAATCTCCATCAACATCTTCACCAGCACCATCTCCTCTCAAACCCTAGTTCATCTCTTGTATCCGATCTTTGTCTCAAAACCTCAGATTGGTACCTGTGGGTTGCTAGTAGTGTTGATTACTCCTTATAGTTGATGCTAGTTGGTTTATTCGGTGGAAGATCTTATGTTCAGATCCTTAATTAATGATAATTAATACTCCTCTGATTATGAACATGAATATGCTTTGTGAGTAGTTATGTTTGCTCCTGAGGACATGGGAGAAGTCTTGCTATAAGTAATCATGTGAATTTGGTATTCGGTCGATATTTGATGCGATGTATGTCGTCTTTCCTCTAGTGGTGTTATGTGAATGTCGACTACATGACACATCACCATGATTTGGGCCTAGGGGAAGGAATTGGGAAGTAATAAGTAGATGATGGGTTGCTAGAGTGATAGAAGCTTAAACCCTAGTTTATGTTTTGCTTCGTAAGGGGCTAATTTGGATCCATATGTTCCATGCTATGGTTAGATTTATCTTAATTCATCTTTCGTAGTTGCGGATGCTTGTGAGAGGGGTTAATAATAAGTCTGAGGCTTGTCCAAGGAAGGGCAGCACCCAAGCACAGGTCCACCCACATATCAAATTATCAAAGTAACGAACGCGAATCATATAAGCATGATGAAAACTAGCTTGACAGTAATTCCCATGTGTCCTCGGGAGCGCTTTGCATTATATAAGAGTTCGTCCAGGCTTGTCCTTTGCTACAAAAAGGATTGGGCCACCTTGCTGCACCTTAGTTACTTTTATTACTCGTTACCTGTTACGAATTATCTTATCACGCAACTATCTATTACCGATAATTTTAGTGCTTGCAGAGAATACCTTGCTGAAAACCGCTTGCCATTTCCTTCTGCTCCTCATTGGGTTCGACACTCTTACTTATCGAAAGGACTACGATAGATCCCCTATACTTGTGGGTCATCACAATAGCAAGCGCTAGGGGATTTAAGCGCCAAACAAGAGAAAGCTAATAAGCTTGCTAAGCATCTTGCCAGCATGGTAGATACCCAGGATATTGTTTCTTGAGCTCTTGTGAAGTGGTTTCATTGCTGGACTTGTTTTTCTGCGGCATTTATTTGCACTGGTCGCCAACTTTGATGGCTAGTGTATGTAATATGCTGCTTTGTTCCCCATATTTGCACTGGTGGCGAACTTTGATGCCCAGTGGATGTAATATGTGTAATAGCCATGATAGGCTCACACAAGTTGCTTGCTTCACTACAAAAAATACACTTCCGTGATGATACGTGTTTGTCACAGTAGGTCGCATTTTCTGTCATGCATGTACATCCATGAAGATTTTATGACAGAATCAAGATAGTCATACCTGTGTTGTCGTAGAAGTGTTCCATGACATTACCAAAATTATCATCACGGAAGTGTCCACTTCCATGACGATAAATCCCGCGTCACAGAAGTGCTTTCGTCAAGGGTGACCGACACGTGGCATCCACCGTAACGGAATGTCGTTAAGCTATTGGGTCGGGTTTTGGATCCGATAACCCGTTAACAGCCCTGACCAATGGGGATTTCCACATGTAAAATCATCATTGGCTGGAGGAAACACGTGTCGGCTCATCGTTGGGACAAATGTCATCAACTCATTAGACAGAAGAAGCCTATGATACGTCGACACGTGGCATGGCCCAACAGAGGCCCATTCCTGTGAAAAGGCCGGCCCGTTTGACTTGGTCAAAAGGTGGCGGCCCGGCCCATGTAAAGCCTGTCAATGGCCTATTCGCATATAACCCATTTACAACCCGCTAACCCAAGGCCCGTTACGCCCTATCCGAATTAGGCCTAGTAGCATCATCTGGGCCACCCAATATGATTCCAGCCCGTTTTCACTTCTAGCCCATGTATGGCCCATGACGTCTTTCGGCCCATATGAGGCCCTATGTAACTGTTGGCCTATTAACGGCCCGTGGTGAAACTGGCCCGTAATGAACAGTGTATCACTTTACACCCATTAACGGCCCATGGTGAAACTGGCCTATAATGAACAGTGTATCACTTTATACCCATTAACGGCCCATTATTCCGTTGGGCCATTTCCAGCCCATGTTATCTTTCGGCCTTCTCAGAGCCCATTTATTCTTGGGCTCATTTCCAGCATTCGTTTACTTACGGACCGTTACTGTCATTTTCTGCTTGTGGGCCAAATTCAGCCCGTGGTTACAGTCGGCCTGTTTGTGGTCCATTAATACGTTGGGCCGTTTTCATAGCGTCATCAAATATGGCCTATTAACGATGGCCCGTTATGGTCGGCCCGTGAACGGACGATTCCAACTCTAGCCCATTTACGGCCATAATGCGGTCTGTTTGGCCCATGTTTGGCCAATCGATCATACGGTCCGTATAAGTCCCATTGATGATACGGCCCGCAGAAGGCCCATTGTTTCTACAGCCCGTAGAAGGCCCACTGTTTCTACGGCAAGTAGGAGGCCCAGTGTCACTACAGTAAATATTAGCCCATGGTTATTGTGGCCTAGTTTTAAAAAATAGGTTATTGCAGCCACTAGCTAACCGCGGAAAAAGAACTGCAATGACTACAAGCAAACAAATAAACAAGACAACAAGGAAATAAATAAGCAAGCAACTAACGCTAGGCTATCACGGCTATTACACATATTACATCCATTGGGCATCAAAGTTCGCCACCAGTGCAAATATAGGGAACAAAGCAGCATATCATATACACTGGTTGTCAAAGTTGGCGACCAGCGCAAATAAACGCCGCAGCAAAACAAATCTAGAACTGAAACCACTTCAGAAGATCTCAAGAAACAATATCCCGGGTACCCATAATGCTGGCAAGATGCTTAGCAAGCTTATTAACTTTTTCTTGTTTGGCGCTTAAATCCTCCAGCGCTTGCTGCTGCACCAGAAAATATGCATCTGGATTCTGCAGGGACTTCCTCAGTCCTTTAGCTTCCCGTCGCAGCACATCTGATCGATGTCTTTCAACTTGAAGTTGAGACTCAAGAAGACGAACTGATTCAGGCAGCTAGTTCGAAGAGCTTGTGCCAGCAGTAGTGGCCAGTAACTCGAACACTACATCAAGACAGGAATTTTGGGTTCCCTCACTATCGTCAAGATAGTTTTTATCAGCTTTCTTGGAGACCAATAGGGATGTCTCACTATCTTGAACCTTATCTGCATTACTTCCTTTACCATTGGATAACGCGGTACTGTTCTCCAATATTTTTCCGCATTCTAAAAGAGAAACAAGCAAACACATCACATGTTTACCATGTTGTATATGAAACTCATTTTGGTAAATGAGTTCAGTAGTAAAGTGGACATGATAACAGCATGAAACAAACATATATCTATGTACCATGGTCACTTTATGGTCTATATCATTCTAGTTTTTGTTGCCAAATCAAGATAGAGACGCAGTTCAAATAATATTTGTTCAAGACAAAGTAGAATAGATAGAATATAGTGTGGGTAACTATAGAGCAATAACAACACTTGTAATGTGCATGACATGAGAACATAACTGTTTATTCAATTGAAACTAAAATCAACATAGAGCAACAATAGCAAACCAGTTAAAGAAACAGGTTTAAAACATACCTATTGTGCCATTGGAGTTTCAATTCCATCTTTGAAATTTGAAAATAGTTGGTATGAGTAAATATAGTAATGCAAGAGCAAAGGAGTATGAACCATAGCTACAGAACCTGACCTGAGAACAAATCTTCTTCTCCTTTAAGCGTTGAGTTGGGATTCGGAGTGGTGGTCCTCGTGCTTTGGGCACTGCAGTTCCCTTACTAACTACTCGTGTTTGGGTGCTCTGTGGTGGAGACGGTGCTGTGTCAACTGGAACTGGGTTACTATCTGTCGGGGTTGGGGTTAGAAGGGGTGTAGCTGGTTCTCTGTCCAACTGGGTAGGGGTACAATCTGCGAGAGCCTGGGTTATGTGTGGTGGATCTGGTCCTTGGGCAAGTACAACCGTGGTTCTATCTACATCAACTGGTAGCACTATCTTTTCTGAAGACCGTGTTGTTACTCCCTTAGATACTGCCATCACGCTCTCCAATTCAAATGGTTGATAAACAAGAAAAGTAATTGAAAGTATAGACATTGTATGATAGACAGGTGCAATGGATAGTGGGGAATAAAAGAGGGCATGAAATAATTTATATTTATGTTGTCTAACCAAACAAGATAGCATGACACAATTTCACATATATGATGGCTAACTAAACAGGATAGCATGACACAATTTCACATTATGATGGCTAAATAAAAAGATGGAAATACATAGTTTAAAATATTAGACTATGTAAACAGGATGACATGACATAACTATATAATGTGTTTATTAAATAGGTTGGCATGCCATAATTCACATACATTCACGGATAGAATGCCATAATTCAAAATATGATGACTGTAAACACTAAACAGGATGAGATGATATAACTATATGATGTCTTTATTAAATGGGTTGCCATGCCATACTTCAGATAGATGATGTGTATGTACTATGTAAACATGATGGCATGATATAATTCAAATATATGATTTATATAGTAAGCAAGTAAGCAGATGGCAATCCATATATGATGTAAAAACTAAGCAATGCAAGACAACATGGATGACATTGGTAATATAACCCTGCCAAGTTTGAGCATAGACCTCAGGGGGGAAATAGGATTGGTCATCAGTCTCTGAATCCTCCTCTGAGGAGCTCTCTGTAACCAGCAAGATGTATGCTTCAGCAGGTAGCATTTTCTGCTCGGAATACCTTGTTTTCACTCCAGATACTTCCATCACTGCTTCAAATGGCTGATGCACAAGAAGAGTAGTTGAATATACAAACATTGTCGACAAATGGAACACGTAATACAAAAAAATGATAGCATGATATAATTCACATACATGATGATTGGCTAAACAGCGTGGCATTGCATAATTCACATATATAATGCCTTTCCAACAAGATAGCATTGTATAATTCACATATATAATCTCTTGCAACAAGATGGCAATGCATAATTCACATATATGGTAATTAGACACTGAACAGGTGGCATTCACACAAAGCATGTCTAAACTAATCAAATGACATAGCAATGCGAGACACCATACGCACGATATGAGCAACATAAGACTGCCAAGTTAGAGCATACACCTCGGGGGGGGATAGGACTGGTCATCTCTCTCTGAATCCTCCTCTGAGGAGCTATCCGTAACCAGCGAGATATGCGCTTTGTCAGATAGCATAGTCTGCTCTGAAGACCTTGTTTTCACTCCAGAATTTGCCATCACCGTGTCAAATGGCTGATGCACATGAAGAGCAGCTGAATGTACTAACATTGTTGACAAATGTAATATGTAATGAAAAAAAGGATGACCTGATATAATTTACATATAAAATGACTGGCTAAGCAGGATGGCATTGCAAAATTCACATATATGATGCCTGGCTAAACAAGATGGCATTGCATAATTCACATAAATGATGAATAAACTAAACAGATGGCATTCGCACAAAGGATGTCTAAACTAAGCAGATGACATATTTGATGTATAAAGTAAGCAATGCAAGACACCATATGCATGATATAACCAACATCAGCATGCCAAGTTAGAGGGAAGACCACAGGGGGTAAATAGGAGTTGTCTTCTCCTTCTGAATCCCCCTCAGAACAGATATCTTCCTCTCGATTACAATCCAAAATGCGTGGAGGGGGGGATGCCTTTGCGCCTACCATGGAGCGACGTCTGCATGAAATTTTATTGCCACGCAAGGCTCGTCTCTTTTGCTCTACATGTTCAGTTCCATTGTTTACAATAACTGTCATGCATAGGAATAAAACATAGTGAGATTATGTAAGGAGTGCATGCAGAAATCCAGAGTGATGGTAGCAACCTGTGGATAGACCCAAAACCAATAATAGCAGGCAGATAATTGCTTCAGTTGAAAAATACAGATAATGGCTTCTTTACTGTTTGTTTCCCACCCAACATGAAACTCATATTAGACACCGGAGATTAACTAGATAGTAGATAGATACTATTGATAGCAGCCCCGATATGTACCCCACAACCATTTAAAAACTCAAGTTTGACCATTAGTTTGGAGCTGACTCAGAGTCTAATCGGTGAACAGGACGATAAAGTAGCATGTAATATTAAGCGATGCATAACGTAAGCAGACACGAAAGAGTGTGACCTCTCTTGCGGACCCGTGTAGCCCTCGAGGTAATCTGCTCGGTTGATGATGGTAATGCAGTTTTCATGGCTGCCAGCGGCGGGGAAGAAGATCTGAGGCGGCGAAAGACAGTCTGGAGGCCGGATCCCTGCTGTGCTAGACCCTTCTGTCGTTGGAGCAGCTGAGCTGGGGTGGACGACGATGCAGCTGGAGCGGGACAAACCACACAAGGTTTTCTTTGACAACTATCTGTAAGAGAAGTAATTCTGTAAGGGCTCGTTTGAATTGGAGGATTCCAACAATGCAGGGATAGGAAATAGACAGGAATAGGATAGGAATGCATGTGCAAAACAGAGAATTTGAAAACACAGGATTTCTGCCAATTTGGGTGTTTGATTCACAACAATTGGAAGATCATAGGATGCAAAGAAGCATGGTGAGATTAAGTCAAACCACAAGAAAATGTACGGTTATAATGCTATTATGCTACTATCTCTTAGTCTTGTGCTTCATGAATAGGAATTTGAAAAGGAGGACAAGTGAAAATTAAAATTCCTACGTTTTTTCTTTCAAGGAGACACTAAAGGAACAAATCCGTGTGCTCAGTGGACAATATATTTAATATGTAGAGTAAAAAAGAGATGCAACAAGTGTACAACCTCTTTGGCGAAGCCATGTCGATCTCAGCGTGATTGGGTTGGCCGGTGAGGATGCTCCGCTGACTTTGCTGTCGGAGGAGGGGAAGAAGATCTTAGGCGTCTGGAGATGGAGCCCGAGGTACTGCTCCGCTGTGATGGAGGGTTTCATCGTTGGAGCAGCTCCGGTGAGTTGTACGACGCCGAGGCTGAAGCAGGACAAGAGAGACAACGAACAACGTTAACCTGAGTGGAATTCTAATAACATCTCCAATACATGATGTAAAATACATAACCACAAAGTGCTAGATGTAAAATACATCACCGCTCATCTCTGAACTTAATTGTCGAAACTGAACTTAACTGTTGAAACTGAACTTAACCGCCAAAACTGAACTTAACTGTCGAAACTGAATTTTGCTGTCGAAACTGAATTTTGCTGTCGAAACTGAACGCACTAGCAAAGTGAGGCTACACGTCGGTCGACTGACTTTTTCATCTCTGGTTAGTCAATTTGCAGCCATTGGATACGAAATCAAGGGCCTGTGGTTCATCTTCAACCTCCCCCCCTGAGCCGCCAGCCACCACCGGCCAAACAGCAGCCACCCACCGCCCGCGGCCGGTGGTGCACCGCCCCACCCGCCCCGAATACACTCCCCACCGCTGGTCCGCCGCCTCCTCGGCCATCCCTCTAGGCCCCCCGTGCCGAGCTTTTTCTCCGGCGATCCCCACGCCACCGCCCCGCCAACGCCCCACCACCGCCAGCGACCACCGCCCCCATCCTGAACCCTAAGATAGATAGTGGGGTACCTCTCCGGCGAGCCCCCTCCCCGCTGCGGCTGGTTCTTTCTTCACCCCGGTGAGCCCCCCCACCCCCTGAAAATCGACTGACCCAAAAGTCGATTCAGTCGACTGAAGTGTAGCTAAATCGGAGCAGCATCGCAAGCAAGAGCAAGAGCGAGAGCAACAACACGAGCAAGAGCAATAGCAACAGCAGACCAGGCAGGGGACCGAGAGCAAGAGTAGAGCAGCAGCGCGAGCGAGAGCTAAAGCAGCAGCAGCTCCTACTGATGTGGACATCGCCGCCGAGGGAGCGACGCCATGGAGGAAGTGGCCGGTGACGCCGCCGTGGATGGAGCCGCGCTGTGTCGGCTCGAGACCGAGCACCGGCAGCACCGTGAGATCGAATCAAGAAGAAAATGCGGCGATTAGTGTACAACCTCTTTGGTGGCGCTGATTAGGCCGCAACTTTATCCGAGGAAATGTTGATGATGATGCTCTTCCAGTGGTGCAGGTGAAGACGGCGGTGTGGGAATGGAGGTGGCGGCAAAAGACGAGGGGAACGTCGGGCAGCTCCTTGGAGGTGGAGGATGGGGTGGCTGAACTGGTGGGACGATGAGATTGATGACGGATCCTCATCCGGTACGGTGGATGAGGGACGTCGAGGTGTTGCTGTGGACGACGTCGTCGGGGAAGAGGCTTCGGCTGGGTGGCGGACGGAGCAGGGTGTGGGGTTTCGTCGCGGGTTTTCGCGGCCTCGGTGTACGAATGGGTGGGTGGATGGGATGGCAGTGGGGAACCATGGCTTAGAGACGCGCTTGTCCGAAATGTGGGGTAAGTTATGAAAGTACCCCCACCGATTTGAGGCGGTTCTTTCGGTTCAGGGGTACCACGGGCATTTTGCGTGTCGGGATTTCACAGGAGGTGGGAGTTTTAGCGCGTGTTGTAATTTCGGAATAGCAAGGCGCGGGTTGAGATGGAGGGAGTTGTCGGAGCACAACGAGACAAAGATATATCTTAAATATTTTGGGTTAACAAGGCGCGGGTTGAAATTTCCGGACAAGCCTAACGTGTACTGTACCAAATCAATGCGCACTATAAATGTCATTCAAAACTTTGAATTCATGTTATGTTCAATTAAAATATTTCGCTATGTGTATAATGCATGCAACCTACTACTCAAATAAACGTTTTAGTGCATTCCAAACGTATATACTACCGCTTCAATATGTACTAAATTTGAATTCGTTTCTCTATTTGAATAAGATCTACAGTAATGATTGTTGTGAAGTCAAAGCATTTGAATTCATTTATCTGTTTTAATAAGATCTACAATCATCATTATTGTCAAGTTAAACCATCGTTTGTGTATTATCTTCACAACACACCACATGATTAGTCTCGAGTTACATATGAACTATGTGTACTATATGAACTCGAACTAGATTTTTTGAATCCACTTTATTTTGATTTCAAGTCACATTACATTTCTAGCTCTAGCGAGATCTTCATAATCTAAACCATGTCTCATATGTATAATGTGTTTATGACATTATGTATGGTGCCCCGCCCCCTACGCCTACAAGTATTTAGATGTGAGTTGCAAACACCACACATTACCACAAATTCAAATAAAATGTGAGAATGTTCGATATATAGTATTGTTTAGATTGTTCGATATTTAGTTGTAAGCTGCAAACGCCACACATTATCACAAATTCAAATAAAATGTGAGATTGTTTGATGTATAGTATGGTTTAGATTGTTCGACATTTAGTTGTTAGTTGCAAACGCCATGCATTATCACATTATGGTATAACATGTGCATAGCACGTGTATCACCGCTATATTCATGCATGCAATGTTTAAAACACCATGATCTCCTATTCAAATATATGAATCCGCTTTCATATAAAATTATGATCTTTGTTAGTCTCTTACACCCACACAATCCTCTAACCTTTGTAGCTACCACTAACTTTCTCTCATGCATGCACACGCCCTCCTCGCCCTCCCCTCCCTAGGCATTCTATACACCAGGCACATTCAATTTTTTTCTTTAGGTCGTTCTCCCAGAGTGTCCACAACTCCTTTCCGACACACCCCGATCGATAAACCTCTCTAGCGATGCCTGCCTACAACATACACACACACCTTCAATCTCCTCATTGATGTGTCCTTGCCTCGTGTCTCTCATACGGTCAGACACACGTGTAAACTCTCGCCCCTCTTTTCATCGATCTCACAACCGCACACTCCTCCCCATATCTAGCTAGTAGTTGGGCCTCTTGCACCACCTCCTAGCTTCATTCTCTCTGTCTATCTGTCTCGCCGGGCCTTATTTGCCTCTAACAAATGGACGTACACCGACCGATCACTCGCTATACATATAGCTAGCTAGGTCCTTATAACTCGTTTTTACCCACATGTCAATCGATCTACCTCATTAGTTGTGTCTCTCCCTTCCTCCGACAAACAACAATTGATCTACCGATCTAGTTAGGTTTGCTTACCAAACACATGGTTCCCCTTCATCATCCATGGATGCGTCCTGACAGACCTATCACGCACATGCACACACAGAAACACATCCCCACTCTTATTGATAACATTGTAGTTCCACCCTCAGTTTGTCTAGTAGGCCTCTCCCACCATCTTCGAGAAGCAACTCCATCACCCATCCAACACTCTACCCCTCTCCCTCCATCTCTCTCTCCTCTCTCTCCCTCTCTCTCTGTGTGTGTCCCATCATATTTCCCGTCCTTCAGTTATGTATGGATGTCAACCGATCTCCCTCAAGACATAGCTGGGTCTCTCCTTCTCAACACATATACGAGTCGTTCTACCTCTATAGTTAGGCCTCTGCCTACCCCTCCCCCACCCCCTCCCCCCACACACACCGATACATCGAGCGCTCTAGTCTTGTCTCCCTGCCACACACAAACTTTACATGTGCCCTCTAACGTTCCGGTAGGCCAGTCGCCCTATATCTTTGACTTGCACACACACGCACACACACACACAATTTTGATGGCTCTCTTCATCAATCTCGCACCCACCCACTTGATCCTCTCTTCGACTCTATCGATAGCTATGACCCCTCCCTCTCTTCTCGTGGATTGCCCGACCCTCTATGTATGATATGGATAGGCCTCCATTTCACACACATTGCATGCAAAATTTTGTTTGAGATGTCATCGACACATATTCCCACAAATAATTCACGAAATCAACCCCCACCCCACCCCCACCCCAAAACAAAAAACACTCATGAACGTGGTTTGTATCTCTCACACACACCCACGTAGGTGGGGGACGTGCACGAAGAGAAGAGGTGCATGCACGGCGCACGTACTCCCGTCTCTTTCCCAACCACACCCGCGCGGGTACATTGTGGAGCTCATTTCTGTACGAAAAAGGCAGCCCACGTGGTAATTTGGCACGTGTACTGGTTGTCCACTTGGTGGAGGGAGGATCGTCTACCACGGGTGAACAAACAAATTGCGACTTGACATGTTATGTTAAAAAAGAGGCAAACCATGTGGGGCCTACCTTAGAGGCAAGGCTCTATACACTGGAGTACTTTTGATGTGTCCCGTCAACTCGCAGAACGAGGAGAAGCTTGCTTAGTACGCCATCTCCCCTATTCCTAAATACAAGTCTTTGTAGAGATTTCACCATGAACCACATGCGGATGTATATAGATGCATTTTAAGTGTAGATTCATTCATTTTGTTCCGTATGTAGTGGAATCTCTACAAAGACTTATCTACTAGTAATAGCTAGCCCCCACTACTAGGAATTCTCTATCCTCTCCTTGAGCCACATCATCAAAATTGATGTAGCCATTAGATGAAGTAAATCAGTCCATAATAGCCGTCTGATCTAGACGTTGAGAGGCTCCGCACTAAGCCACATGCAAGCATGCAGAAATACCGTGGCACATGCATGTGAGTGGGTTTTAAATCACATCAACATGTCTGCATGCAAGCATGCACCGGTAGCATGCATGTAAGTGAGCTTTTAAGTCCCATTAACATGTCAAAAAGAAAAATATAATCCCATTATGCAGTAGGAGTTGGATGATCATTTTTCCTTATGTGGGATGATCTAAATGATGATGGGAGTTTATTTAGTTTGGCTACCACATTTGTCATGCGGTTATAGAGTTTTTTTAGTTCTATGAAATCGATAATTTTGCGCAGAGAGATATACCGCTATTCCGCGGCAACGCGCGGGGACTCATCTAGTAATATTTAGGAACGAAGGGAGTACTGTGTAAAGAGTTAGGTGTCACACAGTGATAGTGTGAGGTGGGCCATTGAGCCTGCGTGTTTTCACTGCTCTTGCACGCCTCCGCTGTAAGAATGGAGAAAATTGTAATCTAGTAGTAGTACCTCCTTTCGCCGAAAGCGTGGGACATCCAGCAGTCCTACCACCTCAGTAATAAAGACCAATGAGTCGTCAAATCACATAGACCCAGCAATAACCATCACTCTTGCGCCAGTGAGAGGTCGTGTCCGCTCTGCTCGGGCATGAATGCGGCACCGATTATTTGGAGCGGCGCTGACCGTTTCAGGCGGGAAGCGCACGCCGGCGATGGAGGGGCTTCGGGTGAGCTAGGCTGGTCAGGAGCGGGCGTGGCAGCTGTCCGCATGTCCCTACCAGACACGCCCGGAAATGAGAGGATGCACCGACTCTCGCGGCTAAAATCGTACACTACACAACATCTCTCTGTAGGAGTAGGTCGATTTGTCGCTCTGTCTAACACACACATGTTGTTAAACACACACACACACACATGCACACACGCACGCACCTTGGTCCTGTTGCACCTTCTAACTTGAGCATAATTTGTGCCAGGAGGATTCTTTGACTGGTCAAAATGTTTTCTAGGGTTTGCACGCTTCACACTCTCTCTCCAGTATATATATACACGCTGGAGCCTCAGCGCTTGTAGTTGCTCTCTTCACACTCTCTCGCCCTCTCTCGCTGGAGCCTCAACGCTTGTACTAGTTGCTCTCTTCACACTCTCTCGCCCTCTCCAGATCTAAACAAGACTTCGTTGGACTCTCTCTCCCCTCACTGCTGCTCAAAGAGCCGGCAGGATCCATCCGTCGGGAAGGGAAGGAGGCTTAACGTTGTCGCCGTTAGCGAGGGACTACCGGCGCAGCTATTCACTTTCCACCCAGCGGTGGCACGGGAGGGCCTCCGACCCCTTCTTCTTCGCCGTCGTCCCGTCGCCCACCGAACCACGCCCCAAGAACCTTAAGGTATAATTTACTTACTCCACATGCATTGCTCTAGCTACATGTATACCATGAATCTAGGACGTGGTTCAAAGAGGAAAGGGGTGGGGGAAAGTAGTGGGAAAAGTTGTATATAGCATGAATCTAGGACGTGGTTCAAAGAGGAAATGAAGGGGGAAAGTTGTATAGCATGAATCTAGGACGTGGTTCAAAGAGGAAAGGAATGGGGGAAAGTTGTATTGCATAAATCTAGGACGTGGTTCAAAGAGGAAAGGAAGGGGTGAAAGTACTAGTTCAGAAAGGAAAGGAAGGGACAAGGCTGTAGAGTTTGAGCAGGACTAGATTTGCTGTGCTCACATAGGGAAAGGTGTCTAAAGATAACAAAACTAGGACCAACACAAATATGCTCCTTGGTTGTTTGTTCTTTGTTGCAACAGACTGTGCATGACCACAGTACATCAGTAGATGCACATGGTGCTGGTGCGTCCACTGTCCCGTGCATCTCATTAGCTGTTGTTAATCTAAGGCCCTGTTTGGTTAAAAACTACCTAGTCCCTACCTGCTTGGTTCAAGGGACTAAACATGGACTAGAGGTTATTAAATGACATGCTAAAAGACCATGTTACCCCTAGTAATGAACTAATAGAGACAAGGTGTGATGCGTGGCAGGGGCAACTGTTGGAAAAAGTTCCAAAAAGACTCCCTCGGGGGTCTTCTTTCTTTAGTCCCAAATGCCCACTTTTAGTCCCTAAAATTCCCTCCTATTTGGTTTAGATGGGACTGACACGGAGTTTTTTTAGTCCCTACACCAAAATGTCCCTGTAAACAAAGACCCTCTAATAATGCCGTTGGAAAATTGATGCAATGCCACAGTTAAAAGCAAATTACATGTTTAACGAATTTTATTGTTAATATAATCTCTATGTTAATATTAATCAATGCCACCATTTGAGAAATGCTACTGTCTTGCTTTCTTTCCCATTTAGATAAGGCAGATGCTTCTTTTTGTTGGCTTCTGTGTCATCCATCGTTATTGACCACTAATTGTTTCCTTTGCACCTCTGTGTAAACAGGGTTATCTACTTCACCTCGTTGCCATTGTGACCTTTTGTTGCACTGCACAAAACACTTTTGTTTTAAGAGTGTTTTGTGCAGTTCAACCAAAATGTCACACCGACAACGTTGCTTGATCTTAGTGGAACTGCACAAGAGGAGATCTTACTTCCTATCCGTTAAGGTGAATTTGGTTCAGATCTTCTTCTTGTGAGTTTTTTGAATTCCGCATCATGAGAGGTCAGTACTAGCCTTCTTTCACATGATTCTACACTGTGCTTTCGTATGTTGTGCTACTTGTACGATAATGTTGCTTGATTTTAGTGAACTTCACAAATAGACACAAGACTTCCAATCTGTATGTGCACCGTAATATCCCATTGAGGTAAGATAAGGACATTTCACAACTGCTGGCCTGTATTTTGCCACTTTCATCAGAAAATTAAGTTTAGTACTATACTTGTGATCCCTAATTGACATGAAAAATCTTACATTGAAGGCGAAGCTTGTCTGTTATTGAACCAAGTGATGAAGGGGAAGAACAAGCGGAAGAAAAACAAAAATCAACTCCCGGTGCTGTAATGAAGCACTGGAACTGTGATGACACAAGTAATGATATAGTTTTGCATCTTAATTTATTGCTATGGATGTAACGAGCAATTGTTTTGCCACTGATTTGATTCCACTCTTAATGTAATATGTAATTATCTCAACTTGTGCAAATAGGGATCTTCTTTGAAGATACCATATATTTTAGTGGAACTGCACAAGAAGATGTTGGAAACATTAAACTAATCGAGGAGTATATAGTAAGCATGGCCACCACTGTAGATAGCAACAGATGGTTCCGGAGAATTGCTTAAGTGTTACAGATGGAAACATTAAACTAATCGAGGAATTTATCATCGCATCACAAAATGGCAAATAAGTAGCAGACGACCATCGAGTTTAAGTGTTACAACTCAAAGAACCAAATGTATCAAAACGAGAGTTGTAAACACGAAGCAAAACATGAAGCACCCGCCCATATGGAACCGCTTGAATACTATCAAACTCATATGCTTCTCCCCGTTTTGTCAGTAAGGACCAAAAAGGTTTGAAGACATAGAGCCTCTAATCGTTCCCATGAAGAGTAGGTGAAGCAGCAGGGTCGTCGGTGGTGTTCGGCGGTGCAGAAGAACTTGGAGCAGTGTCGAAGCGTGCTGAAGGAGGTGGCGGTGAAGTAGCATCGTCTTCATCCTCGATCACTCTGGCATTCATAGTTGCAGCAGAGGAAGAGAACTCAGAGTCTTCAAGAGATGGAGTTCGTCGTAGCACTGCCCTTCGAGGAGGTGTGGAGTCAAACTTAAAGCGTTCAGAGAAGCCATCCTCTTGAAGATCATCTTCAGAACACATCAGCGTCAGCCCTTTCCAAGTGCGTCAAGAGGTTTCATGGGCAACAAAGGCATTCTTGGTGGCAAGATTGCGAATGCGATTAACATCCACCAAGAGGCTTTGCATTTGACGCTTCAGCTAGTCATGATGCCTATCATGTTTCTGATGAAGAGCCACAAGAAGCTCTCGGTCGTTGAGAACACGAGTGCGCTTCTTGGGTCGTTGGGCAATTGTGCTATCAGTGGATTCAGTGAGAGCAGGATGCGGTGCACGTGTAGTGCCAGCCAAAGGATACACACGAGTGACTGCTTCAACTCCTTCAATGTTCTGAGAAAAACTTCGATGCTCTGCATTCTGAAGACTTAGAGGTTCCTTGGCAGGCTCAGGATAGATGGCTTCAATAGACATATCCACATCAGGCAGAAATATCCGATGATTGCGAGCAGATGGCTGATATGAGATAGCGGAGTGAAGTTTGATCAGCCGCATTACCCATGGGGCGTAGAACTTCAAACCAAACAGATCAGAGCCTGATGCAGCAAGTTGGCGAATGAAGAAGTCCTGTGCATTGAAGCATTTGCCATGAGGAATATAGAAGACCAAAGTCTTCATTGCACCTCCACAGCTTGGCATGTGGAGAGTGTCCTTTGATGGGCCAGAGAGTTCGCCTTATGATGTGATAAATAGTCCTTGGCAGATGCTCAAGGTCTTCAACAAAGAACTCTTTGGGATATGCAGCATCTTGGGGCAATGGCTTCATCATACTGAGCATCTGACTCATGTTAGGTTCAGGCTTCTGAAAGATGCTCTCCACAGCTTCATTGTGAAGTTGACAGCCAGCTTCGTAGAGATCGCCAGGAGTGGGGAGACCAGTGAGCTCAATGGTTTCAAAGGCTTTGGCTTCATGATGAACGTTTCCTGTCATCCACTCCAGGACCCAAGTCTTCGGATCTCTGTTGTACCCGCGGATGTGAAGTGTGGCATAGAATTGAAGCAGCAACTCTTCATTCCAATGCTCTTGATCGGTGACGAACGGCAGCAATCCAACCTCCTTGAAGCAATCCAGAGCTTCTTCCAGACAGGGCAGACCAGCTATTGCTTCAATGTCAAGACGCTTGGGTGGGAAGATGCGACCTTGATTGTAAAGAATGCAGGAGTAATAGCTTCGCTGCGGATAGCTCCAGAACCGATCAGATGATATTCTTTCCCTTGAGTAGGGGTTCCTGGAGCTATTGAAGAAAGTGTTGTCTGCTTTGAAGCCATTGAAGAAAGTGTTGTCTGCTTTGAAGCCATTGATATTGAAGGATCCAGGTGCTGATGCAGGACCTGGGAACCTGGGCAATCTTGGGATTGGCTTCTGTACCTGAGGCCTGTGCTCAACATGATAGTCGAACTGAGGACCAGCAGCAGGCGCAGGAACAGAAGTAGTGGGATCAGTTTCTTCGCTGACTTCTGGTGCTTTTGTTGGTGAGGGCTCCACATTAGCTTCAGCCATGACAACGTCAGTGGCTTCATTGGTGTTGGTGGTGGCAGCCTGAAGATTTTCAACCTCCGCTTGACGAGCTGGAGGGTCAGTCACATTCATGTTCTCCTCGAGAACCGCTTCTTCGTGGGACAGGGGAGCAGCAGCTTGTGGGGCTTCTTCTTCATCGGCTGATGCAGCCGGAATGTCCTTAGCAGCTTTAGCTTCAGACCCAGAGACTGGAGGCCTTGGTCCTTTGCGAAGCCTGCGCAACGCTGGCGACGCCTGTGTAGTTGGAGTTGGCTGGGCCTCAAAGTCTTCTTCCTCTTGTGGGCGATCAGCCCATGAAGCATCCCGAGCAATTTGCGTCAGAGGACGACCAATGCTGATGAGTTCGCTGTGCTCGAGCTGAGGAAGGACTGCATCATCTTCAACATGGTCATGGTGACCAATGTCTTCAGCAGCGATGGGATCAGCTGCTGGAAAGTCTTCAGCTTCATGAGCCTCTGTGAAAGCAGGCTCATGGATAGTCAGTTGACGTTCTTGCGGTTCAGCATTAGGATGAACCATGGAAATGGGTTCAACAATCAAAGGCTCTGTGGGAGCAGCCCGTTATTTCTTGGTCTTCCTCTTCTTCTTGGAGGGGGCAGTAGGAGAGGCTTCAGGATGTTTCCTCTTCCTGGCTTCAGCCTCAGCAGTCCTCGTCTTCTTCAGCTCTGAAGCGGTTGACCGGGCTTTTGGCTTCGAGCCAGTCATGCTAGTTGGGAAGACAATGGGATCTGCTTCCTACCTTGGTGCGAGAGGTTCGGCCACAAAGGGCTTCTTCTTCTGCTTAGCAGCCATCCTGGGATCAATGCCCGGACGCCCAAGGGCCTTGCGCTTCTCAGCCTCGTTGTAGCCTTGCACACACTTGTCAGCCAGGCTCTTCATGCGCTCCCGAGAACCCTGAGCTTCTGCGCGTTTCTTGAGAAAGGCTTCTTTGAGCTCGTGCAGCATAATCTTGAAGTTTTTCACCTCTTGCACGCTGAGCTTGGCCATATGCTTCTTGAACCGAGCCTTTTCATAGTCAATCTTTTGCTTCAGTTCGACGATGCGCTGGGCAAGAGCTAGCTCTGAAGCAATGGCGCCATGAAAGGCGACACTGAGGCCAATGGGTAATTGCAGATCTTCGAAGCTGATGTTTGGCGTGTCAAACCACTCATCAATGAAGTTGTGGATGATTGTCACGTCAAAGAGAGGCAGGTCATTGAAGATTTCTGCTTCTTCTTTGCTCTTGATGAGTTGCTCAAGAGCGTCATCTGCAAGATCTTCATCATTGGACAGATCAATGGCATAGTTGCGCAGAATGGCAGCAGCTGTCAGCTCTTGGCCGGTGTGTGGCAGAGGCATCTTGACCTTCTGGGGCTTGGAGATGCGTGACAAATCTTCAGACTGCACATTGTCTTCAGGAGGTGCAGTTGCCAATGGCTTTGCTCATGAGATTTTTGGTGCAGAGGCAGGCTTGGAAGCTTTTGGCTGCTTCAGTTTCTTTGGCTTCAGTGCTGCAGGCGCTTCATCTGAGTCAGCGTCATCTGCAGGCTCATTTACGGCAGTCCCTTGAACCACTATGTGGGTGATGAGACCTTCAAGGTTGTAGAAGGGCCCAAGAAGATTCGGTTCAGCTTCGCGAGTTCCATCAGCACGGGGAGCAGAGGGACCAGGGTTGAAATCTAATCCCAAAGACTTCTTGTTCTACTTTGCTGAGTTCTGGGCAAACTGGAAGTTGCGCTTAAACAGATTGTCGTCACGACACCATAGCAGTGACGATGGGTCAGCATCCGCAGGCTGTGGTCCACGGACCATGCAGGGATAGAAGCCTTGTTCAATGGCTTCATCTCTGGTCCTGGGTTGAAGATTTTTGTAGAGGATGTCTCCCCATGGTCGCTTGATGGCATTCTTTTCAGCATATTCCTTGGTCACAAATCTGTACTTGAACCACTGTTCTGCCCAATAGCGTCGAATCCATTGGATTCGTGTCTTGCGCTGATTGTAATCCTCTTCAGGATCCGTCTTGTACAGCTCTGAGAGGTCATCGGGCAGATCTCTTGATGTTTCTCCTCGACGCTTTCTGCCACCCTTCCTTGCTGATTTCTCTGAAGCCATGAACTTTAAACTGAAAGGCTTCAATACGTTCAAAGGCTTCAAAGGTTTTTGCTTGCTGGACAAACAGGAACTGGCTTCGGGAGAATTTATGTGATGCTGTAAGAATTCTGCAAATGAATGCAGACTATAAGCCAAGGGATTCTCTGACGGACATGTACCTGTGACAGCATTAAGGTGCGAGGGAAGGGGAAGAGGTCATATGCATTCTCAGAAGATTTTGAAGATAAATCAGTTTAGAAGACATTGACCTCATCGTGCGAAGACATTCACTCATAGATAAGGAGTTGGTTCCAGATTTGTACGAATCCACGGATCAGTACAAGTGAGGAATCTAACTACTTTGTGAAGCATAAGTGAATATACTAGGCATGTTATGAGATGCAGTATGAAAGAGATCCAACTTGTGTGAATAGAAACTGCTTGTGGTAGAAAGTGATAAAGCTATAGGATCAAAGGGGCTGTAAAAAGGAAGTTTTATTTACCACACGAAGAACTACTAGACGGAGTGGAAGAGGAGGTCGAGCAGTTCGATCGTCCGTGCCCTAACTTGGCGACGGAGGACACCTATGGCAACGGCGGAAAAGATGATGTCCGCGGTCGGCGTGATGACGACGTCGGAGAGGTTGCGGCAGCGAAGCGCTTCGTCGCCGGCGTCGTCGAGGGCTAGCGGTGGCGCTAGGGTTCGTGCGAGAGTGGAAGAAGAGATAATGACTGCTGTGAGGTGTGTATTTATAGGTACAGGGGCGGCACTGCGTTATTACACAGGTGCCCCTGGCGATTCACATCTGAGGAACACTTGGCCATCATGCAGCATGTCGGGGGTTGTTCCACGTCCCACTCACGCCTGGATTGTCGGGTGGTCGTTCCCACTTCTCCGGGTTTCAGGTGAAGGAATGAGCATTGAAAACGGACTTAATGTTTGTCTCTGTATCTTCTGCTGACAAGGACGCAGAGAAGGCATTCGACAGTTTCAATAGAATGCATATGACTTGGAGAGATGGAGTTTGAGATAGAGGCATAGAGAGGTTAGGGTCCGATCACATTCACTTAGTTCAGAAGACTCAACATGAAGACATAGCTATAAGTGAATGCTGTAGAGGACAGAACACTAGTATATATATATATATTCAACATAGAGAAGATAATCATGAAGACATGTTGAAATTGAAGCCAAACCAAATGTGAAGACATAGCAAATGTAACGCCATGAGTGAAACACTTCAAATAGAACATTTTGGTGGTGGCGTTACCCACCGTATAGGAAGTATTAGACCCAGACACGGCGCACAATTATCGTGGCGCTCCGAAGTCAAATTCGATATTAATGTATTCACACTTAGAATGTATGTCTTCATTGATTGAAGATATACTTTACTTCGTGTGTTGCACATCTAAGTAATCAATATGCACAAGTGTTAGGATGTGTGCCTGATCACAGGACATTTGAGGATTCCAAGATATTTAGCTCACACCGTAACTTGCAAAATCTCTTCTCATCCAAGGGCTTGGTGAAGATATCTGCCAATTGCTCTTCAGTGTTGATGTGTATGATATCAATATCTTCCTTCACAACATGATCTCTGAGAAAGTGATGACGAATTTCAATGTGCTTTGTCTTCGAGTGCTGAACTGGGTTGTTGGCAATCTTGACGGCGCTTTCGTTGTCGCAGTAGAGTGGCACTTGCTTCAGATGAATGCCATAGTCCTTGAGTGTTTGCTTCATCCACAGAAGCTGAGCACAGCAAGATCCAACAGCAATGTATTCAGATGCAGCAGTGGAGAGAGATACACAGTTCTGCTTCTTCGAAGACCAACATACAAGTGATTGTCCCAGAAAGTGACATGTGCCTGATGTAGACTTGCGATCCACTTTGTCACCAGCATAATCAGCATCCGAGAATCCAACCAGATCAAACTTTGAGCCCTTTGGATACCATAATCCTAGAGTTGGGGTGTGAGCCAAATATCGAAGAATTCGCTTCACAGCTAAGTGAGGCGACTCCTTTGGTGCCGCTTGAAATCGAGCACACATGCAAACACTAAGCATAATATCTGGCCTAGATGCACATAGATAAAGCAAAGAACCAATCATGGAGCGGTATACCTTTTGGTCGAACTCTTTACCATAGTCGTTAGGACCCAGATGATGCTTGGCTGGCATTGGCGTTGTGAAGCCTTTGCAGTCTTGCATACCAAACTTCTTCATGCAATCTTTGAGATACTTCTCTTGAGATATGAAGATGCCGTTGCGCTGCTGTCGTATTTGAAGACCGAGGAAGAACTTCAGCTCTCCCATCATGGACATCTGATATTGCTCTTGCATCATATATCCAAACTCTTCACTATACTTCTGATTGGTGTAGCCGAAGATAACGTCATCCACATATATTTGGCACACAAACAGTTCACCATCATATGTCTTCGTGAAGAGAGTGGGGTCTAGGGAACCAGGTATGAAGCCTTTGCTCTTCAGGAAGTGTTTGAGTGTGTCATACCAGGCCCGAGGGGCTTGTTTGAGGCCATACAGTGCCTTGTTGAGCTTGTATACCATGTCAGGATGTTTTGGATCTTCAAAGCCAGGCGGTTGTGCAACATACACTTCTTCTTCAATCTTGCCATTGAGAAAGGCGCTCTTCACATCCATTTTATATAGAAGTATGTTGTGATGATTTGCATAGGCCAGCAGTATGCGTATGGCTTCAAGTCTAGCCACAGGAGCAAATGTTTCATCGAAGTCAATGCCTTCCACTTGAGTATATCCTTGAGCAACGAGACGAGCTTTGTTTCTGACAACTTGACCATTCTCATCTTGCTTGTTGCGGTATATCCATTTGGTGCCTATTATGTTGTGCTTCCGAGGATCAGGATGCTTAACCAGTTCCCATACATTATTCAGCTCAAACTGTTGAAGCTCTTCTTGCATAGCTTGAATCCATTCAGGTTCCATGAAGGCTTCTTCAACTTTCTTGGGTTCTGTAATTGAGACGAATGCGAAGTGCCCACAGAAATTTGCTAGCTGAGTTGCCCTTGATCGAGTGAGCGGACCAGGTGCATTGATGCTGTCAATTATTCTCTCAATATACACTTCATTGGCAACATGAGGATGTACCGGGCGAAGGTTTTGCTCTTGCTGATCATTGTCATTGTTAGTGGGATTGTCTTCAGGTTGATCAGGTGCGGAGATGATAAGTTCCTCTTCAGGTTGAGCTTCAGAGGGTATGATTTCTCCGGTTCCCATAAGCTTGATTGATTCGCTGGATGGAACTTCATCTAGCACATTTGGGAGGTGCTCTCTTTGTGAACCGTTAGTCTCATCAAACCGCACATCCACTGTTTCAACCACTTTGTAATGAAAGAGATTGAAGACTCTGTAGGAGTGCGAATCCTTTCCATATCCAAGCATAAAACCCTCATGTGCCTTTGGTGCAAATTTTGAAGTGTGATGTGGATCCTTGATCCAGCACTTGGCGCCAAATACTCTGAAGTAACTGACATTTGGCTTCTTGCCAGTAAGGAGCTCATAAGATGTCTTGTTCAGAAGCTTGTGAAGATAAACACGATTGATTGTATGGCATGCAGTATCAATGGCTTCAGGCCAGAATTTTCTTGGAGTCTTGTATTCATCAAGCATCGCTCGGGCCATCTCAATGAGTGTTCTGTTCTTGCATTCGACGACGCCATTTTGCTGTGGCGTGTACGGGGCTGAGAATTCATGTGTGATGCCCAAGGTATCAAGATATGTATCAAGGCCGGTGTTCTTGAATTCAGTGCCATTGTCACTTCTGATGTGCTTTATCTTGGCGCCATAGTAGTTCATTGCTCGATTGGCGAAGCGTCTGAAGACATCCTGCACTTCAGTCTTGTAGAGGATTATGTGCACCCAAGTATATCTAGAATAATCATCAACAATGACAAAGCCATAGAGACAACCAGTAGCAGTAAGAGTTGAGTAATGAGTGGGACCGAAAAGGTCCATGTGGAGCAGTTCGAAGGGTCGAGTAGTTGTCATGATTGTCTTTGAGGGATGTTTGGCCCTCGTCATCTTTCCTGCTTCATAGGCACCGCATAAGTGATCTTTCTTGAACTTGACGCCCTCGATGCCTATGACATGCTTATTCTTTGCAAGGGTGTGGAGGTTCCTCATGCCAGCATGCCCTAGCCTCCGATGCCAGAGCCAGCATTCTGAAGCTTTTGCTAGAAGACATACGACAAGCTGTGGTCCTGCCGAGAAATCTACCACGTACAAATCATCTTTCCGATACCCTTCAAACACTAGAGACTTGTCAGATTCCATTAGTACAAGGCAGCGATATTTTCCAAATATTACGATCATGTTCAAATCACAAAGCATTGAGACAGACATTAAGTTGAAGCCAAGGGATTCAACAAACATGACTTTATCCATGTGTTGATCCTTTGAGATTGCAACTCTACCTAGGCCCAATACCTTACTTTTACCAGTGTCAGCAAATGTGATGTGACTCTTGTCGGATGGACGTAAGGTTGAGTCCATAAGAAGGCTTCTTTTGCCAGTCATGTGATTGGTACACCCACTATCAATAATCCATTCTGAAGATGCTGGTGTCGTACCCTATAGTGCAGTTAGGGGGATAGGCTTCACGAAGAGAATTGTGAAGCAAAAACATTTGACGAACCAGTGGGTTATGAAAGCTTAGATCCAGACTAGGACTAATGGGGAGAGTAGCAAACGATTCAGGAATGAAGTACATAGTAAGACCATTTGGGCATTTGATCTTGCGCCCTACAAGATGTTTAAGGTCCCCAGCAATAGCGTCAGACGATTTTGGTTTTCTACTGGAGACCTTTCCCTGCAAAAGAGAGTTAAGCTTTCTTAGCCACCCACATCTTCAAGGGTGGCTTAGAAGCAATAAGTCTAAGTGCAGCGTCTGAGAACTTTGGCTTTGGAGCCCTAGCAAAAAGTCTTGCAGGCGGACAATAGTACTCATAAGAATAAGCAGAATAGTTCTTGGTCTTATGAACATGGCGGTTTGATGAACCGCGCTCATATTCATAGGCCCGAGTATGGTTTCCCTGCAAAACATTTGCGTTAGTGCGACTCAGGTGAGTCCTCTGTCTGTATGAAGCCTTTGGACCGTATGAAGCCTGTGGTCTGAGGTTTGTCTTCTTCACGTGTGGTGTCATGATGACATTCACAGGAAGATTCTCCAGACACTTTTTCGGAACCCAGATCTTCTTCATAGGCGGTCCATTCCTGCAGTTAGTACCAATGTACCTGGCAAACACTTCACCATTCTGATTCTTAAACAGTTTATAGTTTGCATCAAAGGATTCATCAATGACAATGGGGTTTGCACAAGTGAAGCCAGATAGAGTGGATAGATCTGCTGAAGATTCCTTTGCAGCAACCCATGTGGTTTTGGGGTATTGCTCAGGTTTCCAGTAAGAGCCATCATCATTCATTTTCCTTACGAACCCAACACCCTCTTTCCTCGGGTTTTGGTTCAAGATCTGCTTTTTGAGGACATCACATAGTGTCTGATGCCCTTTAAGACTTTTGTACATCCCTGTTTCAAGCAATGTCTTCAACCTAGCATTCTCATCAGCAATAGCAGTGGAATCCTCAGCAGAGGGGTTAGTTCCCACATCAACAGTTGAAGATATTGCAACAGTAGCAGCAGTAGAACATTCAGCAACAGTAGTAGCATTATCATGCTCAATGCATTTAAGACATGGTGGTTCAAATCCTTCCTGAGCGGAACTGATCTGTTTGGAGCGAAGTGACTCATTTTCCTTTTGAAGATCTTCATGAGCCGCTCTCAATTTCTCAAGATCTCGCTTCCTTTGAAGATAATCATAGGAAAGCTTTTCATGAGTTGTTGAGAGCGTTTCATGACGACTTTCAAGTTCCTCATACTTAACGTGAAGATTTTTTATGTCTTCAATTAAGGACTCAGAACGAGTCATTTCAGCGCCTAACAGATCATCGCTTTTGTCTAACAGTTTTTGAATATGTTCCATGGCTTTTTGTTGTTCAGTTGCAATTTTAGCAAGTGATTTGTAGCTGGGTTTTGAACCACAATCAGAGTCATCGTCACTAGATGTTTGATAGTGAGTAGTGCGTGCGTTTACCTTGGCACCGCGTGCCATGAAGCAGTAGGTAGGAGCGGAGTGGTCCTTGTCATTTGCATCGGTGTCGTGATGAAGTCATTGTCTTCAGTGTTGAAGATGGACTTGGCAACGTATGCTGTAGCCAGACTTGCGACGCCAGAATCAGACTCCTCCTCAGACTCCACCTCCGCCTCCTCAGAAGCAGACTCCTCCTCTGAATCCATTTCCTTGGCATCAAACGCATGTGCCTTGCCAGATGAGCTCTTCTTGTGTGATGAAGACTTTGAAGAAGACTTGGAAGAAGACTTTGAGTATTTCTTCTTCTTCTTGTCGTCAGAGTCATATTCCTTGCTCTTCTTATTTTTGTTATCATTGTCCCACTGCGGACACTCAGAGATGAAGTGGCCAGGTTTCTTGCACTTGTGACACATTTTCTTCTTGTAGTCATGAGCAGAAGCTTCATCATTCCTTGAGCTTGATCGGGAAGACTTTCTGTAGCCTTTCTTCTTGGTGAATTTTTGGAACTTCTTCACAAGCAAAGCAAGTTCCCTTCCAATGTCTTCGGGATCATCAGAATTGCTGTCAGATTCTTCTTTAGATGAGGAGACAGCTTTTGCCTTCAAGGCACGAGTTCGCCCATAGTTTGGACCGTAGATATCTCTTTTCTCAGAAAGCTGAAACTCATGTGTGTTGAGCCTCTCAAGTATGTCAGACGGATCGAGTGTCTTGAAATCAGGACGTTCTTGAATCATCAGGGCTAGGGTGTCAGACAAACTGTCAAGTGATCTCAGTAGTGTCTTGACGACTTCATGCTTGGTGATCTCAGTAGCGCCAAGGGCCTGAAGCTCATTCGTGATGTCAGTGAGTCGATCAAACGTGAGCTGGACATTCTCATTGTCATTTCTCTTGAAGCGGTTGAAGAGGTTGCGAAGGACACTGATTCTCTGATCTCTCTGGGTTGAGACGCCTTTGTTGACCTTGGAGAGCCAATCCCAGACTAGCTTAGATGTTTCGAAAGCACTCACGCGGCCATACTGTCCTTTGGTCAGATGACCACAGATGATATTCTTGGCAGTAGAGTCCAGTTGAACGAACTTCTTGACGTCAGCAGCAGTGACACCTTCTCCAGCTTTGGGAACGCCGTTCTTGACAACATACCATAGGTCGACGTCAATGGCTTCAAGATGCATGCGCATCTTATTCTTCCTGTAGGGATATTCAGTTCCATCGAAGACGGGGCACGCAGCGGAGACCTTGATTATCCCTGTAGTCGACATAGCTAAAACTCCAGGTGGTTAAACCGAATCACACAGAACAAGGGAGTACCTTGCTCTGATACCAATTGAAAGTGCGATATATCGACTAGAGGGGGGTGAATAGGCGATTTTTATGAAAGTCTTCAAAACGTGGAAGTTATGAAGACAAACGATAGAAATAAACCTATTACCATGCAGCGGAAGGTAGACTACACTAGGCAAACCATAGTCAAGTATTCAATGGAGTGAAAGCACAATGACTAATAGCAGCAATGTAGTAAGGATCAAGTAGGAAGATATTATGAAGCCAAACAGAACACGCAGTCACTCAGTGAAGATAAAAGATAGTGCAATCATACAATGACTTCACAAGGACCAACAGTAAGTAAAGGGAAGGAAAGGATGAAACCAGTGACACGTTGAAGACAATGATTTGTTGGACCAGTTCCAGTTGCTGTGACAATTGTACGTCTGGTTAGGGCGGCTAGGTATTTAAACCTGAGGACACACAGTCCCGGACACCCAGTCCTGAACACGCAGCTCAGGACACCCAGTCCTCACCGTATTCCCCTTGAGCTAAGGTCACACAGACCTCGCCCAATCACTCTGGTAAGTCTTCAAGGTAGACTCCCAAACCTTCACAGACTTTGTTCACCGGCGATCCACAATGTCTCTTGGATGCTCAGAACACGACGCCTAATCGGCTGGAGGATTCACAGTCCTCGAATGTAATAAGTCTTCAGATCACATAGACAAGAAGACTTAAGTGATGCCTAATTCTCTTTGGCTCTGGGTGACTAGGGCTTTATCCTCGCAAGGAATTCTCTCTCAAAGGCTTCGAGGTGGGTTGCTCTCAAACGACAAAAGCCGTACACTAACTCTGAGCAGCCAACCATTTATGGTTGTAGGGGGTGGGCTATTTATAGCCACTAGGCAACCCGACCTGATTTGTCCGAAATGACCCTGGGTCACTAAGGAACTGACACGTGTTCCAACGGTCAGATTTCAAACTCACACGGCAACTTTACTTGGGCTACAAGCAAAGCTGACTTGTCCGACTCTGGACAAGATTCGCTCTCATAGTCTTCACTCGAAGACATAGGTTTTGGTTAAGCATCACTTCAGTCATTCTGACTGGTTCTCTTGGACCCCACTTAACAGTACGGTGGTTCCTATGACTCAACAAAGAAGAAAAAGAACTACGAAAGATCTAAGTCTTCGAGCTCCATAGGCTTCATGCGATGTCTTCTCTTGTCATAGTCTTCAATGTGAATATCTTCATATACCACCTTTGACATCAATGTCTTCATACATTTTTAGGGGTCATCTCTGGTAGGAAAACCGAACCAATGAGGGACTTCTACCTGTGTTATCCTGCAATTCTCACAAACACATTAGTCCCTCAACTAGGTTTGTCATCAATACTCCAAAACCAACTAGGGGTGGCACTAGATGCACTTACAACAACCTTGTCAAATTTTGCTCATTGATTTTAGCAAGACATGCGTTTGATATTTTCGAATGGGACGCCCTTTGCTGTCAGCAGCGTCGATCAATTTTTTATTTATTCTTTAGTTGTGAAGTAAATATTGCCTCTGACATGTGAGTCGCTGAGATGCATAATCATTGATTGTTTTGAATGTTCTCTATGAATTGCCAGGCCTGTGTGTTTGATTGCAATGTACAGAAACGCTAAAAAGCTGCTCAAACTCTCTGTACTCCTTCTGTTCCTTTGTACTTCGCACATTATGAAAGTGCATACTTTTTTGTATACGATTGGTCAAAGTAGAGATACTTTGACTGCAGACAAAACTTGTATGCAGACTAGAAAGGACCGGAGGGAGTACATGTGAAACTGCTGCACACGAGGTGATCACCCTGGGAATAATGCTAGTACGTACTCCCTCCTTCCGAAAAAACTTGTCATCAAAATGGACAAAAAGGGTGTATCTAGAACTAAAATACATCTAGATACATCCCCTTTTATTCATTTTGATGACAAGTATTTTTGGATGGAGGGAGTATTGTTTTGCATGTTCATCCAATGCCAGTGATACAGGAATTCGAAGTAATCAAAATAAATTCATTCATACATGGTCGGATTTCATATAAACATGCCGGATTTCATTACATTTCATACATTTTTCAACTAAAAAGGGGTGCGCTAGAGGTATAATTAATTAACCGAAGCTACCCACCTGTGTCCCGCTGAGCCGAACAAAAGCTTCAGTGACTTAACTGCAGGTGCAGTTGCGTAACTGACATGTGGCCTATTGGGCCCACGTGTCAGTCAGCCAACTGCACCAGCAGTTAAGTAGAAGCAGCGTTCTTCTCCAGCGCAGCTCTCCGACTCCACGTCGCCGCCAAGAAGCTAACCGGCCGTCAATGGTCAACCCGCCTAGCTTGGCTTCAACCGGAGGGTAGCGACGGTGGCCTTACTTAGACCCGAGCGGCGGCGACCTACCGTGTTCTACTCTTCCTCGTTTTCTGTGTGGCGCGGCCTCGTTGGCAGCGGGGCGGGGCTTCGGCGGAGTCGGCGATGTCCTCTGCCTCGTTGTTGGCGGGGTGGGGCCTCGGCGGAGCCGGCGGTGTCCTCTACCTCGTTGTTGGCGAGGCGGGGCCTCGGCAGAGCCGGCGGTGTCCTCTGCCTCGTTGTTGGCACCGTGGGGCCTCGGCTGAGCAGGGCCTCATCGACGCCAGCGGAGCGGGGACTCGTCGGAGCCGGCATTGTCCTCTGCCTCGTCCTCGGTCTCGCCAAACAGCGCCTCGCCCGCTTCATCGCCCTCTTTGCTAGCCTCTTTGTAGGCGGCCACAGCCTCCACCACCTGCATGTGGTACCGCCAGTGCTCGAGGCGGCCCTTGCGGGTGGAGTGGTACGAGTCGAGCAACGCCTCCTGCTCCGCCCGCTCCGCGGCGATCTGCTCCTCCGCCTGCAGGTGCTCCTCGAGGAGATGGTGGTTGTAGGCGGCGTGGGCCTGCACCTCCCGGAACTGCTCCTCATGCATCTGCCTCACCCTGTCCATATATTGGGCACGGGCCTCGCTGATGGTCATGGTGCAATGCACTAGCGAGGATGGCACGGAGGAGGAGGTTGGCGCCGGATCATCGACTACCATGTTCTCCATTGGGACGTCGTCGTCCTTCGGCTGCCTGCGGCCAGCCGGTCGGCAGCAATGGCTGCCATCTCCTTGTGGTCTATCGTCCGCCCATCCCGAAGAGCGCTGGAGCGCGAGGAAGCCATGGTGGGCAGTAGTGGTGTGGACAGGAGAAAGGGAACGAATGCGGATGACTGCGACTGTGGCCAGCGTAGCAGTTTATATAACAATGGTGGGCGGGCGGAGGGACGGACGTGTGGCGCCGGAGTAGCCGCCTCGGCAACCGCGTATCATTAATGTGGGTGGCAGATGGATGGACGGACGGCACTTGTGTCGTTTGAAGGCGGAGCAATCGCCTGCACCGGGAAGCGGGGAGGGCGGCGCTGACTGTTTCGGGCGGAAAGCGCGCACGGGCGAGGAGATGACTTTACTTGGAGAGGATGATACTGGGGACCCACCAGGTCCATAGCTCACGTACGCAAGTGCCTCCTTATTATATACTAGTGTGTATGCACGTGCAATGCACGTCTTAACAGTATGGTGTGATTCCACCAAAAAAATACTTTGAAAAATGAATTCCGAGCAAAAAAAATATTGTTAATGCACACGAAATAGAGTTTGGAAATTTACTAATTGGTAGTACAAAATGCAACTACTGCCTGCGGTCATCCAAAATTTTTCGAAGAATATAAAAAAAGTACGTGGTGGAACCCACAAATTGTTTACTTCAACTTTAGTTTCTCCTCCAGACCATCTCACATCGGCTCACAACCAACTCTTTTTTTACTCATCACAACCTGACAATTGCAGCATAGTAGAGGAGGCATAGGTCTTCTTTTCAGGAAGGTATGACACAGTGTAGCGATGGTTCCAGAACCAAGTAGATTCAGCTGCAGGCACTGTTCACTGCGAATCCCTCCAATATCAGCCGTTAGATTTAGGAGATGAGTGGCTAGGATTGATGCTCTAGGTGCAATCCAGGACTCGTATACTATATAGTAGTATATATATATAACTATAATTTATTTTGCTTCCTCCTGGTTTCCTGACATCACGGTCCCACACCATTTTCAACCTATGCAGTTAGTCAATAAACGAGAGAATTGCACAAGAAGCGGCCGACAGATGGGACCAAGCAGCTCGAGCAGTATTTGTGTTTTTGAGGTGTGAGCACTGCAGAGTTTTTTGATGTTTAGCCCAGATATTAATTTTTCTCCTCTGAACAACAACGAAAACAGCGCTGCAGGTATTAACTGGGCGGGCTGTGGCCCGTCTAGCCCAGGCCAAATATCCAGCCCAGATATTATTATTTTTCAAGCTGAAAATGGCTAGCCCAGCTATACTTTTTTAGGAATACCCAGGCAAGGTCAAGTTGTTATTCTCTGCCCCGCTGGGCTGCAAATCTTTCCTAGGAGGGATGCATTAGGCTTAATAAGAAAATGAGCTTTAAGAAATAATAAATGGGATGTAATTATAAAAACTGGGCAGTAATTATAAAAAAATGCACCAAACACGCGATTACTTTATAAAATATTATTATTGGACATTGAAAATTTTAATTTCATTAATTATTGCAAGCGCAATGTTTCATTGGATTTTTACGTAATATAAATTTATATTGAAATTGTATTTAATCTGACTAGAAATTTCGGGATAAAAATATTTCGGATCCCATCAAAATGTGGGAAATTTTATTGAATTCTGTTTGAACGGTTTGTTGAAATGGGCTGTACTTTTAATAAACTGTAAATGGGCTGTAGTAAATTCCATTAGAATTCAAAAATGGGCTACACATTCTTACAAATCTCAAATGGGCTATAAGTTCTCTGCCACACACTTCTGGCCTTACTAAGTTGACGCGTCCCCTAAAAAAACAGAGTTGACACGTATGCAAGGCTTTGTCAACTTATAGTCAACACACGGTTCTAGCAGCAGTGGCCGTTGGATGTCCATCCAACGGATGCCGTGCTTCTTCTTCAATCTCGGATATTCTAGCTTCACCCGCCCAAAAAATGATTCCTCCCCCTGACATCCGGGGCGCACCATTTCGGAAGCTGGCCTATGGACCTACTAAGTTGACGTACCAAGGGCTTTGTCAACTTAGTCAATATAAATGATTCTAGCTGTAGTGACCGTACAATGTCCATCCAATGGTCGTCATGCTTCTTCAACCTTTGGTCTTCTTGCTCTAGCCGCCCAAAGCAGCGCTGGTCGTGCCGCCTGCTCCTGCCTCCCGTGACCGACTGTGCTGCCGCGGAGGCCTCACCGCCCCCTACTACTCCCACCGCTGGCCAGGCCATCCCTCCACTCACCCACACCCCTGTTATTCTGTGGCGACGGCAGCGCAGCCGAACCAGTGAACCCTCGTACTCCTCTCCAGGTGTGCATCCACTGCCGCGTCTTCCCCGGCTCCACGTCGCCCCCTTCATTGCCGTAGTCCACCGCCCAGGTGCTCTCAGCGCGGCGTGGTCAACGTGGTCAAGGAACGACTTCCATCGAACGTGGACTGTACGTGGAGAGGCTGATAGCTGGGTCCACGGCAGCCGTAAGGAAGTGCCTCCTTATTACGCGCAAAATAATTGTTCCTCCACCTGACAGCGGGGACCCACCGGACGGGCCACCATATTTCGCGAAAAAAATGATTCGCCCCCTGACTGCTGGGACCCATGAGCTACATTTTCGCACGCAAGGAAGTGCATCCGAAAAAAAAATGATTCGCCCCCTGACTGCTGGGACCTACCAGCTACATCTTCGCACGCAAGGAAGTGCGTCCAAAAAAAACGATTTGCCCCCCGACTGCTGGGACCCACCAGCTAGCCCTTCGCACGCAAGGAAGTGCGTCCGGGCAAAAAAAACGATTCGCCCCCCTGATTGCTGGGACCCAGCAACTACACCTTCGTACGCAAGGAAGTGCCTCCGGGCAAAAAAAAATGATTCGCCCCCTGACTGTTGGGACCCACTAGCTACATCTTCCCAGGCAAGGAAGTGCCTGACAGTCGGGACCCACCTGGTCGAAGCATACATAGTGTTGTCATTCTGGTCGCGAACGTGTACGTACATACTGGTCGATGTAGAGGCGCGCACGTAGCATGTACACGTACGTACATCGGCCAGGGTGCAAGAAAGAAAATACGGCCATGTATGTGTACATACGAGCAGGGTCTCGAACGCCTACTCGTGCATACGTACGACCAGGGCTCGTGTACATGGCTGGGTCGGAACGGAGAAACAATGTCATCATCGTGTTCATGGGGAGGCAACGGAATGCGTCGTGTTCATGGAGAGGCAATGGAATGCGTCGTGTTCATCGGGAGGCAACGGAATACGTCGTGTTCATCGAGAGGCAACGAAACGCGTGGGAGCCAACCGGCTGGGTCAGAACGGAATGCGTGGTTGTGTTCATCGGGAGGGCTTGGACGGAACATGCGATGGAAACAAGGCCTGACGTACCGCAGAACGGAGGAAACAGACCTCCTACGGTTGAAACGGGGGTCCTGTTGATCGGGAGGGGTGTGGCGTACCGCAAAACGAAGGAAATGGACCTCCTACGGTCGAAACGGGGGTCCTGTTGATCGGGAGGGGTGTGGCGTACCGCAAAACGGACAAAACGGACCTCCTACGGTCGAAACGGGGGTCCTGTTCATCGGGAGGGGTGTGGCGTACCGCAAAACGGGACTCCACGGGATACTGTTCATCTCCACCGTCGACCTCCTCCAGCCTCCACGAGCTACCGTCGACCTCCTCCAGCCTCCACGGGCTCCTGTTCATCCAGCCTCCACCGCGCGCTACTCCACCGGCTACTATTCAACCACCCCTCCACCGTCTACTGTTCATCCAGACCTCCACACCACGGGGTCCTATTCATCCAGAGGCAACGCCACCGCTCACTGTTCATCCAACCCCCCCCTGCAACGCTCACTGTTCGTCCAATCGATCGGCTTCAGTTAGCAGCAGTAGCGAAGGAATCGCTCGATCATGTTTAGTTAACAGCCATCGATCGATCGCTTGGGTTGAGTAACACGTAGCCTGCAGTGCAATCACTCGGGTTTAGTTAGATCCCAACGCCTCGCTCGGGTCTAGTTAGAGCCAACGCCTCGCACACACACGTGTACGTGTACGAGAGAAACGTGCATCGCTCGGCCCCCGACCTCCCACCGTAACCGGGAACTCCCCAAAATTTTCCTCGCCCTCGCTTCTACCATGGTTTTTTCCGTCATGGACGGCCCAAAGAATGTCATGCAGCTGCGTGTCCGGTCCGCCCAGGACGAAAATCCCATTTTCTGTCATTATTTTTTGTCATAGAAGTTGGAGCTCACCACATCTATGATGATACCGGGTTTTGTCACAATTATCGTCATAGAAGTGTCATATGTATGACAGAAAAAAATTCGTTTGTCCCAAAATGTCACGGATGTGTCTTTTTTGTAGTGCTTATTTATTTCCCTGTTGTCTTGTTTGTTTGTTTGGTTGTAGTTAGTGCAATTCTTTTTCTGCAGTTTGCTAGTGGCCGCAATAACCTATTTTTTAAAACTAGGCCACAATAACCATGGGCTACATATTTACTATAGCGACCATGGGCCTCCTACGGGCCATAGAAACAATGGGCCTTCCACGCGCCGTAGAAACAATGGGCCTTCTACGGGCCGTATGATCGATTGGCCAAACATGGGCCAATAATGGACCGCATTATGGGCTGTAAACGGGCTAGAGTTGGAATCGTTTGTTCATGGGCCGACCATAACGGGCCGTCGTTAATCGGTCGTATTTGATGATGCTATGAAAACGGCCCAACGGATTAACGAGCCACAAACGGGCCGACTTTAACCACGGGCTGAATTTGGCCCACAACCGGAACAGGCCAGTAACGGACCGTGAGTAATAAATGTTGCGAATCAGCCCAATAATAAATGGGCCCTGAGAAGGCCAAAAGATAACACGGGATGGAAACGGCCCAATGGAATAATGGTTCATTAATGGGTATAAAGCGATACACTATCCATTACGGGCCAGTTTCACCATGGGCCGTTAATGGGCCAAGAGTTACAAAGGGCCTCATATGGGCCGAAAGACATCATGGGCCATACATGGGCCAGAAGTTACAATGAGCTAGAATCATATTGGACGGCCCAGATGACGCTACTGGGCCTAATTCGGATATGCCATAACGGGTCATGAGTTAGCGGGTTGTAAATGGGCTATATGCGAACAGGCCGCTAGCAGGCTTTAAGTGGGTCGGTCGTTACCTTTTGACCATGTCAAAAGGGCTGGCCTTTTGACCTGAATGGGCCACTGTTGGGCCGAGACATGTGTCGACGTGTCATAGGCATGTCCCATCCATTCACTGGATGACAATTGTCCGAACGTTGGCCCAGCACGTGGATCTGCCGGCGAATAAGAATTTTACACGTGGAAAATCCCCATTGGTCCGAGCTGTTAACGGGTTATCGGATCCAAACCAGAACCCGATAGCTTAACAGCGACCCCTTATGGTGGATGCCACGTGTCGGTTACCCTTGACGAAAGCACTTCCATGATGGGCCATTTATCATCATGGAAGTGGACACTTCTGTGATGATAATTTTGGTAATGTCATGGAACACTTCTACGATAGCATAGGTATGACTATCTCGATTCTGTCATAAAATCGTCATGGATGTACATGCATGACAGAAAACATGATGTACTGTGACAAACACGTATCATCACGAAAGTGTATTTTTTTTGTAGGCCACCCCGCCTTCTAGAAATTAAAATTATTTCTAATTTGGAAGATGTATGTTCATTTTCATCCAGAAAATGATTCCAACAAGCTTGACCCCGAAACAACATAGTGAAGGTCTTGACACTAGAATCTATCGGCCCAAACCTGGAGCAAGTTGTCAGTTTCCTGAGATGCTTTCCATGCCTGGAGAAGCTATATATCGAGGTGATGTTCCTTTCCTCTTAAATGTTAACCATAAGGGAGTTCAATTTGTGACACCTTTTTCCAAGTTTACAATGACAACATATTATGATTTCTGAAGGAATTTTTAGAGGATTTCGATACATACATGTTCCCCCCCATATTTGTTGCTTGATCCATATGGTTACAATCCATAAGCATTTCTCCTTTGGATTCATCTGTACTAGTTTTCTTAGGGAACTTTTCATCCACTCCAACCTCTTGTGAAGAAGGCTACATTTTTCTAGATTGTAATCAAATTCCCATGTTAATCATGTCGGATCGAAGATGGCATGTTAGTGCATTTTACAAATCCTGAAGCCAAATAGGCATGTTGTAGTGTTCAAACTGCATGTAGGCACTAACACGTTTTCTTCTTTTGCAGATAAGATTAGGCCCAGTGGTGGATAATGTGATACAATATAACAATCACAACGAATGCCTAGATCTGCATCTCTCAGAAATTACTTTGAACTCCTACCGAGGGACCTTACCGAAGATTATATTCCCTAGGTTCTTTGTTGTCAGAGCAAGGGTGCTGAAGGTAATGAGGTCTGTGATACGTCCATTTTGCATCATGCTTTTATATCGATATTTATTGCATTATGGGTTGTTATTACACATTATCTCACAATACTTATGCATATTCTCTCTTATTTTACAAGGTTTACATGAAGAGAGAGAATGCCGACAGCTGGAATTCTGGGCTGGAAAAGGAGCAAATATTAGAGACCTATTCTGTATAGTTCCAAAAGTCCCGAAACTCCACTGGAGTCATTTTCAGAATAAAAAAAATATTGGGCGAAGGAAGCACCAGAGGGGGCCACCCACCATCCACGAGGGTGGGAGGCGCGCCCTACCCCCTGGGCGCCCCCCTGCCTCGTGGACCCCCTGGCAGGCCTCCGGTGCCCATCTTCTGCAATATGAGGTCTTCCGTCTAGGAAAAAATCATAAGCAAGCTCACGGGACGAAACTCCGCCACCACGAGGCGGAACCAATCTAGGGCTCCGGCAGAGCTATTCTGCCGGGGAAACATCCCTATGGGAGGGGGAAATCATCACCATCGTCATCACCATCGATCCTCTCATTGGGAGGGGGTCAATATCCATCAACATCTGCACTAGCACCATCTCATCTCAAAACCTAGTTAACCTCTTGCATCCAATCTTTGTCCCAAAACCTCAGATTGGTACCTGAGGGTTGCTAGTAGTGTTGATTACTCTTTGTAGTTAATGCTAGTTGGTTTATTCGGTGGAAGATCATATGTTCAGATCCTTTATGCATATTAATACCCCTCTGTTTATGAACATGAATATGATTTTGAGTAGTTATGTTTGTTCCTGAGGACATGGGAGAAGTCTTGCTATAAGTAGTCATGTGAATTTGGTATTCGTTCGATATTTTGATGAGATGTATGTTATCTTTCCTCTAGTGGTGTCATGTGAACGTTGACTACATGACACTTCACCATTGTTTGGGCCTAGGGGAAGGCATTGGGAAGTAATAAGTAGATGATGGGTTGCTAGAGTGACAGAAGCTTAAACCCTAGTTTATGCGTTGCTTCGTAAGGGGCTGATTTGGATCCATATGTTTCATGCTATGGTTAGGCTTACCTTAATACTTCTTTTGTAGTTGTGGATGCTTGTAAGAGGGGTTAATCATAAGTGGGATGATTTTCCAAGAAAGGGCAGCACCCAAGCACCGGTCCACCCACATATCAAATTATCAAAGTACCGAACGCGAATCATATGAACGTGATGAAAACTAGCTTGATGATAATTCCCATGTGTCCTCGGGAGCGCTTTCCTTTATATAAGAGTTTGTCCAGGCTTGTCCTTTGCTACAAAAAGGATTGGGCCATCTTGCTGCACCTTATTTACTTTTGTTACTTGTTACCCATTACAAATTACCTTATCACAGAACTACCTGTTGCCGGTAATTTCAGTGCTTGCAGAGAATACCTTACTGAAAACTGCTTATCATTTCCTTCGGCTCCTCGCTAGGTTCGACACTCTTGCTTATCGAAAGGACTACGATAGATCCCCTATACTTGTGGGTCATCAAGACTCTTTTCTGGCACCGTTGCCGGGGAGTGAAGCACCTTTGGTAGGTGGAATTTGGTAAGGAAGAAAAATTTATGTAGTGTGCTGAAATTTACTGTCACTTGTTACTATGGAACATAATCCTTTGAGGGGCTTGTTCGGGGTATCTTCACCCCGATCAATAGAGCAAAGAGTTTCTCCTCAACCTACTGAACCTACTGAAAATGTTTACTTTGTAATTCCTTCGGGTATGATAGAGAAACTGCTAGCTAATCCTTTCACAGGTGATGGAACATTACATCCCGATTTGCACCTAATCTATGTGGATGAAGTTTGTGGATTATTTAAGCTTGCAGGTATGCCCAAGGATGTTATCAAGAAGAAGGTCTTCCCTTTATCTTTGAAGGGGAAGGCATTGACATTATTTAGGCTATGTGATGATATGGGATCATGGAACGACAACCGATTGAAATTGGAATTTCATCAGAAGTTTTATCCTATGCATATTGTTCATCGTGATCGTAATTATATATATAATTTTTGGCCTCGCGAAGGAGAAAGCATCGCTCAAGCTTGAGGGAGGCTTAAGTCAATGTTATATTCATGCCCCAATCATGAGCTCTCAAGAGAAATTATTATTAAGTCAATAATCGCTCCATGCTCGATACTACTTGTATTGGATCTTTTATGATGAAGACTATTGAATTCAAATGGGATTTATTGGACAGAATTAAATGCAACTCTGAAGATTGGGATCTTGACAAAGGTAAGGAGTCAGGTATAACTTTGTGATTCTCACGAATGACTTTGCACATCTCTTCTGCCTCTGTGATAAAGTCATTGCCAAGAAGTTAACGTTCACCAGTCTCTGACCAGTTAAGAGGAGTACGACACTTCCTGCCATAGAGAATTTCAAATGGGGCCTTGCAAGAACTCGCTTGAAAGCTGTTGTTGTATGAAAACTCGGCATATGGAAGACAATCTTCCCACTTCATGCCGAAAGAGATAACGCAAGCCTTGAGCATATCTTCAAGAATCTGATTGACACGCTCAACTTGGCCACTAGTTTGGGGATGAAAAGCTGTGCTGAAACGGATGTTGGTGCCCTGGCCTTCTGAAAAGAATCCCAAAACTTGGAGGTGAAGATGCTGCCATGATCTGAAGATATCAACTGCGGAATGCCGTGCAGAGAGACAATCCGAGAGGTATATAGCTCTGCCAATTGAGCTGCTGTGATGGATTCTTTGATAGGAAGGAAATGAGCCACTTTAGTGAGTTTGTCGATGACAACGAAGATAGCATCATTGCCACGCTTGGACTTTGGAAACCCAGTCACGAACTCCATCTCAATGTGGTCAAACTTCCATTCTGGAATGGCAAGAGCTTGGAGGAGACCAGCTGGTCATTGGTGTTCTGCCTTCACTCTTCTGCAGACATCACATTCATTCACGAACTGAGCAATCTCACGCTTCATTCGAGTCCACCAATACGACTACTTGAGGTCCTGGTACATCTTTGTACTTCCAGGGTGGATGGAGAGGAGTGAATTGTGAGCCTCGTTCATAATGACTTTACGAAGGTCACCTTTAGGCACAACAATGCGATCCTCGAAGAATAGAGTATCCTTGTCATCTAGGCGATAGCACTTGTACTTGGGTTGACTCTTGGCAATCCCCATCTTCACCTTCTTCACCATAGCATCAAGAAGTTGGGCCTCGCGAATCTGATCTTCCAAAGTAGGAGAGACTTGGAGGTTGGCCAGAAATCCTTGAGTAACAAATTGCAGATTGAGTTTGCGGAAAGCTTCACAAAGCTCGGGTTGGTAAGGCTTGAGAATCAAACTGTTGCAGTAAGCCTTCCTGCTCATTGCGCTAGCAATTACATTGGCCTTGCTTGGAGTATATTCGATACTCGGATTATACTCTTGAATCATTTCGACCCAACGAGTCTGTCTAAGGTTGAGATTAGGCTGAGTGAAGATGTACTTGAGACTCTTGTGGTCAGTGAAGATGTCCACTTTTCTTCCCAATAAGAGATGTCTCCAAGTTAAAAGAGCATGCACGACTGCCGCCAACTCGAGGTCATGAGTGGGGTAGTTCTTTTCATTGGGCTTCAACTGGCGAGAAGTATAGGCCACAACTTTCTTCTCTTGCATCAACACTGCACCAAGACCTTGAAGGGAAGCATCACAAAAGACCTCATTCATCAGGAGGAGTCAGAACTGGAGCAGTGACTAATTTCTCTTTCAGGGTGTTGAAAGCGATGTCACAATCAGGAGACCAAACATACTTCACGTGCTTCTGGAGAAGGTTGGAAAGAGGCTTCGCGATCTTAGAGAATTTCTCAATGAACCTTCGACAATAGCTTGTGAGACCAAGGAAGCCGCGGAGTTGCTTCACGTTCTGAGGTGGTTCCAATTCACAATTGCAGACACCTTCTCAGAATTAACCGCTATGCCCTTGGCAGAGATGATATGCCCAAGGTAGAGAACCTCATCGAGCCAAAACTCGCACTTTGAAAAGTTGGCATAGAACTGATGTTCTCTGAGCTTATCCAGCACCAAACGCAAGTGCTTGGCATGATCTTCCTTGTTGCGCTCTTGAAGAATTTGCATGATCAGCTGCGTGTTTGCATTGGTAGCGGCCATCACAGCTTGCCATGCCTCCGGAGGTGGAGGTGGTGGTGGCGGATCAGGATTCAGAGTCGTGCGCGTTGGAGGAGCCATCCTGAAGAGGTTGACATCCGTTAGCATCTTGACAGACAAATATTTAAGCCGAATCAAATGGGTTGAAATTGCAACATATAGTCTTCACATCCGAACAAAATGAACGAATGCATTCCAATTGAAATGGTCACATTTCCATAAATTGACAAGCCACTTAGAATTGAGGTAGAAGAAAAACAACAAGGTACGGACAAGAACAAATACTTGGTGAGGATTACCCAATCCCAAACCAAATATCCGCGGAAAAATAGCTAGTGCTACAAGAATTCCCACCTATGAAACTCCCGAACCTTTCCGGTTATGCAATCAGGTGTTGGGGATACAGGGGAAGCATAATATCTCACCCAAAGCTAGCAAATCCTACATCCAGCTGTATCCATCCTTCAACACATAACCAAGAAAACTTCGGAAATCATTTACCTCAACCTTCGAAAAGCATCCGTTATACGAGTTATGGCAATACTCCTGAACTCCCGCCCCAGTACTGGGTGGCGTCAAGGTTATCTCACCAACAACTGCATAAAAGAGATTTTCGATGTCGGTGAAACTCAGGTATTCCAGAATCTCAACGATAAAATTGTGACGACAACGCCTCGGAGCTCAACTCCCCGGGACACTGCCACAACCCCTAAATGACAGGAGGCGCCAAGAACAATGTTCTCGTCACGAAACCATCGGAATGATTCCAAGATACCCGCGTGATCCTAAATTTTTTTTTAGTGAAATTTGAGAAGAGAAGAGTCAAAACTCTACATCAGGATGCCTCACCAGAGCGACGAAGGGACTAAGGAGTAAAAAGAATTCCTAACTCTCGGATATATATAATCCTAAGTGACTCAAAACATTTTTCTAGACTCAACAACGCCAACGATTCGATCAAGCAGGGGGCTCCTAAGGTCGGGGAAGGCTCTGATTACCAACTTGTAACGCCCTCGATGCGGCTATATCTCCTACGTGTCGAAGCACGACTTAGAGGCATAACCGCATTGAAAGCTATGTCACAAGTGAGGTAATCTTCACAACAACCCATGTAAATAGATAAAGGGGAAAGTATATAGTTGGCTTACACTCGCCACGTCACACAAATACATAAACAAGTCATTACATTCATCCAATACACTCATGGTCCGACTATGGTACCAAAATAAAGATCAACCCCCAAATGCGACAAAGTCCCCGATCGCCCCAACTAGGCACCACTACTGATCATCTGGGAAAGACACATAGTAACGGCGAGAGTCTTCATCGAACTCCAACTTGAGCTCGGTCATGTCAAAGATTGCAAAATATTAGGGTTTCGGGAGGAAAAAGTCAACCCTCGAAGTGGATCTAGATCTGGATCTCGAGCACTGTAGCTGGGCGCGGTTCACGAGGTTCGCCGGAGACGAGGGAGAGGATGAGGCGGCCGGCGAGGAAGTCGGACGTCGCCGAAGCGGGGTCGGCGGCGCCGGCGGGCGGCGGCCCGATGCGGCAGAGGCGCGAGCTGGGCGGCAAGCCGGAGCGGCGCGGGGCGGCGGCCCCGGCGACGAGGCGGCAGCAGGGCTCCGGGCGGCGAGGCGGCGGTGCCGGCAACGTGCTCGGGCGGCGCGGGCGTGGAGGAGAGGCGAGGAGGCACGGCTGGCCGGATGGGCTCCGAGGGCCCTCCTCGGGCCCGGCGGGCCTCGGCGGCTGGAGGAGGCGGCCGTCCACATGGCGGCCTCTCAGTGGTTGCGGTCGGCGGCGGAAAAACGTCCGACCGGATCGGACAATGTCCGGCGGCGCGCGAGGGAATTTAGGGTTAGGGGGAGAAGAGACCCGGGATTTCGGGGAGGGGATCTATTTATAGAGGTAGAGGGAGCTAGGAAGCTCCAGATGAGGTGCGGTTTGCAGCCACGCGATCGTGATCGAATGCTCTAGATGATGGAGAGGGTTTAGGTGGGTTTTGGGCCAGTTTGGAAGGGTGTTGGGCTGCAACACACACGAGGCCTTTTCGGTCCCTCGGTTAATCGTTGGAGTATCAAACAAAGTCCAAATGGCACGAAACTTGACAGGTGGTCTACCGGTGGTAAACCAAGGCCGCATGACAAGTCTCGGTACAATCCGGAAATGTTTAACGCCCGCACACGAAAAGAGGTAGAAAGGACCACCGGAGGACATAGGAGCGCCGGAATGCAAAATGGACAACGGGGAAAATGCTCGGATGCATGAGACGAACACGTATGAAAATGCAATGCACATGATGACATGATATGAGATGCATGACAAAGACAAAACACACAGAGACAAAAACCCAACAACGAGGAAATAAAATAACTTAGCGCCGGAAACGGCAAGAGTTGGAGTAAAGATAAGGTAAATTACATCCGGGGTGTTACAACGAGGCTTCCACGAGGGTGGAGGGCGTGCCCTACCCCCTGGGCGCCCCCTGCCTCGTGGGCACCTCGTGTGCTCTCCGGACTCCGTTTTCTTGCACGATACTTCTTTTGGTCGGTAAAAATTCATTATATAATCCCTCGAAGGTTTTGACCACCGTACCACGCAAATATCCTTTGTTTTTGTTTCGAGCTGTTTCTGCTGCAGATTTAGAGCAAGATGTCATCTCAAGACTCCGATGGAGAGAGCTATGTCTCACACCTCATTGTTGACCCAACGACCTATGGGGACCTATCCCCTTGTGGTCGAACTACGGATGATGAGGAGGATGCTCATTTAAGAAGGATCAATGGTTCAAGTTCGGAGGAGGAGGATGTTCCTCTACCTCAACTTCGGGATATGCACGTGAAGTTCAAGAAGTCTAGTCTTCCTAAGAGGGCTAAACTGCCTAACAACCGATCTATTCCTTTTCGTTTTGGCAGAAAAGCAAAGGAGATTTATGTGACAAGATCTTGAAGCTGGAATCGGAGGTCGATGATTTAAAGGAGGAGATCGCTCTTCTCAATTACAATATGAAAAAGCTGAAGGCACGATTGTCATCATCATCACCATCTCCTTCACCTCCGAAGAAGAGTCATGAACACATGGGTATGGGCACTCCCCTTGGCAATTGCCAAGCTTGGGGGAGTGCCCTGGTATCATATCACCATCACACTTTTATCTTTACCGTTTTTCTTAGTTCGATCCTTTTGGTTATATCTTGATCTAGTAGAATAAAGTTTTAGTATGATCTAGTTTTGAGTTTTGCTTTATGATCCTTCTATGTAATTGAGTCCGTGAGCTATATATAATAAATATTAGTTATGAGTCAAGGGCCTAATTATTTTGCCATGATCTAGAGGGAATAAAAATAGAAGAGAAGAGAAAGAATAAAAGGAAATAAAGATATCATATGGATCTTATGGAGAGTAATGACTTCACATATAAAGAGCATGATGAATAAAAGTTGTTGAGAGTTGTCAAACATTGTTTTGGTCATCGTTGCAATTAATAGGAAGTAATAAAGAAAGAGAGGTTTTCACATATAAATATACTATCTTGGACATCTTTTATGATTGTGAGCACTCGTTAAAATATGACATGCTAAAAAGTTGATGTTGGACAAGGAAGACAACGTAATGGGCTATGCTTTCTTACATCCGAGATAAATTATATTGTCATGGATTATCCAACATGTTGAGCTTGCCTTTCCTCCCTCATGCGAGCCAAATTCTTTGCACCAAGTAGAGATACTACTTGTGCTTCCGAATATCCTTAAACCCAGTTTTGCCATGAGAGTCCACCATATCTACCTATAGATTGAGCAAGATCCTTCAAGTAAGTTGTCATTGTTGCAAGCAATAAAAATTGCTCTCTAAATATGTATGATTTATTAGTGTGAATAAAATAAGCTTTATACGATCTTGTGATGTGGAAGAAATAAAAGCAACGGATTGCATAATAAAGTGCCATATCACAAGTGGCAATATAAAGTGACGTTCTTTCGCGTTAAGATTTAGTGCATCCAACCATAAAAGCACATGACAACCTCTGCTTCCCTCTCCGAAGGGCCTATCTTTTATTCTTGTCTTATACTTCATACAAGAGTCATGGTGATCTTCACCTTTCCTTTTTAAATTTTATCCTTTGGCAAGCACAATCTGTTGGAAAGATCCTGATATATATTGGGTTTCATGAAATATTATTGTTCACATTACCCTTAAGGTAAAAGGTTGGGAGGCAAAACTATAAGCCCCTGTCTTTCTCTGTGTCCGATTGAAACTTCATACCCATAAATATTGCGTGAGTGTTAGCAATTTGAAAGACTAAATGATAGTTGAGTATGTGGACTTGCTGAAAAGCTCTTGTATTGACTCTTTCCGATGTTATGATAAATTGCAATTGCTTCAATGACTGAGATTATAGTTTGTTAGTTTTCAATGAAGTTTCTGATTCATACTTGAAATTGTGAATGAATTTTTACTTTAGCATAATAAATCATATGACAATATATATGTTGCTGTTATAAGAATGATCATGATGCCCTCATGTCCGTATTCTATTTTATCGACACCTCTATCTCTAAACATGTGGACATATTTTTCGATATCGGCTTCCGCTTGAGGACAAGCGAGGTCTAAGCTTGGGGGAGTTGATACGTCCATTTTGCATCATGCTTTTATATAAATATTTATTGCATTATGGGCTGTTATTACACATTATGTCACAATACTTATGCCTATTCTCTCTTATTTTACAAGGTTTACATGAAGAGGGAGAATGCCGGCAACTGGAATTCTGCGCTGGAAAAAGAGCTAATATTAGAGACCTATTCTGCACAGCTCCAAAAGTCCTGAAACTCCACGGGATTCATTTCCAGAATATATAAAAATATTGGGCGAAGGAAGCACCAGAGGGGGGCCACCCACCATCCACGAGAGTGGGGGGCGCGCCCTACCCCCTGGGCGCGCCCCCCTGCATCGTGGGCCCCCTGGAAGGCCTCCATTGCCCATCTTCTGCTATATGAGGTCTTTCGTGTGGAAAAAAATCATAAGCAAGCTCACAGGACGAAACTCCACCGCCACGAGGCGGAACCTTGGCAGAACCAATCTAGGGCTCCGACGGAGCTGTTCTGCCGGGGAAACATCCCTCCGAGAGGGGGAAATCATCACCATCGATCCTCTCATCGGGAGGGGGTCAATGTCCATCAACATCTTCACCAGCACCATCTCATCTCAAACCCTAGTTCATCTCTGGTATCCAATCTTTGTCCCAAAACCTCAGATTGGTACCTGAGGGTTGCTAGTAGTGTTGATTACTCTTTGTAGTTGATGCTAGTTGGTTTATTCGGTGGAAGATCATATGTTCAGATCCTTTATGCATATTAATACCCCTCTTATTATGAACATGAATATGATTTGTTAGTTGTTACGTTTGTTCCTGAGGACATGGGAGAAGTCTTGCTATAAGTAGTCATGTAAATTTGGTATTCGTTCGATATTTTGATGAGATGTATGTTGTCTTTCCTCTAGTGGTGTCATGTGAACGTCGACTACATGACACTTCACCATTGTTTGGGCCTAGGGGAAGGCATTGGGAATTAATAAGTAGATGATGGGTTGCTAGAGTGATAGAAGCTTAAACCATAGTTTATGCGTTGCTTTGTAAGGGGCTGATTTGGATCCATATGTTTCATGCTATGGTTAGGTTTACCTTAATACTTCTTTTGTTGTTGCAGATGCTTGTAACAGGGGTTAATCATATGTGGGATGATTTTCCAAGAAAAGGCAGCACCCAAGCACCGGTCCACCCACATATCAAATTATCAAAGTACCGAACGCGAATCATATGAACGTGATGAAAACTAGCTTGACGATAATTAACATGTGTCCTTGGGAGCGCTTTCATTTATATAAGAGTTTGTCCAGGCTTGTCCTTTGCTACAAAAAGGATTGGGCCATCTTGCCGCACCTTATTTACTTTTGTTACTTGTTATCCGTTACAAATTACCTTATCACAAAACTACCTGTTATCGATAATTTCAGTGCTTGCAGAGAATACCTTACTAAAAACTGCTTATCATTTCCTTCTGCTCCTCGTTGGGTTTGACACTATTACTTATCGAAAGGACTACGATAGATCCCCTATACTTGTGGGTCATCAGTCTGCCTTACATTTATTTCGCAAAAATGAATGGTTTGTTGATCAGCACCAACGGCTGCGGCAGAATGGAATAGGCTCCGAAAATCATGAATTTCATTTTGGAACTTTAGATGACAGAGTAATCGAAAGTCATCGTGTCAACCCCATACAAGAATTCTCAATGGATGACACCTTTGCAAAAATTATGAGGTTTCGAAACCAGACTTACAAGTGGTAATATTAGTTTGAACCTCTCTGATATCCATGTTTAGCAGATCAGTGCGAGCGTTTCCAGCTGATGAGCTAAATTTCATTTCTAATATCAGTTTGAACCTTGTAATCTTCGAATTTGAGCCATATAACTCTGGAATTTGAACCTTGTAATATTTCAAGCTTTTGTGGTACAATGGTTGAAATGGCATTGTATGAGACTCGTATATTGGTAGCACTATTTTGACCTTAATATGCAATGGACCTAGATTTTATTAACCATTCTCAAATCTATTTACCTTGTCGATCTCATAGCACACGATCTGTATAGCTAACTCGACTGCGATCTTCAACATTATTGCACACAGTTGGTTTCTTCAACCGTGTGCCCTGTAAAGCGCAGAATTAATTATCGCACTCGAGTATCCATCATCACCCTTTTGTGTAACTTTGACCTCATCACCCATGGGTAAACTTATGACTGAAGTCATTCCACACACTTTTTTTACAAAGCTTTTTGCCAATAAACGCCCATGGTATGTCCCTCTTCTAGCTGACACATGGCCAAACTAGCTAGGCGGGAAGCCAAGGGTGGCTGAGAAAGCAAAAGTGGTCGAAAGAAAATCAGAAAGCCACCAAGAGTGCCAAAGAAAAAGGCCGAATCAGAATGTGCTGAAGAAGATGATGATGTTCCCTCAGCTCAAAGTCAGTCAGAGGATGAACTAGTCACAAACTCCAAAACCATGTTCTTTGAAGGAAATCCCAAAAAGGGTAGTAGAGGAAGAGAAAGGAATAATGCAGCTGAGATGTCTGATCAGGAAACATACAAAACTCCACCCGGAGTGGAAACTACTCAGAAATGAACAATAGGTTGCAAAAGATTCACCGTCATTGGGCGAAGAAGTGGTTTAATTATGAGAACGTCCGAAGGAAATACCAGATCCTATTTGCATTCACTCCACCTTGGAATGATTGCATCATAGAGGGCTGCCTAGCCCAGGATGATGAAAAAGTAAGGCCAGCACCGCCTCCCAGTGCGCATGCTATTTCTTTGAAAACCATTGCTGATTTTCCCGAAGAGGTTGCAAAAAGGGAAAAGGCCAAGGCCGAGCGTGAGGCAAGACTCATGAAGGAAAAACAAGTGGAAGAACGAAATGTTGAGTTGACTCAACAGGATGTGATAGACAAGAATGAAAGGGCGTATGCCCGTAAAGAAAAGAAGAAGAGGAAGTCTATTTCTCCTCGTGCTCCAAAGAAGAAGTCCATTGCAAGAAAATCAAGGATAGTTGCTCCTACCTCGTCTGATGAGGATTCGTGTGACGATAATGTTGGTGGAGAAATTCCCATGTATGATCAGAAAGCGTTGCACGACAAGCCATACCAAACCCCATCTCCAGCAAAGATTTCGCCACTAGTGAGATCTTTGTCGGTGTTCTGGGAATGGGGGTCCCCAGACTTGCCTGTCAGCGGCCCACAGCGTGGCTTTGCTGGCAGGCCTGTATGGCCATCTTCATCAACAAGGAATCAAGGCCCTCGCGAGGGGCCAAGCCTCGCGAGGCAGACAACACAAGACCTCCCCAGGAGCGGCCTCACCAGGCTGGCTCGTGAGGGGCGGAGAGTTCAAGGCTGGGCAAACCTTGCGAGGTTCTCGTGACGTAAGCCATGACGATCGAGACCAGGCAGGCGCCAGGCGGGCGCCAGCGCGTGCAGCGTCCTTGTTTCCTCTTTGGTGCTAAGGGGCAAGCGTAGGCGCGGAGTACCGAGGCATCCAGCAAAGGTTTCCATATTGGTGCAACGAGACCAAGACCAGAAGGACGGCAATACGGAGGTCACCGTGGATCCCAAGACGGCGTAACCACCAGAGCCTTTGGCAGGCGAAGACTGCTTTTGTCAGGATAGCTTGTACTAGCTGTCCCCTTTCAAACTGGCCGTTGTTGGCTCCCTTCTCGCTCAATATTTGGGGAGAGAACCAGGGCCTCTATAAATAGGACTAGCCACCACCATAGGGGAGAGAGGATTGAAATCATCCTCAATCGCACAAGTTCACCAAGCACAAGAACACCTCAACCTCAGGAGGCTGTTCTTCCCCTTGTACTATTCGTCTTGAGCCCAAGAGGCAATCCACCACCACCACACTGGAGTAGGGTATTACACCACAAGGGTGGCCCGAACTAGTATAAATTTTGTGTCCTTTGTGTTGTGAGTTCATCGAGTTAGTTCGTCAGATCTTAGCTAAGTTAGGACATGGATGGATAGGGGAGAGATCTTCGCGCGCACCCCAGTGTTCGAACCTTAAGGGTTTTGCCGGAACCTGTGATCCGACATTTGGCGCGCCAGGTAGGGGTGCGCTGAAGCTTCCTTCCCATCACTCCGCATCATGTCGCTTCATCATCTCCATGGCGGACGCACGTCGTGCCCGTGCCGAGCGCCGGGCTGCCCTCGTCACCCGTGTTGCTCAGACGGCCCCTGTTGGCAGGCCGCCCCGTCGCTCCCCATCGCCTGGTGCCAACGCCACCACCGGCCCGGCGGGGAACGAACAACAAGCGTCCTCGCTGCACCCCTTGGTGCGACAGGACGGCCGCACCGCCACTCCATCCCTGACTCCCGCTGGTTCGTCATCTCACGCTCGTCGCGTTCCCACAGACGCACGTGCCGCGCTCCTCATGGTGCACGAGCTCTTGCTACCGCCCAGTCGACGACCTCTACGAGGACTGGCATCATTGAGGGTGCCTCCTATGATGCTGATCCAGCTGATTTTAGTAGTTTGGGTCTGCCTGAAGATGTTACCAAGATGGTAGCAAAGCACTTCTCTGATCTGAAAGAGATCACCAAAGAACTCAATCAAGCCGTCGATGATAAAAAAAGCTTCTGGAGAAAATGAGAAGGGAAGCTAAATCTGTGTTTGAAAGAAAATATGTGAACAAGGCCATTCTTGATATCACCAAAGCCCTCACCACCATGAGGAATAACAAGATTGATTGGCACTCTAGGATAAAGATGTATGTTCCTCAGCTTTGTGATTGAAGGAACGAAGAGATTAAGCGTCAAGCAGATCTTGCTGGACACAGTGAGAAAGAAGAAAACGTCAGAAAGGTCGGGCTAGAGCAAGTAAGTCGAAAGAGATTAAGGATCGTTGTATCCAATCTATGTCTTGTAATGCACCAGTCGATTCAAGTGTCCCACTTCAACAGATTCCACCATCCCCTCGTGTCGAGGAAGTTATTGAGCAACAAGCTGAACCCATGGTAGCTGTCACTCCTGCTCCAGTCAAACACGAAACTGATGTTGTGTACATGTATGTTGTCAATCCTGATGAAGTGAATGTTATGCCCGAGAAAAATGCCATCGAAGAAAAGATTAACGAAGAGATTGAGATGGAAAAGGCAACTCCATCGCCTTTGAAGGAAACACATGCTGAACCCTCTGGATCCACCGGGGAGGGAGATAAGGTTGATGGGGAGCTAATCACTTCCAAAGGTAACATCCCCACGGTCTCCTCATTTGGTGCTCCTGCTCCGATGGAGGTTGACCCTACTCTTCGCGCGCACCCCAGTGTTCAAACCTTAAGGGGTTTGCCGGAACCCGTGATCCGACATTTGGCGCGCCAGGTAGGGGTGCGCCGAAGCTTCCTTTCCGTCGCTCTGCGTCACGTCGCTTCATCATCTCCATGGCGGACGCACGTCGTGCTCGTGCCGAGCACCGGGCTGCCCTCGCCACCCGCGTTGCTCAGACGACCCCTGTCGGTGGGCCGCCCCATTGCTCTCCATCGCCTGCTGCCAACGCCGCCACCGGCCCGGCGGGGAACGAACAACACGCATCCTCGCTGCACCCCTCGATGCGACAGGACGGCCGCACCACCACTCCATTGCTGACTCCCGCTGGTTTGTCGTCTCACGCTCGTCGCGTTCCCACGGACGCACGGGCCGCGCTCCTCATGTCGCACAAGATCCTATGCTACCGCCCAGTCGACGACCTCTACGAGGACTGGCTTGACCGCATCGCCGAGCTTGTCCGCGCCGCAGGGGACTCCCCTGCGCCATCCCACTCTCTGTCTCGCCCTCTGCTAGCCATGGGCGACACAGCTCATGAAGCACCTCCACCACCTCTGCCCCAAGATGGTGCCCTAGCACCAAGGCACGCGGCTCCACGGCGCGACCCACCGCGTCCGGCGCTCGCGCGTGAAGAAAGAAGCTGTCAAGAAGTCCCTCAACCGCAAGCGAACGCTCTGCCGCTCCTTGCACCGGCGCGCCAGGAACGTTTGCTGCGGTAGGGCCCTGCGCCACTTGCCATAGTGGCGCGCGGGCGCCAAGACCAAGCTCCACCTCCAAGGCGGGCCCCGGTGACTGCGGCCGGTTGTCGCGCCTTCACCCCTGAGCTGCGCAGCGTTGTATGGCCGGGCAAGTTCAAGCTAGATCTGCCTCCTCGCTATGACGGCAACCCTGACCCCGCGGAGTTCCTGCAGCTCTACGAGCTGAGCATCGAGGCGGCCAACGACGACGAGAAAGTCATGGCAAACTGGTTTCCCATGGCTCTCAAGGACGGCCCCCGCTCCTGGCTCCTGAACCTGCCTCCAGGCTCAATTTCCTCCTGGGACGAGATGCGCAACTGCTTCATCGCCAACTTCCAGGGCACTCGCGACCGCCCCCCGGTCGCAGGTGACCTGCACCGCATCAAGCAACAACCAGGAGAGACCCTGCAAAAGTACATTCAACGCTTCAACAGCGCGCGAATCAAGATCCCCAAGGTGACCGATGAGGCCATCATCTCAGCGTTCTCCGACGGCGTCCGCGACGTCAAGATGAAGGAGGAGCTCGCCATCCATGAGGAATTGTGCATGACCTTGGAGCTGTTCAACATTGCGACCAAATGTGCAAGAGCTAAGGAGGGGCGCATCTCCCTCCTCGAGCTCCCTACTGTGGACCCAGAGGAGAAGAAGACCAAGGCTAAGGACGTGAAGCGCAAGGGAGCAGTCGTGCTCGCGGCAGAGCCAGACACCAAGCGCGGCAGAGACCAGCCCGAGTCATCCAAGGGAAGCCGACTGTTATGTGCCTTCCATAACCTGCATACCCACAACACCAACGACTGTCAAGAGCTCAGAGCCATTCGAGAAGGACGCTTCGATCGATGCCCCGAGCGCAGGGACCAGGGCTACGACTGAGGAGGAGGACATGGTGGCGGACGCTGGGACTACCGTGGCCCGCGCCAGGAGTAGCACGACTAGCCTCGTGAGGACCGCTGGCAGGATCAGCCTCGCTAGGGCGCCTGGAGGGACCATCCTCGTGAGGCCCGTCCTCAAGGCAACGCTGGCCTTCCTCCATTTCCGCCACCACCCAGAAGGAATGACGACCACCATCAAGACGAGGGGGCTGGGGGCTTCCAGGAGCCACGTGCTATCGCCTGTATCTTGGGAGGAGCTCAAGCCCCAGCCTCGCAGCGTATCTTCAAACAATTTGCCCGTGAAGTGAACGCAGTTCTCCCCAAGCTCGAGGCCACACGCCCGCTCAGATGGTCTAGGTGCCCCATCACGTTCAGTTCGGCAGATCAGCTCAAGTGCGCGGCTACTGCAGGCGTCCCCCCAATGCTCTGTTCACCAGTCATCATCAACGTGCGAGTTACCAAGACCCTCATTGACGGCGGCGCAGGGCTCAATGTCCTGTCCGTCAACACGTTCGACAACCTCCAAGTGCCATATGACCAGCTTCAGCCTACCAAGCCATTCTCAGGAGTGACCGACGGCTCTACTACCCCGATCGGGCAGGTCTGCCTCCCCGTTACCTTCGGAGAACGCAACAACTACTGCACCAAACTCATCGACTTCGATGTCGCCCACATCCACCTGCCATACAATGCCATCCTCGGGTATCCAGCCCTGGCCAAGTTCATGGCGGTGACCCGTCACGGCTACAATGTCCTCAAGATGCCGGGGAGCATCGGAATCATCACAGTCCCGTGCGAAGAGAGAGACGCGGTGTGCTCCCTCGAGCGTGCCTTCGAAGCTGCAGCGATCGACGACCCCGACAGTCAGGGTGAGCACCCTCCGGAGGCCACCCCCAAGAAGAAGAACAGCTTCGTCACGCAGGGCCTTAGGCAAGCGTCGCCTCGTCAGGATCGGCGCCCGCGCCTAGGGCGCCTCCCTCCATCGCATAGGAAAGCGCGCCCAGCGCCCCTCTTAGGCAGGGCTCGGGGGCTCTCTTCTGGAGGGCCTCAGAATTTGGCAACATCATGAGGGAGGTGCTTGTGCACCACTTGGAGGCGTGCTTCGCGACACGTTTCCCTCAGGAGTACACAGGGCAAGGAGTGCCCACCGCTCAGGAGTTCATCACCAAGGCCACTCAGGAACTGCAAGACGCAAGGGCCATGCACGGCGGCCGCCGCTCACCAGGCGCAGCTCCCCATCCAGGCGAGGATGCGGGGCTGCGCATCTGCATTGATGTCCCAGGGCTCAATCAGGCCGCCTTTCAGGAGCTTCTCTGGCCTTCGCGCGTGGGACGCTGCGAGGCCCACCCCACAGCTACGTTCGCATGCCCTTTGGCCTGCGCAGCGTGGCGGCCGCCTATCAGCGCAACCTGCAGAGCATCCTGGCGGCTCAAGAGACCAGGCATCACGCTGTGCTGACGGAGATGAAGACGGTCCTCAAGGAACCCCCTGGACCCCTAGAGCCTCCCGAGGCCCAGGGCCCCGGTGGCTCATGAGGGGCAGTCCCTTCACCGCACACCTTCAGCTACCCCAACTCTCCTGCATCGACAGGACCAGGTGACATTTTCCAAAGTTCATTCAGCTGGGAGCGCCCCCAGGGCTGCATCATTCCCAGGCCGCGTGGGTCCATCCCTGTGGCATGTATATTTCCTTTTATGTCTTTAGCTTACCCTGTTGGGGGCGCCCCTCGGGGTGCATCATCCCCAAGCCGCTCAGGCCGGACCCAGTGGCATGCATCTTCCCTGCATTTACCTGAGCTAGGTTGCTTTCCATGCTTAATATATCTATGACTATCACCTGCTTGATTGTCACCCACCGTGGGAGCCGCACGCCGGCCGTCTTTCTTCAGGACCCCTCGCATGAGTAAGTTAAGCATGGCATCTGTGCTCGGGCCCGTCCCTGCAGTGTCGATAAATCCAGCGGCTGATCTTTTTCTGGCGGGCCGGCCCCGTTCACGTCACCTCCTGGGGCCGCTGGTGCTTGGCTCTTTCACGTGATGACCTCAGGAGATTCGTTCGACACAGGTTGTCTAACCACCTCGCAGGACCAAGACATCGAACAAGAATCAATACCAGGCGCAACCAGCCTTGAGGTAGGGCCTCGTGAGTCCCACGCTGGCTCACGAGTGCCTAGATACACCTCGTCTAGCCCTACCGTGCAAGCCATGTGTCAGGGCGGGCATGTACATGCCCCGGGGGCTCTCTGCAGTAGGGAGTTCCCCTCCCACGCCCCAGTGGAAGCGCCATGTTCCGCACTGGCCGTCGACACTGTCGAGGAGCGGCTATGCCCGTGCACAAGCGGAAGCACTACGCTCCGCACTGGTGATAAACAACTGAGGGCGGCCCCACGGCCGTACCAACCTTAGGGAGCCCTAGAGCTCAATGTCCGGCCTCACCACAACGCCTCCCCTCGGGAGAGCCGCGCGAGGGGGATGGGCACGGGGACTGCGCTTGGGTCATGCCCAAGCGTATGCCACTCAACCAGGTCCCCTGGACCTGGTCGTCACACGCCCCTCCCGAGCCGAGCCTCAGCGAGGGCAAAGGTATGGAGAATGTTTGCACGTCAAGGGGGACTCCTGAGCATCGCGACTCAGGAGCCTAACTGGTCAGGTAGCCCCTCACTCCTTGGTCCGTCCTGGTTTCCGGTGGGCCCAATGGTGGTTGAGGTATGCGCGGGGCTGGGCTCTGCCAATGTAGAACATTAACCTATCCTCGCGTATCCTTCCTATAGGCTGTTTGCGCGTCAAGGGGGACTCCTGAGCATCATGACTCAGGAGCCTAACTGGTCACGTAGCCCCTCACTCCTTGGTCCATCCTGGTTTCCGGTCGGCCCAATGGCGCTTGAGGTATGCAACGCAGAACACAAAGCAAATAGGAAGAAAATCGCAAAATCTCAAAGCAAATATTACAATACATATTGTTCTCACAATATCAAAAGCGAGTTTCACGCCTCCACGAGGCATGGTGCATGTTGCAGGAATGAAGCAGAAAAGCAGCCGCAAGTCACCCTTGGACACCGCCGACACCTGCAAAAGGTGCCCCCTCCTAGGTAGCGTCGCCTTCACCTGCATCACTGGTCGAGGGCGCGGGGGCGAAGGCGTCAAACTTCTTCAGCAGGGCCTCCACTTGACCCTTCACGGCTGCGGCAGCAGCTGCGCAGTGTTCGTCAGCTACAGGTTCCAGCAGCTCGTCAAGACGAGCGCTGGGGTCACGAAGGTGCAGGTGGTTGAAGACCCGTGTTAGCGCGGCTGAGGAAAGGACGCGAGCCTCTGCCTCCGCCATAGGACCGATGCCCTCCACGACTTCATCGAGCGCCTTCACCAGGAAGGGAAGCAACTGAGCAGGGCCATCCTCGTCGGTGCTCATCGGCTTCTCCAAGCCCTTCTCGTACAGTGTCTTCAGTGCCACACGGGACCTCTCCCCGAAGTTCGAGAAGGTCTTGCGGTTTTCGGCAAGGACCCTCGCCTTGGAGTCAAGGTCGGCCTCCTTCGCCCTCGCCTTTCGCTCCAACTCCTCCAGCCGGATGCGCTCCGCTGCCTGCGCCTTCGCTAGCTCTCCCAGCTCGGCGTCACGGCCCTTGATGGTGTCCTCCTGGGCTTCCATCTCCTCCTCCTTCACCTGGCGGCCACGTGCTTCTTCCGCATGCTGGTCGCGCAAGCCCTTCATCTCGTCCTCCAGCACTCGGCAGCGGCCGCGAGCGGCCTCGGCGTCCTTCAATGCCGCCTCATGGTTGGCCGCAGCTTTGGCAGTGGCCTGTTTCTCCTTCTCGGAGGCCGCCGCGGCTTGGCTCAGCGACGCTCGAACCGCCGAGTCGGAGTAAAGCTAGATAGAGACTAGCTCCAAGCGCGCGGCCACCAGGCACGAGTCCGTGCCCTGGAGATCTTCCCGCGGCTGGGCCATCTCTGAAAGGGCGCGCTCCAAGATGGCTGAGGAAGCAGAAGAACCTGGGGCCAGGGGCGCAGCAGGAGAAGGGGGCAACGTCGTCACCAGAGCCTGGGAGATCAAGGGCTCCTGAGCCTTCGGAACCTCACCAGCCGTGCTGGACACCGGCACCTCCTGAGCTAGCGGCCCTTCGGGGGCTGACTCCTCCCGAGGATGCTCCACCGGGCCTCGCGAGGACGACCGGGCTGGAGAAGCATGGGCACCATCCCCACCTTTGCTCATGGAGAGGGCCGCAGTCGCAGGAGGCGACACGGATTCAAGTGACACCACCTCGCTCTCCCTTCTCCTCTTCACCGCAGACGACAGCCTGGTTACGCAGCAAGGAAAGAGTCGGAAACGAGCATCGACATCAGGAACAAGGCGAGGCGGGGCACTTACTGATCTATAGCAACGTAGTCCACCTTCCACTTGGTGATCTTGAAGTCGGAGAGCGTTGCGACCCGAGGCGTGGGCGCACCTGCTCCAGAAGCTAAAGCATGAGCAGCAGTTGAACCAGAAGCGGCTCCAGCCGGCACCGGAGCAGCAACAGAATCTCGGAGGATCAGCGTCGACCTGCTCCTCCTCGGTATGACGGCCAGTTCCTCCTTCTCCTGCGAAGCGTTGGCCTCGTCATCGTCAGGGAAGGCACAGAGGATGTCAGCCTTACTTAGGGGGGACGTCTCCCCCGTCCCTTCGGGGGTCACCGCCGAGTCTTCCTCCTCCTCTTCTTCCTCATGGGACTCACCCAAAGACAGCTCCACCGGCGCCGGCGCCGCTGGGGCCCCGGTGAGCACCGACGGCACCAGTCCACGCCCGTCAAAGGTCGGCTTGGAGGCCACGATCAGCGCACTGTCCTTGTGGCGGAACAAGGGAGTGAATACATTCGGAGGATACTCCTGATCTTCCCCAACCAGGAGGCAGAGAGCTGCGGTCAGCTCCTCGCCGGACAAGGCCTCTGATCTCAAGCGAACCTTGTCCTCTTCATCCCCAAGCTCCCACAAGGGGCGTGAGCGGGCCCGAAGCGGGGCCACGCGCAGCGCCAGGAACTCCCTCAGGAGCATGGCCCCTGTAATCCTTGCCGCCTTCGCGTTGCCAGGCTTCAGGTTGGACTTCATCTGATCCAGCACCAACGCCACCCGCTCATCGGTGAGCTTCGCGCAGGACCACTCCTTGTCATCCCGGGGCTTCTTCGTCGGCAGCGCCAAGCGCGGGTGGACACACTTGGCACTCATCATGACCCATTTGGCCCTGAGGTTGTCGGCCTTCTTCCCGGTGTTTGAGATCGATTTGGCTTTGCTGGCGACGATGAAATTGGCGCACCCGGAGATATGGCCCTCGCTAGCACGGAGGAAGAAGAAGTGGCGCAGCAGGGCCACGGACAGCATCACGCCTAGGTACGCCTCACAGTAGTAGGCAAAGATGGACAAGAGAAGGATGGAGTTGGGATGGAGATGTAGCGCCTGCAGCCCGTAGTGGTCGAGGACCTCATAGAAGAAATCAGAGAAGGGAGGAACCAACCCGGCGGCGATACTACTCATGAAGAAGGGGAAGAACGTGCTCCCCTCGGGATCTAGCACGTCGGAGGCAACCCGGAGCTCCGTCTTCCCCCTTTCATTACTCTCCCCCGCCGTCAGCAAGCGCGTGGCAGCGAGGTTTTTCTCTGAGACATTGGGCGAGTCGAGAGCAGGTTCATACCAAGCCTTCGCCGCAGACGGCACTGGCGACGAGGCAGGCTTGACCTTCCGGGGCGCCATTGGTCACTGAAGCAAGAAAGGATGGGAGCGGATCTGAAGATTTCGGAAGCGGGGGGCAAGAAATGGGATCTGAGCAAGGCGAAAGGAAATAGTGAAGGCGAACGTTGTCTACGCCAGCCTTTTGACAGTTGGGCAGTTGCCGAGGCAGCGTGGGGAAGCGGAGATGCCTACGTCCAATCAAATGCCACGCGTTAACCGAGGCCGCAGGCTATTGGGGCCGCGGCACTCCGCACTTGACCTTTGGCTTCGCCTCGAAGCCAAGCCCGAGCACGCCTTGGGCCCAGGGGCTACTGTCGGTGTTCTGGGAACGGGGGTCCCCAGACTTGCCTGCCTACAGCCCACGACGTGGCTTTGCTGGCAGGCCTGTACAACCCATCTTCATCAACAAGGAATCAAGGCCCTCGCGAGGGGCCAAGCCTCGCGAGGCGGACGACACAAGACCTCCTCAGGAGCGGCCTCACCAGGCTGGCTTGTGAGGGGCGGAGAGTTCAATGCCGAGAAAACCTTGCGAGGTTCTCGTGACGTAAGCCATGACAATCGAGACCAGGCGGGCGCCAGGTGGGCGCCAGCGCACGCAGCGTCCTTGTTTCCTCTTTGGTGCTAAGGGGGCAAGCGCAGGTGCGGAGTACCGAGGCATCTAGCAAAGGTTTCCATATTGGTGCAACGAGACCAAGACCAGAAGGACGACAAGACGGAGGTCACCGTGGAGCCCAAGACGGCGTCACCATCAGAGCCTTTGGCAGGCGAAGACTGCTTTTGTCAGGATAGCTTGTACTAGTTGTCCCCTTTCAAATTGGCCGTCGTTGGCTCCCTTCCCGCTCAATATTTGGGGAGAGGACCAGGTCCTCTATAAATAGGACAAGCCACCACCATAGGGGAGAGAGGATTGAAATCATCCTCAATCGCACAAGTCCACCAAGCACAAGAACACCTCAACCTCAGGAGGCTCTTCTTCCCCTTGTACTGTTCGTCTTGAGCCCAAGAGGCAATCCACCACCACCACACTAGAGTAGGGTATTACACCACAATGGTGGCCCAAACCATTTTAAATCTTTTGTCCTTTGTGCTGCGAGTTCGTCGAGTTAGTTCGTCAGATCTTAGCTAAGTTAGGATGTGGATCGATAGGGGAGATCTTCGCGCGCACCCCAGTGTTTGAACCTTAAGGGTTTTGCCGGAACCCTTGATCCGAAATTTGGCATGCCAGGTAGGGGTGCGCCGAAGCTTCCTTCCCATCGCTCCGTGTCGCGTCGCTTCATCGTCTCCATGGCGGACGCACATCGCACCCATGCCGAGCGCCGGGCTGCCCTCGCCACCCGCGTTTCTCCGACGGCCCTTGTCGGCGGGCCGCCCCGTCGCTCTCCATCGCCTGCTGCCAACGCCGCCATTGGCCCAATGGGGAACAAACAACAAGCATCCTCGCCACACCCCTCGATGCGACAGGATGGCCGCACCGCCACTCCATCACTGACTCCCGCTGGTTCGTCGTCTCACGCTCGTCGCGTTCCCACGGACGCACGTGCCGCCCTCCTCATTGCGCACGAGCTCCTACGCTACCGCCCAGTCAACGACCTCTACGAGGACTGACATCATTGAGGGTGCCTCCTATGATGCTGATCCAGCTGATTTTAGTAGTTTGGGTCTGCCTGAAGATGTTACCAAGATGGTAGCAAAGCACTTCTCTGATCTGAAAGAGATCACCAAAGAACTCAATCAAGTTGTCGATGATAAAAAAGCTTCTGGAGAAAATGAGAAGGGAAGCTAAATCTGAGTTTGAAAGAAAATATGTGAACAAGGCCATTCTTGAGATCACCAAAGCCCTCACCACCATGAGGAATAACAAGATTGTTTGGCACTCCAGGATAAAGATGGATGTTTCTCAGCTTTGTGATTGAAGGAACGAAGAGATTAAGCGTCAAGCAGATATTACTCGACGCAGTGAGAAAGAAGAAAACATCAGAAAGGTCAGGCTAGAGCAAGTAAGTCGAAAGAGATTAAGGATTGTTGTATCCAATCTATGTCTTCTAATGCACCATTCGATTCAAGTGTCCCATTTCAACAGATTCCACCATCCCCTCGTGCCGAGGAAGTTATTGAGCAACATGCTGAACCCATGGTAGCTGTCACTCCTGCTCCAGTCGAACACGAAACTGATGTTGTGTACATGTATGTTGTCAATCCTGATGAAGTGAATGTTATGCCCGAGCAAAATGCTATAGAAGAAAAGATTAACGAAGAGATTGAGATGGAAAAGGCAACTCCATCGCCTTTGAAGGAAACACATGCTGAACCCTCTGGATCCACCAGGGAGGGAGATAAGGTTGATGGGGAGCTAATCGCTTCCCAAGGTAACATCCCCACGGTCTCCTCATCTGGTGCTCCTGCTCCGATGGAGGTTGACCCTGCTCCTGGCTCTTTGGCTTCAAAGCTAGAGCAGGAAGAAAATAAGCTTGAAGAGCCCATGGCTCCCAAGTAGAAAAATGGAGAAGTCGCACCACCAGTTCTGTCCCACCAGGTTGTACCACCAGTGCTGCCGCAGCAGGCTGAAGGAGAACAAGCTGAGACACTTGAGTCTCAAGAAGTTTTTGTATCACCCACCGTTGAAGTCTCACCGAAATAAAAGGCCCTAGTGCCTGATTCTGAGAAAGCCGCTGAAGGAGTTCCCTGGTACGTCTCCAACATATCTATAATTTTTTATTGTCCCATGCTATTATATTATCTATTTTGGATGTTTTATATGCATTATTATGCTATTTTATATTATTTTGGGACTAACTTGTTAACCTAGAGCCCAATGCCAGTTTCTGTTTTTTCCTTGTTTATGAGTTTTACAGAAAAGGAATATCAAACGGAGTCCAAACGGAATAAAACTTTTGCGATGATTTTTCTTGGACCAGAAGACACCCAACAAACTTGGAGTTGAAGGCAGGGGAGTCCCGAGGACTCCACAGCCGGGGGCATGCCCTGAGGGCTTGTGGGCCCCTCAGATCTCTCCTAACCCTAATTCTTCCTATATAAATTCCCAATATTCCCAAACAACCAGAAGCGTTCACAAAAATACTTTTTCGCCGCCACAACCTTCTGTACCCGTGAGATCCCATCTTGGGGCCTTTTCCGGCACCCTGCCGGAGGGGGATTCGATCATGGAGGGATTCTACACCAACCCTATTGCCCTTTCGATGAAGCGTGAGTAGTTTACCACAGACTTACGGGTCCATAGCAAGTAGCTAGATGGCTTCTTCTCTCTCTTTGATCCTCAATACCATGTTCTCCTTGATGTTCTTGGAGATCTATCCGATGTAATATTATTTTGCGGTGTGTTTGTCGAGATCTGATGAATTTTGTATTTATGATCAGTTTATCTATGAACATTATTTGAATCTTATCTGAATTCTTATATGCATGAATTGATATCTTTGTATTCTCTTTGAATTATCAGTTTGGTTTGGCCAAGTAGATTGGTTTTTATTGCAATGGGAGAGATGCTTAGTTTTGGGTTCAATCTTGCGGTGTCCTCACCCAGTGAAAAAGTAGGGGTAGCGAGGCACGTATTTGTATTGTTTCCATCAAGGGTAAATAGATGGTGTTTTCATCATATTGCTTGAGTTTATCCCTCTACATCATGTCATCTTGCTTAAGGCGTTACTCCGTTCTTATGAACTTAATACTCTAGATGCATGCTGGATAGCGGTCGATGTGTGGAGTAATAGTAGTAGATGTAGAATCGTTTCGGTCTACTTGACACGGACATGATGCCTATATTCATAATCATTGCCTTGGATATCGTCGTAATTTTGCCCTTTTCTATCAATTGCTCTATAGTAATTTGTTCACCCACCGTATTATTTGCCTTCAAGAGAGAAGCCTCTAGTGAAACCTATGGCCCTCGGGTCTATTTTCCATCACATATTTTTAGATCTATAAACCAAAAATACCTCGCTGCAATTTTTTTACTTTTATTTTGTTTTATGTTTTAGTAATATTTTATATCTATCTCTACCAGATCTCACCTTTGCAAGTGACCATGAAGGGATTGACAACCCCTTTATCATGTTGGGTGCAAGTGTTTGATTGTTTGTGTAGGTGCATATATTGGGGACTTGCTTGTATCTCCTACTGGATTGATACCTTGGTTCTTAACTGAGGGAAATACTTATCTCTACTTTGCTGCATCACCCACTCCTCTTCAAGGGAAAAACCAACGCAAGCTCAAGAATGAGCATTCCAGCGAAGGAAAATGACCGCCAGTCCAGTGATCCCAAGCCATCTGCCTCAGAAAATGCTTGAAAGCATCTTGCACTATTAAAACCCATCGATGAGAATGCGCCAGCCTCCGATGATATCCAGCCGATGGAAATTAACGAGGAAGAACTATGGAAAAATCATCAGGAGTCATTTCCATTATTTACAGCTGAGGATGGCCCTAATGGCCCCGCTTTCAATGAACAACTTCACTCTGCAAAGCTTGCATTCTTTGGGGTCAGCCCGTATGAAGGAGAAAGGACTTAATTATCCCCCAGGTTTTGGATAGAAGAGCAAGCAATCTATTATGCTCGAATCTTGTTTGGCAAGCACATGCTTTTCAATCATAAGATATTGAACTTCGCCAAGCTCGAAGAAATTCCCTGTTTCCACAATGCACTTGATCATATTAAACATGCTCTCCTGAAGGGATCCATGCATTTCAACCATGGCTGGAACAAGGAAGTTATTCTTCAGTTCTATGCCACACTATACATCATAGGAGAAATGGCAAATCCTTCATCTTGGACGCTTGAGTGGATGACCGGCAGAGAGAGAATTAGATGCTTAGCGGATCATTTTCTGGCCCTGATAAATTTGCCTCGCTATGAATTTGAGAACGACATAGAACACCGATTGCATTTCTAGGAAGTATCTAAAGCTCTCCATGTCTGGATGGATCCCACCATGGTGGGCGATGAATGCATTGAAGTTTATACAAGGAAGTTGGCCTATGACAAAAAAGTGCTATTCCACATTTTGTGCAATACCAGCACGCCAACTAACCGGCCCAACTACATCAAAGGCATCGTAGCAAATGCTCTTGTTGCAATATCTCAGGGAATCAAGTTTGACATTCCTGACCTTTTCATTCAAAACCTAGCATGTGTTGCAGATAGCCCTCAGTCGTTGAAACCATATGATCCATGGATTATGTTCACCATTGAGCAGCTTACACATGAGAAATTCTGGGCTTACGAGCCGAAAGTATTCATGCCACCTATTCGTGACACTCTGCGTGTGGTGAAAGATAACAGAAAAGGGAAGGAACCGGTCGATGCTAGTGCTAACGCGTTTGCTTCTGAAAATGCACTGAATATTAAAGAAGCCAGGATTAAAATCCCACGCGAAGAAAATCCCTCAATCTATGAGATTTGTATTCGCACACAACAGACTTTGGAAAGACACATCGAGATGGACAGAAAGGAAAAGGTGGAATTGATGACTAAGCTAAATCTTATTCACAGTCACACTCGTAAAATTCTACTACATGAGAAGGATGCAAGAAAGCGATCATGGACCTTGCTGTAGAAGCATTACTCTTGCAAGGATCTAGCCAAGAAGGGCCTTTTCAAGGAATATGAGCATCTAGACTTGCTTGAAGTACCGACAAACTCCAGTTCTCCCATAGCGTTTTGCTTCAATGGATCTGATGTTTGCCAATCATGATGACGAGATCACAGATACAGCCATCACTCGCATTTTCAAGCCTGATGTCCATCCATCCAAGCCCTCCAAGGCCAAGCCTGCTACTCCTGCCTCGACCATTCTGCATTCTTATGACTTAGGTTCTACGAGTGGTTTCAATTCTGATTCAGAAGATACTCCCTCAGAGTAATTCCTTGAATGTCCTCTCTTTCCTTTTTGACACTTGTTGGCAAAAGGGGGAGAATTACATCAAGTGATAGTTTATCGGGGTTTCCAGCATTTTTTGCTTTTGTTTACTTCTTGGTTTTTCCCTTGAACAATTTGCTTCAAGATCTTTATCGCACCGCATGTGGTGCTGGAAAACTCGATCGTCATGTAATGTTAATAACCCCCGCCTGTAATATCATTTGCTTCGCACTATTTGTCTACATGTGCCATCGAATGTTTATCCTTTGATTGATTATCATCAGAAACCATTTATCTCATTATCTAACCTTAGAGGAAGTTAGAGTCAGCCGATGCACAAAATGCCTTATTGAAGGCTATCTATATGACTGACAAAGTGTTTTTCCTCACAGATATCCTTTGCATCATCTATATTGCAGGGAAATCACCTTCAAAGCATATCCACTCTAAGCAATGAATTATTATTCGATCCTGCTCTGATCGTATTGAATATCTAACATGCAGGAAAACTACATCTCATGTGGGTTCAATTTGTGTTATGAGAAAACCTTCATGACCTATCATTGCCACAAATATCTTAATTCTTGTTTTACATCTAACCTTTCTTGAATTTTTTGTGACAGGAACTACCTCAGACACTGTCAAGTGCATTGAAAGACCTCAAGTATATGATATACTCTCAATGACACTCATACGAAGAGACAATATTGTTTCCCAGATCGAAGAATATCTTAAGGGGGAGAATGTTTTTCTTCATAATTATCTCTCAACCTTTCATTAATTCTTCGCATTGCATTTCATTCCTTATCTGTCATTCGATGTGATCTGTTTTGTCAACAATCATCCAAAAAGGGGGAGAATGTTGGTGCAATACCTGCCTACCTTGTGTTTTGGAGATTGTTGAAAGAAACAGGTATGGACTAATTTGTTTACTAGTGCGTACAGAGAGAAAAAGTCCATACATGACTAAAGAATATGCTGCCTCCGGTGCTGAGTTTGAGGAACTTCACCAAAGTACATCTGCATTGCAGAGGAGAATGAGCTATACTTGTTGAAGTGATAGAGTCGAGAAGATGATGAGAAGAAATCGACCCCTCGAAAGTTTACCACTGAAGCAAAGTCGTTTATTCGGTACTGTCATCCAAAGAAATTGACTGCAGTCATGGAAGTTGAAGACTATGTGAATACGTAGCATTCATTTAGTTTTTCTTCTTTCGTTCTTTTGAGTCATAGGACCTCCGTACTATTAAGAGGGGTATAGGTTCTCAATGCTTAGATCCGTTGTGATGCTTAGCCCAAACCTGTGGAAGCTGTCAGGGAAATCTCTTTGAGCTCCGAGCAAATACGGGCTAGCAAGAGACTGTGATCTTCTTCGCCGTGAGAGATTTGCCTCAGACCAAGGAGTTAGCATTTCTTGCCTCGCAAGAAATGTTACCATTGTGCTCAAATTCGACCGTTGGAATCATGTCGTTCGGCCATTGGCTGAGCCCTATGTCTAATTTGGTCATTTCCCAATAGGGAAGGTTGTGGCTATAAATAGCCACCCCGCTCCAACACTGTCCGTTGGCTGCTCCGTTTGAGATTTCTGAGAAGATTGATTTGAGAAACCCCTCTCGGAGTAATTTGAGTTTAAGATTTACCGAGAGAAAAATCAAGAGCCCAAACTTAGATAGTGGTTTAGCATCATAGTAGTTCTGGGTGAGAGTTCTTGTACCTATTACTCCTGAGAGCTGCACACTCTCTAGACGGATATGTCTGGCTTCAAGTGTTGAAGAGTTGTTGTCTTCACCGGGCCTGATCTTCAGCAACCAAGAGTGATTGTGGTTTGCGAAGGTCGACCGAAGATTTGGAGATCGCCGACAAGGATCTACCATGAGTGAAATCAACCTGAGTCTGATCAACCCTGTGTTGAAGGAGAATATGGTGAAGAGAGTTTATCTTCCATGTTAAGTCACAACCCCTCCAACCAGACGTAGCCCTTTGGCAGAAGGGTGAACTGGTCTACCAAATCTTTCTACCGCCATTGAGCACCACTTGTTAATTCTATTATACTGCATTTCCTTTGGTAGTTTTCATTCGTGCTTTGTGTCGATAGATAACTTGATCTATCTGTATTATTGTCTTCTCACCGGGTGTCTATATTCTTTCCTGTTCTTAGTCATCACCTGTATTCATTCGTCACTTTCTTGCACCTCTGTGTTACTGGTGAAATCTATTAGTAGCTATTTGTTTAGTCTCTATCATGTTGTGTCTTATCCTGTTACATCTGTTTGCATGTTGCATAACCCTCATTGCTATTAAACCTGTGATCCGTCAAGCACGTACTGTTGTTAATGCTTTTCTCGAAGAATATGCTTCTGACAAAGAAGATTGAATCCACATATTTCCTTCGATACTCTATTTCGCTACTGTGTTTGGGTTAAGCTTCAAAGCTTTCGAAAGAAATTTTGAATCTCCCATTCACCCCCCTCTGGTCGATATACTCTCGGTCCTAAAAAATACTCTAAAATCCCAAAAAAACCAGGGGAGTCGAGGAAATACTATTTCTGACGCCGCAAGTTCCAGAACCACGAGATCCAATCTAGAGGCCTTTTCTGGCACTCTGCTGGAGGGGGCAACGATCACGGAGGGGTGATGGGGAACTTAGCGTGCAATTTAAAAAAATCCTATGCTCACGCAAGATCTATCTAGGATATGCATAGCAACGATAGGGGGAGAGTGTTTCCACATACCCTCGTAGACCGAAAGCGGATGTATTTGACAACGCGGTTGATGTAGTTGAACTTATTCTCATTCCGACCGACCAAGCAGCGAACGTACGGAACCTCCAAGTTCTGCACATGTTCAGCTCGATGATGTCCCTCAAACTATTGATCTAGCAAAGTGTCGAGGGAGAGTTTCGTCAACACGGCGGCGTGGTGATGGTGATGGTGAAGTGATCCGCGCAGGGCTTTGCCTAAGCACTACGACAATATGACCGGAGGCGTTAACTATGGTGGGGGGGCGCCGCACACGGCTAACAATCGTTGTTGTGTGTTCTAGCGATTCCTCCCTCATATATATAGGTTGGAGGGGAGGAGAGGAGAGGCAGCCAAGGGGGCACCCCAAGTAGGAGGAATCCTACTTGGGCGCCTCCCAATTCGGCCTCCCCCTTCCATATTCATCCGGAGGGGAAGGAAGGAGAAGGGAGGAGGGAAGGAAGGGGGAGGCCGAATCCCTCCCCTTCCTTTCTCCCTTCTCCTCTCTCCTTCCCCCTTATTTCGGCCTACATGGGGCGCACCAGCCCCTTAGGCCTCGTTTGATAGGAAGGGATTGTAGAGGTTTTGGGAGGGGGGATTCAGGGGATTTGGTGAATCCCCCTCTTCCACCCAATCCCCTCAAAACCCTTCCTTTCACAATCCTCTTTGTTTAAAATTTCTGTTTGGTAGAAAGGGTTTGTCATGTTGACATAACATGGTTTAGAACATTTAAAAATCCAATATTTACAATGTAACTAACTCCCCTTATATCCTTGCTACAGAATTATAAAGGTCAACTGATAAAAATGACTTGAAATCAGTATCTTATAATTTAGCAGCAATCTTCCCAACACCAACATAAATTTGCATGACTTGAAATCAATATCTCATCACAACAACAACATAATTTATCATAACAGCATGACTTTGAATCCCAAATCCCAGCATTCATAATTTATCATAACAACATAATCTTTCGCATCAAACAGTTCATCACAGCCACGACATCATTTTGCAACAAAGATAATGCAGACAAATGTATCCATCTTTTGGTGTCATGGTCATCTAGCAATGAGAACCTGAGAGAAATTTATCCATCCAGCTTGTTTATTGTGGCTTCTTTTGGTGCTTGAGAACCTAATGAAACAAAAAGAGATGAATATTAGAGTGCCTTGAGAAAAATTGTTACAGCAAATAGCTTTGCTAGATGAACATTAGTTCTATTTACAAAGGGAGTAATACATATGAAAGCATAGTAGATTTCGTCAAGTATCACTGGAACATAGTTAGCAACTAAGCACACAGAGGCGCACAAAAGCAACATGCTAACAAAACGATATAGTAACAAGGAATTATATGAAAAATAAACAGCAGCGATAGTTTTTTCCCATTTTAAAATATTCAGTTCAACAACAAAAACAACTCAGATATTCAGTTCTCAGCAGAAAATCTCTCCAGATTTATGCACAACTATGGATACATATTATGCTTCTAATTTCTTGAGAGAGAAAATTGTGTATGCTACTAAAGCATGTAGTAGTCAGTTTCCTCCTAAATTGAAGTGAAAATGATCATGAGTAGTTTTCTCAGACCCAAATTCATCAAGCACGACACACATAGAATGTCAAATATAACTACTCTTAATATGATCTGTCCCAAATTCAGAGTAGCAAATATTATTCCGTTAACGTTCAGATCAAGCAGCACCAGAGAAACATCCTCTTACAACCAACCACGACTACGCACTAACCACCATCCGTACAATGATTTCCAACAAGCACTACTAATACTACTATATATCTGTAGATAGGCAGGTAGATCGACCACGGGGAACAACAACGGTCACGTGTATATAGCACTGGAGAAGTGCTGAAAACCGCGTGTCTTAGCTATATTGAAGTGCAAAGTTACTGATAATCATGTCTGCCTAGCTCTGTACTACGTTCGCTTGCGAGGACAAAAACACTTGCCTAAATAGCACATGAACATACACTTCTGCTGCAACAACAGTAAAATGAGCTGCAAATGTAACTGAGGCTTGATTGAAACAATAACCTTTTTATCCTCCTAATTTGTGTAGACAATTGAATTGTTAGTTGTGGATTTACTGAGCATGAACTATGGCACAAATGTGTCACCAGAGTAGCTACAGTGGTATGCATTTTTACTAAAGAACCACTTGTTTTGTCGGGATGATTTACTGAAATCAACAGAGATAATCAACAGAAATAACCAAAAGGATTATCTGCAGAAGATCATAGCGACCATTACTATTAATTTCAGATCAAGAAACAGTTTGGTCCCAACATCTAACTACCTATAGGCTACAACGTACAATGGATTCATCGAGCAGCCAGGAGAAATCAAACCACAACAACAAGCAAATAGCATGACATGGCCTAATTAGGAGATGAACTTGGTGACAGCCTTGGTGGCCTTGGAGTTGGCATGCTTGGCAAAATCGCCAGGGTGGACGAGGTAGTGGAAACCTAGACAACGAGGGGAAAGGAGGGAAGGCGAGGTGAGGACTTATCACCAGGGAAAAGTCTAGTATGCGGGAGGAGGACGCCGACGTCAAGGAGTCGTCAGACGGCTGCGTCTTGAGGAGGAGTCTGGAGGCGGCGGCGTTTTGACGAGTCTGGCATCGGCTTGTCCTCCAAATCCTCAAGTCCCCCCTCAAGGGTTCTGAAGCGCGTGGAAAGAAGTGGATCAGAGGGGGGTCGAGAGGGGTTGGCCCATGAAACCTCGCATATCAAACAGGCCGTCGTGGATTTTAGAGGTTTCTGGGCCCCTCGAGGATTATCCTCTGGAATCCCCTCCGACCCTCACGTACCAAACGAGGCCTTAGGGGATGATATGTACCCCTCTTGGCCCATTAAGGCCCATGTAGTTGAAGGAAATATGCCCTAGAGGCAATAATAAAGTTATTATTTATTTCCTTATATCATGATAAATGTTTATTATTCATGCTAGAATTGTATTAACCGGAAACATAATACATATGTGAATACATAGACAAACAGAGTGTCACTAGTATGCCTCTACTTGACTAGCTCATTGATCAAAGATGGTTAAGTTTCCTAACCATAGACATGAGTTGTCATTTGATTAACGGGATCACATCATTAGGAGAATGATGTGATTGACTTGACCCATTCCGTTAGCTTAGCACTTGATCGTTTAGTTTGTTGCTATTGCTTTCTTCATGACTTATACATGTTCCTATGACTATGAGATTATGCAACTCCCGTTTACCGGAGGAACACTTTGTGTGCCACCAAACGTCACAACATAACTGGGTGATTATAAAGGTGCTCTACAGGTGTCTCCAAAGGTACTTGTTGGGTTGGCGTATTTCAAGATTAGGATTTGTCACTCCGATTGTCGGAGAGGTATCTTTGGGCCCACTCAGTAATGCACATCACTATAAGCCTTGCAAGCATTGCAACTAATGAGTTACTTGCGAGATCATGTATTATGGAACGAGTAAAGAGACTTGCCAGTAACGAGATTAAACTAGGTATTGAGATACCGACGATCGAATCTCGGGCAAGTAACATACTGATGACAATGGGAACAATGTATGTTGTTATGCGGTCTGACCGATAAAGATCTTCGTAGAATATGTAGGAGCCAATATGGGCATCCAGGTCCCGCTATTGGTTATTGACCGGAGAGGTGTCTCGGTCATGTCTACATAGTTCTCGAACCCGTAGGGTCCGCACGCTTAACGTTCGTTGACGATATAGTACTATGAGTTATTTATGTTGGTGAACGAATGTTGTTCGGAGTCCCGGATGAGATCACGGACATGACGAGGAGCTCCGGAATGGTCCGGAGGTAAAGATTCATATATTGGATGATATGGTTTGGCCAAGGCGTCGGGCCCATGGGGCTATAAGTCGGTGCAAAAGGAGTTTTGCGGAGGCCAGGGGGCCAAACGCCGGAGTCCCTGGCGTCTGGCCCAGGATTGTGGCGTTTGGTCCTGGAGTCCGAGTGGGACTCTTTCCTTTCGGGCAAAACCGACTTTGAGCAGGATTTTGCTCCAAGTTTCGACCCCAGGGCTCAACATATAAATAGAGGGGCAGGGCTAGCACCAAAGACACATCAAGAAACACCAAGCCGTGTGTCGGCAACCCCGTCCCCTCTAGTTTATCCTCCATCATAGTTTTCGTAGTGCTTAGGCGAAGCCCTACGGAGATTGTTCTTCACCAACACCTTCACCACGCCATCGTGCTGCCGGAACTCATCTACTGCTTTGTCCCTCTTACTGGATCGAGAAGGCGAGGACATCACCGAGCCGAACGTGTGCAGAACTCGGAGGTGCCGTGCTTTCGATACTTGGATTGATCGGATCGTGAAGATGTACGACTACATCAACCGCGTTGATATAACGCTTCCGCAAACGGTCTACAAGGGTATGTAGACAACACTCTCCCCTCTCGTTCCTATGCATCACCATGATCCTGCATGTGCGTAGGAAATTTTTGAAATTACTACGTTCCCCAACAGTGGCATCCGAGCCTAGGTTTTATGCGTAGATGTAATATGCACGAGTAGAACACAAGTGAGTTGTGGGCGATATAAGTCATACTGCTTACCAGCATGTCATACTTTGGTTCGGCGGTATTGCTGGATGAAGTGGCCTGGAGTGACATTACGCGTACGCTTACACGAGACTAGTTCTACCGACGTGCTTTGCACACAGGTGGCTGGCGGGTGTCAGTTTCTCCAACTTTAGTTGAACCGAGTGTGGCTACGCCCGGTCCTTGCGAAGGTTAAAACAACACCAACTTGATGAACTATCGTTGTGGTTTTGATGCGTAGGTAAGAACGGTTCTTGCTAAGCCCAGTAGCAGCCATGTAAAACTTGCAACAACAAAGTAGAGGACGTCTAACTTGTTTTTGCAGGGCATGTTGTGATGTGATATGGTCAAGACATGATGCTAAATTTTATTGTATGAGATGATCATGTTTTGTAACCGAGTTATCGGCAACTGGCAGGAGCCATATGGTTGTCGCTTTATTGTATGCAATGCAATCGCCCTGTAATGCTTTACTTTATCACTAAGCGGTAGTGATAGTCGTAGAAGCATAAGATTGGCGAGACAACAATGATGCTACGATGGAGATCAAGGTGTTGCGCCGGTGACGATGGTAATCATGACGGTGCTTCGGAGATGGAGATCACAAGCACAAGAAGATGATGGCCATATCATATCACTTATATTGATTGCATGTGATGTTTATCTTTTATGCATCTTATCTTGCTTTGATTGATGGTAGCATTATAAGATGATCTCTCACTAAATTATCAAGGTATAAGTGTTCTCCCTAAGTATGCACCGTTGCGAAAGTTCTTCGTGCTGAGACACCACGTGATGATCGGGTGTGATAGGCTCTACGTTCAAATACAAAGGGTGCAAAACAGTTGCACACGCGGAATACTCAGGTTAAACTTGACGAGCCTAGCATATAACAGATATGGCCTCAGAACACGGAGACCGAAAGGTCGAGCGTGAATCATATAGTAGATATGATCAACATAGTGATGTTCAGCATTGAAACTACTCCATGTCACGTGATGATCAGACATGGTTTAGTTGATTTGGATCACGTGATCACTTAGAGGATTAGAGGGGTGTCTATCTAAGTGGGAGTTCTTAAGTAATATGATTAATCGAACTTAAATTTATCATGATCTTAGTCCTGGTAGTATTAGCATATCTATGTTGTAAATCAAAAGCTCGCGTTTAGCTCCCCTGTTTTATTTTTGATATGTTCCTAGAGAAAACTAAGTTGAAAGATGTTAGTAGCAAGGATGCGGATTGGATCCGTGATCTGAGGTTTATCCTCATTGCTACACAGAAGAATTATGTCCTTGATGGACCGCTAGGTGACAAACCTATTGCAGGAGCAAATGCAGATGTTATGAACGTTTGGCTAGCTCAATATGATGACTACTTGATAGTTTAGTGCACCATGCTTAAACGGCTTAGAATTGGGACTTCAAAGACGTTATGAACGCCATGGACCATATGAGATGTTCCAGGAGTTGAAGTTAATATTTCAAGTAAATACCTGAGTTGAGAGATATGAAGTCTCCAACAAGTTCTATAGCTAAAAGATGGAGGAGAATAGCTCAAGCAGTGAGCATGTGCTCAGATTGTCTGGGTACTACAATCGCTTGAATCAAGTGGGAGTTAATCTTCCAGATAAAATAGTGATTGACATAATTCTCTAGTCACCATCACCAAGTTAGTAGAACTTCGTGATGAACTATAATATGCAAGGGATAACGGAAACGATTCCCATGCTCTTCGTGATGCTGTAATCGACGAAGGTAGAAATGAAGAAAAATATCAAGTGTTGATGGTAAACAAAACCACTAGTTTCAAGTAAAGGGGAAAATGGAAGAAAGGGGAACTTCAAGAAGAACGGCAAGCAAGTTGCTGCTCAAGTGAAAAAACCCAAGTCTGGACCTAAGCCTGAAACTGAGTGCTTCTACTGCAAAGGGACTGGTCATTGGAAGCGGAACTACCCTAAGTAATTGGCGGATAAGAAGGATGGCAAAGTGAAAAAAGGTATATTTGATATACATGTTATTGATGTGTACTTTACTAGTGTTTATAGAAACCCCTCAGTATTTGATACTAGTTCAGTTGCTAAGAATAGTAACTCGAAAGGGGAGTTGCAGAATGAACAGAGACTAGTTAAGGGTGAAGTGACGATGTGTATTGGAAATGGTTCCAAGATTGATATGATCATCATCGCACTCTCCCTATACTTTCGGGATTAGTGTTAAACATAAAATAAATGTTATTTAGTGTTTGCGTTGAGCATAAATATGATTGGATCATGTTTATTGCAATACGGTTATTCATGTAAGTTAGAGAATAATTGTTGTTCTATTTACATGAATAAAACCTTCTATGGTCATACACCCAATGAAAATGGTTTGTTGGATCTCAATCGTGGTGATACACATTTTCATAATATTGAAGCCAAAAGATGCAAAGTTAATAATGATAGTGCAACTTATTTGTGGCACTGCCGTTTAGGTCATATTGGTATAAAGCGCATGAAGAAAATCCATGTTGATGGGCTTTTGGATTCACTTGATTATGAATCAGTTGATGCTTGGGAACCATGCCTCATGGGCAAGATGACTAAGACTCCGTTCTCCGGAGCAATGGAGCGAGCAACAGATTTGTTGGAAATCATACATACTGATGTATGTGGTCCGATGAATATTGAGGCTCGCGGTAGGTATCATTATTTTATGATCTTCACAGATGATTTGAGCAGATATGAGTATATCTACTTGATGAAACACAAGTCTGAAACATTTGAAAAGTTCAAAGAATTTCAGAGTGAAGTGGAGAATCATCGTAACAAAAATAAAAGTTTCTACGATATGATCGCAGAAGTAAAATATTTGAGTTACGAGTTTTGCCTTTAGTTAAAACAATGTGAAATAGTTTCACTACTCATGCCACCTGGAACACCACAGCGTAATGGTGTGTCCGAACGTCATAACCATACTTTATTTGAGATAGTGCAATCTATGATGTCTCTTACTGATTTACCACTATTGATTTGGGGTTATGCATTAGAGACAGATGCATTCACGTTAAATAGGGCACCATCCAAATCTGCTGAGACGACACCGTATGAACTATGGTTTGGCAAGAAACCTAAGCTGTTGTTTCTTAAAGTTTGAGGTTGCAATGCTTATGTGAAAAAGTTTCAACCTGATAATCTCAAACCCAAATCTGAGAAGTGCATCTTCATAGGATACCCAAAAGAAAAAATTTGGGTACACCTTCTATCACAGATCCGAAGGCAAGATATTCATTGCTTAGAATGGATCCTTTCTAGAGAAGGAGTTTCTCTCGAAAGAAGTAAGTGGGAGGAAACTAGAACTTGATGAGGTAACTATACCTGCTCCCTTATTGGAAAGTAGTTCATCATAGAAATCTGTTCCTATGACTACAACACCAATTAGTGAGGAAGCTAATGATGAAGATCATGTAACTTCAGATCAAGTTACTACCGAAACCTCGTAGGTAAACCAGAGTGAGATCCGCACCAGAGTGGTACGGTAATCCTGTTCTGGAGGTCATGTTACTTGACCATGACGAGCCTACGAACTATGAGGAAGCGATGATGAGCCCAGATTCCGCGAAATGGCTTGAGGCCATGAAATCTGAGATGACATCCATGTATGAGAACAAAGTATGGACTTCGATTGACTTGCCCAATGATCGGCGAGCCATTGAGATTAAATGGATCTTCAAGAGGAAGACGGACGCTGATAGTAGTGTTACTATCTACAAACCTAGAATTGTCACAAAAAGGTTTTTGACAAGTTCAAGGTGTTGACTACGATGAGAGTTTCTCACTCGTATCTATGCTTAAGTCTGTCCGGATCATGTTAGCAATTGCCACATTTTATGAAATCTGGCAAATGGATAAACAAAACTGCATTCCTTAATGGATTTATTAAAGAAGAGTTGTATATGATGCAACCAGAAGGTTTTGTCAATCCTAAAGGTACTAACAAAATATGCAAGCTCCAGCGATCCATCTATGGACTGGTGCAAGCATCTCGGAGTTGGAATATACACTTTGATAAGTTGATCAAAGCATAAGTTTTATATAGACTTGCGGTGAAGCCTGTATTTACAAGAAAGTGAGTGGGAGCACTACAACATTTCTGATAAGTATATGTGAATGACATATTGTTGAGCGGAGATAATGTAGAATTATTCTACAAAGCATAAAGGAATGTTTGAAAGGAGTTTTTCAAAGAAAGACCTCGGTGAAACTGCTTACATATTGAGCATCAAGATCTATAGAGATAGATCAAGACGCTTGATAAGTTTTTCAATGAGTACATACATTGACAAGATTTTGAAGTAGTTCAAAATGGAACAATCAAAGAAGGAGTTCTTGCTTGTGTTACAAGGTGTGAAGTTGAGTAAGACTCAAAACCCGACCATGGCAGAAGATAGAGAGAGAATGAAAGTCATTCCCTATGCCTCAGCCATAGGTTCTATAAAGTATGCCATGTTGTGTACCAGACCTATTGTATACCCTGCCCTGAGTTTGGCAAGGGAGTACAATAGTGATCTAGGAGTAGATCACTAGACATTGGTCAAAATTATCCTTAGTGGAATAAGGATATGTTTCTCGATTATGGAGGTGACAAAAGGCTCGTCGTAAAGGGTTACGTCGATGCAAGTTTTGACACTGATCCAGATGACTCAAAGTCTCAATCTGGATACATATTGAAAGTGGGAGCAATTAGCTAGAGTAGCTCCATGCAGAGCATTGTTGACATAGAAATTTGCAAAATACATACGGATTTGAATATGGCAGACCCGTTGACTAAACTTCCCTCACAAGAAAAACATGATCACACCTTAGTACTCTTTGGGTATTAATCACATAGCGATGTGAACTAGATTATTGACTCTAGTAAACCCTTTGGGTGTTGGTCACATGACGATGTGAACTATGGGTGTAAATCACATGGTGATGTGAACTAGATTATTGACTCTAGTGCAAGTGGGAGACTGAAGGAAATGTTCCCTAGAGGCAATAATAAAGTTATTATTTATTTCCTTATATCATGATAAATGTTTATTATTCATGCTAGAATTGTATTAACCGGAAACATAATACATGTGTGAATACATAGACAAACAGAGTGTCACTGTATGCCTCTACTTGACTAGCTCGTTGATCAAAGATGGTTAAGTTTCCTAACCATAGACATGAGTTGTCATTTGATTAACGGGATCACATCATTAGGAGAATGATGTGATTGACTTGACCCATTCCGTTAGCTTAGCACTTGATCATTTAGTTTGTTGCTATTGCTTTCTTCATGACTTATACATGTTCCTATGACTATGAGATTATGCAACTCCCGTTTACCGGAGGAACACTTTGTGTGCCACCAAATGTCACAACATAACTGGGTGATTATAAAGGTGCTCTACAGGTGTCTCCAAAGGTACTTGTTGGGTTGGCGTATTTCAAGATTAGGATTTGTCACTCCGATTGTCGGAGAGGTATCTTTGGGCCCACTCGGTAATGCACATCACTATAAGCCTTGCAAGCATTGCAACTAATGAGTTACTTGCGAGATCATGTATTATGGAACGAGTAAAGAGACTTGCCAGTAACGAGATTGAACTAGGTATTGAGATACCGACGATCGAATCTCGGGAAAGTAACATACCGATGACAAAGGGAACAACGTATGTTGTTATGCGGTCTGACCGATAAAGATCTTCGTAGAATATGTAGGAGCCAATATGGGCATCCAGGTCCCGCTATTGGTTATTGACCGGAGAGGTGTCTCGGTCATGTCTACATAGTTCTCGAACCCGTAGGGTCCGCATGCTTAACGTTCGTTGACGATATAGCACTATGAGTTATTTATGTTGGTGACCGAATGTTGTTCGGAGTCCCGGATGAGATCACGGACATGACGAGGAGCTCCGGAATGGTCCAGAGGTAAAGATTCATATATTGGATGATATGGTTTGGCCAAGGGGTCGGGCCCATGGGGCTATAAGTCGGTGCAAAAGGAGTTTTGCGGAGGCCAGGGGGCCAAACGCCGGAGTCCCTGGCGTCTGGCCCTGGGCCAGACGCCAAGGCCCATGGCGTCTGGGACAGACGCCAAGGATTGTGGCGTTTGGTCCTGGAGTCCGAGTGGGACTCTTGCCTTTCGGGCAAAACCGACTTTGAGCAGGCTTTTGCTCCAAGTTTTGACCCTAGGGCTCAACATATAAATAGAGGGGCAGGGCTAGCACCAAAGACACATCAAGAAACACCAAGCCGTGTGCCGGCAACCCCGTCCCCTCTAGTTTATCCTCCGTCATAGTTTTCGTAGTGCTTAGGCAAAGCCCTACGGAGATTGTTCTTCACCAACACGTTCACCACGCCGTCGTGCTGCCGGAACTCATCTACTGCTTCGCCCCTCTTGCTGGATCGAGAAGGCGATGACGTCACCGAGCCGAACGTGTGTAGAACTCGGAGGTGCCGTGCTTTCGGTACTTGGATCGGTCGGATCGTGAAGACGTACGACTACTTCAACCGCGTTGATATAACGCTTCCGCAAACGGTCTACAAGGGTATGTAGACAACACTCTCCCCTCTCGTTGCTATGCATCACCATGATCGTGCATGTGCGTAGGAAATTTTTGAAATTACTACGTTCCCCAACAGTAGTTGCCGGGGGGATGCCCAGAACCCCTTCTGGTGACCGATATGCACCCGGTACCCCCGGAATTCTTCCGGTGTCCGAATACCATCGTCCAATATATGAATCTTTACCTCTCGACCATTTCGAGACTTCTCATCATGTCCATGATCTCATCTGGGACTCTGAACAACATTCGGCCACCAAATCACATAACTCATATAATACAAAATCGTCATCGAACGTTAAGCGTGCGGACCCTACGGGTTTGAGAACTATGGAGACATGACCGAGACACCTCTCCGGTCAATAACCAACAGTGGAACTTGGATGCTCATATTGGTTCCCACATATTCTATGAAGATCTTTATCATTCGTACCGTAATGACAACATACGTTATTGTTGGGGAACGCAGTAATTTCAAAAAAAAAATCCTACGCACACGCAAGATCTATCATGGTGATGCATAGCAACGAGAGGGAAGAGTGTTGTCCACGTACCCTCATAAACCGTAAGCGGAAGCGTTATGACAACGTGGTTGCTGTAGTTGTATGTCTTCACGATCTGACCAATCCTAGCACCGAAAGTACAGCACCTCCGCGATCAGCACACGTTCAGCTCGGTGACGTCCCACGAACTCTTGATCCAGTTGAGTGTCGAAGGAGAGCTTCATGACGTGATGACGGTGATGATGAAGCTACCGGTGCAGGGCTTTGCCTAAGCACTACGACGATATGACCGAGGTTGATTATGGTGGAGGGGGGCACCGCACATGGCTAAGAGATCAATGATCAACTTGTGTGTCAATGGGGTGCCCCCTGGCCACGTATATAAAGGATGGAGGGAGGAGGAGGTGGGACCTCATAGGGCGCGCCCTAAGTGTGGAGTCCTACTAGAATTCCCTAGTCCTAGTAGGATTCCACCACATACATGGAATAGGAAAAAGGGAAGGGAGAAGGAGAAGGAATGAAGGGGGCGCCCCCTTTCCCTAGTCCAATTCAGACCAGTCCATGGGGAAGGGGTGCGGCCACCCTTGAGGCCTTTCTCTCCTTTCTCGTATGGCCCATTAAGGCCCAATACGAATCCCCGTAACTCTTCTGTACTCCGAAAAATACTCGAATCACTCGGAACCTTTCCGATGTCCGAATATAGCCTTCTAATATATCGATCTTTATGTCTCGACCATTTCAAGACTCTTTGTGATGTCCCTGACCTCATCCAGGACTCCAAACAAACTTCGGTCATCAAATCACATAACTCATAATACAAATCGTTACAGAACATTAAGCGTGCGGAGCCTACGGGTTCGAGAACTATGTAGACATGACCGAGACTCATCTTCGGTCAACAACCAATAGCGGAAGCTGGATGCTCATATTGGCTCCTACATATTCTACGAAGATCTTTATCGGTCAAACCGCATAACAACATACGTTGTTCCCTTTGTCATCGATATGTTACTTACCCGAGATTCGATCGTCGGTATCCTCATACCTAGTTCAATCTCGTTACCGGCAAGTCTCTTTACTCGTTCCGTAATGCATCATCCCACAACTAACTCATTAGTCACAATGCTTGCAAGGCTTATAGTGATGTGCATTACCGAGAAGGCCCAGAGATACCTCTCCGACAATCGGAGTGACAAATCCTAATCTCGATCTATGCCAACTCAACAAACACCATCGGATACACCTGTAGAGCACCTTTATAATCACCCAGTTACATTGTGACATTTGGTAGCACACAAAGTTTTCCTCCGGTATTCGGGAGTTGCATGATCTCATAGTCATAGGAACATGCATAAGTTATGGAGAAAGCAATAGCAACAAACTAAACGATCATCGTGCTAAGCTAACAGATGGGTCAAGTCAATCACATCATTCTCTAATGATGTGATCCCGTTAATGAAATGACAACTCATGTCCATGGTTAGGAAACATAACCATCATTGATTCAACGAGCTAGTCAAGTAGAGGCAAACTAGTGACACTCTATTTGTCTATGTATTCACACATGTACTAAGTTTTCGGTTAATACAATTCTAGCATGAATAATAAATATTTATCATGATATAAGGAAATATAAATAACAACTTTATTATTGCCTCTAGGGCATATTTCCTTCAGTCTCCCACTTGCACTAGAGTCAATAATCTAGTTCACATCGTCATGTGATTTCACACCAATAGTTCACATTTTTATGTGATTAGTTCACATCTTCATGTGACTAATACCCAAAGGGTTTACTAGAGTCAATAATCTATTTCACATCGCTATGTGATTAATACCCAAAGACTGATCATGGTTTGCTTGTCAGAGAACTTTAGTCTACGGGTCTGCAACATTCAGATCCGTATGTATTTCGCAAATTTCTATGTCTACAATACTCTGCATGGAGCTACTATAGCTAATTGCTCCCACTTTCAATATGTAGCCAGATCGAGACTTAGAGTCATATAGATAGATGAAAAAATCTTGCATCAACATAACTCTTTATGACAAACTCTTTTATCACCTCCATAACCAAGAAATATTTCCTTAGTTCTCTAAGGATAATTTTGACCGTTGTCCAGTGATATACTAAGGTATTCCCTTGCCAGAATCATGCTAAGGTATACAATAGGACTGGTACACAGCATAGCATACTTTATAGAACCTATGACCGAGGCATAGGGAATGACATTTCATTCTCTTTCTATTTTCTGCTGTGGTCAGATGTTGAGTCTTTACTCAACTTCACACCTTGCAACACAGGCAAGAACTCCTTCTTTGACTGTTCCATTTTGAACTACTTCAAAATCTTGTCAAGGTATGTACTCATTGAAAAATCTTATCAAGCGTCTTGATCTATCTCTATAGATCTTGATGCTCAATGTGTAAGCAACTTCACTGAGATCTTTTCTTTGAAAAACTCCTTTCAAACACTCCTTTATGATTTCCAAAAAATTCTACATTATTTCTGATCAACAATATGTCATTCACATATACTTATCAGAAATGTTGTAGTGCTCCCACTCACTTTCTTGTAAATACAGGCTTCACCGCAAGTCTGTATAAAACCATATACTTTGATCACTTTATCAAAGCATATATTCCAACTCTGAGATGCTTGCACCAGTCCATAGATGGATCGCTGGAGCTTGCTCACTTTATTAGAACCTTTAGGATCGAAAAAACCTTCTGGTTGCATCATATACAACTCTTCTTTAAGAAATCCATTAAGGAATGCAGTTTTGACATTCATTTGCCAGATTTCATAAAATGCAGCAACTGCTAACATGATTTGGATAGTCTTTTAAGCATCAATACAAGTGAGAAAATCTCATCGTAGTCAACACCTTGAACTTGTCGAAAACATTTGTGCGACAATTCAAGCTTTGTAGATAGTAACACTACTATCAACGTCCGTCTTCCTCTTGAAGATCCATTTATTCTCAGTGACTCACCGATCATCGGGCAAGTCAATAAAGTCCATACTTTATTCTCATACATGGATCCCATCTCAGATTTCATGGCCTCAAGCCATTTTGCGGAATCTAGGCTCATCATCGCTTCCTCATAGTTCGTAGGTTCGTCATGGTATCGTAACATGACTTCCAGAACAGGATTATTGTACCACTCTGGTGTGGACCGTACTCTGGTTGACCCACGAGGTTCGGTAGTAACTTGATCTGAAGTGTCATGATCATCATCATTAGCTTCCTCACTAATTGGTGTAGGAATCACTGGAACTGATTTCTGTGATGAACTACTTTCCAATTCGGGAGAAGGTACAATTACCTCATCAAGTTCTACTTTCCTCCCACTCACTTCTTTCGAGAGAAACTCCTTCTGTAGAAAGGATCCATTCTTAGCAACAAAATATCTTGCCTTCAGATCTGTGATAGAAGGTGTACCCAACAATTTCTTCTGGGTATCCTATGAAGACGCACTACTCCGATTTGGGTTCGAGCTTACCAGTTTGAAACTTTTTCGCATAAGCATTGCAACCTCAAACGTTAAGAAACGACAGCTTTGGTTTCTTGCCAAACCATAGTTCATACGGTGTCATCTCAACGGATTTAGATGGTGCCCTATTTAACGTGAATGCAGCTGTCTCTAATGCATAACCCCAAAACAATAGTGGTAAAGTCGCACCATATCCCATAAAGTACGATTACAATATTCGGACACACCATCATGTTGTGGTGTTCTAGGTGATGTGAGTTGCAAAACTATTCCACATTGTTTCAAATGAAGAACAAACTTGCAACTCAAATTTTCGCCTCCGCGATCAGATCGTAGAAACTTTATTTTCTTGTTACGATGATTTCCACTTCACTCTGAAATTCTTTGAACTTTTCAAATGTTTCAGACTTATGTTCCATTAAGTAGATATACCCATATATGCTCAAATCATCTGTGAAGGTCAGAAAATAACGATACCCACCGCGAGCCTCAACACTTATCGGATTGCATACATCAATATGTATTGTTTCCAATAAGTCAGTTGCTCGCTCCATTGTTTCGGAGAACGGAGTCTTTGTCATCTTTCCCATGAGGCATGGTTCGCAAGCATCAAGTCATTCATAATCAAGTGATTCCAAAAGTCCATCAGCATGGAGTTTCTTCATGTGCTTTACACCAATATGACCTAAACGGCAGTGCCACAAATAGGTTGCATTATCATTATTAACTTTGCATCTTTTGGCTTCAATATTATGAATATGTGTATCATTACGATCGATATTCAATAAACCATTCACCTTGGGTGTATGACCACAGAAGGTTTTATTCATGTAAATAGAATAACAATTATTCTTTGACTTAAATGAATAACCGTATTGCAATAAACATGATCCAATCATATTATGCTCAACGCAAACACCAAATAACATTTATTTTAGGTTCAACACTAATCCCGAAGGTAAAGGGAGTGTGCGATGGTGATCTTATCAACCTTGGAATCATTTCCAACACACATCGTCACCTCATCCTCAACCAGTCTTTGTTTATTTTGCAACTCCCGTTTCGAGTTACTACTCTTAGCAACTGAACTAGTATCAAATACTGAGGGGTTTGCTATGAACACTAGTAAAGTACACATCAATAACATGTATATCAAATATACCTTTGTTCACTTTGCCATCCTTATTATCCGCCAAGTATCTAGGGCAGTTCCACTTCCAGTGACCATTTCCTTTGTAGTAGAAGCACTCAATTTTTAGGCTTGGGTCTAGCTTTGGGCTTCTTCATGGGAGTCGCAACTTGCTTGCCATTCTTCTTGAAGTTCCCTTTCTTTCCCTTGCCCTTTTACTTGAAACTAGTGGTCTTGTCAACCATCAACACTTGATTCTTTTTCTTGATTTCTACCTTCATTGATTTCAGCATCACGAAGAGCTTTGGGAATCGTTTACATTATCCCTTGCACATTATAGTTCATCACAAAGTTCTAGTAACTTGGTGATAGTGACTAGAGAACTCTATCAATCACTATCTTATCGGGAAGATTAACTCCCACTTGATTCTAGTGATTGTAGTACTCAGACATTCTGAGCACATGCTCACTCGTTGAGCTATTCTCCTCCATCTTGTAGGCAAAGTACTGTCAGAGGTCTCATACCTCTTGACACGGGCATTAGTATGAGATACCAATTTCAACTTTGGGAACATCTTATATGCTCCGTGGCATTCAAAACATTTTTGAAGTCCCGGTTCTAAGTCGTAATGCATGGTGCACTAAACTATCAAGTAGTCATCATACCGAGCTTGTCAAATGTTCATAACGTCTGCATCTGCTCCTGCAATAGTCTGTCACCTAACAGTGCATCAAGGACATAATTCTTCTGTGCAGAAATGAGGATAATCCTCAGATCACGGACCTAGTCCGCATCATTGCTACTATCATCTTTCAACATAGTTTTTCTCTGGGAACATATCAAAAAAACGGGGAGCTACATCGCGAGCTATTGATCTACAACATAGTTATGCAAATACTATCAGGACTAAGTTCATGATAAATTAAAGTTCAATTAATCATATTACTTAAGAACTCCCACTTAGATAGACATCCCTCTAGTCATCTAAATGATCACGTGATCCAAATCAACTAAACCATGTCCGATCATCACGTGAGATGGAGTAGTTTTCAATGGTGAACATCATTATGTTGATCATATCTACTATATGATTCACGCTCGACCTTTCGGTCTCCAGTGTTCCGAGGCCATATCTGCATATGCTAGGCTCGTCAAGTTTAACCCGAGTATTCTGCGTGTGCAAAACTGGCTTACACCCATTGTATGTGAACGTAGAGCTTATCACACCCTATCATCACATGGTGTCTCGGCACGATGAACTGTCGCAACAGTGCATACTCAGGGAGAACACTTATACCTTGAAATTTAGTGAGAGATCATCTTATAATGCTACCGCCGAACTAAGCAAAATAAGATGCATAAAGGATAAACATCACATGCAATCAAAATATGTGACATGATATGGCCATCATCATCTTGTGCCTTTGATCTCCATCTCCAAAACACCGTCATGATCTCTATCGTCACTGGCATGACACCATGATCTCCATCATCTTGATCTCTATCAACGTGTCATCACATGGTCGTCTCACCAACTATTGCTTTTGCAACTATTGCTATCGCATAGCGATAAAGTAAAGCAATTATATGGCGCTTGCATCTTATGCAATGAAGAGACAACCATAAGGCTCCTACCAGTTGCCGATAACTTTAACAAAACATGATCATCTCATACAACAATTTATATCTCATCACATCTTTACCATATCACATCACAACATGCCCTGCAAAAACAAGTTAGACGCCCTCTACTTTGTTGTTGCAAGTTTTACGTGGCTGCTACGGACTGAGCAAGAACCGTTCTTACCTACGCATCAAAAACCACAACGCGGTATAGTGATTGCTTTTTGATCTTCAGAAAGAACCCTGTTCATTGAATCTGATTCAACTAAAGTTGGAGAAACAGACACCCACTAGCCACCTGTGTGCGAAGCACGTCGGTAGAACCAGTCTCGCGTAGGTGTACGCGTAATGTCGGTCTGAGCCGCTTCATCCAACAATACCGCCGAATCAATAATCAACTAGTGATGGCAAGCAATATGTATATACCCACGCCCACAACTCCTTTGTGTTCTACTCGTGCATATAACATCTACGCATAGACCTGGCTCTGATGCCACTGTTGGGGAACGCAGTAATTTCAAAAAATTCCTAAGCACACGCAAGATCTATCTTGGTGATGCATAGCAACGAGAGGGAAGAGTGTTGTCCACGTACCCTCATAGACCATAAGCAGAAGCGTTATGACAACGCGGTTGATGTAGTCGTATATCTTCACGATCCGACCGATCCTAGTACCGAAAGTACGGCACCTTCATGATCAGCACACATTCAGCTCAGTGACGTCCCATGAACTCTTGATCCAGTTGAATGTCGAAGGAGAGCTTCGTCAGCAGGGCGGCGTGATGACAGTGATGAAGAAGCTACCGGTGCAGGGCTTCGCCTAAGAACTATGACGATATGACCGAGGTTGATTGTGGTGGAGGGGGGCACCGCACATGACTAAGAGATCAATGGTCAACTTGTGTGTCTATGGGGTTCCCCCTGGCCACGTATATAAAGGATGGAGGGAGGAGGAGTCCGGACCTCATAGGGCACGCCCAAAGTGTGGAGTCCTACTAGGACTCCCTAGTCCTAGTAGGATTCCACCGCCTACATGGAATAGGAAAAAGGGAAGGGAGAAGGAGAAGGAAGGAAGGGGGTGCCTCTTTTCCCTAGTCCAATTCAGACCAGTCCATGGGGAAGGGGCACGGCCACCCTTGAGGCCTTTCTCCCCTTTCTCGTATGGCCCATTAAGGCCCAATACGAATTCTTGTAACTCTGCGGTACTCCGAAAAATACCCAAATCACTCAGAACCTTTCCGATGTCCGAATATAGCCTTCCAATATATCGATCTTTACGTCTCGACCATTTCGACACTCTTCGCCATGTCCCCGATCTCATCCGGGACTCTGAACAAACTTCGGTCATCAAATCACATAACTCATAATACAAATCGTCACAGAACGTTAAGCGTGCGGACCCTACGGGTTCGAGAACTATGTATACATGACCGAGACCCATCTCCGGTCAATAACCAATAGCGGAACCTGGATGCTCATATTGGCTCCTACATAATCTACGAATATCTTTATCGGTCAAACCGCATAACAATATACGTTGTTCCCTTTGTCATTGGTATGTTACTTGCCCGAGATTCGATCGTCGGTATCCTCATACCTAGTTCAATCTTGTTACCGGCAAGTCTCTTTTCTCGTTCCGTAATGCATCATACCACAACTAACTCATTAGTCACAATGCTTGCAAGGCTTATAGTGATGTGCATTACCGAGAAGGCCCAGGGATACCTCTCCGACAATCAGAGTGACGAATCCTAATCTCAATCTATGCCAACTCAACAGACACCATCAGATACACCTGTAGAGCACCTTTATAATCACCCAGTTATGCTCTAACGTTTGGTAGCACACAAAGTGTTCCTCCGGTATTCGGGAGTTGCATGATCTCATAGTCATAGGAACATGTATAAGTTATGGAGAAAGCAATAGCAACAAACTAAACGATCATCGTGCTAAGCTAATGGATAGGTTAAGTCAATCACATCATTCTCTAATGATGTGATCTCGTTAATCAAATGACAACTCATGTCTATGGTTAGGAAACATAACCATCATTGATTCAATGAGCTAGTCAAGTAGAGGAAAACTAGTGACACTATGTTTGTCTATGTATTCACACATGTACTAAGTTTCCTGTTAATACAATTCTAGCATGAATAATAAACATTTATCATGATATAAGGAAATATAAATAACAACTTTATTATTGCCTCTAGGGCATATTTCCTTCAGTTATTCCCTTTGTCATCGGTATGTTACTTGCCCGAGATTCGATCTTCGGTATCTTTATACCTAGTTCAATCTCGTTACCGGCAAGTCTCTTTACTCATTCCGTAATACATCATCCCGCAACTAACTCATTAATCACATTGCTTACAAGGCTTATTATGATGTGCATTACCGAGGGGGCCTAGAGATACCTCTCCGATACTCGGAGTGACAAATCCTAATCTTGATCTATGCCAACCCAACAAACACCTTCAAAGATACATGTAGAGCATCTTTATAGTAACCAAGTTACGTTGTGACATTTAATAGCACACAAGGTATTCCTCCAATATCCGGGTGTTGCATAATCTCATAGTCAAAGAAATATGTATATGACATGAAGAAAGCTATAGCAATAAAACTGAACGATCAACATGCTAAGCCAACGGATGGGTCTTGTCCATCACATCATTCTCCTAATGATGTGATCCTGTTTATCAAATGACAACACATGACTATGGTTAGGAAACTTAACCATCTTTGATTAACGAGCTAGTCTAGTAGATGCTTACTAGGGACACAGTGTTTTGTCTATGTATCCACACATGTATCAAGTTTCCGGTTAATACAATTCTAGCACAAATAATAAACATTTATCATGGTATAAATAAATACAAATAACAACTTTATTATTGCCTCCAGGGCATATTTCCTTCAGTCTCCCACTTGCACTAGCGTGAATAATCTAGTTCACATCACCATGTGATTTAACACTAATAATTCACATCTTTATGTGACTAACACCCATAGTTCACATCGCCATGTAACCAACACTGTCGTGGAATTGTCACGGCAGATGTCCCAGTGTGAGGACTTAGTCGTGAGGCCAACGCATTGCTACGTCTCGAGCTAGCATTGGTTTTCCCCGAAGAGGAGGGGGTGATGCAGCACATTAGCGTAAGTATTTCCCTCAGTTTTTGAGAACCAAGGTATCAATCCAGTAGGAGGTCATGCGCAAGTCCCTCGTACCTGCACAAAACGGTAGAAACTCGCAACCAACGCTTAGAGGTTGTCAATCCCTTCATGGTCACTTACGAGAGTGAGATCTGATAGAGATAATATTTTTGGTATTTTTGGTATAAAGATGCAAAGTAAAAAGTAAAAGCAAAACAAGTAAAATAAAGTAATGGAGATTGATATGATGAGAATAGACCCGGGGGCCATAGGTTTCACTAGTGGCTTCTCTCAAGAGCATAGATATTCTATGGTGGGTGAACAAAGTACTGTTGAGCAATTGATAGAATTGAGCATAGTTATGAGGTTATCTAGGTATGATCATGTATATAGGCATCACGTCCGTGACAAGTAGACCGACTCCTGCCTGCATCTACTACTATTACTCCACTCATCGACCGCTATCCAGCATGCATCTAGAGTATTAAGTTAAAAACAGAGTAACACCTTAAGCAAGATGACATGATGTAGAGGAATAAATTCATGCAATATGATAAATACCCCATCTTGTTATCCTCGATGGCAACAATACAATACGTGCCTTGCAACTCTTTCTGTCACTGAGTAAGGACACCGCAAGATTGAACCCAAAGCTAAGCACTTCTCCCATTGCAAGAACTACCAATCTAGTTGGCCAAACCAAACGGATAATTCGAAGAGACTTGCAAAGATAACTCAATCATACATAAAAGAATTCAGAGAAGATTCAAATATTATTCATAGATAAGTTGGATCAAAAACCCACAATTCATCGGTCTCAACAAACACACCGCAAAAAGAAGATTACATCAAATAGATCTCCATGATAGATGGGGAGAACATTGTATTGAGATCCAAAAAGAGAGAAGAAGCCATCTAGCTACTAGCTATGGACCCGAAGGTCTGAAGTAAACTACTCACACTTCATCGGAAGGTCTATGGTGTTGATGTAGAAGCCCTCCGTGATGGATGCCCTCTCTAGCGGAGCTCCAGAACAGGCCCCAAGATGGGATCTCGTGGATACAGGAAGTTGCGGTGGTGGAATTAGGTTTTTGGCTCTGTCCTTGGTCTAATGGGGGTACGTAGGTATATATAGGAGGAAGGAGCACGTCGGTGGAGCTCTGAGGGGCCCACGAGGCAGGGGGCGCGCCCAAGGGGGGCGCCCTCCACCCTCGTGACCTCCCCGGAAACTTCTTGGAGTAGGGTCCAAGTCTCCTGGATCACGTTCGGTGAGAAGATCGCGTTCCCAAAGGTTTCATTCCGTTTGGACTCCGTTTGATATTCTGTTTCCTCGAAATACTGAAATAGGCAAAAAACAGCAATTCTGGGCTGGGCCTCCGGTTAATAGGTTAGTCCCAAAAATAATATAAAAGTGGAAAATAAAGCCCAATATAGTCCAAAACAGTAGATAAAGTAGCATGGAGCAATCAAAAATTATAGATACGTTGGAGACGTATCAGGCATCCCCAAGCTTAATTCCTTCTCGTCCTCGAGTAGGTAAATGATAAAAAGAGAATTTTTGATGCGGAGTGATACTTTGGCATAATTTCAATGTAAATCTTCTTGATCATGGTATGAATATTCAGATCCGAAAGGTTCAAGACAAAAGTTCATATTGACATAAAAAATGATAATACTTCAAGCATACTAATCAAACAATTATGTCATCTCAAAATAACATGGCCAAAGGAAGTTCATCCCTACAAAATCATATAGTTAGGCTATGCTTCATTTTCATCACACAAAGATGTTCCCAACTTCTATACCCCCGATGACAAGCCAAGCAATTGTTTCATACTCAAATAATCTCAAACTTTTTCAACCTTCACGCAATACATGAGCGCGAGCCATGGACATAGCACTATGGGTGGTATAGAATATGATGATGGGGATTGTGTGGAGAAGACAAAAAAGGAGAAAGTCTCACATCAACGAGGCTAATCAATGAGCTATGGAGATGCCCATCAATTGATGTTAATGCAAGGAGTAGGGATTGCCATGCAACGGATGCACTAGAGCTAAGAATGCTCAACAAAAGAAAACTAGTGGGTGTGCATCCAACTTGCTTGCTCATGAAGACCTAGGGCATTTTGAGGAAGCCCGTCGTTGGAATATACAAGCCAAGTTCTATAATGAAAAATTCCCACTAGTATGAACAAGACAACTTATGAGACTCACTATATGAAAATCATGGTGCTACTTTGAAGCACAATATATGAGACTCACTACATGATGAACAAGGTGCTACTTTGAAGCACAAGTGTGGAAAAAAGAGATAGTAGCATTGCCCTTTTTATTTTCTCTTTTTTTGGGACTTTCTTTTTTTCTTTTTGGCCTTTCCCCCTTTTTTTGATTGGGCAATGCTCTAATAATGATGATCATCACACTTCTATTGATTACAACATAATGATTACAACTCGATACTAGAACAAGATATGACTCTATATGAATGCCTCCGGCGGTGTACCGGGATGGTGCAATGAATCAAGAGTGACATGTATGAAAAATAATGCATGGTGGCTTTGCCACAAATACGATGTCAACGACAAGATAATGCAATGGCAATATGACAAAAGTAAAGCATGTCATGATGATGATGATGGAAGTTGCATGGCAATATATCTCGGAATGGCTATGGAAATGCCATGATAGGTAGGTATGGTGGTTGTTTTGAGGAAGATATAGGGAGGTTTATGTGTGAAAGAGCGTATCATATCACAGGGTTTGGATGCACCGGCGAAGTTTGCACCAACTCTCAATGTGAGAAAGGGCAATGCACGGTACCGAAGAGGCTAGCAAATGGCAGAAAGGTAAAAGTGCGTATAATCCATGGACTCAACATTAGTCAAAAGAACTCATATACTTATTGCAAAAATTTAGAAGTCATCAAAAATCAAGTACTACGCGCATGCTCCTAGTGGGATAGTTTGGTAGGAAAAGACCATCGCTCGTCCCCGACCACCACTCATAAGGATGCACAAGCCAGGTACACTTCATGCTTCAAATTTGTTACACAACTTTAACCATACGTGCATGCTACGGGACTTGCTAACTTCAACACAAGTATTTCTCAAATTCACAACTACTCAACTAGAACGACTATGATATTATCACCTCCATATCTCAAAACAATTATCAAGCATCAAACTTATCTTAGTATTCAACCCACTAAAAAGAAAGTTTCACATATCTTGAATACCAAGTATATTAACATTAAGCAAATTACCATGCTATTAACGACTCTCAAAATAATCTAAGTGAAGCATGAGAGGTCAAGTTTCTTTAAAAAAACCACCACCATGCTCTAAAAGATCTAAGTGAAGCACTAGAGCAAAAATTATCACGCTCAAAAAGATATAAGTGAAGCACATAGAGTAAACTATCAAGCTCAAAAGATATAAGTGAAGCACATAGAGTATTCTAACAAATTTCAATTCATACATGGCTCTCTCAAAAGGTGTGTACAGCAAGGATGATTTTGGTAGACTAACAAGCAAAGACACATATAATACAAGACGCTCCAAGCAAAACACATATCATGTGGTGAATAAAAATATAGCTCCAAGTAAATTACCGATGGAAGTGGACGAAAGAGGGGATGCCTTCCGGGGCATCCCCAAGCTTTGACTTTTTGGTGTCCTTGGATTATCTTGGGGGTGCCATGGTCATCCCCAAGCTTAGGCTCTTGCCACTCCTTGTTCCATAATCCATCAAAAGAATTCACCCAAAACTTGAAAACTTCACAACACAAAACTCAATAGAAATCTCGTGAGCTCCGTTAGAGAAAGAAAACAAAAGACTACTTTAAGGTACTGTAGTGAACTTGTTATTTATTTTTATTGGTGTTAAACCTACTGTATTCCAACTTATCTATGGTTTATAAACTATTTTACTAGCCATAGATTCATCAAAATAAGCAAACAACACACGCAAAACAGAATCTGTCAAAAACAGAACAGTCTGTAGTAATCTGTTACTAACGGAAACTTCTGGAACACAAAAAATTCTACCAAAATTAGACGACCTGGGAAATTTGTTTATTGATCAGAAGCAATTAGAATCACTATTTTATCACGTTCTGGTGATTTTTTACAATTGGGGCACTGAGCGCAAAGATTCTGGAAATTACAGCAAGATCAAATAACTATCTTCCAAGAAGATCTAATAGGTTTAACTTGGCACAAACACTAATTAAAAGATAAAACCAAATCTAAACAGAATCTAGATGGATTATTTATTTCTAAACAAAACCAAAAACAAAAAACACAAAATAAAATTGGGTTGCCTACCAACAAGCGCTATCGTTTAACGCCCCTAGCTAGGCATAAAAGCAAGGATAGATCTAGGTATTGCCATCTTTGGTAGGCAATCCATAAGTGGCTCTCATGATAGATTCATATGGTAATTTTGTTTTATTTATAGGAAAGTGTTCCATGCCCTTCTTTAAGGTAAATTGGAATTTAATATTCCCTTCCTTCATATCAATAATTGCACCAATCGTTCTAAGGAAAGGTCTACCAAGAATAATAGGACATGGAGGATTGCAATCTATATCAAGAACGATAAAATCTACGGGCACATAATTCCTATTTGCAACAATAAGAGCATCATTAATTCTTCCCATAGGCTTTTTAATAGTGGAATCCGCAAGATGCAAGTTTAGAGAGCAATCATCAAAGTCACGGAAATCTAGCAAATCACACAAAGCTTTGGGGATAGTAGAGACACTAGCACCCAAATCACACAAAGCATGAAACTCATAATTTTTAATTTTAATCTTAATTGTAGGTTCCCACTTATCATGGAGTTTTCTAGGGATAGAAACTTTCAACTCAAGCTTTTCTTCATAAGATTGCATTAAGGCGTCAACAATGTGTTCGGTAAAGGCCTTATTTCGACTATAAGCATCAGGAGAATTTAACACGGATTGCAACAAGGAAATACAATCAATTAAAGAGAAATTTTCATAGTTGAATTCCTTGAGATCCAAAATAGTGGGTTTAGCAATATCTAGATTTTTATTTCTCTCAATCCCTTTTTTATCAATTTCATCATCAGGATCTAAAAACTCAGAATTCTTAGAATGCCTTCTAGGTAAGGGAAGATCATAATCAGATTCATCAAGATTCATGTTGCAAAACAAAGATTTAATAGGGGACACATCAATAACTTTCAGATCTTCATCTTGATTTTCATAGGATTTAGAAGAACACGCTTTAATAAAGGCATCTTTGTAAGCACGCATCCTAGCGGTTCTTTCTTTGCACTCATCAATGGAAATTCTCATGGCTTTGAGAGACTCATTGATATCATGCTTAGGAGTAATAGATCTAAGCTTTAAAGTATCAACCTCAAGAGAAATTCTATCAACGTTCCTAGCCAAATCATCTACTTTAAGCAATTTCTCTTCAAGCAAAGCATTGAAATTCTTTTGCGAATTCATAAATTCTTTAACACCACTCTCAAATTCAGAGGGCATCTTATTAATATTTCCATAAGAGTTGTTGTAGGAATTTCCATAATTATTAGAAGGATTACTAGGATAAGGCCTAGAATTAAAATTCCCTCTATACGCGTTGTTACCAAAACTATTACTACCAACAAAATTCACATCCATAGATTCATTATTATTCTCAAGCAAAGTAGATAAAGGCATATTATTGGGATCAGAAGAAACACTCTTAACAAATAAATTCCTAAGTTCATCCATCTTTTCACTCAAAACATTGATTTCTTCTATAGCATGCACTTTTTTATTAGTAGATCTTTCAGTATGCCATTGAGAATAATTGACCATAATATTATCTAGGAGTTTAGTAGCATCTCCTAAAGTGATTTCCATAAAAGTGCCTCCCGCAGCCGAATCAAAAAGATTTCTAGAAGCAAAATTCAATCCAGCATAAATTTTTTGTATAAACATCCATAAGTTCAAACCATGAGTAGGACAATTACGTAGCATTAATTTCATTCTCTCCCAAGCTTTTGCAACATGTTCATGATCAAGTTGCTTAAAATTCATAATATCATTCCTAAGAGAGATAATCTTAGCGGGAGGAAAATACTTAGAGATAAAAGCATCTTTGCACTTGTTCCAAGAATCAATACTATTTTTAGGCAAAATGAAAACCACGCTTTAGCACGATCTCTAAGCGAAAAAGGAAATAGCTTCAATTTAACGACATCATTATCGACATCCTTTTTCTTTTGCATATCACATAAATCAACAAAGCCATTTAGATGAGTAGCGGCATCTTCACTAGGAAGGCCGGCGAATTGATCTTTCATAACAAGATTCAACAAAGCAGTATTGATTTCACAAGATTCAGTATTGGCAAGAGGAGCAATCGGAGTGCTAAGGAAATCATTGTTATTGGTATTGGTGAAGTCACACAATTTGGTAGCATCTTGGGCCATCACGACAAGCAAGCAAACTAACACACGAGCAAACAAAAGGCAAAGGGAAAGAGAGGGCGAATAAAACGGCAAGGGTGAAGTGGGGGAGAGCAAAACAAGAGGCAAATGGCAAATAATGTAATGCGAGAGATAGAGATTGTGATGGGTACTTGGTATGTTGACTTTTCCGTAGGCTTCCCCGGCAACGGCGCCAGAAATGGCTCGTTGACGGGAGAGTAAATCTTGACTTGACTTGGCGTAGGCCTCCCCGGCAACGGCGCCAGAAATCCTTCTTGCTATGTCTCGAGCTAGCGTTGGTTTTCCCCGAAGAGGAGGGGGTGATGCAGCACAGTAGCGTAAGTATTTCCCTCAGTTTTTGAGAACCAAGGTATCAATCCAGTAGGAGGTCACGCGCAAGTCCCTCGTACCTACACAAAACGGTAGCAACTCGCAACCAACGCTTAGGGGTTGTCAATCCCTTCACGGTCACTTACGAGAGTGAGATGTGATAGAGATAATATTTTTTGTATAAAGATGCAAAGTAAAAAGTAAAAAGCAAAACAAGTAAAATAAAGTAATGGAGATTGATATGATGAGAATAGACCCGGGGGCCATAGGTTTCACTAGTGGCTTCTCTCAAGAGCATAGATATTCTACGGTGGGTGAACAAATTACTGTTGAGCAATTGATAGAATTGAGCATAGTTATGAGGTTATCTAGGTATGATCATGTATATAGGCATCACGTCCGTGACAAGTAGACCGACTCCTGCCTGCATCTACTACTATTACTCCACTCATCGACCGCTATCCAGCATGCATCTAGAGTATTAAGTTAAAAACAGAGTAACGCCTTAAGCAAGATGACATGATATAGAGGAATAAATTCATGCAATATGATAAATACCCCATCTTGTTATCCTCGATGGCAACAATACAATACGTGCCTTGCAACTCTTTCTGTCACTGAGTAAGGGCACCGCAAGATTGAACCCAAAGCTAAGCACTTCTCCCATTGCAAGAACTACTAATCTAGTTGGCCAAACCAAACGGATAATTCGAAGAGACTTGCAAAGATAACTCAATCATACATAAAAGAATTCAGAGAAGATTCAAATATTATTCATAGATAAGTTGGATCATAAACCCACAATTCATCGGTCTCGACAAACACACCGCAAAAAGAAGATTACATCGAATAGATCTCCACGAGAGAGGGGGAGAACATTGTATTGAGATCCAAAAAGAGAGAAGAAGCCATCTAGCTACTAGCTATGGACCCGAAGGTCTGAAGTAAACTACTCACACTTCATCGGAAGGGCTATGGTGTTGATGTAGAAGCCCTCCGTGATGGATGCCCTCTCCGGCGGAGCTCCGGAACAGGCCCCAAGATGGGATCTCGTGGATACAGGAAGTTGCGGCGGTGGAATTAGGTTTTTGGCTCTGTCCTTGGTCTAATGGGGGTACGTAGGTATATATAGGAGGAAGGAGCACGTCGGTGGAGCTCCGAGGGGCCCACGAGGCAGGGGGCGTGCCCAGGGGGGCGCGCCCTCCACCCTCGTGACCTCCCCGGAAACTTCTTGGAGTAGGGTCCAAGTCTCCTGGATCACGTTCGGTGAGAAGATCACGTTCCCGAAGGTTTCATTCCGTTTGGACTCCGTTTGATATTCTGTTTCCTCGAAATACTGAAATAGGCAAAAAACAGCAATTCTGGGCTGGGCCTCCGGTTAATAGGTTAGTCCCAAAAATAATATAAAAGTGGAAAATAAAGCCCAGTATAGTCCAAAACAGTAGATAAAGTAGCATGGAGCAATCAAAAATTATAGATACGTTGGAGACGTATCACGCATCTATGTGGTAGGTTGAACGGGGTTGGTAGAATCGAGAGACGCGAGGTTTTACCTAGGTTCAGCCCCTCATAGTGCAGGTAAAAGCCTACATCCTGCTTCATTGATATTGATGATCATCACGATTACATGGGTGCTCTATCTCGAGAGCTATTGACTTGTCCGTCTATCTAGACTTATGAAACTTGTGGAACATGTCCCTCTTGGGGAGCCCTATCCCTCCTTATATATGTTGAAGGGGCGGCTTACATGACTAGTCCTATTAGGATTAGGATTACTCTATTACAAGTGGAGTCCTAGTAGCGGCTCAAGCATGACCGGCGGACAAGCAAGCCGGCGACTCGAAACGGCGGCTCGGCAAGGCCATCCCGAGGTAGAGTGAAGCGGGCCACGACCACGACGGAAGTGGGTTGACCCGAGGCGGCTCAAAAACCGTGGCGGCGCGGCGGCTTAGAGGCGTACCGGCAAGGGGTGACGGAGACACGCGGGCCATAGCAGAAACGTCTGGAGTGGCGAAGGCAGTGGAGTGGAGGCGGCTTAGCGCTGGGGTAGTGGAGAAGCTCTGGGCCATAGTAGAGGCAGCGGTTCAACGCAGCCGTGATGGAGGAGTCCTTTGCATAGAGTCGGAGATGCAAGGCCGGGCGGCTCACGGCTGGAGCGGCTCAAGCAGACGTGGTGATGAGGCCGAGGCGGAAGCAGAGTCCATGGGCGACTCGAATTGAAGGCGCGGGCAACTCGGGATGAGTCGAGGCGAGGCCGACTTGGAGTTGGTTCAGGTTGTCTTGGCGGTGGCTCAGGACGATGTCTCAGCATGGCCGGCGGCTCAGAGTGGCCATGGCAGAAACAGGGCCGACAAACTCAGGCAGGCCGCGAGGGCAGCAAGGCAATCCGGTGGAGGTGCGCTGTGGTAGCGAGGCAAACTGGGAGGCAAGGCAGATTTTGCCGGCGAGGGCAGCTTGATGGAGGCAGCCAAACATAGCCGTGCAGGTCGCAGCAAACCACAACGGAGGTGCGCCGACGGAAACAAGGCGGTGGAGGCCAAATCCAACTTCCCTCCATGTCCTTGTCTTGGTCGTTCTTGGTTTGACCATCCACATCCATGTATGTTGATGTATAACACTTTTGTACTAGTGCTGGTTTAATGAATGTAGTATAAGCATGACCCTGACATGACTTCAGGACCTGATCCATCATAATAAACAACTTATGTTTTGATGTTTTGGCTGCAACAAAAATACTCTGTTGATCTCGGCGACTTGTACTTCGTATCGACTGATTTTGGATGCGAAACTTTGACCTGTAGCAGCCACGGAAATTTACTCGGCCTCAACGGATCATCTGATCACGTGCGCTGGCGCATAAACTCAACCCTATTTTTCTTGTACATGTCGCTTTGACTGTTCGTCGATGATGTTATATTCTGCGCCGGCTCTTTTCCATCTGGCACATCGCGAACTTCTTGATCCCTAAAGAAATCCCTCCAAGAACTCAACACCACCGTGCGCAGGCCCCACGGTGAGCACCAACTATAGTGGAATTGTCACGGCAGATGTCCTAGTGTGAGGACTTAGTTGTGAGGCCAACACATCTATGTGGTAGCTTGAACGGGGTTGGTAGAATCGAGAGATGCGAGGTTTTACCCAGGTTCGCCCCCTCACGGTGGAGGTAAAAGCCTACATCCTGCTTCATTGATATTGATGATCATCACGATTACAGGTGTGCTCTATCTCGAAAGCTATTGACTTGTCCGTCTATCTAGACTTATGAAACTTGTGTAACATGTCCCTCTTGGGGAGCCCTGTCCCTCCTTATATATGTTGAAGGGGCGGCTTACATGACTAGTCCTATTAGGATTAGGATTACTCTATTACAAGTGGAGTCCTAGTCTTGCTTCCTTTGTAAGGGAATATTCCTTATGATTTCCTTTTAAACCGGCCCACCATAACACGAGCCGGCATACTGGGCCTTGGACTTGTCATCTGTCTGACCCGCCCGCCGGGTTACTAATGAGCTGCCAAGATCGGCCAGGTCTTCAGTGAGTGGAGAGATCCGGACGGGTCACTTAGTGAGTCGTCAAGTCAGGGCGGGTCACCAGTGAGTCGCCAAGTCAGGGCGGGTCACCAGTGAGTCGCCAAGTCCGGCCGAGTCATACCATGGGGTATATCCCCGACATTAGCCCCCAGTTTAACTTGGATTTATCCATGTTAAACTGATCCTACAAAATAAACACAAGAACAAATTTGACAGGTTGTGCTCCGGGTTAAAAATTCTGGTAAACCGGTACCTGATCACCCTTAAGTGCTTGTTATTTCCTCCTTCTGGAAAGTCTAGGTCAATAGACTAGCTTCATAATCAATTTGCTGACGTTGGTTTCTCACAGAGAAAAATTGTGAATAATAATTCATAAAGACTGTAAATACTCATCTGATTTTCAGCCGGCTTTGAAGATGTAAAACTTGTCGGTTTATCATTACCAAAATTGCCGGGTTATAAAACAGACGATGCAGGGTCATAATTGTTGTTGACACCGGGTCATGTAATTGATCTTCCTGATTTGCTCAAAACTGATAATTTGAAGACGTTCCTCCTTTATATGCATAATACCTGTAGCCCCCAAGTCTTAAGAGGAGAACATAGTGATAGCTTAAGACTTCCTCCAATATAAATGTTGCAACCTTTGAAGAAATGCAAATTGTTCATCTCAGTCACTAGTCAAAACTGAATATTCCACCTATGTAGCCCCCAAGTGCCAGGTTTTCATGCTTGCAGCAGCCTGGGACTTATAATTGCCTTTATGCTCATAAAAACTTCAACTAGTGTAGCCCCCAAGGGCCGGGTCATTATGTAATAATGAGTAGGGACTTTATAAATACGATCATGTAGATTTGAACAACAATGTGTAGCCCCGAAGGGCCGGCTCGGTAAGATAATATTGAGCTGGGACTTTATATATATATATATCCTTGAAAAGAATATCATATGCTGTAATCCTCTCCATGGGGCTCGAACCCACGTCCATAAGGTTAAGAGCTTTGTTCTCTTCCAATTGAGTAGTGGACCTTTCAATATAATGGATTTAAGACTTGTGTACCTTGAATTGTTGACATGAGCAATTGGTAGCCCCCAAGGGCCGGCTCATTATGATGTGATGAGTTGGGTCTTTAATAAGGCCAGTAAAAATGACATTGCATTAGCCCCCAATTGTCATGGTGCATGCTTGCAGCGACATGAGACTTGCATATTTGATGTAATCTCAACTTGAATAATGTAGCCCCCAAGTGCCGGGTCGTAAGCCTGCAGCGACTCGGGACTATTCCTTCCATTGTAGAATAAATCATATCCATTTATAAAATAATAGCCATTGCGCTGAAGTGACTTTTGAAAACCTCCACCATAATACTGGTTATTGATGACCATAATAAAAATCCAGCCATGTTGGCTATTCAAGATTTGAATAATATAATCTGGTATGAAAACCTCAATCATTCAATATCGTCATGACAAACCAGCCAAGTTTGGCTATTAAAGATTTGAATACCTTATCGGTTAACAAGTAAATCCGGAGTTTAAATACTCAGTGGCTCTTGGCCGATAGCGACTTAATGCGCATCCATTGTAATCCGGGATGTTTGTAACTCGGCGGCTTATAACCTTTGTGAAAATCAATAATTGATAACCCTTTTGATGATGGGCTTGAACTTAATCATTTATGTAATTCATAGCTCCACAAATCCTGCACAGAGTTTTAAACAACATATGCCCTGGCGACTTAATGTCAAAAGCCAGGGCCAGTTTAATCACAACCGTATATAATTAGAACAAAATATCATACTTGTGCAGTAAGGGTTACAACCCAAAAGATTGAGCGCATAATGCCCTGTTCAATTGACATATACCGTCGGCTTACAACGTCGTATGCAGCAAGGGGCAATATCCTAAAACTTAGAGCACAACGCTTCCAAATATATAAGATCATCTTATATTGGCGACTTATAGTCCAAAGCCAGGCTGGGTTAATAAACACCGGATAATTTCTCATCATACACTGGCGACTTATAATCCAGAGCCAGGTCGGGTTAATAAACACTGGATAAATTCTCATCATACACTGGCGACTTATAGTCCAAAACCAGGCCGGGTTAATAAACACCGGAGAATTATAATCATAAAACTTTATAAGCCTTATCAAATAAACCACAAAAAGAAAGAATCTGTTGAATAAAAAACAAACGAGAAGCGAGGCTTTTCATGGGCTACCAGGCCCAAAACGAGGCTTTTCATGGGCTGCCAGGCAACTGAGTTAAACCGTTTTACAAACCTTATAAGATGGACCTCACATTAACAAATCGTCGTTTTAACTTTGAGAAGTTCAGGGTTTGCATAAGATTGACTTGTCAAACGTTCGGCGGGTTTTTCTAGGATTACTTGGGCGGAGTGGCTTACCAAAAAAGGCAGGATAACCCGGGGTTTTAGGTGAATACACCTGGCTTCCAAGCCTGGCTTTCAAGACTATTACAAGGGTTATAAAAACTCTTTATTCTTTAGAACAAAAGAGCCCCCAAGCAATATTTTTGAGATGTGCTCAATGGGCGCCTATGTTTGAGTTGTGCTTTTGCAACAAACTCTCTTTGGTCCCTTTAATAATTTTTTTTTGAGAACTCGAACTTTGAGAGAGATAATATTCTTCTTGAGCCAGAATTTTAAACCGGATATTGATACGTCTCCAACGTATCTATAATTTTTGATTGTTCCATGCTATTATATTATCTGTTTTGGATGATAACGGGCTTTATTTTACACTTTTATATTATTTTTGGGACTAACCTATTAACCGGAGGCCCAGCCCAAATTGTTGTTGTTTTTTGCCTATTTTAGTGTTTCGCAGAAAAGGAATATCAAACAGAGTCCAAACGGAATGAAACCTTCGGGAGCGTGATTTTTGGAACAAACGTGATCCAGAGGACTTGGAGTGGACGTCAAGCAATCAACGAGGAGGCCACGAGGCAGGGGGCGCAACTACCCCCTGGGCGCACCCTCCACCCTCATGGGCCCCTCGTTGCTCCACCGACCTACTTCTTCCTCCTGTATATATACCCCGCAAACATCCAGGAGCACCACGAAACCCTATTTCCACCGCTGCAACCTTTTGTACCCAAGAGATCCCATCTTGGGGCCTTTTCCGGAGCTCCGCTGGAGGGGGCATCAATCACGGAGGGCCTCTACATCAACTCCATGGCCCCTCCGATGATGTGTGAGTAGTTTACCTCAGACCTTCGGGTCCATAGCTAGTAGCTAGATGGCTTCTTCTCTCTCTTTGGATCTCAATACAAAGTTGTCCTTGGTTCTCTTGGAGATCTATTCGAAGTAATCTTCTTTTGCGGTGTGTTTATCGAGATCCGATGAATTGTGGGTTTATGATCAAGTTTATCTATGAACAATATTTGAATCTTCTCTGAATTCTTTTATGTATGATTGGTTTATCTTTGCAAGTCTCTTCGAATTATCAGTTTGGTTTGGCCTACTAGATTGATATTTCTTGCAATGGGAGAAGTGCTTAGCTTTGGGTTCAATCTTGCGGTGCTCGATCCCAGTGACAGAAAGGGAAACGACACGTATTGTATTGTTACCATCGAGGATAAAAAGATGGGGTTTACATAATATTGCATGAGTTTATCCCTCTACATCATGTCATCTTGCTTAAGGCGTTACTCTGTTCTTATGAACTTAATACTCTAGATGCATGCTGGATAGCGGTCGATGTGTGGAGTAATAGTAGTAGATGCAGGCAGGAGTCGGTCTACTTGTCACGAACGTGATGCCTATATACATGATCATACCTAGATATTCTCATAATTATTCGCTTTTCTATCAATTGCTCGACAGTAATTTGTTCACCCACCGTAATACTTATGCTATCTTGAGAGAAGCCACTAGTGAAACCTATGGCCCCCAGGTCTATTTTCCATCATACAAGTTTCTAATCTATTTTATTTTGCAATCTTTACTTTCAATCTATATCATAAAAATACCAAAAATATTTATCTTATTATTATTACCTCTATCAGATCTCACTCTTGCAAGTGGCTGTGAAGGGCTTGACAACCCCTTTATCACGTTGGTTGCGAGGTTCTTATTTGTTTGTGTAGGTACAAGGTGACTCGCGCGTGGTCTCCTACTAGATTGATACCTTGGTTCTCAAAAACTGAGGGAAATACTTATGCTTCTTTATTGCACCACCCTTTCCTATTCAAGGGAAAACCAACGCAATGCTCAAGAGGTAGCAAGAAGGATTTCTGGTGCCGTTGCCGGGGAGATCTACGCCAAGTCAGGACATACCAAGTACCCATCACAACTCTTATCCTTCGCATTACATTATTTGCCATTTGCCTCTCATTTTCCTCTGCCCCACTTCACCCTTGCCGTTTTATTCGCCCTCTTTTCCTTTCGCCCTCTCTTTCTGTTCGCCTCTTTTCTGCTTGCTTCGTCGTTATGCTAGTCCTTTATCCGCTCCTTTGTCTCCCGAGAATGAAGTTCTTAATTTTAAACAAAGGGAGGGAGAAGATCTAAAAGATGCCTAGTACAGAATTTGCAATGCGCAAAATAGATCTACTAGGAAGTAATCTACTTCCGTTCTTCTTCGCAATTTTTATGTAGGCATCACTCCTTGGAATAGATGTATTCTTGATACCATTACCGGAGGAAATTTCTTGGGTAGCCATACTTTTGATTCTTATAATGCTATGATAGATTTGTTTTGTCCACCACCTCTTTTGGTTAATGGAACTATTTTAACTTTGGAACATGTGATGCAATGGCTTGAAATTATTGAAAATAAAGTTTCCACCGTAGAGTTAATTGAAAATTTGGATAGAAAGATCCATAACCAAATTACCCAATACGGATCTAAGGTAGGAGTTGCTCTTAAAAGTTTTAAAGAAAAGGGACCTATGGTTAATGAAAAGATAGATCAAGATTCCACTAGAATTGATAAAATTGAGGATATTATTACCAACCTTGGGTCTGCCTTTTCTTCCATGAAAAACACTCCTCCTGCTAAGATTACCAAATTGATGTATGTTCCTAAAAATAAGGGTGAAACTTCTAGTAAGGAAAATGTGGACCTCAAATCCATAAGTGTTCACCCCAATTTTCTCACTATCCTTAAGGAACCTTTTGCTACAAATTATTTTCTTGATTTCGTGCCTAGGAGTTTGATAATTAATAAAAAGAAAGAAACTCCTAAAAGTTATAGGTGTCTTATTGAAGAATTGCCTACCAAAGATGGCAATACCTAGATCTATCCATGCTTTTATGCCTAGCTAAGGGCGTTAAATGATAGCGCTTGTTGGGAGGCAACCCAATTTTATTTTTGTTCTTGTTTAGTAATAAATAATTTACCTATCCTCTGTTTTGGTTGTGTTTTTTGTGTTTAATTAGTGTTGGTGCCAAGTAGAACCGTTGGGAAGACTTGGGGAAAGTCTTTTTGATCTTGCTGTAAAAAAACAGAAAATTTAGCACTCACGAGAATTGCTGCCATTTTTTTATTGGAGAGTGATATTTAGTTAATTCTTTTTTCAGATAATTAATAGATAAATTCCTCGCGTCCAGAAATTTATTTTAGAATTTTTGGGGTTCCATAAGTTTGCGTTAGTTACAGATTACTACAGACTGTTCTGTTTTTGACTGATTCTGTTTTCCGTGTGTTGTTTGCTTATTTTGATGAATCTATGGCTAGTAATAGAGTTTATGAACCACAGAAAAGTTGGAATACAATAGGTTTTACACCAATATAAATAAAAAATGATTTCATTACAGTACCTTGAAGTGGTGGTTTGTTTTCTTTTACTAACGGAGCTCACAAAGATTTTGTTTTAAGTTATGTGTTGTGAAGTTTTCAAGTTTTGGGTAAGGATTTGATGGATTATGGAACAAGGAGTGACAAGAACTAAGCTTGGGGATGCCCAAGGCACCCCAAGGTAAAATACAAGGACACCAAAAAGCCTAAGCTTGGGGATGCCCCGGAAGGCATCCCCTCTTTTGTCTTCGTTCATCGGTAACTTTACCTGGAGCTATATTTTTATTCGCCACATGATATGCGTTTTGCTTGGAGCGTCTTGTATGATTTGAGTCTTTGATTTTTAGTTTACCACAATCATCCTTGCTGTACACACCTTTTGAGAGAGACACACATGGATTGGAATTTATTAGAATACTCTATGTGCTTCACTTATATCTTTTGAGATATATAGTTTTTGCTCTAGTACTTCACTTATATCATTTAGAGCACGGTTGTGGTTTTATTTTATAGAAATAATTGATCTCTCATGCTTCACTTATATTATTTTGAGAGTCCTTTAGAACAACATGGCAATTTTCTTTTAGGCATAATAAAAACTTTCATATAAGTGCATTGAATACTAAGAGAAGTTCGATACTTGATGATTGTTTTGAGATATGGAGATAGTGGTATAAAAGTTGTGCTAGTTGAGTAGTTGCGAATTTGGGGAATACTTGTGTTGAAGTTTGCAAGTCCCGTAGCATGCACGTATGGTAAACATTGTGTAACAAATTTGAAACATGAGGTGTTATTTGATTGTCTTCCTTATGAGTGGCGATCGGGGACGAGCGATGGTCTTTTCCTACCAATCTATCCCCCTAGGAGCATGCACGTAATACTTGGTTTTTGATGACTTCTAGATTTTTGCAATAAGTATGTCAGTTCTTTATGACTAATGTTGAGTCCATGGATTATACGCACTCTCACCCTTCCATCATTGCTAGCCTCTTCAGTACCGTGCATTGCCGTTTCTCACATTGAGAGTTGGCGCAAACAACCCCGTGATATGATACACTCTTTCACACATAAACCTCCTTATATCTTCCTCAAAACAGCCACCATACCTACCTATTATGGCATTTCCATAGACATTCCGAGATATATTGCCATGCAACTTTCCACCATTCCGTTTATCATGACACATTCATCATTGTCATATTGCTTAGCATGATCATGTAGTTGACATAGTATTTGTGGCAAAGCCACCGTTCATAATTATTTCATACATGTCACTCTTGGTCCATTGCATATCCCAGTACACCGTCGGAGGCATTCATATAGAGTCATACTTTGTTCTAGTATCGAGTTGTATCATTGAGTTGTAAATAAATAGAAGTGTGATGATCATCATTTTCTAGAGCATTGTCCCAAGTGAGGAATAAAAAAAGAGAAAGGCATAAAAAAGAGAAGGCCCAAAAAAAGAGAAAGGCCATAAAAAAAGGAGAAGGCCAAAAAATGAAAAAATGAAAATGAGAGAAAAATAGAGAAGGGACAATGCTACTATCCTTTGCCACACTTGTGCTTCAAAGTAGCACCATGATCTTCATGATAGAGAGTCTCTTGTTTTGTCACTTTCCTATACTAGTGGGAAATTTTCATTATAGAACTTGGCATGTATATTCCAACAATGGGCCTCCTCAAGTGCCCTAGGTCTTTGTGAGCAAGCAAGTTGGATGCACAACCACTTAGTTTCTTTCGTTGAGATTTCATACATTTATAGCTCTAGTGCATCCGTTGCATGGCAATCCCTACTCCTTGCATCAACATCAATAGATGGGCATCTCCATAGCCCATTTATTAGCCTCGTTGATGTGAGACTTTCTCCTTTTTGTCTTCTCCACATAACCCCCATCATCATATTCTATTCCACCCATAGTGCTATTTGAGAAGTTGTGAAATTGAGAAATACTTTTGTTGAAGTTTGCAAGTCCCGTAGCATGCACGTATGGTAAATGTTGTGTAACAAATTTGAAACATGAGGTGTTATTTGATTGTCTTCCTTATGAGTGGCGGTCGGGGACGCGCGATGGTATTTTCCTACCAATCTATCCCCCTAGGAGCATGCGTGCAGTGCCAAGGTTTTTGATGACATGTAAATTTTTTCAATAAGTATGTGAGTTCTTTATGACTAATGTTGAGTCCATGGATTATACACACTCTCACCCTTCCATCATTGCTAGCCTCTTTGGTACCGTGCATTGCCCTTTCTCGCCTTGAGAGTTGGTGCAAACTTCGCCGGTGCATCCAAATCCCGTGATACGATACGCTCTATCACACATAAACCTCCTTATATCTTAATCAAAACAGCCACCATACCTACCTATTATGGCATTTCCATAGCCATTCCGAGATATATTGCCATGCAACTTTCCACCATTCCATTTATTATGACACGCATCATCATTGTCATATTGCTTTGGATGATCATGTAGTTGACATCGTATTTGTGGCAAAGCCACCGTTCATAATTTTTTTTCATACATGTCACTCTTTATTCATCGCAATCCTGATACACCGCTGGAGGCATTCATATAGAGTCATATCTTGTTCTAGTATCGAGTTGTAATCATTGAGTTGTAAATAAATAGAAGTGTGATGATCATCAGTAATAGAGCATTGTCCCATAAAAAAATAAAAAAAAGAAAGGCCAAAAAAAGAAGGCCACCAAAAAAGGGGGCAATGCTACTATCCTTTTTTCCACACTTGTGCTTCAAAGTAGCACCATGATCTTTATGATAGAGAGTCTCTTGTTTTGTCATTTTCATATACTAGTGGGAATTTTCATTATAGAACGTGGCTTGTATATTCCAACAATGGGCCTCCTCAAGTGCCCTAGGTCTTCATGAGCAAGCAAGTTGGATGCACACCCACTTAGTTTCTTTTGTTGAGCTTTCATACATTTATAGCTCTAGTGCATCCGTTGCATGGCAATCCCTACCCCTTGCATTGACATCAATTGATGGGCATCTCCCTAGCCCATTGATTAGCCGCGTTGATGTGAGACTTTCTCCTTTTTGGTCTTCTCCACATAACCCCCTTCATTATATTATATTCCACCCATAGTGCTATATCCATGGCTCACGCTCATGTATTGCGTGAAAGTTGAAAAAAGTTTGAGATTACTAAAGTATGAAACAATTGCTTGGCTTGTCATCGGTGTTGTGCATGATGAGAGCATTCTTGTGCGACGAAAATGGAGCATGACCAAACTATATGATTTTGTAGGGATGAACTTTCTTTGGCCATGTTATTTTGAGAAGACATGATTGCTTAGTTAGTATGCTTGAAGTATTATTATTTTTATGTCAATATTAAACTTTTATCTTGAATCTTTCGGATCTGAACATTCATGCCACAATAAAGAAAATTACATTGAGAAATAAGTTAGGAAGAATTCCACATCAAAAATTCTGTTTTTATCATTTACCTACTCGAGGACGAGCAGGAATTAAGCTTGGGGATGCTTGATACGTCTCCAACATATCTATAATTTTTGATTGTTCCATGCTACTATATTATCTGTTTTGGATGATAACGGGCTTTATTTTACTCTTTTATATTATTTTTGGGACTAACCTATTAACCGAAGGCCCGGCCCAAATTGTTGTTTTTTTGCCTATTTCAGTATTTCGCAGAAAAGGAATATCAAACGGAGTCCAAACGGAATGAAACCTTCGGGGCGTGATTTTTGGAACAAACGTGATCCAGAGGACTTGGAGTGGACGTCAAGCAATCAACAAGGAGGCGACGAGGAAGGGGGCGCGCCTACCCCTCTGGGCGCACCCTCCACCTTCGTGGGCCCTTCGTTGCTCCACCGACCTACTTCTTCCTCCTATATATATTCATATACCCCGCAAACATCCAGGAGCACCACGAAACCCTATTTCCACGGCCGCAACCTTTTGTACCCAAGAGATCCCATCTTGGGGCCTTTTCCGGAGCTCCGTCGGAAGGGGCATCTGTTGGGGAACGTAGCAATTTCAAAAAAATTCCTACGCACACACAAGATCATGGTGATGCATAGCAACGAGAGGGGAGAGTGTTGTCTTCGTACCCTTGTAGACCGAAAGCGGAAGCGTTAGCACAACGCGGTTGATGTAGTCGTACGTCTTCACAGCCCGACCGATCAAGCACTGAAACTATGGCACCTCAGAGTTCTAGCACACGTTCAGCTTGATGACGATCCCCGGACTCCGATCCAGCAGAATGTCAGGGAAGAGTTCCGTCAGCACGATGGTGTGGTGACGATCTTGATGTTCTACTGTCGCAGGGCTTCGCCTAAGCACCACTACAATATTATCGAGGACTATGGTGGAGGGGGGCACCGCACACGGCTAAGAGATCAATGATTAACTGTTGTGTCTAGGGGGTGCCCCCTGCCCCCGTATATAAAGGAGCAAGGGAGGGAGGCGGCCGGCCTAGGAGGAGGGCGCGCCAAGGGGGGAGTCCTACTCCCACCGAGAGTAGGACTCCTCCTTCCCTTGTTGGAGTAGGAGAGAAGGAAAGAGGGGGAGAGGAACAAGGAAAAGTGGGCTGCACCCCTTTTCCAATTCAGACCAGATGGGGGGCGCGCGCCTCCTTCCTTTTGGCCTCTCTCCTCTATTCCCGTATGGCCCAATAAGGCCCATATACTCCCCGGCGAATTCCCGTAACTCTCCGGTACTCCGAAAAATACCCGAATCACTCGAAACCTTTCCGATGTCCGAATATAGTCGTCCAATATATCGATCTTTACGTCTTGACCATTTCGAGACTCCTCGTCATGTCCCCGATCTCATCTGGGACTCCGAACTCCTTCGGTACATCAAAACTCATAAACTCATAATATAATCGTCACCGAAATTTTAAGTGTGCGGACCCTACGGGTTCAAGAACTATGTAGACATGACCGAGACATGTCTTCGGTCAATAACCAATAGCGGAACCTGGATGCTCATATTGGCTCCCACATATTCTACGAAGATCTTTATCAGTCAAACCGCATAACAACATACGTTGTTCCCTTTGTCATCGGTATGTTACTTGCCCGAGATTCGATCGTTGGTATCTCAATACCTAGTTCAATCTCATTACCAGCAAGTCTCTTTACTCGTTCCGTAATACATCATCCTGCAACTATCTTATTAGTTGCAATGTTTGCAAGGCTTAAGTGATGTGCATTACCGAGAGGGCCCAGAGATACCTCTCCGCAATCGGAGTGACAAATCCTAATCTCGAAATACGCCAACCCAACAAGTACCTTCGGAGACACCTGTAGAGCACCTTCATAATCACCCAGTTACGTTGTGACGTTTGGTAGCACACAAAGTGTTCCTCCAGTAAACGCGAGTTGCATAATCTCATAATCAAATGACAACTCATGTCTATGGCTAGGAAACATAACCATCTGCGATTAATGAGCTAGTCAAGTAGAGGCATACTAGTGACACTCTGTTTGTCTATGTATTCACACATGTATTATGTTTCCGGTTAATACAATTCTAGCATGAATAATAAACATTTATCATGATATAAGGAAATAAATAATAACTTTATTATTGCCTCTAGGGCATATTTCCTTCAGTCTCCCACTTGCACTAGAGTCAATAATCTAGTTCACATTGCCATGTGATTTAACATCAATAGTTCAAATCACCATGCGATTAACACCCATAGTTCACATCGTCCTATGACCAACACCCAAAGGGTTTACTAGATTCAATAATCTAGCTAGTTCACATCGCTATGTGATTAACGCCCAAAGAGTACTAGGGTGTGATCATGTTTTGCTTGTGAGAGAAGTTTAGTCAACGGGTCAGCCACATTCAGATCCGTAAGTATTTTGCAAATTTCTATGTCAACAATGCTCTGCACTAAGCTACTCTAGCTAATTGCTCCCACTTTGAATATGTATCCAGATTGAGACTTTGAGTCATCTGGATCAGTGTCAAAACTTTCATCGATGTAACCCTTTACGACGAACCTTTTGTCACCTCCATAATCGAGAAACATATCCTTATTCCACTAAGGATAATTTTGACCAATGTCTAGTGATCTACTCCTAGATCACTATTGTACTCCCTTGCCAAACTCAGGGCAGGGTATACAATAGGTCTGGTACACAACATGGCATACTTTATAGAACCTATGGCTGAGGCATAGGGAATGACTTTCATTCTCTCTCTATCTTCTACCATGGTCGGGTTTTGAGTCTTACTCAACTTCACACCTTGTAACTATTGGGGAACGTAGTAATTTCAAAAATTTCCTACGCACACGCAAGATCATGGTGATGCATAGCAACGAGAGGGGAGAGTGTTGTCCACGTACCCTCGTAGACCGAAAGCAGAAGCGTTAGCACAACGCGGTTGATGTAGTCGTACGACCTCACGATTCGACAGATCAAGTACCGAACGCACGGCACCTCCGAGTTCTGCACACATTCAACTCGATGACGTCCCTCGAACTCCGATCCAGCCGAGTGTTGAGGGAGAGTTTTGTCAGCATGACAGTGTGGTGATGATGATGATGATGTTCTACCGAAGCAGGGCTTTGCCTAAGCACCGCTACGATATGACCGAGGTGGATTATGGTGGAGGGCGGCACCGCACACGGCTAAGAGATCAAGAGATCAATTGTTGTATCTTTGGGGTGCCCCTACCCCCGTATATAAAGGAGTGGAGGAGGGGGAGGGCCGGCCCTCTCTATGGCGCGCCCTAGGGGAGTCCTACTCCCACCGGGAGTAGGATTCCCCTTTTCCTAGTAGAACTAGGAGCCCTTCCAAGTAGTAGGAGTAGGAGGGAAGGACAGGGAAGGGAAAAGGAGAAGGAAGGAAGGGGGTGCCCCCCTCCCTAGTCCAATTCGGACCCGCCCATGGGGAGGGGTGCGGCCACCCTTTAAGGCCTTTCTCTCCTTTCCCGTATGGCCCATTAAGGCCCAATACGAATTCCCGTAACTCCCCGGTACTCCCGAAAATACCCGACTCACTCGGAACCTTTCCGATGTCCGAATATAGTCGTCCAATATATAGATCTTTACGTATAGACCATTTCAAGAATCCTCGTCATGTCCCCGATCTCATCTGGGACTCCGAACTCCTTCGGTACATCAAAACACATAAACTCGTAATATAACCGTCATCGAAACCTTAAGTGTGCGGACCCTACGGGTTCGAGAACAATGTAGACATGACCGAGACACGTCTCCGGTCAATAACCAATAGCGGAACCTGGATGCTCATATTGGCTCCCACATATTCTATGAAGATCTTTATCGGTCAAACCGCATAACAACATACGTTGTTCCCTTTGTCATCAGTATGTTACTTGCTCGAGATTTGATCGTTGGTATCTCAATACCTAGTTCAATATCGTTACAGGCAAGTCTCTTTACTTGTTCCGTAACACATCATCCCGCAACTAACTCATTAGTTGCAATGCTTCCAAGGCTTATAGTGATGTGCATTACCGAGTGGGCCCAGAGATACCTCTCCGACAATCGAAGTGACAAATCCTAATCTCGAAATATGCCAACCCAACAAGTACCTTCGGAGACACCTGTAGAGCACCTTTATAATCACCCAGTTACGTTGTGACGTTTGGTAGCACACAAAGTGTTCCTCCGGTAAACGGGAGTTGCATAATCTCATAGTCATAGGAACATGTATAAGTCATGAAGAAAGCAATAGCAACAAACTAAACGATCAAGTGCTATGCTAACAGAATGGGTCAAGTCAATCACATCATTCTCTAATGATGTGATCATGTTAATCAAATGACAACTCATGTCTATGGCTTGGAAACTTAACCATCTTTGATTCAACGAGTTAGTCAAGTAGAGGCATACTAGTGACATACTGTTTGTCTATGTATTCACACATGGATTATGTTTCCGGTTAATACAATTATAGCTTGAATAATAAACATTTATCATGATATAAGGAAATAAATAATAACTTTATTATTGCCTCTAGGGCATATTTCCTTCAGTCTCCCACTTGCACTAGAGTCAATAATCTAGTTCACATTGCCATGTGATTTAACATCAATAGTTCACATCACCATGTGATTTACACCCATAGTTCACATCATCATGTGACCAACACCCAAAGGGTTTACTAGAGTCAATAATCTAGTTCACATCGTTATGTGATTAATACCCAAAGAGTACTAAGGTGTGATCATGTTTTGCTTGTGAGGGAAGTTTAGTCAACGGGTCTGCTACATTCAGATTCGTATGTATTTTGCAAATTTCTATGTCAACAATGCTCTGCATGGAGCTACTCTAGCTAATTTCTCCCACTTTAAATATGTATCCAAATTGAGACTTTGAGTCATCTGGATCAGTGTCAAAACTTGCATCGACGTAACCCTTTACGACGAACCTTTTGTCACCTCCATAATTGAGAAACATATCCATATTCCACTAAGGATAATTTTGACCAATGTCCAGTGATCTACTCCTAGATCACTATTGTACTCCTTGCCAAAAACAGTGTAGGGTATACAATAGATCTGGTACACAGCATGGCATATTTTATAGAACCTATGGCCAATGCATAGGGAATGACTTTGATTCTCTTTATATCTTCTGCCGTGGTCGGGCATTGAGTCTTACTTAGTTTCACACCTTGTAACACCGGCAAGAACTCTTTCTTTGACTGTTCCATTTTGAACTACTTCAAAATCTTGTCAAGGTATGTAGTCATTGAAAAACTTATCAAGCGTCTTGATCTATCTCTATAGATCTTGATGCTCAATATGTAAGCAGCTTCACCGAGGTATTTCTTCAGAAAACTCCTTTCAAACATTCCTTTATGCTTTGCAGAATAATTCTACATTATCTCCGATCAACAATATGTCATTCACATATACTTCTCAGAAATGCTGTAGTGCTCCCACTCACTTTCTTGTAAATACAGGCTTCACCGCAAGTCTTTATAAAACTATATGCTTTGATCAACTTATCAAAGTGTATATTCCAACTCCGAGATGCTTGCACCAGTCCATAGATGGATCACTGGAGCTTGCATATTTTGTTAATACCTTTAGGATTGACAAAACCTTCTGGTTGCATCATATACAACTCTTCCTTAATAAATCCATTAAGAAATGCAGTTTTGTTCATCCATTTGCCAGATTTCATAAAATGCGGCAATTGCTAACATGATTCGGACAGACTTAAGCACAGATACAAGTGAGAAACTCTCATCGTAGTCAACACCTTGAACTTGTCGAAAACCTTTTTGCGGCAATTCTAGCTTTGTAGATAGTAACACTACTATCAGCGTCCGTCTTCCTCTTGAAGATCCATTTAATCTCAATGGCTCGCCGATTAATGGGCAAGTCAATAAAAGTCCATACTTTGTTCTCATACATGGATCTCATCTCAGATTTCATGGCCTCAAGCCATTTCGCGGAATCTGGGCTCATCATCGCTTCCTCATAGTTCGTAGGCTCGTCATGGTCAAGTAATATGACCTCCAGAACAGGATTACCGTACCACTCTGGTGCGGATCTCACTCTGGTTTACCTACGAGGTTCGGTAGCAACTTGATCTGAAGTTACATGATCATCATCATTAGCTTCCTCACTAATTGGTGTAGTAGTCACAGGAACATATTTTTGTGATGAACTACTTTCCAATAAGGGAGCAGGTACAGTTACCTCATCAAGTTCTACTTTCCTCCCACTCACTTCTTTCGAGAGAAACTCCTTCTCTAGAAAGGATCCATTCTCAGCAACGAATATCTTGCCTTCGGATCTGTGATAGAAGGTGTACCCAACATTTTCTTTTGGGTATCCTATGAAGACGCACTTCTCTGATTTGGGTTTGAGCTTATCAGGTTGAAAATTTTTCACATAAGCATTGCAACCTCAAACTTTAAGAAACGACAGCTTAGGTTTCTTGCCAAACCATAGTTCATATGGTGTCGTCTCAACGGATTTAGATGGTGTCCTATTTAACGTGAATGCAGTTGTCTCTAATGCATAACCCCAAAATGATAGTGGTAGATCGGTAAGAGACATCATAGATCGCACCATATCTAATAAAGTACGGTTATGACGGTCGGACACACCATTACACTGTGGTGTTCCAGGTGGCGTGAGTAGTGAAACTATTTCACATTGTTTTAACTGAAGGCCAAACTCTTAACTCAAATATTTTACCTCTGCGATCATATCATAGAAACGTTTATTTTCTTGTTACGATGATTCTCCACTTCACTCTGAAATTCTTTGAACTTTTCAAATGTTTCAGACTTGTTCTTCATTAAGTAGATATACCCATATCTGCTCAAATCATCTGTGAAGGTCAGAAAATAACGATACTTGCCGTGAGCCTTAACACTCATCGGACCGGATACATCAGTATGTATTATTTCCAATAAGTCAGTAGCTCGCTCCATTGTTCCGGAGAACAGAGTCTTAGTCATCTTGCCCATGAGGCATGGTTCGCAAGCATCAAGTGATTCATAATCAAGTGATTCCAAAAGTCCATCAACATGGAGTTTCTTCATGCGCTTTACACCAATATGACCTAAACAGCAGTGCCACAAATAAGTTGCACTATCATTATTAACTTTGCATCTTTTGGTTTCAATATTATGAATATGTGTATCACTACGATCGAGATCCAACGAACCATTTTCATTGGATGTGTAACCATATAAGGTTTTATTGATGTAAACAGAACAACAATTTATTCTCTTACTTAAATGAATAACCGTATTGCAAGAAACATGATCAAATCATATTCATGCTCAACACAAACACCAAATAACACTTATTTAGGTTCAACACTAATCCCGAAAGTATAGGGAGTGTGCGATGATGATCATATCAATCTTGGAACCACTTCCAACACACATCCTCACTTCACCCTTAACTAGTCTCTGTTCATTCTGCAACTCCCATTTCAAGTTACTACTCTTAGCAACTGAACCAGTATCAAATACCGAGGGGTTGCTACGAACACTAGTAAAATACACATCAATAATCTGTATATCAAATATACCTTTGTTCACTTTGCCATCCTTCTTATCCGCCAAATACTTGGGGCAGTTCCGCTTCCAGTGACCAGTCCCTTTGCAGTAGAAGCACTTAGTCTCAGGCTTAGGACCAGCCTTGGGCTTTTTCACTTGAGCAGCAATTTGCTTGCCATTCTACTTGAAGTTCCCCTTCTTCCCTTTGCCCTTTTCTTGAAACTAGTGGTCTTTTCTACCATCAACACTTGATATTTTTCTTGATTTCTACCTTCGTTGATTTCAGCATTACGAAGAGCATGGGAATCGTTTCCATTATCCCTTGCATATCATAGTTCATCAAGAAGTTCTACTAACTTGGTGATGGTGACTAGAGAATTCTGTCAATCACTATCTTATCTGGAAGATTAACTCCCACTTGATTCAAGCGATTGTAATACCCAGACAATCTGAGCACATGCTCACTGCTTGAGCTATGCTCCTCCATCTTTTTAGCTATAGAACTTGCTGGAGACTTCATATCTCTTCAACTTGGGTATTTTCTTGAAATATTAACTTCAACTCCTGGAACATCTCATATGGTCCATGACATTCAAAACATCTTTGAAGTCCCAATTCTAAGCCGTTAAGCATGGTGCACTAAACTATCAAGTAGTCATCATATTGAGCTAGCCAAACGTTCATAACGTCTACCTCTACTCCTGCAGTAGGTCTGTCACCTAGCGGTGCATCAACGACATAATTCTTCTGTGCAGCAATGAGGATAATCCTCAGATCACGGATCCAATCCGCATCATTGCTACTAACACTTTTCAACATAATTTTTCTCTAGGAACACAATAAACTGGGAGCAACATCGCGAGCTATTGATCTATAACATCGATATGCTAATACTACCCGGACTAAGTTCATGATAAATTAAAGTTCAATTAATCATATTACTTAAGAACTCCCACTTAGATAGACATCCCTCTAATCATCTAAGTGATCACGTGATCCAAATCAACTAAACCATAACCGATCATCACATGAAATGGAGTAGCTTTCAATGGTGAACATCACTATGTTGATCATATCTACTATATGATTCACGCACGACCTTTCGGTCTCAGTGTTCCGAGGCCATATCTGCATATGCTAGGCTCGTCAAGTTTACCTGAGTATTCTGCGTGTGCAAAACTGGCTTGCACCCGTTGTAGATGGACGTAGAGCTTATCACACCCGATCATCACGTGGTGTCTGGGCAGACGAACTTTGGCAACGGTGCATACTCAGGGAGAACACTTTCATCTTGAAATTTAGTGAGAGGTCATCTTATAATGCTACCGCCGAACTAAGCAAAGCAAGATGTATGAAAGATAAACATCACATGCAATCATAATATGTGACATGATATGGCCATCATCATCTTGTGCCTTTGATCTCCATCTCCAAAGCATCGTCATGATCTCCATCGTCACCGGCATGACACCATGATCTCCATCATCTTGATCTATATCAATGTGTCGTCACATGGTCGTCTCGCCAACTATTGCTCTTACAACTATTGCTATCGCATAGCGATAAAGTAAATCAATTATTTGGCGCTTGCATCTTATGCAATAGAGAGACAACCATAAGGCTTTTGCCAGTTTCCGATAACTTCAACAAAACATGATCATCTCATACAACAACTTATATCTCATCACGTCTTGACCATATCACATCACAACATGCCCTGCAAAAACAAGTTAGACGTCCTCTACTTTGTTGTTGCAAGTTTTACGTGGCTGCTATGGGCTGAGCAAGAACCGTTCTTACCTACGCATCGAAAACCACAACGATAGTTTGTCAAGTTAGTGTTGTTTTAACCTTCTCAAGGACCGGGCGTAGCCACACTCGGTTCAACTAAAGTTGGAGAAACTGACACCCGCTAGTCACCTGTGTGCATAGCACGGCAGTAAAACCAGTCTCGCGTAAGCGTACGCGTAATGTCGGTCCGGGCCGCTTCATCCAACAATACCGCCGAACCAAAGTGTGACATGCTGGTAAGCAGTATGACTTATATCGCCCACAACTCACTTGTGTTCTACTCGTGCATATGACATCTACGGATAAAACCTAGGCTCGGATGCCACTGTTGGGGAACGTAGTAATTTCAAAAATTTCCTACGCACACGCAAGATCATGCTGATGCATAGCAACGAGAGGGGAGAGTGTTTTCCACGTACCCTCGTAGACCGAAAGCGGAAGCATTAGCACACCGCGGTTGATGTAGTCGTACGACTTCATGATCCGACCGATCAAGTACCGAACGCACGGCACCTCCGAGTTCTGCACACGTTCAACTCGATGACGTCCCTCGAACTCCGATTCAGCCGAGTGTTGAGGGAGAGTTTCGTCAGCACGACAGTGTGGTGACGATGATGATGTTCTACCGAAGCAGGGCTTCGCCTAAGCACTGCTACGATATGACCGAGGTGGATTATGGTGGAGGGGGCACCGCACACGGATAAGAGATCAATTGTTGTATCTTTGGGGTGCCCCCTGCCCCCGTATATAAAGGAGTGGAGGAGGGGGAGGGCCGGCCCTCTCTATGGCGCGCCCTAGGGGAGTCCTACTCCCACCGGGAGTAGGATTCCCCCTTTCCTAGTAGAACTAGGAGCCCTTCCAAGTAGTAGGAGTAGGAGGGAAGGAAAGGGAAGGGAAAAGGAGAAGGAAGGAAGGGGGCGCCCCCCCTCCCTAGTCCAATTCGAACCAGCCCATGGGGAGGGGTGCGGCCACCCTTTGAGGCCATTCTCTCCTTTCCCGTATGGCCCATTAAGGCCCAATACGAATCCCGTAACTCCCCGGTACTCCCGAAAATACCCGAATCATTCGGAACCTTTCCGATGTCCGAATATAGTCGTCCAATATATCGATCTTTACGTCTCGACCATTTCGAGACTCCTCATCATGTCCCCGATCTCATCCAGGACTCCGAACTCCTTCGGTACATCAAAACACATAAACTCATAATATAACTGTCATCGAAACCTTAAGCGTGCGGACCCTACGGGTTCGAGAACAATGTAGACATGACCGAGACATGTCTCCGGTCAATAACCAATAGCGGAACCTGGATGCTCATATATTGGCTCCCACATATTCTACGAAGATCTTTATCAGTCAAACCGCACAACAACATACATTGTTCCCTTTGTCATCGGTATGTTACTTGCCCGAGATTTGATCGTTGGTATCTCAATACCTAGTTCGATCTCGTTACAGGCAAGTCTCTTTACTCGTTCTGTAACACATCATCCCGCAACTAACTCATTAGTTGCAATGCTTGCATGGCTTATAGTGATGTGCATTACCGAGTGGGCCCAGAGATACCTCTCTGACAATCGGAGTGACAAATCCTAATCTCAAAATACGCCAACCCAACAAGTACCTTCGGAGACACCTGTAGAGCACCTTTATAATCACCCAATTACGTTGTGACGTTTGGTAGCACACAAAGTGTTCCTCCGGTAAACGGGAGTTGCATAATCTCATAGTCATAGGAACATGTATAAGTCATGAAGAAATCAATAGCAACAAACTAAACGATCAAGTGCTATGCTAACGGAATGGGTCAAGTCAATCACATCATTCTCTAATGATGTGATCCCGTTAATCAAATGACAACTCATGTCTATGGCTAGGAAACTTAACCATCTTTGATTCATCGAGCTAGTCAAGTAGAGGCATACTAGTGACATACTGTTTGTCTATGTATTCACACATGTATTATGTTTCCAGTTAATACAATTATAGCATGAATAATAAACATTTATCATGATATAAGGAAATAAATAATAACTTTATTATTGCCTCTAGGGCATATTTCCTTCAGTAACACAGGCAAGAACTCCTTCTTTGACTGTTCCATTTTGAACTACTTCAAAATCTTGTCAAGGTATGTACTCATTGAAAAACTTATCAAGCGTCTTGATCTATCTCTATAGGTCTTGATGCTCAATATGTAAGCAGCTTCACCGAGGTCTTTCTTTGAAAAACTCCTTTCAAACATTCCTTTATGCTTTGCAGAATAATTCTACATTATCTCCGATCAACAATATGTCATTCACATATACTTATCAGAAATGTTGTAGTGCTCCCACTCACTTTCTTGTAAATACAGGCTTCACCGCAAGTCTGTATAAAACTATATGCTTTGATCAACTTATCAAAGCGTATATTCCAACTCCGAGATGCTTGCACCAGTCCATAGATGGATCGGTGGAGCTTGCATATTTTGTTAGCACCTTTAGGATTGACAAAACCTTCTGGTTGCATCATATACAACTCTTCTTTAATAAATTCATTAAGAAATGCAGTTTTGTTTATCCATTTGCCAGATTTCATAAAATGCGGCAATTGCTAACATGATCCGGACAGACTTAAGCATAGATACGAGTGAGAAACTCTCATCGTACTCAACACCTTGAACTTGTAGAAAACCTTTTACGATAATTCTAGCTTTGTAGATAGTAACACTACTATCACCGTCCGTCTTCCTCTTGAATATCCATTTATTTTTTATGGCTTGCTGATCATCGGGCAAGTCAACCAAAGTCCACACTTTGTTCTCATACATGGATCCCATCTCAGATTTTATGGCCTCAAGCCATTTCACGGAATCTGGGCTCATCATCGCTTCCTCATAGTTCATAGGCTTGTCATGGTCAAGTAACATGACCTCCAGAACAGGATTACCATACCACTCTGGTGCGGACCTCACTCTGGTTTACCTACAAGGTTCGGTAGTAACTTGATCTGAAGTTTACATGATCATCATCATTAGCTTCCTCACTAATTGGTGAAGTAGTCACAGGAACAGATTTCTGTGATGAACTACTTTCCAATAAGGGAGTAGGTACAGTTACCTCATCAAGTTCTACTTTCCTCCCACTCACTTCTTTCGAGAGAAACTCCTTCTCTAGAAAGGATCCATTCTCAGCAATGAATATCTTGCCTTCGGATCTGTGATAGAAGGTGTAGCCAACATTTTCTATTGGGTATCCTATGAATATGCACTACTCCGATTTGGGTTTGAGCTTATCAGGTTGAAAATTTTTCACATAAGCATTGCAACCTCAAACTTTAAGAAACGACAACCTAGGTTTCTTGCCAAACCATAGTTCATACGGTGTCATCTCAACGGATTTAGATGGTGCCCTATTTAATGTGAATGTAGCTGTCTCTAATGCATAACCCCAAAACGATAGTGGTAAATCGGTAAGAGACATCATAGATTGCACCATATCTAATAAAGTACGGTTACGATGTTCGGACACACCATTACACTGTAATGGTGTTCTAGGTGGCATGAGTAGTGAAACTATCTCACATTGTTTTAACTAAAGGCCAAACTCGTAACTCAAATATTTTACTTCTGCGATCATATCATAGATACTTTTATTGTTGTTACGATGATTCTCCACTTCACTCTCAAATTCTTTGAACTTTTAAAATGTTTCAGATTTGTGTTTCATGAAGTAGACACATATCTACTCAAATCATCTGTGAAGATCAGAAAATAATGATACCTGCCGCGAGCCTCAATATTCATCAGACCACATACATCAGTATGTATGATTTCCAACAAATCGGTTGCTCGCTCCATTGTTCCAGAGAATGGAGTCTTAGTCATCTTGCCCACGAGGCATGGTTCGCAAGTATCAACTGATTCATAATCAAGTGATTCCAAAAGCCCATCAGCATGGATTTTCTTCATGCGCTTTACACCAATATAACCTAACCGGCAGTGCCACAAACAAGTTGCACTATCATTATTAACTTTGCATCTTTTGGCTTCAATACTATAAAAATGTGTATCACCACGATCGAGATCCAACAAACCATTTTCATTGGGTGTATGACCATAGAAGGTTTTATTCATGTAAACAGAACAACAATTATTCTCTAACTTACATGAATAACCGTATTGCAATAAACATGATCAAATCATATTCATGCTCAACGCAAACACCAAATAACACTTATTTAGGTTCAACACTAATCCCGAAAGTATAGGGAGTGTGCGATGATGATCATATCAATCTTGGAACTACTTCCAACACACATCGTCACTTCACCCTTAACTAGTCTTCGTTCATTCTACAACTCCCGTTTCGAGTTACTACTCTTAGCAACTGAACCAGTATCAAATAGCGAGGGGTTGCTATGAACACTAGTAATATACACATCAATAATATGTATATCAAATATACCTTTGTTCACTTTGCCATCCTTCTTATCCGCCAATTACTTGGGGTAGTTCCGCTTCCAGTGACCAGTCCCGTTGCAGTAGAAGCACTCAGTTTCAGGCTTAGGTCCAGACTTGGGTTTTTTTCACTTGAGCAGCAACTTGCTTGCTATTCTTCTTGAAGTTCCCCTTTCTTCCCTTTTGTCCCTTTACTTGAAACTAGTGATTTTGTTTACCAGCAACACTTGATGCTTTTCTTGATTTCTACCTTCGTCGATTTCAGCATCACGAATAGCTTGGGAATCGTTTCCGTTATCCCTTGCATATTATAGTTCATCACAAAGTTCTACTAACTTGGTGATGGTGACTAGAGAATTCTGTCAATCACTATTTTATCTGGAAGATTAACTCCCACTTGATTCAAGCGATTGTAGTACCCAGACAATCTGAGCACATGCTCACTGCTTAAGCTATTCTCCTCCATCTTTTAGCTATAGAACTTGTTGGAGACTTCATATCTCTCAACTCGGGTATTTACTTGAAATATTAACTTCAACTCCTGGAGCATCTCATATGGTCCATGACTTTCAAAACATCTTTGAAATCCCGATTCTAAGCTGTTAAGCATGGTGCACTAAACTATCAAGTAGTCATCATATTGAGCTAGCCAAACGTTCATAACGGCTGCATCTGCTCCTGCAATAGGTCAGTCACCTAGCGGTGCATCAAAGACATAATTATTCTGTGCAGCAATGAGGATAAACCTCGGATCACGGACCCAGTCCGCATCATTGCTACTATCATCTTTCAACTTAGTTTTCTCTAGGAACACATATAAAACATAGGGAAGCAATGACACGAGCTATTGATCTACAACATAGATATGCAAATACTATCAGGACTAAGTTCATGATAAATTAAAGTTCAATTAATCATATTACTTAAGAACTCCCACTTAGAAAGACATCCCTCTAATCTTCTAAGTGACCACGTGATCCAAATCAACTAAACCATAACCAATCATCACGTGAAATGGAGTAATTTTCAATGGTGAACATCATTATGTTGATCATATCTACTATATGATTCACGCTCGACCTTTCGGTCTCAGTGTTCCGAAGCCATATCTGCATATGCTAGGCTCGTCAAGATTAACCTGAGTATTCTGCGTGTGCAAAACTGGCTTGCACCCATTGTAGATGCATGTAGAGCTTATCACACCCGATCATCACGTGGTGTCTGGGCACGACGAACTTTGGCAATGGTGCATACTCAGGGAGAACACTTTTATCTTGAAATCTAGTGAGAGATCATCTTATAATGCTACCGTCAATCAAAGCAAGATAAGATGCATAAAAGATAAACATCACATGCAATCAATATAAGTGATATGATATGGCCATCATCATCTTGTGCTTGTGATCTCCATCTCCGAAGCACCGTCATGATCACCATCATCACCGGCGCGACACCTTGATCACCATCGTAGCATCATTGTCATCTCGCCAATCTTATGCTTCCATGACTATCACTACCGCTTAGTGATAAAGTAAAGCATTACAGCGCAATTGCATTGCATACAATAAAGCGACAACCATATGGCTCCTGTCAGTTGCTGATAACTCGCTTACAAAACATGATCATCACATACAATAAAATTTAGCATCATGTCTTGACCATATCACATCACAACATGCCCTGCAAAAACAAGTTAGACATACTCTACTTTGTTGTTGCAAGTTTTACGTGGCTGCTACGGGCTTAGCAAGAACTGTTCTTACCTACGCATCAAAACCACAACGATAGTTTGTCAAGTTGGTGCTGTTTTAACCTTCACAAGGACCGGGCGTAGCCACACTTGGTTCAACTAAAGTTGGAGAAACTGACACCCGCCAGCCACCTGTGTGCAAAGCACGTCGGTAGAACCAGTCTCGCATAAGCGTACGCGTAATGTCCGTCCGGGCCGCATCATCCAACAATACCGCCGAACCAAAGTATGACATGCTGGTAAGCAGGATGGCTTATATCGCCCACAAATCACTTGTGTTCTACTCGTGCACAACATCAACGCATAAAACCTAGGCTCGGATGCCACTGTTGGGGAACGTAGCAATTTCAAAAAAATTCCTACGCACACGCAAGATCATGGTGATGCATAGCAACGAGAGGGGAGAGCGTTGTCTACGTACCCTTGTAGACCGAAAGCGGAAGCATTAGCACAACGCGGTTGATGTAGTCGTACGTCTTCACGGCCCGACCGATCAAGCACCGACACTACGACACCTCCGAGTTCTAGCACACTTTCAACTCGATGGCGATCCCCGGACTCCGATCCAGCAGAATGTCGGGGAAGAGTTCCGTCAGCACGACGGTGTGGTGACGATCTTGATGTTCTACTGTCGCAGGGCTTCGCCTAAGCACCACTACAATATTATCGAGGACTATGGTGGAGGGGGGCACCGCACACGGCTAACAGATCAATGATCAACTTTTGTGTCTATGGGGTGCCCCCTGCCCCCGTATATAAAGGAGCAAGGGAGGGAGGCGGCCGGCCTAGGAGGAGGGCTCGCCAAGGGGGGAGTCCTACTCCCACCGGGAGTAGGACTCCTCCTTCCCTTGTTGGAGTAGGAGAGAAGGAAAGAGGGGGAGAGGAACAAGGAAAAGTGGGCTGCACCCCTTGTCCAATTCGGACCAGATGGGGGGGGGGCCTCCTTCCTTTTGGCCTCTCTCCTCTATTCCCGTATGGCCCAATAAGGCCCATATACTCCCCGGCGAATTCCCGTAACTCTCCGGTACTCCAAAAAATACCCGAATCATTCAGAACCTTTCCGATGTCCGAATATAGTCGTCCAATATATCGATCTTTACGTCTTGACCATTTCGAGACTCCTCGTCATGTCCCCGATCTCATCCGGGACTCCGAACTCCTTCGGTACATCAAAACTCATAAACTCATAATATAATCGTCACCGAAACTTTAAGCGTGCGGACCCTACGGGTTCGAGAACTATGTAGACATGACCGAGACTCATCTTCAGTCAATAACCAATAGCGGAACCAGGATGCTCATATTGGCTCCCACATACTCTACGAAGATCTTTATCGGTCAGACCGCATAACAACATACGTTGTTCCCTTTGTCATCGGTATGTTACTTGCCCGAGATTCGATCGTTGGTATCTCAATACCTAGTTCAATCTCATTACCAGCAAGTCTCTTTACTCGTTCCGTAATACATCATCCTGCAACTATCTTATTAGTTGCAATGTTTGCAAGGCTTAAGTGATGTGCATTACCGAGAGGGCCCAGAGATACCTCTCCGCAATCGGAGTGACAAATCCTAATCTCGAAATACGCCAACCCAACAAGTACCTTCGGAGACACCTGTAGAGCACCTTCATAATCACCCAGTTACGTTGTGACGTTTGGTAGCACACAAAGTGTTCCTCCAGTAAACGCGAGTTGCATAATCTCATAGTCATAGGAACATGTATAAGTTATGAAGAAAGCAATAGCAACAAACGAAACGATCAAATGCTAAGCTAATGGAATGGGTCAAGTCAATCACATCATTCTCCTAATGATGTGATCCCGTTAATCAAATGACAACTCATGTCTATGGCTAGGAAACATAACCATCTTTGATTAACGAGCTAGTCAAGTAGAGGCATACTAGTGACACTCTGTTTGTCTATGTATTCACACATGTATTATGTTTCCGGTTAATACAATTCTAGCATGAATAATAAACATTTATCATGATATTAGGAAATAAATAATAATTTTATTATTGCCTCTAGGGCATATTTCCTTCAGCATCAATCACGGAGGGCCTCTACATCAACTCCATGGCCCCTCCGATGATGTGTGAGTAGTTTACCTCAGACCTTCGGAGTCCATAGCTAGTAGCTAGATGGCTTATTCTCTCTCTTTGGATCTCAATACAAAGTTTTCCTCGATTCTCTTGGAGATCTATTCGATGTAATCTTCTTTTGCGGTGTGTTTGTCGAGACCCGATGAATTGTGGGTTTATGATCAAGTTTATCTATGAACAATATTTGAATCTTCTCTGAATTCTTTTATGTATGATTGGTTTATGTTTGCAAGCTCTGTTGGAAAAGGCAGTGCCTAGGAGGCGCTTAGGCACGCCTAGGCGCTAGGCAATGGCCAAACGCCTCGCCTTGGGCATAAATGGAGGTCTAGGCAGGGCAAGTAAGGAGTTGTCTACCCAAGCAAGAAATCATGCAACATAATATACTGATATGCAAAATGCGTTAGATTCCAATGGCCGTAGACGGTAATTAACTTATTTATATGCCCTAAACTAATATCAACACCCATATAATAATCACAAATATACTACGAGTAAAAACTATATTACCGCCTAGGCCGTGCTTAGGCGCCGCCTAGGCACTAGGCGAAGGCCAACCGCCTCACTTACACCTACCGCTTTTTCCAACCTTGCAAGTCTCTTCGAATTATCAGTTTTGTTTGGCCTACTAGATTGATCTTTCTTGCAATGGGAGAAGTGCTTAGCTTTGGGTTCAATCTTGCGGTGCCTGATCCTAGTGATAGAAAGGGAAACGACACATATTGTATTGTTGCCATCGAGGATAAAAAGATGGGGTTTACATCATATTGCATGAGTTTATCCCTCTACATCATGTCATCTTGCTTAAGGCGTTACTCTATTCTTATGAACTTAATACTCTAGATGCATGCTAGATAGCGGTCGATGTGTGGAGTAATAGTAGTAGATGCAAGCAGGAGTCGGTCTACTTGTCACGAACATGATGCCTATATACATGATCATACCTGGATATTCTCATAATTATTCTCTTTTCTATCAATTGCTCGACAGTAATTTGTTCACCCACCGTAATACTTATGTTATCTTGAGAGAAGCCACTAGTGAAACATATGGCCCCGGGTCTATTTTCCATCATACAAGTTTCTAATCTATTTTATTTTTCAATCTTTACTTTCAATCTATATCATAAAAATACCAAAAATATTTATCTTATTATTATTATCTCTATCAGATCTCACTCTTGCAAGTGGCCGTGAAGGGATTGACAACCCCTTTATCGCGTTGGTTGCGAGGTTCTTATTTGTTTGTGTAGGTACGAGGTGACTCGCGCGTGGTCTCCTACTGGATTGATACATTGGTTCTCAAAAACTGAGGGAAATACTTACGCTGCTTTACTGCACCACCCTTTCCTCTTCAAGGGAAAATCAATGCAGTTCTCAAGAGGTAGCAGATATCAAGAGCTTCAGAGCTTTGTGGGAGACAGATTTCCCTTGAGCCGGATTTTAAACCGGAATTTTCATTTAGAGCCGGAAATTTTCTGACGGCCTTTAAATTTTCATCAATATGGCAATAGCCTCCGGGACTGGGTTATCTTTTCCTCCAATGACCCGAGCTTCTTGAAATTAGCTGAAACTGGCAACATTTGCTGAGTCCTGTCATCATAGCCCCCGAGTCTCAAGACGACTCGAGGAGTTGGTTTGAGATTTTTCATACTTGGCCGTGATATAAACCGGCATATAGCTGAATAGCGGAACGCTGTAATATGTTGAAGTTGGAAGCAAGGTGGCGAGTTAATGATCTTCGCAACACTCACTGTACATCCTTGACGTTGATAACGCAATATGAACCCATGGAAACTTGAGGTCGATCATGGCAGGTTATAAATGACTCCGTATGATTTGTGTCAGTAATCCGGCCAACGGTTCATCCCAACTGGCTGTTGAAGCTTAATCAAACTGTAGTGATGGCGATTTGTACGTATGTTCATCAAGCCATCTGGTGTAGACGGCGGCTGATAATACATGATAATTTGGTCCAGAGTTGTTGGAAGAAAACTGGGCTACCCGAGCAGTGACTGGTTTTATACTCAATAAACCGCTCATGCAGACAGGTGCGGCCCGGTGTGTTGATGTAGACCAGGCCGCGAGAGACGGACAGTAAAGACGACCGTAGCATCATAGGCGGCACAGACAGATAAGTCGGCCGCGGTGTTGTAAGCCGGTGCGGACGGGAGAGTCGGCCGCGAGGGCGGACGAGTGAGTTATCGGTAATGTTGTAAACCGACACAGATAGGAGAACTGGCACAGTGTTTTTTGTTGTAAACCGAGCCACAGAGGCGGCGGCTTGCACACACATTTGTTGAACAATACGGTATAATTGGATGCTGGCGGTTGATATTATTGGAGCGAGCCTTATATCCATGACATAACGACCATTCTTGCAGTGAATAATTTTCCTGCATAAACAATATTGCAGACCAAGGCAAAGATAAACTGCGTTTTTTTGACAAAAACAATATGTGTGAATAAAACAAACTTAGATGGATATCACCTGATTTGTCTGGACGACGGATGATCCACATATAAAGCATCCATGAATAATCTCTAATAATTTTAACGGTGCTTCAAACACTCTCCTGAGGTTGCAGCGGAGGTAGCGGGACGTAACCACAAAGGCATCTCGCAGCAAAAGCACAACAGCTCAAAACACAGCCGCACAGGATAGCGTGAGATCGCAGTAGCAATAGCAACGGCTCGTGAAGGCAATGGATTGAAAACGCGACCGCAGCAGAACCGTAATAGGAGGCTCAAAAAGGACCCTCCAAGTTAGTTTGGTACGGCCTATACATAACCAGGATCTTAGCTCCCTTGATATTTTATTATCCTCATGTGGATCAAACTAAGCTTCTGACGTAACTGAGAATTCCTCCGACATTGTAGACTTGGAAAGCAGAAACCTTGCAAGTGTGTTTTTTCTGGCAGGTCAATTCGACTACGGCTGAACAAGTGCTGCATTTTTCTTAGTATCACAATCAGAAATCAATTCCTCCAGACCCAGGCTTTAACTTGACATCCAATTTTTCGAAGATCCAAACTGTTGTAGAGCTCATTCACTACTTCTTTCCTGTATTTCACACTTGTTGCTCTAGCAAAGGCAACTTGCAAGCCAGCAGCTCTCGACAGAAACAAACAGGTCGAGGTGAGTTGAGCTGAGGGCGGCGACTCGCGGTATACCGCGTCAGTGGCGACTCGAGGTAGGAGCGGTGACTCAGTGCGGCAGCGACGCATGGCAACGGCGGTCCAATGAGGTAAGGGTGCTGTCGGTGTCAAAACTGGCGGATCTCGGGTAGGGGGTCCCGAACTATGCGTCTAAGGCGGATGGTAAGAGGAGGCAGGGGACACGATGTTTTACCCAGGTTCGGGCCCTCTTGATGGAGGTAAAACCCTACATCCTGCTTGATTATTCTTGATAATATGAGTAGTACAAGAGTTGATCTACCACAAGATCAGAGAGGCTAAACCCTAGAAGCTAGCCTATGGTATGATTGTATGTTGTCCTACGGACTAAAACCCTCTGGTTTATATAGACACCGGAGGAGGCTAGGGTTACACAAGGTCGGTTACAAAGGAGGATGTATGCATATGCGTATTGTCTAGCTTGCCTTCCACGCCAAGTAGAGTCCCATCCGGACACGGGACGAAGTCTTCAATCTCATATCTTCATAGTCCAACAGTCCGGCCCAAGGATATAGTCCGGCTGTCTAGGACTCCCTGAGTAGCCCCTGAACCAGGCTTCAATGACGATGAGTCCGGCGCGCAGTGTTGTTTTCGGCATTGCAAGGCGGGTTCCTCCTCCGAATACACCACAAAAGAGTTTGAATACAAGGATAGTGTCCGACCCTGCAAAATAAGTTCCGCATACCACCGTAGAGAGAATAATATTTCCACAAATCTAATCTGCTGACATGTTTTGGCAGCATGACATCACGCCATGGCCCGGTAATTATTCGAACTGTTTTTTCTTTAACCAGCCCCGCAGATAACGCGAGGCGGTTTCTTGACAAGTCTTGTCAAAGCAGAGATTGTGTTCCCCTTATTAAGGGATTCTCATCAATACAAACGTGGGTAACCCAACCGTGCCTGTTGGTATGACTCCTAGATGTTAGGTAAGTCTCGAACGGCCACAAGGAGGACGCCTGATATTCATCCCCTTTATAAAGGGACAGGGCTTTTTCTTTTTTCCCTCCCGCGCTCAATTGAATCCCTCCCCGCCTCGAGTTCTAACACCCAAAGCCCAGGTCAGGCACTTCGGACCTTCAATCATGTCCGGATCCAGCCTTCAAGGCCGGTGGATGCCTTCCTCTGTCATGGAGGAGGACATCAAGAAGTTGAGGGGGCCAGACATCTGACCGCCAAAATTTCGCATAGGCTGCCCGCCCGAGGGCAGGTCGTCCCTACACCCAAACCCAACGAGAGCGTTGTCTTTGTATCCCACTTCCTCCGAGGACTAGGCCTCGCTCTGGATCCCTTCGTTAGGGGTCTTATGTTCTATTACGGACTGGATTTTCATGATCTGGGCCCGGATTCCCTTCTTCACATCTCGTCATTTATTGTCGTTTGTGAGGCCTTCCTCCGCATTACCCCTCACTTCGGCATGTGGCTCAAGACCTTTGATGTGGAGCCGAAGACTGTCGAGGGGCAGTATGCAGCGTGCAGAGGTGCTTTAATAAGCAAAATTGCTGACGCTCCATGGCCAAAGGGTTCCTTTCCAGAGGTGTCCGGATTGTGGCAATACGAGTGTTGGAAATATGCCCTAGAGGCAATAATAAAATGGTTATTATTATATTTCTTTGTTCATGATAATTGTCTATTTTTCATGATATAATTGTGTTATCCGGAAATCGTAATACATGTGTGAATACATAGACCACAACACGTCCCTAGTGAGACTCTAGTTGAGTAGCTCGTTGATCAAAGGATAGTCATGGTTTCCTGACTATGGACATTAGATGTCATTGATAACGGGATCACATCATTAGGAGAATGATGTGATGGACAAGACCCAATCCTAAGCTTAGCTCAAAGATCGTGTAGTTCGTTTGCTGTAGCTTTTATGAATGTCAAGTATCATTTCCTTAGACCATGAGATTGTGCAACTCCCGGATACCGTAGGAGTACCTTGGGTGTGCCAAACGTCACAATGTAACTGGGTGACTATAAAGGTACATTACAGGTATCTCCGAAAGTGTCTGTTGGGTTGGCACGAATCGAGACTAGGATTTGTCACTCCGTATGACGGAGAGGTATCTCTGAGCCCACTCGGTAATGCATCATCATAGTGAGCTCAATGTGATCAAGTGGCTAATCACGGGATCATGCTTTATGGTACGAGTAAAGTGACTTGCCGGTAATAAGATTGAACAAGGTATTGGGATACCGACGATCGAGTCTCGGGCAAGTAACGTACCGATTGACAAAGGGAATTGTATACGGGTTGATTGAATCCTTGACATCGTGGTTCATCCGATGAGATCATCGTGGAGCATGTGGGAGCCAACATGGGTATCCAGATCCCGCTGTTGGTTATTAACCAGAGAGGCTTCTCGGTCATGTCTGCATGTCTCCTGAACCCGTAGGGTCTACACACTTAAGGTTCGGTGACGCTAGGGTTGTAGAGATATTAGCACACGGTAACCCGAAATTTGTTCGGAGTCCCGGATGAGATCCCGGACATCACGAGTTCCGGAATGGTCCGGAGGTAAAGATTCATATATAGGAAGTCCAGTTTCGGCCATCGGGAAGGTTTCGGGGGTCACCGGTATTGTACCAGGACCACCGGAAGGGTCCCGGGGGTCCACCGGGTGGGGCCACCTATCTCGGAGGGCCCCATGGGCTGAAGTGGGAGGGGAACCAGCCCCTAGTGGGCTGGTGCGCCCCCCTTGGGCCTCCCCCTGCGCCTAGGGTTGGAAACCCTAGGGGTGGGGGCGCCACCCTTGCCATGGGGGGCAAGGCACCCCCTTTGGCCGCCGCCCCCCCTAGGATATTGGATCCCCTAGGGCCGGCGCCCCCCCTAGGCACCCTATATATAGTGGGGGGGGAGGGAGGGCTGCGCACCCAAGCCCCTGGCCTCTCCCTCTCCCTCCCGTGACACTCCTCCGTCTCCCAGCGCTTGGCGAAGCCCTGCCGAGATCACCGTTGCATCCACCACCACGCTGTCGAGCCGCTGGATCTTCATCAACCTCTCCTTCCCCCTTGCTGGATCAAGTTGGAGGAGACGTCTTCCCAACCGTACGTGTGTTGAACGCGGAGGTGCTGTCCATTCGGCACTTGGTCATCGGTGATTTGAATCACGTCGAGTACGACTCCATCAACCCCGTTCTCTTGAACGCTTCCGCTCGTGATCTACAAGGGTATGTAGATGCACTCCTCTTTCCCTCGTTGATAGATGACTCCATAGATTGATCTTGGTGATGCGTAGAAAATTTTAAAATTCTGCTACGTTCCCCAACAGTGGCATCATGAGCTAGGTCTATGCGTAGTTACTATGCACGAGTAGAACTCAAAGTAGTTGTGGGCGTCGATATTGTCAATTATCTTGCCGTTACTAGTCTTATCTTGATTCGGCCGCATCGTGGGATGAAGCGGCCCGGACCAACCTTACATGTACGCTTACGTGAGACCGGCTCCACTGACTGACATGCACTAGTTGCATAAGGTGGCTGGGGGGTGTCTGTCTCTCCCACTTTAGTCGGATCGGATTCGATGAACAGGGTCCTTATGAAAGGTAAATAGAAATTGGCAATTCACGTTGTGGTTTTGGCGTAGGTAAGAAACGTTCTTGCTAGAAACCTATAGCAGCCACGTAAAAACTTGCAACAACAATTAGAGGACGTCTAACTTGTTTTTGCAGCAAGTGTTTTGTGATGTGATATGGCCAAAGGATGTCATGAATGATATATGTGATGTATGAGATGATCATGTTCTTGTAATAGGAATCACGACTTGCATGTCGATGAGTATGACAACCGGCAGGAGCCATAGGAGTTGTCTTTATTTATTTATGACCTGCGTGTCAACATAAACGTCATGCAATTACTTTACTTTATTGCTAAAGCATTAGCCATAGTAGTAGAAGTAATAGTTGACGTGACAACTTCAAGAAGACACGATGATGGAGATCATGATGATGGAGATCATGGTGTCATGCCGGTGACAACGATGATCATGGAGCCCCGAAGATGGAGCAAATGATATTGGCCATATCATGTCACTATTTGATTGCGTGTGATGTTTATCATGTTTTACATCTTATTTTCTTAGAACGACGGTAGCTTAAATAAAATGATCCCTCATAAAATTTCAAGAAAGTGTTCCCTCTAACTGTGCACCGTTGCGAAGGTTCGTTGTTTCAAAGCACCACGGGATGATCGGGTGTGATAGATTCTAATGTTCGAATACAACGGGTGTAAGCCAGATTTACACACGCAATACACTTAGGTTGACTTGACGAGCCTAGCATGTACAGACATGGCCTCGGAACACAGAAGACCGAAAGGTCGAGCATGAGTCGTATAGAAGATACGATCAACATGAAGATGTTCACCGATGTTGACTAGTCCATCTCACATGATGATCGGACACGGCCTAGTTAACTCGGATCATGTTATACTTAGATGACTGGAGGGATGTCTATCTGAGTGGGAGTTCATTGAATAATTTGATTAGATGAACTTAATTATCATGAACTTAGTCTAAAATCTTTACAATATGTCTTGTAGATCAAATGGCCAACGTTGTCCTCAACTTCAACGCGTTCCTAGAGAAAACCAAGCTGAAAGACAATGGCAGCAACTATACGGACTGGGTCCGGAACCTGAGGATCATTCTCATAGCTGCCAAGAAAGATTATGTCCTAGAAGCACCGCTAGGTGACGCACCCGTCCCACAGAACCAAGACGTTATGAACGCTTGGCAGACACGTGCTGATGATTACTCCCTCGTTCAGTGTGGCATGCTTTACAGCTTAGAACCGGGGCTCCAAAAGCGTTTTGAGAGACACGGAGCATATGAGATGTTCGAAGAGCTGAAAATGGTTTTTCAAGCTCATGCCCGGGTCGAGAGATATGAAGTCTCCGACAAGTTCTTCAGCTGTAAGATGGAGGAAAATAGTTCTGTCAGTGAGCACATACTCAAAATGTCTGGGTTGCATAACCGCTTGACTCAGCTGGGAGTTAATCTCCCGGATGACACGGTCATTGACAGAATCCTTCAGTCACTTCCACCGAGCTACAAGAGCTTTGTGATGAACTTCAATATGAAGGGGATGGAAAAGACCATTCCTGAAGTATTTGCAATGCTGAAATCAGCAGAGGTAGAAGTCAAAAGGGAACATCAAGTGTTGATGGTGAATAAAACCACTAAGTTCAAGAAAGGAAAGGGTAAGAAGAACTTCAAGAAGGACGGCAAGGGAGTTGCCGCGCCCGGTAAGCAAGCTGCCGGGAAGAAGCCAAAGAATGGACCCAAGCCCGAGACTGAGTGTTTTTATTGCAAGGGAAGTGGTCACTGGAAGCGGAACTGCCTCAAATACTTAGCGGATAAGAAGGCCGGCATCACGAAAGGTATATGTGATATACATGTAATTGATGTGTACCTTACCAGTACTCGTAGTAGCTCCTGGGTATTTGATACCGGTGTGGTTGCTCACATTTGTAAGTCAAAGCAGGAGCTGCGGAATAAACGGAGACTGGCGAAGGACGAGGTGACGATGCGCGTCGGGAATGGTTCCAAGGTCGATGTGATCACTGTCGGCACGCTACCTCTACATTTACCTACGGGATTAGTTTTAAACCTCAATAATTGTTATTTAGTGCTAGCTTTGAGCATGAACGTTGTATCAGGATCTCGTTTAATACGAGATGGCTACTCATTTAAATCCGAGAATAATGGTTGTTCTATTTATATGAGAGATATGATTTATGGTCATGCTTCGATGGTGAATGGTTTATTCCTAATGAATCTCGAGCGTAATGCTACACATATTCATAGTGTGAATACCAAAAGATGTAAGGTTGATAATGATAGTCCCACATACTTGTGGCACTGCCGCCTTGGTCACATAGGTGTCAAACGCATGAAGAAGCTCCATGCAGATGGAATTTTAGAGTCTCTTGATTATGAATCATTTGACACGTGCGAACCATGCCTCATGGGTAAAATGACCAAGACTCCGTTCTCAGGAACAATGGAGCGAGCAACCAACTTATTGGAAATCATACATACTGATGTGTGCGGTCCAATGAGTGTTGAGGCTCGTGGTGGCTATCGTTATGTTCTCACCCTCACTGATGACTTGAGTAGATATGGGTATGTCTACTTAATGAAACACAAGTCTGAGACCTTTGAAAAGTTCAAGGAATTTCAGAGTGAGGTTGCGAATCAACGTGACAGGAAAATCAAGTTCTTGCGATCAGATTGTGGGGGAGAATACTTGAGTCACGAATTTGGCACACACTTAAGAAAATGTGGAATAGTTTCACAACTAATGCCGCCTGGAACACCTCAGCGTAATGGTGTGTCCGAATGTCGTAATCGCACTCTATTAGATATGGTGCGATCTATGATGTCTCTTACCGATTTACCGCTATCATTTTGGGGCTATGCTTTAGAGACTGCCGCATTCACTTTAAAGAGGGCTCTGTCGAAATCCGTTGAGACGACACCGTATGAATTATGGTTTGAGAAGAAACTTAAGCTGTCGTTTCTAAAAGTTTGGGGATGCGATGCTTATGTCAAGAAACTTCAACCTGAAAAGCTCGAACACAAGTCGGAAAAATGCATCTTCATAGGATACCATAAAGAAACTGTTGGGTATACCTTCTACCTCAGATCCGAAGGCAAGATCTTTGTTGCCAAGAATGGGTCCTTTCTAGAGAAAGAGTTTCTCTCGAAAGAAATAAGTGGGAGGAAGGTAGAACTTGATGAAGTATTATCTCTTGAACCGGTAAGTGGCGCAGCTCAAGAAAATGTTCCTGAGGTGCCTGCACCGACTAGAGAGGAAGTTCATGATGATCATGAAACTTCAGATCAAGTTGCTACTGAACTTCGTAGGTCCACAAGGACACGTTCCGCACCAGAGTGGTACGGCAACCCTGTCTTGGAAATCATGTTGTTAGACAATGATGAACCTTCGAACTATGAAGAAGCGATGGCGGGCCTGGATTCCGACAAATGGCTGGAAGCCATGAAATCCGAGATAGGATCCATGTATGAAAACAAAGTATGGACTTTGACTAACTTGCCCGTTGATCGGCGAGCCATAGAAAATAAATGGATCTTTAAGAAGAAGACAGACGCGGATGGTAATGTGACCATCTATAAAGCTAGGCTTGTCGCTAAGGGTTATCGACAAGTTCAAGGGGTTGACTACGATGAGACTTTCTCACCCGTAGCGAAGCTGAAGTCCGTCCGAATCATGTTAGCAATTGCCGCATTCTATGATTATGAGATATGGCAAATGGACGTCAAAACGACATTCCTTAATGGTTTCCTTAAGGAAGAATTGTATATGATGCAGCCGGAAGGTTTTATCGATCCTAAGAATGCTGACAAGGTGTGCAAGCTCCAACGCTCGATTTATGGGCTGGTGCAAGCATCTCGGAGTTGGAACATTCGTTTTGATGAGATGATCAAAGCGTTTGGGTTTATGCAGACTTATGGAGAAGCCTGCATTTACAAGAAAGTGAGTGGGAGCTCTGTAGCATTTCTCATATTGTATGTGGATGACATACTGTTGATGGGAAATGATATAGAATTCTTGGAAAGCATAAAGGCCTACTTGAACAAGTGTTTTTCAATGAAGGACCTTAGAGAAGCTGCTTATATATTAGGCATCAAGATCTATAGAGATAGATCGATACGCCTCATTGGTCTTTCACAGAGCAGGTACCTTGACAAGATATTGAAGAAGTTCAAAATGGATCAGTCAAAGAAGGGGTTCTTGCCTATACTGCAAGGTACGAGATTGAGCACGGCTCAATGCCCGACCACGGCAGAAGATAGAGAAAAGATGAGTGCCGTCCCCTATGCCTCGGCCATAGGGTCTATCATGTATGCTATGCTGTGTACCAGACCTGATGTAAACCTTGCCGTAAGTTTGGTAGGAAGGTACCAAAGTAATCCCGGCATGGAACACTGGACAGCGGTCAAGAATATCCTGAAGTACCTGAAAAGGACTAAGGAAATGTTTCTCGTTTATGGAGGTGACGAAGAGCTCGTCGTAAAGGGTTACGTCGATGCTAGCCCAAAATTTCGCATAGGCTACCCGCCCGAGGGCAGGTTGTCCCTACTCCCGAACCCAACAAGAGCATTGTCTTTGTATCCCACTTCCTCCGAGGACTAGGCCTCGCTCTGGATCCCTTCGTTAGGGGTCTTATGTTCTATTACGGGCTGGATTTTCACGATCTGGGCCCGGATTCCCTTCTTCACATCTCGTCATTTATTGTCGTTTGTGAGGCCTTCCTCCGCATTACCCCTCACTTCGGCATGTGGCTCAAGACCTTCGATGTGGAGCCGAAGACGGTCGAGGGGCAGTATGCAGCGTGCGGAGGTGCTTTAATAAGCAAAATTGCTGACGCTCCATGGCCAAAGGGTTCCTTTCCAGAGGTGTCCGGATTGTGGCAATAGGAGTTTTGGAAATATGCCCTAGAGGCAATAATAAAATGGTTATTATTATATTTCTTTGTTCATGATAATTATCTATTGTTCATGCTATAATTGTGTTATCCGGAAATCATAATACATGTGTGAATACATGGACCACAACACGTCCCTAGTGAGCCTCTAGTTGACTAGCTCGTTGATCAAAGGATAGTCATGGTTTCCTGACTATGGACATTAGATGTCATTGATAACGGGATCACATCATTAGGAGAATGATGTGATGGACAAGACCCAATCCTAAGCTTAGCTCAAATATCGTGTAGTTCGTTTGTTGTAGCTTTTCTGAATGTCAAGTATCATTTCCTAAGACCATGAGATTGTGCAACTCCCGGATACCATAGGAGTACCTTGCGTGTGCCAAACGTCACAACGTAATTGGGTGACTATAAAGGTACATTACAGGTATCTCCGAAAGTGTCTGTTGGGTTGGCACGACTCGAGACTGGGATTTGTCACTCCGTATGACGGAGAGGTATCTCTGGGCCCACTCGGTAATGCATCATCGTAATGAGCTCAATGTGATCAAGTGACTGATCACGGGATCATGCATTACGATACGAGTGAAGTGACTTGCCGGTAACGAGACTGAACAAGGTATTGGGATACCGACGATCGAGTCTCGGGCAAGTAACGTACCGATTGACAAAGGGAATTGTATACGGATTGATTGAATCCTCGACATCGTGGTTCATCCGATGAGATCATCATGGAGCATGTGGGAGCCAACATGGGTATCCAGATCCCGCTATTGGTTATTGACCGGAGAGGCTTCTCGGTCATGTCTGCATGTCTCCCGAACCCGTAGGGTCTACACACTTAAGGTTCGGTGACGCTAGGGTTGTAGAGATATTAGCACACGGTAACCCAAAAGTTGTTCGGAGTCCCGGATGAGATCCGGGACGTCACGAGGAGTTCCGGAATGGTCCAGAGGTAAAGATTCATATATAAGAAGTCCAGTTTCGGCCATCGGGAAGGTTTCGGGGGTCACCGGTATTGTACCGGGACCACCGGAAGGGTCCCGGGGGTCCACCGGGTGGGGCCACCTATCCTGGAGGGCCCCATGGGCTAAAGTGGGAGGGGAACCAGCCCCTAGTGGGCTGGTGCTCCCCCCTTGGGCCTCCCCCTGCGCCTAGGGTTGGAAACCCTAGGGGGGGGGGGCGCCACCCTTGCCTTGGGGGGCAAGGCACCCCCTTTGGCCGCCGCCCCCCCTAGGCACCCTATATATAGTGGGGGGGAGGGACGGCTGCACACCCAAGCCCCTGGCCTCTCCCTCTCCCTCCCGTGACACTCCTCCGTCTCCCAGCGCTTGGCGAAGCCCTGCCGAGATCACCGTTGCTTCCACCACCACGCCGTCGTGCTGCTGGATCTTCATCAACCTCTCATTCCCCCTTGCTGGATCAAGTTGGAGGAGACGTCTTCCCAACCGTACGTGTGTTGAACGCGGAGGTGTTGTCCGTTCGGCACTTGGTCATCGGTGATTTGAATCACGTCGAGTACGACTCCATCAACCCCGTTCTCTTGAACGCTTCTGCTCGTGATCTACAAGGGTATGTAGATGCACTCCTCTTTCCCTCGTTGATAGATGACTCCATAGATTGATCTTGGTGATGCGTAGAAAATTTTAAAATTCTGCTACGTTCCCCAACAAGGAGTGGTTTTACGTCACAGCTCCCTGAAGTGCCAAGTGGGTAGCTCCCCCCACCTTTCGCTCGGGCCCTCCACCACAACTGATGTCATGGATCAGCAGGGGGCTGAGCTGGGGTCCAGCCAAGGACATGCCAATACTGCAAAGCCGTCTCCGAGATCTCTTCGAGGGAGATTTCAGTCTGGTTATGGTAATGCAAGTCATGCTGGTTCGTCGAGTCCAGCCTTGCAAACGCCAGCCCCTCCGCATGTGGGAATTCAACCCGGAAGGATCATGCACTATTTAGAATTTCCTCGGCATGACGCACAAGGAGATGTACAAGTCATTCTTCGGACCCCCAAATAGAGTGTCCGGACACTACCAAGGACGCGGGCCTGAGCTGCAACTGCCCCGCTGCCCAAGTAAGTAATCCCATGGCCGAACACACTGTCCTTTTATTTATCATGACATCATCCTGAAGAATCGCTCTTTGACCAGGACTGGATAACAAAGGCGAAGATGATCCGGTGTTCAGCCCCCCTTCCTGAAGGCTTGGACAATCCGGTGCTGGAAAAGATGCTTGAGCCAGCACCTTGTCTGGTGCCCTCAAAGGAAGATGAAGGGGGGAATAAAGAGGGCGAAAGCGGGCCTCCGTCGCTACCTATTCCAATCGAGGGAATGAGCGCCTCCGCGAGGGAGGATAACCAAGGGGAAGAATCTAACATTCTCTCTCCCCAGGGAAAGAAGAGGACTACCCCTGAAGATCCGGAAACTAAGGCTTCCAAACGGGAGAAGAAATCTCCACCAGAGGGTCCTACCTCGGAGGGTATTCTTGCCGCACAATGTCCGCGCGGGGATCAGCCCTCTACCGAGCTATAAGTAATCAAAAAGTACTTAATAGTGAAGATATCCCACCTTACTTCCGAAGACAATGACCGATGCTTGTAAATTGTAGCCCTTCTCGACAGAGTTCATCTTCGGGGGACCTTCTTCCGGAGATGATGGAGAGCGAAACGCCTCCCCCAGACTCCCCAGCTCAAGAAGCAGGCGACCTTGAAGTGTCATCGCGAAGGGTATCTCCGGATCCAATATCACCAGAGGATAACCCTTTGGCTGTCCGGCATCCCCAGTATCCGACTCCTGAGGAGAGCGACAGCAGGGGTCCGTACTGTGTGCGGTCGGACGTGCTGAAGGATCTTCTGGGGAAAGTTGTCGTCTCGGAAGCGCATCATACACTAATGGGTACGGTAATTGAAAGGATTTCATCCGCCAAAAGCGGTTTGCACGAAGCTTTTATGAGTCTGCTGAAAGGCTTTGAGGTACGTAAATTAATGTATACCTTTAATAGTACCGCATACGTTAGGTATGCCCATGCAGATAGTAGCCCTTGGGACTCTGGTTGTCGTCGAGAACGGCGGCAAACAGAGGATCATAGTCCCAGGTAATAACCAGACCGCCTGTATGCGCAGGTGGTTGAAGCTCCGGTGGCTAGCCGGACTGATGGGTTTGCCGAACTAAAGCGGTAGCTAGATGCGGCAGATGCCGACATTGTGCTTGTCAACAAGCGGCTTGACGAGGCACAGGATGAGTGATTTTTCTGGTGATCATCACATTATAAGAGCAGCATGATGCCAGTATCTTTTAATATGTTGTGACTGCAGATGGAGCTGCCACCGTGGAGACCCTTCGGGCGGAGCTTGCCCGATTCAAGGAGCAAGCAAGGAGTAGCAATGCGGCCGCTTTAAAGGCGGCCGAAGAGTTAAGGGCCGAACAGGCCGCACATTGCAGGAGCAAAGAAAAAATTGCCAAGATGGCCATGGAGTTAAAGATGTTGCTGACCGTTACCGGCTTCTTGAAGAAGAAAACCGGGTGAAGACGACAGACCTGGAGAAGGCCCGGGTGGCTGCCAAGGAAGCCCACTCCAAAAATAGAGCGACGAAGGAGGAGTTGAATCAAGCTACGGATATCGTTTCTGGGAAGCCCTTCTTGTTGCGGATGAAGTTCGGAGATCCGAAATATGCTCCTCTAGACCGGCTATGGAGTTCTGTGGATGAGTACATGGATTTGGCTGCAAGTGCTGTGGATGCTACGGAGTACTTCAAGGATCAGAAAGGTCCTGAAGTGGAGAAGCTGTTTTGGTCACAGTTTCACGCTCCAGTCCATCTGTTGTTGCTGAATGAGCGACTGACTGGTTGGGCCGACCTCCATAGATTATCCAGATTGGCCATGAGGTCCGTTGTGGATCATTTGTGGCAAGGAGGACCAAGGCCGAATAGCTACTTTAGCTTAGTGCAACAATTCCTTGGCACTGTGCCACGCATCGATGCTGTAAAGAGGTCGGCGTGCATAGAAGGCTCACGGATGGCCCTTGCCCGCGTCAAAACATACTGGGCGGAGATGGATGCCACCACTGTTGCGGCACAGGGTTCGGCCATTGGCCGAGTGGCTGTCGAGCACTACTATGAAGAAGTTCTTGAAGGCACTCGTTCGATAGAAGCTCAGTGCTCGAAGAATATTATGTTTTAGTGACATGTATTCCCATTGTAAAAACAATGTTTTGTTGAGTTTATCAAGGCTGCATTTATACTTTTGCCCGAAAGTACTATGATGCCTCCTGTGCGGAAAGATGGCAGTCGTCGGCTTCAGCCCCCACGCATATAATGTGGGGGTGTTCGCAGAAGACGCATGTTCACACTTGATCCAATGTCTTGGTCCATGGAGGAGGTGATAGCGCAGCGAACTAGGCAATTGGACTATAATGCTTTAACACTTTCACTTAGCCATAGGAGTTTGACAGTGGGACTACTATATAGCCCCTGGTGGCTCCGCACTCATCCGAATTCGGGGTGCGTACATGCCTGGCCGGGAAACGGCCCTTCCTTAAGGCGGAGGAATCCCAAAGATTCCACTAGGTCATCGAGTGGTTGACCAGTCTCACGCTATATCGTGACAGTTAGTTTTCGGCTTTCTCTACTCAGGTGCTCGTCCGGATGAACCAGGGCACAATCACAGTAGTTCTCCTGGTGCCGCCTTAGCCGATAGAGCAGAACGTAAGGCAGCAAAACACAGGAGCCGGGCAAACCCAGCATTTGACCCAAGACATGATTCGGAGCTGATGCATATAAGGCCAAACTCGCGACGCCGAACACTCCCTAAGGTATTCGGTCTTTATGATGTAAACCAGGCCTAAACAGTTCCCTTGGTAATAAGCCCCTGGTGTCCAGGTACGTGCAATATTCTGACGTGGCCACATGCCAATACGTCAGCATCCTTCTCAATTGTACTAAGAATCCGAGGGATGTGTATCAACAAGAGACAGTAAAAAAGGTTTACACAGGGTCTTAATCTAAAAAGAATCCTTGGAACGGGTCACTGCTGCATGTCTGCGCATGTATCTCTGTTGTGCCGTGTCCTGGACGGGTCTAGCACAATGGTCATCTGTAAAAGAGAGGAACTTAGTTGAAAAGTTATCGTGCAAAAAGGTAGGTTATACTAAATAAACTATATACAGTTCAAGATGAGTAAAGTTGAGCCTAATTGCCACTTGTTTGTGCGCGTTGAGCCCCTTGTATTGTAATAGGGGTATAGCCATCAAACCTGTATCAAGTACATATAGTTGCGCCGGACTCGTCTAACCGCGTCCGTGGTCTTAACGACCTGGCAGATGCATTAGTTGGTGAGGCCGTTTAGTGTGCGGCTGCCAAGGCAGCCGCACGGTCTTCCGCGTGCAAGGAGCGCTCAATATTTCCATTTACTGTAATGATGACACGTGGACCGGGCATCTTAAGCATGAGAGAAGCATAATGCGGTATTGCGTTAAAGCGAGCGAAAGCTTCGCGTCCGAGTAGTGCTTGATAACCACTTTGGAACGGAGCGATGTGGAATGTTAAATTTTTGCTGCGGAAGTTATTGGGAAAGCCGAATATAACCTCTAGTAGTAGGGAGCCTGTGCAATGGGCCTCTGGGTCTGGTGTTACTCCTTTAAAGGTAGTATTGCTACAGCTAATTTTTGTTGGATCTATCCCCATTTTGCGGACTGTGTCCTGATATATCAGGTTTAAACTGCTGCCGCCGTCCATCAGGACTCGCGTGAAGTGGTATCCGTCAATTATTGGATCTAATACCAAGGCAGCCCATCCTGCACGTCAGATACTTGCCGAGTAATCCCAATGGTCGAAGGTGATCGGTTGGGACGACCAGTGGCAGAACTCCGCGGTGATAGGCCCTGGGGCATGTGTCTCTAGGAGTGCCGCTTTGTTTCTCCCCTTTGTCACGTGTAACACGTTTACTGTTTTGACTTCTGGTGGGAATATTTTCTGTTCCCCAGTGCTTTGCTTGCGAGGCTCGTCCTCGTCTTCACTTGGTGTATCCTGCCCCTTATGTTTGGCGTTGAGCTTGCCGGACTGCTTGAAGACCCAACATTCTCTACGGGTAAGATTTTCAGGTTTATCGGGGGTGCTATGGATTTGCCATATTTGGTCCAGAATCTTGTTTAGGCTGGACAGTTCATCTCTATTGCCTTTGGAGGGCAGCTTTTGCTGACCTGGCTGAGAGCTTCTGAATCCGGCGTTTACCGCCGTGCTCTTCGGGCTGTCTTCTTTATTCCGACGCTTATTTTTGCTGCGTCGTGATTTCCCGTTTCCGTCCCTGACTTCGGATGTACTTGGGTCGTTGGTGTTGCATCGGGCTAACTAGCTGTCCTCGCCCGCGCAAAAGCGGGTCATGAGGCTTGTTAATGCTGCCATTGTTCTCGGCTTTTCTTGGTCGAGGTGTCTGGCAAGCCACTCGTCTCGAACGCTGTGCTTAAAAGCTGCTAAGGCTTCAGCGTCCGGAGAGTCGACTATTTGGTTCTTTTTAGTGAGGAACCTGTTCCAAAGCTTTCGGGCTGACTCTCCGGGCTGTTGAGTTATATGACTTAAATCATCTGCATCCGGTGGTCGGACATAGGTCCCTTGAAAATTTGCCTGAAAAGCGTCTTCGAGCTCTACCTAGCTTCCAATGGAGTTTTCGGGGAGGCTTTTAAGCCAGTGCCGAGATGGCCCTTTGAGCTTGAGGGGTAAGTACTTGATGGCGTGGAGATCGTGTCCTCGAGCCATATGGATATGGAGGATGTAGTCCTCAATCCAGACCCCAGGGTCTGTCGTTCCGTCGTACGCCTCTATGTTTACGGGTTTGAATCCCTCTGGAAATTCATGGTCCAGCACCTCATCAGTGAAACATAGGGGGTGTGCGGCACCCCTGTATTTGGGTGTACCATGGTGTTGGGATGTTTGTTGTGTTGCATTTCATGCTGGAGCGCGCTTGCATGGCCCATAGATGGATCTGGTTGCGCCGTCCTTTTGATGCGAGCCCTCACATGGATCGCGTACTGGCTTATGTGCGGCGTCGTTTGCCGCTCTATGTTGGCCACGAGGTCGTCTATCAGACCGGATGGCCGTTTTGCTTTTTGGTTTTGGGGGATCTAAGGCCTCCTCATTGAATTCAGGTAGCAACTTTCGCTCCGGGTAGCTCTTGGTGTGGCGATTACCGCCGTACTTCGCTGGAGTGTTGAGTACTTCACTCCATCTGATTTTGAGTGTGTCTTGTGCAGCCCTGAGCCTTTGCTTCTGCTTTTTCAGACTCCTCGCAGTGGCAACAAGCCTTTGATGGGCATTCTGTTGCTCCGGGTGCCTGTCCGGTGTGATGTCGTCCGGACTGTTATCTTTGACGGAGTCGGGTTGTTCGGTTTGATTCTCCGTGTTGCCGTGGTCGGGCGATGGTTCACCCTGCTCTATCGCTGGGTCTATATGATTGATGTTTTTGTCGAGGCAGGATTTGGAGCGGCGCTTACGCCGCCGCTTTGACTGCTTCTCGAGGGAACAACCCTTCGATGCGTCCTTCTGTTCCTCGTCGTCGTTTTCTTTGGGTGTGTCCACCATGTATACATCGTATGATGAAGTGGGCGTCCAGTGCCCTATGGGCAGTGATTCCTGTTCGTCTCCTGCATCGTCGTCCATACCGTCGATGTCTTCGGAGTCGAAGTTGAGCATGTCCGTCAGATCGTCGACAGTGGCTACTACGTGGGTGGTGGGTGGGCGGCGAATTTCTTCATCATCCGCGTCCCCATCCTGCCAAACATAGTTCGGCCAGGACTCTCTTGACAGGGAGAGAGACTTTAATGAGTTCAGTATGCGCCGAAGGGCGAGTGCTGAAAGATATCCATGGAGGTGAACTCCATGATCGACGCCCGGTCGGATTCGATAGGCATGGGCGCAGGCGGTTCGGACTCCGTGGCAAGGGAAGAATCCGGTAGTTCGGCGTCACAGCTCCCGCGAAGGGTAAGGTCGATACTCGGCTCGATCGCCGATGAGAGTGCGGCCTCCGTGGCGGGGTCTATCCACCAGTCACTGGATGGCGCAATTGGCTCCGAATTGAGGGTCGGAGCGGTCGCCGGTGCGATCTCCCGAACATTGTCCGATGGTAGAGCTAAATCATGCTCATCGTGACCGTACGGCGCACTCGGCAAGGGCTCGAATCCGTCGAAGATCAAGTCTCCGCGGATGTCGGCCGTGTAGTTTAGGCTTCCAAGCCTGACCTGGTGGCCAGGGGCGTAACTCTCGATCTGCTCCAGATGGCCAAGCGAGTTGGCCCGCAGTGCGAAGCCGCCGAATACAAAGATCTCCCCGGGGAGAGAAGTCTCACCCTGGCCCGCATCGCTATCGATGATCGAAGGAGCCATCAAGCCTAACGATGACGACACGGAGGAACTCTCAATGAAAGCACCAATGTCGATGTCAAAACCGGCAGATCTCGGGTAGGGGGTCCCGAACTGTGCGTCTAAGGCGGATGGTAACAGGAGGCAGGGGACACGATGTTTTACCCAGGTTCAGGCCCTCTTGATGGAGGTAAAACCCTACGTCCTGCTTGATTATTCTTGATAATATGAGTAGTACAAGAGTTGATCTACCACGAGATCAGAGAGGCTAAACCCTAGAAGCTAGCCTATGGTATGATTGTATGTTGTCCTACGGACTAAAACCCTCTAGTTTATATAGACACTGGAGGAGGCTAGGGTTACACAAGGTCGGTTACAAAGGAGGAGGTATGCATATTCGTATTGCCTAGCTTGCCTTCCACGCCAAGTAGAGTCCCATCCGGACACGGGACGAAGTCTTCAATCTCGTATCTTCATAGTCCAACAGTCCGGCCAAAGGATATAGTCCGGCTGTCCGGAGACCCCCTAATCCAGGACTCCCTCAGGTGCCTCGGGGACGGAGGCTGGCGGCTTAAGGCCGGGTCCGGCAGAGGAGTAGCAGCTCAAGCGTGACCAGCGGGCAAGCAAGCCGGTGACTCGGAACGGCGTGTCGGCAAGGCCAGCCCGAGGTAGAGTGAAGCAGGCCGCGGCCATGGTGGAAGTGGATTGACCCGGGGTGGCTCAAAAACCATGGCGGTGCGGCAGCTTAGAGGCATAGCAGCAAGGGGTGACGGAGACACGCAGGCCATAGCAGAAACGTTCGGAGCGGCGAATGTAGTGGAGTGGAGGCGGCTTAGCGCTGGGGTAGTGGAGAAGCTCCGGGCCGTAGTAGAGGTGACGGTTCAACGCAGCTGTGATGGAGGAGTCCTTCGCATAGAGTCGGAGATGCGAGGCCGGGCGGCTCACGGCCGGAGCGGCTCAAGCGGACGTGGCGATGAGGCCGAGGCGGAAGCAGAGTCCATGGGTGACTCGAATTGAAGGCGCGGGCGACTCGAGATGAGTCGAGGCGAGGCCGGCTTGGAGTTGGTTCAGGGGTGTCTTGGCGGTGGCTTAGGACGACGTCTCAGCATGGCCGGCGGCTCAGAGCGGCCACGGCGGAAACATGGCCGGCAAACTCAGGCAGGCCGCAAGGGCAGCAAGGCAATCTGGCGGAGGTGCACTGTCGTAGCGAGGAAAACTGGGAGGCAAGGCAGATTTTTTCGGCGAGGGCGGCTTGATGGAGGCAGCCAAACAGAGCTGCGCCGATCGCGGCAAAGCACAGCGGAGGCGCGCCGGCCGAAACGAGGCGGTGGAGGCCAAATCCAAATTCCCTCCACGTCCTTGTCTTGGCCGTTCTTGGTTTGACCATCCACGTCCATGTATGTTGATGTATAACACTTTTTGTACTATTGCTGGTTTAATGAATGTAGTAGCAGCATGACCCTGACATGACTTCGGGACCTGATCCATCGTAATAAACAACTTATATTTTGATGTTTTGGCTACAACAAAAATACTCTGTTGATCTAGGTGACTTGTACTTCGTATCGACTGATTTTGGATGCGAAACTTTGACCTGTAGCAGCCACGGAAATTTACCCGGCCTCGACGGATCATCTGATCGCATGCGCTGGCGCATAAACTCAACCCTAATTTTCTTGTACATGTCGCTTTAACTGTTCGTCGATAATGTTATCTTCTGCGCCGACTCTTTTCCATCTGGCACATCGTGAACTTCTTGATCCCTAAAGAAATCCCTCCAAGAACTCAACACCACCGTGCACAGGCCCCACGGTGGGCGCCAACTGTCGTGGAATTGTCATGACAGATGTCCTAGTGTGAGGACTTAGTCGTGAGGCCAACGCATCTATGTGGTAGCTTGAACGGGGTTGGTAGAATCGTGAGACGCGAGGTTTTATCCAGGTTAGCCCCCTTACGGTGGAGGTAAAAGCCTACATCTTGCTTCATTGATATTGATGATCATCACGATTACAGGTGTGCTCTATCTCGAAAGCTATTGACTTGTCCGTCTATCTAGACTTATGAAACTTGTGGAACCTGTCCCTCTTGGGGAGCCCTGCCCCTCCTTATATATGTTGAAGGGGCGGCTTACATGACTAGTCATATTAGGATTAGGAATACTCTATTACAAGTGGAGTCCTAGTCTTGCTTCCTTTGTAAGGGAATATTCCTTATGCTTTCCTCTTAAACCGGCCCACCATAACACGAGCCGACATACTGGGCCTTGGGCCTTGTCGTCTGTCTGACCCGCCCGCCAGGTTACTAATGAGCCGCCAAGATTGGCTGGGTCGTCAGTGAGTGGAGAGATCCGAACGGGTCACTCAGTGGGTCGCCAAGTCAGGGCGGGTCACTAGTGAGTCGCCAAGTCAGGGCGGGTCACCAATGAGTCGCCAAGTCCGGCCGGGTCATACCACGGGGTATATCCCCGACAAACACCCAAAGGTTTACTAGAGTCGATAATCTAGTTCACAGCGCTATGTGATTAATACCCAAAGAGTACTAAGGTGTGATCATGTTTTGCTTGTGAGAGAAGTTAGTCAACGGGTCTGCCACATTAAGAACCGTGTGTATTTTGCAAATTTCTATGTCTACAATACTCTGCATGGAGCTACTCTAGCTAATTGCTCCCACTTTCAATATGTATCCATATTGAGACACTGACATCTAGATTAGTGTCAAAGCTTGCATCGGCGTAATCCTTTACGACAGACTTTTTGTCACCTCCATAAATGAGAAACATTTCCTTAGTCCTCTTAGGTAACTAAGGATAATTTTGACCGATGTCCAATGATCTACTCTTGGATCACTATTGTACCCCCTTGCCAAACTCATGGTAATGTACACAATATGTCTGGTACACAGCATTGCATACTTTATAGAACCTATGGCTGAGGCATAGGGAATGACTTTCATTCTCTCTCTATCTTCTGCCATGGTAGGGCTTTGAGTCTTACTCAACTTCACACCTTGCAACACAGGCAAGAACCCTTTCTTTGACGGATCCAATTTGAATTTCCTCAAAATCTTGTCAAGGTATGTGTTTTGTGAAAGTTCTATTAAGCGTGTTGATCTATCCCTATAGATCTTGATGCCCAATATATAAGTAGCTTCACCTAGGTCTTTCATTGAAAAATTCTTATTCAAATATCCTTTTATGCTATCCAAAAATTCTATATCATTTCCAATCAACAACAAGTCATCCACATATAATATTAGAAATGGTACAGAGCTCCCACTCACTTTCTTATAAATACAGGCTTCTCCGAAAAGTCTGTATAAAAACATATGCTTTGATCACATTATTAAAGCGTATATTCCAACTCTGAGATGCTTGCACCAGTCCATAAATGGATCACTAGAGCTTGTAGACTTTGTTAGCACCTTTAGGATCGACAAAACCTTCTGGTTGCATCATATACAACTCTTCTTTGAGAAATCCATTAAGGAATGCAATTTTGACGTCCATTTGCCAGATTTCATAATCATAAAATACGGCAATTGCTAACATGATTCAGACAGACTTAAGCATCACTACGGGTGAGAAACTCTCATTGTAGTCAACTCCTTGAACTTGTCGAAAACCTTTCGCGAGAAGTCGAGCTTTGTAGATAGTAACATTACCATCAGCGTCAGTCTTCTTCTTGAAGATCCATTTATTCTCTATGGCTCGCCGATCATCGGGCAAGTCAACCAAAGTCCACACTTTGTTCTCATACATGGATCCTATCTCAGATTTCATGGCCTCAAGCCATTTATCGAAATCTATGCTCATCATCGCTTCCTCGTAGTTCGTAGGTTCGTGGTCTAGTAACATGACCTCCAGAACAGGATTACCGTACCACTCTGGTGCGGAACGTGCTCTGGTTGACCTACGACGTTTGGTAGTAACTTGATCTGTGATGTCGCTTGAATCTACATCGGTATTTCCCCAAAGAGGAAGGGATGATGCAGCACAACGGCGGTAGGTATTTCCCTCAGATATGAAACGAAGGTTATCGAACCAGTAGGAGAACCAAGCAACACAGCGTAAACAGCCCCTGCATACAAATAACAACCACTCGCGACCCGACATGTTAAAGGGGTTGTCAATCCCTTTCGGGTAACGGCGCCACATATTGGTGCGTGGATGGAGAAAGTTGTAATAGATTGAATAAATAGATCGCAAATAAAATAAAGTCAAGCAAAGTATTTTTGGATTAATATATCTAAAAATAAATGCAAAGGAAAAGTAGATCGCTATAACATCCCAAATTTTCAATTTGGAATGTTATACACAAGATCATTATTGCATATAATATTTTATTGCATTTTGGTTGATCCTACAAATTCTACGCAACTCAAGGACCCTCGGAGAGAGTTGGGGATTTCGTTATTTTCATATTTGAGTTTTCTCAAATTTTGAAAATAGGATCATTTGATTTTGTTTATTTTATCTTCAATTATTTCTATTATCAAACTATGAGAGAGGGAATAAAATGACTTTCCCAAAATAAAGAAATATTGAGGATTTTTGGAGTCCGTTTAGTATTCCATTTTTTAGCATAATTATTTAAAAAAAACGCGAACCGCCGCTGCCCCGCCGCTCGCCGGAGGTAGACCTCACTGCCGTCGGTTTTGCGTTCGGTTTTTTTAGTTTCATTTTTTTAATAGATCGGTTTTTCCAGTTTATTTAATTAGCGAGTGTTCGCTTGTTCGTTCATTTTAATGAACACGTTCATCGTTTAGATCCAGATAATGAACGTTCATTCGTTAAACTGTTCGTCTCTTTTTCTTTTCTCGGATTAAATCCGCGATTTTTCTGATCGCGATTCCTGATCCGATTTTCGTTCTAGTATAACTTTTCGCTCGTTTGTTGGAATCAGGTGATTCAAGCGCCTGGAGTTTCGTCTCGAAACCCTCTTTCCGTTTAACCAACTCAAACAAGTTTTTGCCACTGTAAAAATTTCCCTTGATCCAGAATAGTAAACGAAGTCTGTTTCTTTTGCCGTTTGTCTTCCGTTGCTTCGTTCGATTCGATTCTTTTTGCCAGCCGGAGTTCTTAAGTTGAACTTTCTGGTCAGATCTCTTATTTGAGTTTTACCTATGCATTAGATGAGTACTTATTGTATGCTTGTTTGTTTGTGATAGAGTACCCGGAGTGCGCCGCTTGCTACTTCGAATCACTAGGTTTCCCGGATCATCAGCAAGGCAAGTAACACTTTGATCATACCTCCTACTACCCAGTTTTTATTGCATTAGATCAATCCTCACACATTGCATGTTTAGGATCTAATTAAATGGTGGGTTTGGGAAGTAGTTGAGGTAGTACCTATTACCTGTTTATTATCAAACCTTTGGGAGTTATTTCTACGTTTGCTTATGCCATGCTATGCTAGTAGACGTGGATTGGGTGAGTGAAATCCATGACAGATGTGAGTTTGTTAAATCAATGGTTTTATCTAAGGTGGCAACTTAAATACACATCTGGGTGGATTGAGGCACCTGGGTATTCTAGCGATTGCCTGTTTTTCTTTTGGACCGCCACCCAGACTCAAAGGGATCATGAGATTATTCATGCTAGAAACTTCCATGTGCAGCCACAAGCTACCATGGGCTCTAGCATAGTTGAGTAAGTCGTGCGAACTCTTACAGTGGTAGACTAGCAGATGTAGGGGAAAGTAGGTGTAACGGTCTACCCGTTCATAAGGCACTAGCGCTTCTGAAAGACTATGTCTCGGTCATCCGTTTCTCAAACACCCTGCAGTGCGAGAATCCCAACGGAGGAGATCGAGTCTTGTGGGGAAAAGTGCGCAAACCTCTACAGAGTGTATAAACTAATCATGGTTAGCCGTGTCCCCGGTTATGGACATCTTGAGTATCTAGTACCTGGATTATCATGTGAATCTCATCATGTTACTCTAAATTAATTTTGTTTTGTTTTGTTTAATGATGATGCTTAATTGGGATTGAGAATGCTGTCAACCATTCTCAATATATAACAACTACCATGTTAGTTAAATAAAATTTATTCCTTTGTAGTAGGGAAAAATTGGCTTTATGCAAAACTGTAACCATAGAGCTTTCCACCAGCCAAATATGCATATAGTATAGCCTATATCTTTCATTACTCTCTATGTGGTACATTGCCAGCATATTCCATGTGCTGACCCGTTTCGGGCTGCAACGTTCATGTTGCAGACTTTTCAGACGACGATTAAGGTGCTTTTAGGTCGTGGTTCTATACTCAGTGATGCCGTTGGAGTTGATGGACTCACTTATCTTCCAAGCCTTCCGCTGTTATCGTTATTAGATGGCCTTAAGCCATATTTATTGTAATAAGTTCTCTTTTGAGACACTCGATGTAATAAGTGTGTGATTGCTACTCTGTTGTAAATCCTTCAAGTACTGTGTGGTGTTAGTATTACTGATCCAGGGATGATACCTGAGCACAGAGATTGGACCGTTTGAGGTCTGGTCGCTACAAGATGGTATCAGAGCACACGCTGACTGTAGGACACGACCACTAAGCTAAAGCCCTAGATCACTACTCACTCTCTTCATTCTGACTTCTCATATTTTCTTCTCTTTTAGGATGGCGGATGCAAGGAACAAGTTCACACAACCAGATGAAGATACACCCTTTGGACGTCACTTGAAGGAAGTTACTAGATACCTGAACATAGGAGTACCAAGCTTCACCGGGAACTTACAACGCCACTTTACCGGACGAAGAGCGCTGGATGATTCAAGTTCAAGTTCTAGGAAGGACGTTCATGCCAGTCACTGAGCCCATAGAGTTTTGTTTAGATGCACCAACTTGGAATCTAGGAAAGAGCATGGCAGCTCACATCGCCATGGGACGCATTGGAGAAGTTTACCACAATGATCTCAAGGATACTATCTACCAGATTTGTGGGCGCCAAGATGAGCAATGGGAGATGATCACCACCAGGAAGGATAGATCAATTGCAGCTTTTATCCAGGAGTTAAACCAGCACATTCGACGTTAGGAAAACCAGATGTGCGCCGACATGATAGATCTGAAGAAGGCGAGGACAAGAATCAAGGAACTGGAGGAAGAACTCAAAGCTACACGTGAAGATTATGAAGAGGAAATTGAAGTACTCGTGGATAAGAATGCCGACTTAACAATGAAGATCAGAATATTTATGGGAGGCCCTACACCAGTAGAAGAAGACGAAGAACCCAAGGAGATTCGCTCAGTAGACTACATCATCATCGACGACACCGACTCGGATCCAGATGATAGCGATGATGACTATGTTGATGAAGCTGGAGCAGATATCATGGAGTCTGCAACCGAAGAATATTTTTAGTAGACCACCCCATCGGTAGTAGTAGTCCACCATGTAAATATAGTAGTCCGAGCACTTTTGCGATAGATAGATCGATTGTATGCCGTTGTTTGATTGAATGAAGTGAATTGTTTGTTTTGCCTCATGAGCATATGGGTAGTGTTTTCTCTCTAGACCCCTCTCTATTCTTAAATCTCATCTTTTCTAAACCCTCAGATGCCTCCGAGACGTGACCCCGGATTTACATTCCCACCGGAGCTCACCCAGTTGATCCAGCAGCAGAACACATTGATGCAGTTGCTAGTCCAGAATCAGAATCAGGGGAACAACAACAACCCACAACCACCACCACCTGTTGATCACTTAGCCTGTTTCCTTAGGCTGAATCCGCCGGTGTTTTCCAGTAGCACCGAGCCGATAGTAGCAGATGATAGGCTCCACAAGACAGCAAGGGAGTTGACCACAGCAGGATGCACAAATGCGGAAAAAGGTGAAGTTTGTCGCACATCAGCTTGAAGGACCCGCAGCATCATGGTGGGAGAATTTCACAGCCACTTTCCCTGTCGACACTGTCACGTGGGACCAGTTTCAGCAGGCTTTCCGTACTGCCCATGTTTCGGCAGGAGCTATGGCCATGAAAAAGTGAGAGTTTCGCAACTTGCGCTAAGGAGGACGGACAGTTGGCCAGTATGTGGAGGACTTTAGTAAGTTAGCACGTTATGCCCCAGATGACGTTGCTACGGATGCAGCTAAGCAAGAGAAGTTTCTGGAAGGACTGAATGATGAGTTGAGCATGCAGTTGATGGTGGCAACCTTCAACAACTACCAGGAGTTGGTAGATCGTGCTCTTATGATTGAAGGGAAGCAGCAGCAGATTGAGAACGCAAGAGGAAGTATGGACAAGGGAAGTACAATTGTGGAGCTCAGCAGAAGCCACGTTTTACCCCTAGACTAGGAGGACATTTTCAGCATACCCATGGAGGAGGTAGCTCGCACAATCACAATGGCACCAAGAATGGTAATGGGAATGGAGGAAGCAACGGCCAGAACTGCACCAACCCATCGACCCCAGCCAAGCGAGACCTGAGCCAAGTCACTTGCTTTAAGTGCCAGAAGACCGGACATTATGCCAATGAATGTCCTGAATCCAAGAATGGAAATGGCAATGGAAGCTCTGGGAAGAAGCCGAACCCTTTCAACAGGGTACAGGTGAACCACGTTAACATGGAGGAGGTTGAAGAGCAGCCGGATGCAGTAATCGGTAAGTTTTTGGTTAAGTCATTTACTGCACTCATTCTTTTCAATACTGGTGCATCGCATTCATACATATCAAGGGGATTTGTGGATAAGTATAACCTGCCCACCAAAGTTCTTAGAACCCCTATGTTAGTAAGCTCACCAGGAGCGGAGTATATGACTAGTAAGGGATGTTTTCAAGTGCCATTGAGTATAGGTAGGCATGTGTTTCCCTCAAATTTGATCATTTTGGAATCACAAGGTTTGGATGTAATTCTGGGTATGGATTGGCTATCGATGTATGGAGGAAACATCAATTGCACTAGTAAGTCAATTTTGCTTACCACCCCAGAAGGAAGAAGGATCAATTATGTATCCCGGCATGTGCCGAAGAAGACTCAAGTAAATTGCTTAACAGGAGTTGTGCAGGAGGAAGTACCATTAGTGAAGGATTTCCCGGATGTATTTCCAGAGGAGTTGCCACGCATGCCACCGGATAGAGATATTGAGTTTTTGATTGAGCTTTTGCCAGGCACAGGGCCAATATCTAAGAGACCATACAGGATGCCCGCAAAGGATTTGGAGGAGATTAAGAAGCAGATTAAGGAGTTACTGGATAAGGGATATATTTGCCCAAGTTCTTCGCCTTGGGGATCGCCAATACTTCTAGTGGAAAAGAAGGATGGGTCATTAAGGATGGTTGTTGATTATCGAGGATTGAATGAAGTAACCATCAAGAACAAGTACCCACTACCGATGATCAATGATCTGTTTCATCGATTGCAAGGAGCTACGGTATTTTCCAAGATCGACCCACGATCAGGATACCATCAGTTGAAGATTCGAGAACAGGATATACCTAAGACGGCTTTTACAACCAGGTATGGGTTGTACGAGTATACCGTTATGTCATTTAGTCTGACTAACGCACCTGCATATTTTATGAACATGATGAACAAAGTGTTTATGGAGTTTCTAGATAAGTTCGTCATAGTGTTCATCGATGATATCCTGGTTTACTCAAAGAATGATGAGGAGCATAAGGAGCGTTTGCGTTTGGTACTTGGTAAGCTCAGAGAACATCAGTTATATGCCAAGTTTAGCAAATGTGAGTTTTGGTTGAAGGAAGTTGGATTTCTCGAAGACGTTATATCTGGAGAAGGTATAGCAGTAGATCCCACCAAGGTTGACACTGTGACAAATTGGGAAGCCCAACAACAGTTGGAGAAATCTGGAGTTTTCTTGGACTTGCAGGATACTACCAGAGATTCATTGAAAATTTCTCGAAGATTGCAAAGCCTATGACGGAGTTGTTGAAGAAGGATACCAAGTTCATATGGACTGAGGAATGTGAGGCCAGTTTCCAGGAGCTGAAGAAATGTTTGGTTACATCACCAGTGTTGATTTTGCTAGATCAAACCAAGGATTATGAGGTGTATTGCGACGCTTCATGTCGAGGACTTGGAGCAGTGCTTATGCAGGAAGGAAGAGTTGTTTCATATGCCTCACGACAGCTTAAGCCTCATGAGTTGAATTATGCTACGCATGATTTGGAGTTAGCAGCCGTAGTGCATGCATTGAAGACTTGGAGACATTTTCTCATTGGAAACCATTGTGAGGTGTACACGGATCACAAGAGTTTGAAGTATATTTTCACTCAGAAGGAGTTGAATCTCAGACAAAGGCGATGGTTGGAGCTCATCAAGGATTACAATATGAGATTGCATTATCACCCTGGAAAGGCTAACGTAGTAGCTGACGCGTTGAGTCGTAAAAGCCATGTCAACACACTAATAACGGGAGATTTACCAAGGGAGTTAGCCGAAAATCTTCGTGAGCTATGTTTGGAGATAGTTCCGAGAGGCTATGTAGCAGCATTGGAGATTCAGTCTATGTTGATGGATAAGATCAGAGAAGCCCAGAAAACTGACAAGGAGATCGCTTCTATTAAGGAGAAAATGAGCAAAGGAAAAGCTAAAGGATTTCATGAGGACGAACATGATACCTTATGGTTTGAAGACCGCGTTTATGTGCCTAATGACCTGGAGATCAGGAAGATAATTCTGCAGGAAGCCCATGATTCACCATAGTCGATTCACCCAGGAAATACCAAGATGTATTTGGATTTGAAGGATACTTTCTGGTGGACCGGAATAAAGAAGGATATTGCGAAGTATGTAGTAGTTTGTGATGTATGTCATAGAGTAAAGGCAGAGCATCAGAAGCCAGCAGGATTGCTACAGCCATTGCTGATACCCGAATGGAAGTGGGATAAGCTAGGCATGGATTTTTTTACGGGTTTACCCAGAACTGGTTCAGGCTATGACTCGATTTGGGTTGTAGTCGATTGTTTGACAAAGGTAGCTCATTTCATTCCAGTGAAGACTACCTATACCAGTGCAAAGTTAGCAAAGATATACATGACCAGAATCGTATGTCTGCATGGAGTTCCAAGGAGCATTGTATCAGATAGAGGAACCCAGTTTACCTCAAAGTTCTGGAATCAGTTGCATGAAAACTTTGGTACCAGGCTAGAATGCAATACAGTTTTCCATCCACAGACAGATGGACAGACCGAGCGAGTCAATCAGATTTTGGAGTATATGATGAGAGCTTGTGCGCTAGATTACGGATCTAGTTGGGACGAGAATTTGCCATATACAGAGTTCTCTTACAACAACAGTTATCAATCCAGTTTGAAGATGGCCCCTTTTGAAGCCTTGTACGGAAGGAGGTGCAGGACCCCATTGTCGTGGGATGAAGTTGGAGACCGCCAGCTGTTTGGACCGGATCTGATTAAAGAGTCTGAACAGAAAGTAAAATTGATTCGCGATAGGCTCAAGGTAGCCCAATCCAGGTAGAAGAGCTACACATATTCTAAACGCAAGGAGACAGTTTTCGAAGTAAGGAGACCGAGTTTATCTTCGAGTATCTCCACTTCGAGGAGTTAAGCGTTTTGGAGTTAAGGGAAAATTAGCGCCACGTTTTGTAGGCCCATACAAGGTTTTGGAGCGTATGGGAGAAGTAACTTATAAGTTGGAATTGCCCGAAGGATTGTCAGGAGTTCATGACGTGTTCCACGTTTCCCAGTTGAAGAAGTGCCATGCAGAGATGGCTGATATACCGCTGAGAGATACAGTGCCGCTGGAAGCGATTTAGTTGGACAGTGATTTGACCTATGAGGAGAAACCAGTCAAGATTCTTGAGTATGCCAGCCGAGTCACCCGCAGAAAGGTTATCAAGTTTTGCAAGGTTCAGTGGAGCCACCACACGGAGGATGAAGCCACCTGGGAACGAGAGGAAGAATTGCTGAAGGTCCACCCTCACCTATTTTCTAGCCAACCCGAATCTCGAGGGCAAGATTCATCTTAAGGGGGGGGTAGGTTTGTAACATCCCAAATTTTCAATATGGAATGTTATACACTAGATCATTATTTCATGTCATATTTTATTGCATTTTGGTTGATCCTAGAAATTCTATGCAACTCAAGGACCCTCGGAGAGGGTTGGGGATTTCGTTATTTTCATATTTGAGTTTTCTCAAATTTTGAAAATAGGATCATTTGATTTTATTTATTTTATCTTCAATTATTTCTATTATCAAACTATGAGAGAGGGAATAAAATGACTTTCCCAAAATAAAGAAATATTGAGGATTTAATAAAAAAATCAAATAAGATTTTATTTTGGTTTTATTTGCTATTTTGTTTGAATTTAGGAAAAATGTGCGTTTTTCAAAATTGCATTTAGGCCCCAAATAAATGTTCATCCTGTGCGTCTTGATTTTAGAAGCCGGGGAAATTTTATTTCGGGATTTTTGGAGTCCGTTTAGTATTCCTTTTGTTTTTTTCTGAGTGTAATTATTTTAAAAAACGCGAACCGACTTCGGGCCGTGTCCGACCCGGACACTTGGCCCGACCGACTTTATAAGCCGGGGGAGGCCCAGCCGAGCCCCAAACCCTAGTCGCCCGCCCGCCGCCTTTGCCGCCGCCGCCGCATCGCGCCGCCGCCTTCGCCGCCGCCGCCGAATCGTGCCGCCGCGGTGCCACGCCGCCGTCGCCCCTCGCCGCCCGCGCCGCCGCCCCGCACCGACCCCGCTTCCCGCCAAACCGCCGCCCCGCTGCTCGCCGGAGGTAGACCTCGCTGCTCGCCGGTTTTTCTCGAAAAACCGTTCGGTTTTCCATCGGTTTTTCGTTCATTTTTTTAGTTTCGCTTTTTTAATAGATCGGTTTTTCTAGTTTATTTAATTAGCGAGCGTTCGCTCGTTCGTTCGTTTTAACGAACGCCTTCATCATTTAGATCCAGATAACGAACGTTCATTCGTGAATCTGTTCGTCTCTTTTCTTTTCTCGGATTAAATCCGCGATTTTTCTGATCGCGATTCCTGATCCGATTTTCGTTCTAGTATAACTATTCGCTCGTTTCTCGGAATCAGGCGATTCAAGCGCCTGGTGTTTTGTCTAAAAACCCTCTTTCTGTTTAACCAACTCAAACAAGTTTTTCTCAAAACCCTCTTTCTGTTTAACCAACTCAAACAAGTTTTTGCCACTGTAAAAATTGCCCTAGATCCATAATAGTAAACGAAGCCTGTTTCTTTTGTCGTTTGTCTTTCGTTGTTTCGTTTGATTCGATTCTTTTTGCCAACCAGAGTTCTTAAGTTGAACTTTCTAGTTAGATCTCTTATTTGAATTTTACCTGTGCATTAGATGAGTACTTATTTTATATGCTTGTTTGTTTGCGATAGAGTACCCGGAGTGCGCCGCTTGCTACTTCGAATCACTAGGTTTCCCGGATCATCAGCAAGGCAAGTAACACTTTGATCATAACTCCTACTACCCAGTTTTTATTGCATTAGATCAATCCTCACACATTGCATGTTTATGATCTAATTAAATGGTGGGTTTGGGAAGTAGTTGAGGTAGTACCTATTACCTATTTATTATCAAACCTTTGGGAGTTATTTCTACGTTTGCTTATGCCATGCTATGCTAGTAGACGTGGATTGGGTGAGTGAAATCCATGACGGATGTGAGTTTGTTAAATCAATGGTTTTATCTAAGGTGGCAACTTAAATACACATCTAGGTGGATTGAGGCACCTGGGTATTCCAGCGATTGCCTGTTTTTCTTTTGGACCGCCACCCAGACTCAAAGGGATCATGAGATTATTCATGCTAGAAACATCCGTGTGCAGCCACAAGCTAATATGGGCTCTAGCATAGTTGAGTAAGTCGTGCGAACTCTTAAAGTGGTAGACTAGCAGATGTAGGGGAAAGTAGGTGTAACGGTCTACCCGTTCGTAAGGTGCTAGCGCTTCTGAAAGACTATGTCTCGGTCATCCATTTCTCAAACACCCTGCAGTGCGAGAATCCCAACGGAGGAGATCGATTCTTGTGGGGAAAAGTGTGCAATCCTTTGCTAAGTGTATAAACTAATCATGGTTAGCCGTGTCCCCGGTTATGGACATCTTGAGTATCTAGTACCTGGATTATCATGTGAATCTCATCATGTTACTCTAAATTAATTTTGTTGGGTTTTGTTTAATGATGATGCTTAATTGGGATTGAGAATGCTGTCAACCATTCTCAATGTTTAACAACTACCATGTTAGTTAAATAAAATTTATTCCTTTGCAGTAGGGAAAAATTGGCTTTACGCAAAACTGTAACCATAGAGCTTTCCACCAGCCAAATATGCATATAGTATAGCCTATATCTTTTCTCTATGTGTTACATTGTCAGCATATTCCATGTGCTGACCCATTTCGGGCTGCAACGTTCATGTTGCAGACTTTTCAGACGACGATTAAGGTGCTTTTAGGTCGTGGTTCTATACTCAGTGATGCCGTTGGAGTTGATGGACTCACTTATCTTCCAAGCCTTCCGCTGTTATCGTTATTAGATGGCCTTAAGCCATATTTATTGTAATAAGTTCTCTTTTGAGACACTCGATGTAATAAGTGTGTGATTGCTACTCTGTTATAAATCCATCCAGTACTGTGTGGTGTCAGCATTACTGATCCATGGATGACACCTGATGAGTAACCCTTTCGGTGAAAGATCTTCAAAACTTTGTCAAGGTATGTGCTTTGTGAAAGTCCAATTAAGCGTCTTGATCTATCTCTATAGATCTTGATGCCTAATACGTAAGCAGCTTCACCGAGGTCTTTCATTGAAAAACTCTTATTCAAGTATCCTTTTATGCTATCCAGAAATTCTATATCATTTCCAATCAATAATATGTCACCCACATATAATATTAGAAATGCTACAGAGCTCCCACTCACTTTCTTGTAAATACAGGCTTCTCCAAAAGTCTGTATAAAACCATATGCTTTGATCACAGTATCAAAACGTTTATTCAAACTCTGAGATGCTTGCACCAGTCCATAAATGGATCGCTAGAGCTTGCACACTTTGTTAGTACTCTTTGGATCGATAAAACCTTCAGGTTGCATCATATACAACTCTTCTTCCAGAAATCCATTCAGGAATGCAGTCATTACATCCATTTGCCAAATTTCATAATCATAAAATGTGGCAATAGCTAACATGATTCGGACGGACTTAAGCATTGCTACAGGTGAGAAGGTCTCATCGTAGTCAACTCCTTGAACTTGTCGAAAACCTTTCGCAACAGGTCGAGCTTTATAGATAGTAACATTACCATCATCGTCAGTCTTCTTCTTGAAGATCCATTTATTCTCAATGGCTTGTCGATCAACAGGCAAGCCAACCAAAGTCCACACTTTGTTCTCATACATGGATCCCATCTCGGATTTCATGGCCTCAAGCCATTTTGTGGAATCTGAGCTCATCATCACTTCCTCATAGTTCGTAGGTTCATCATGGTCAAGTAACATGACCTCCAGAACAGGATTAGTGTACCACTCTGGTGCGGATCTTACTCTGGTTGACCACAAACCTAGTTGAGGGACTAATGTGTTTGTGAGAATTGCAGGATAACACAGGTAGAAGTCCCTCATTGATTCGGTTTTCCTACCAGAGATGACCCCTAAAAATGTAAGAAGACATTGAAGTCAAAGGTGGTATGTGAAGACATTCACATTGAAGACTATGACAAGAGAAGACATCGCATGAAGACTATGGAGCGCGAAGACTTAGTTCTTTCGTCGTTCTTTTTCTTCTTTGTTGAGTCATAGGAACCACCGTACTGTTAAGTGGGGTCCAAGTGAACCAGTCAGAATGACTGAAGTGATGCTTAACCAAAATCCTATGTCTTCGAGTGAAGACTATGAGAGAAAATCTTGTCCAGAGTTGGATAAGTCAGCTTTGCTTGTAGCCCAAGTAAAGTTGCCGTGTGTGTTTGAAATCTGACCGTTGGAACACGTGTCAGTTCCTTAGTGACCCAGGGTCATTTCAGAAAAATCAGGTCGGGTTGCCTAGTGGCTATAAATAGCCCACCCCCTACAACCATAAACGGTTGGCTGCTCAGAGTTAGTGCACGGCTTTTGTCGTTTGAGAGCAGCCCACCTCGAAGCCTTTGAGAGAGAATTCCTTGCGAGGATAAAGCCCTAAACACCCAGAGCCAAAGAGTGTTAGGCATCACTTAAGTCTTCCTATCTGTGTGATCTGAAGACTTATTACACTTGAGGACTGTGAATCCTCCAGCCGGTTAGGCATCACGTTCTGAGCATCCAAGAGTCATTGTGGATCGCCGGTGAATGAAGTCTGTGAAGGTTTGGAAGTCTACCTTGAAGACTTACTAGAGTGATTGGGCGAGGACTGGGTGTCCTTAGCTCAATGGGAATAAGGTGAAGACGAGGTCTTCTGAGTTGAATCTCAGCCTCCCTAACCAGACGTACAGTTGTCACAACAACTGGAACTGGTCCAACAAATCATTGTCTTCAACGAGTCACTGGTTTCATCCTTCCCTTCCCTTTACTTAATGTTGGTCCTTGTGAAGTCATTGTATGATTGCTTTATCTTTTGTCTTCACTGAGTGACTGCTTGTTCTGATTGGCTTCACAATATCTTCCTACCTGATCTTTACTGCCTAGCTACTATTAGTCATTGTGCTTTCACTCCATTGAATACTTGACTATGGTTTGCCTAGTGTAGTCTACCTTCCGCTGCATGGTAATAGGTTTATTTCTATCGTTTGTCTTCGAAACTTCCATGTTTTGAAGACTTTCATAAAAATCGCCTATTCACCCCCCTCTAGTCGATCACTAGCACTTTCAATTGGTATCAAAGCGAGGTACTCCCTTGTTCTGTGTGATTCGGTTTAACCACCTGGAGTTTTAGCTATGTCGACTGCAGGGATAATCAAAGTCTCCGCTGCGTGCCCCGTCTTCGATGGAACTGAATATCCCTACTGGAAGAATAAGATGCGCATGCATCTTGAAGCCATTGATGTCGACCTATGGTATGTCGTCAAGAATGGCGTTCCCAAGGCTGGTGAAGGTGTCACCGCTGCTGATGTCAAGAAGTTCGTTCAACTGGACTCCACTGCCAAGAACATCATCTGTGGTCATCTGACCAAAGGACAGTATGGCCGTGTGAGTGCTTTGGAAACATCTAAGCTAGTCTGGGACTGGCTCTCCAAGGTCAACGAAGGCGTCTCAACCCAGAGAGATCAGAGAATCAGTGTCCTTCGCAACCTCTTCAACCGCTTCAAGATAAATGAAATGATAATGTCCAGCTCATGTTTGATCAACTCACTGACATCACAAATGAGCTTCAAGCCCTCGGCGCTACTGAGATCACCAAGCATGAAGTCGTCAAGACACTCCTGAGATCACTTGACAGCTCGTTTGACACCCTAGCCCTGATGATTCAAGAACGTCCTGACTTCAAGACACTCGATCCGTCTGACATACTTGAGAGGCTCAACACACATGAGTTTCAGCTTTCTGAGAAAAGAGATATCTACGGTCCCAACTATGGGCAAACTCGTGCCTTGAAGGCAAAAGCTGTCTCCTCATCTGAAGAAGAATCTGACAGCAGTTCTGATGATCCTAAAGACATTGGAAAGGAGCTTGCGATGCTTGTGAAGAAGTTCCAAAAATTCACCAAGAAGAAAGGCTTCAGAAAGTCCTCACGATCAAGCTCAAGGAATGATGAAGCTTCTGCTCATGACTACAAGAAGAGAACATGCCACAAGTGCAAGAAACCTGGCCACTACATCTCTGAGTGTCCGCAGTGGGACAATGAGAACAAGAAGAAAAAGAAGAGCAAGGAGTATTATTCTGACGACAAGAAGAAGAAGAAATACTCAAAGTATTCTTCCAAGTCCTCTTCAAAGTCTTCATCACACAAGAAGAGATCATCTAGCAAGGCACGTGCATTTGTTGGCAAGGAAATGGATTCAGAGGAGGAGTCCGCTTCTGAGGAGGCGGAGGTGGAGTCTGAGGAGGAGTCCGATTTTGGCGTTGCGAGTCTGGCTACAGCATACGTTGCCAAGTCCATCTTCAACACTGAAGACAATGACTCTGTCACCGACACCGATGCAAATGACAAGGACTACTCTGCTCCTACCTACTGCTTCATGGCACGCGGTGCAAAGGTAAACACACGCACTACTCACTATCAAACTTCCAGTGAAGATGACTCTGATTGTGGTTCCAAACCCAGCTACAAAACACTTGCTAAAATTGCAACTGAACAACAGAAAGCTATGGAACATATTCAAAAACTGTTAGACAAAAGCGATGACCTGTTAGATGCTGAAATGACTCGATCTCAGTCCTTAATTGAAGACATAAAAAATCTTCACGTTAAGTATGAGGAACTTGAAAGTCTTCATGAAACGCTCTCAACAACTCATGAAAAGCTTTCCTATGATTATCTTCAAAGGAAGCAAGATCTTGAGAAATTGAGAGCGGCTCATGAAGATTTTCAAAAGGAAAACTAGTCACTTCGCGCCAAACAGATCAGTTCAGCTGAGGAAGGATTTGAACCACCATGTATTAAATCTATTGAGCATGACAACGCTACTTCTGTTGCTGGTTGTTCTACTGCTGCTACTATTGCAATATCTTCAACTGCTGATGTGCCAACTAACCCCTCTGCTGAGGATGCCACTGCTATTGCTGATGAGAATGCTAGGTTGAAGACATTGCTTGAAACAGGGATGTTCAAAAGCCTCAAAGGGCATTAGACAGTATGTGATGTCCTCAAAAGGCAGATCCTGAACCGAAACCCTAGGAAAGAGGGTGTTGGGTTCGAAAGGAAAATCAATGCTGATGGCTCTTACTGGAAACCTGAGCAGTACCCCAAAACCACATGGGTTGCTGCAAAGGGACCTTCAGTGGATCCATCCACCCTATCTGGCTTCACTTGTGCTAATCCCATTGTTATTGATGAATCCTTTGATGGAAACTATAAACTGTTTAAGAATCAGAAGGGTGAAGTGTTTGCCAAGTATATTGGTACTAACTGCAGGAATGGACCGCCTATGAAGAAGGTCTGGGTGCCGAAAAGGTGTTTGGAGAATCTTCCTATGAATGTCATCATGACACCACAGGTGAAGAAGACAAACCCCAGACCACGGGCTTCATACGGTCCAAAGGCTTCATATAGACAGAGGACTCACCTGAGTCGCACTAACGCAAATGTTTTGCAGGGAAGCCATACTCAGGCCTGTGAATATGAGCGCGTTTCATCAAACCGCCATGTTCATAAGACCAAGAACTATTTTGCTTATTCTTATGAGTACTATTGTCCACCTGCAAGACTTTTTGCTAGGGCTCCAAAGCCAAAGTTCTCAGATGCTGCACTTAGACTCATTGCTTCGAAGCCACCCTTGAAGATGTGGGTGGCTAAGAAAGCTTAACTCTCTTTTGCAGGGAAAGGTCTCCATCCGAAAACCAAAATCGTCTGAAGCTATTGCTGGGGACCTTAAACATCTTGTAGGGTGCAAGATCAAATGCCCAAATGGTCTTATTATGTACTTTGTTCCAGAGTCGCTTGCTACTTGCCCTATCAGTCCTAATCTCGATCTAAGCTTTCATAATCCACTGGCTCGTCAAATGTTTTTGCTTCACAATTCTCTTCGTGAAGCCTATCCCCCTAACTGCACTGTAGGGTATGACACCAGCTGCTTCAGAATGGATTATTGATAGTGGGTGTACCAATCACATGACTAGCAAGCGAAGCCTTCTTATGGACTCAACCTTACGTCCATCTGACAAAAGTCACATCACGTTTGCTGACACTGGTAAAGTAAGGTATTGGGTCTAGGTAGAGTTGCAATCTCAAAGGATCAACACATGGATAAAGTCATGCTTGTTGAATCCCTTGGTTTCAACTTAATGTCTGTCTCAATGCTTTGTGATTTAAACATGATTGTGATGTTTGGAAAATATTGTTGCCTTGTTCTAATGGAATCTGACAAGTCTCTAGTGTTTGAAGGGTATCGGAAAGATGATTTGTACGTGGTAGATTTCTCAGCAGGACCACAGCTTGCCGTATGTCTTCTAGTAAAAGCCTCAGAATGCTGGCTCTGGCATCGGAGGCTAGGGCATGCTGGCATGAGGAACTTGCACACTCTTGCAAGAAAGAAGCATGTCATAGGCATCAAGGGCGTCAAGTTCAAGAAGGATCACTTACGCGGTGCCTGTGAAGCAGGAAAGATGACGAGGGCCAAGCATCTCTCGAAGACAATCATGACAACGACTCAACCCTTCGAACTGCTCCACATGGATCTTTTCGGTCCCACTCATTACTCAACTCTTACTACTACTGCTTGTCTCTATGGCTTTGTCATTGTTGATGATTATTCAAGATATACTTGGGTGCATATAATCCTCTACAAGACTGAAGTGCAGGATGTCTTCAGATGCTTCGCCAATCGAGCAATGAATAACTATGGCGTCAAGATAAAGCACATCAGAAGTACCAATGGCACTGAATTCAAGAACACTGGCCTAGATACATATCTTGATACTTTGGGCATCACACATGAATTCTCAGCTCCGTACACGCCACAGCAGAATGGCGTCGTCGAACGCAAGAACAGAACACTTATTGAGATGGCTCGGACGATGCTTGATGAATACAAGACTCCAAGAAAATTCTGGCCTGAAGCCATTGATACTGCATGCCATATCATCAACCATGTTTATCTTCACAAGCTTCTGAACGAGACATCCTATGAGCTCCTTACTGGCAAGAAGCCAAATGTCAGTTACTTCAGAGTATTTAGTGCCAGGTGCTGGATCAAGGATCCACATCACACTTCAAATTTTGCACCAAAAGCACATGAAGGTTTTATGCTTGGATATGGAAAGGATTCGCACTCCTACGGAGTCTTCAACCTCTTTCACTATAAAGTGGTTGAAACTATGGATGTGCGGTTCGATGAGACTAACGGCTCGCAAAGAGAGCACCTGCCAAATGTGCTAGATGAAGTTCCATCCAGTGAATCAATCAAACTTATGGGAACTGGAGAAATCATACCTTCTGAAGCTCGGCCTGAAGAGGAACTTATCATCTCCGCACCTGATCAACCTGAAGACAATGATCAACCTGAAGACAATGCTCAGCCTGAAGACAATCCTTCTAACAATGACAATGATCAGCAAGAGCAAAATCTTCGTCTTGTACATCCTCGTGTTGCAAATGAAGTACAGATTGAGAGAATAATTGATAGCATCAATGCACTAGGTCCACTCACTCGTTCAAGGGCAACACAGCTAGCAAATTTCTATGGGCACTTCGCATTTGTCTCAATATCTGAACCCAAGAAAGTTGATGAAGCCTTCATGAAACCTGAATGGATTCAAGCTATGCAAGAAGAGCTTCAATAGTTTGAGCTAAATAATGTATGGGAACTGGTTAAGCGTCCTGATCCTCTCAAGCACAATATAATAGGCACCAAATGGATATATCGCAACAAGCAAGATGAGCATGGTCAAGTTGTCAGAAACAAAGCGCGTCTCGTTGCTCAAGGATATACTCAAGTTGAAGGGATTGACTTCGATGACACATTTGCTCCTCTGGCTAGACTTGAAGCCATACGCATACTACTGGCCTATGCAAATCATCATAACATTCTTCTGCATCAAATGGATGTGAAGAGCGCTTTTCTCAATGGCAAGATTGACGAAGAAGTGTATGTTGCACAACCGCCTGGCTTTGAAGATCCAAAACATCCTGATATGGTGTACAAGATCAACAAGGCACTGTATGGCCTCAAACAAGCCCCTAGGGCTTGGTATGACACACTCAAAGACTTCCTGAAGTGCAAAGGCTTCAAACCTGGTTCCCTCGACCCCACTCTCTTCATGAAGACATATGACGGTGAACTGTTTGTGTGCCAAATATATGTGGATGACATTATCTTCGGCTGCACCAATCAGAAATACACTGACGAGTTTGGATATATGATGCAAGAGCAATATCAGATGTCCATGATGGGTGAGCTGAAGTTCTTCCTTGGTCTTCAAATACGTCAACAACGCAACGACATCTTTATATCTCAAGAGAAATACCTCAAAGATTGCTTGAAGAAATTTGGAATGCAAGATTGCAAAGGCTACACGACGCCAATGCCAGCCAAACATCATTTGGGTCCCGGCGACAATGGTAAAGAGTTCGATCAAAAGGTATACCGCTCCATGATTGGTTCCTTACTTTATTTATGTGCATCTAGGCCAGATATCATGCTTAGTGTTTGCATGTGTGCCCGGTTCCAAGCGGCACCAAAGGAATCGCATCACTTAGCTGTGAAGCGAATTCTCAGATATTTGGCTCACACCCCAACACTAGGATTATGGTATCCAAAGGGCTCAGAGTTTGATCTAGTTGGATTCTCGGATGCTGATTATGCTGGTGACAAGGTGGATCACAAGTCTACATCAGGCACATGTCATTTTCTAGGACGATCACTTGTATGTTGGTCTTCAAAGAAGCAGAACTGTGTATCTCTCTCCACTGCTGAATCTGAATACATTGCTGCTGGATCTTGCTGCGCTCAGCTTCTATGGATGAAGCAAACACTCAAAGACTATGGCATTCACCTGAAGCAAGTACCACTCTACTGCGACAATGAAAGCGCCATCAAGATTGCCAACAACCCAGTTCAGCACTCGAAGACCAATCACGTTGAAATTCGTCATCACTTTCTCACAGATCATGTTGCGAAGGAAGATATTGATATCATACACGTCAACACTGAAGAGCAATTGGCAGATATCTTCACCAAGCCCTTGGATGAGAAGAGGTTTTGCAAGTTACGGTGTGAGCTAAATATCTTGGAATCCTCAAATGTCCTGTGATCAGGCACACATCCTAACACTTATGCACGTTGATGACTTAGATGTGCAACACACGAAGTAAAGTATATCTTCAATCAATGAAGACTTACATTCTGAGTGTGAATACATTAACGTGGAATTTGACTTAGGAGCGCCATGATAATTTTGCGTCGTGTCTGGGTCTAATACTTCCTATACGGTGGGTAACGCCACCACCAAATTCTTCTGTTTGAAGTGTTTTACCCATGGCGTTACATGTGCTATGTCTTCACATTTTGTTTATCTTCATTTTCAACTTGTCTTCATGATTATCTTCACTATGTTGACTTGATTGTCTTCTAATATATACATACTAGTGTTCTGTCCTCTACCGCATTCACTTATAGCTACGTCTTCCTTGTTGAATCTTTTGAACTAAGTGAATGTGATCGGACCCTAATCTCTCTATGCTTTCTATCTCAAACTCTATCTGTCCAAATCATATGCATTCTATTGAAACTGTCGAATGTCTTCTCTGCGTCCTAGTCAGCAGAAAATACAGAGACAAATATTAAGTCAGTTTTCAATGCTAATTCCTTCACCTGAAACCCGGAGAAGTGGGAACGACCACCCGACAATCCAGGCATGCGTGGGAACGTGGAACAACCTCCGATATGTTGCATGATGGCCACGTGTCCTTCAGATGTGAATCGCCAGGGGCACCTGTGTAATAACACTGTGCCGTCCCTGTCCCTATAAATACACGCCTCACCACATTCATTATCCTTTCTTCCACTCTCGCACAAACCCTAGCGCCACCGCTAGCCCTCGACGACGCCGGCGACGAAGCGCTTAGCTGCCGCGACCTCACCGACGCCGTCTTCACGCCGGCCGCGGACATCGTCTTCTCTGCCGTCACCGTAGGTGTCCTCCGTCGCCAAGTTAGGGCCCGGACGATCAAACTGCTCGGCCTCCTCTCCCACTCCGTCTAGCAGTTCTTCGTGTGAATTCTTACAGCATCACATTAACTCTCCCGAAGCCAGTTCCTATTTGACCAGAAAGCAGAAGCCTTTGAAGCCTTTAAACGTGTTGAAACCCTTCAGTTTAAGCTTCATGGCACCAGAGAAACCTACAACAAAGGGTGGCACACAGCATCGTAGAAACACCTCAAGAGATTTGCCTCCTAACCTCTATGAGCTGTACAAGATAGATCCAGAGGAGGACTACAATCAGCGAAAAACTCGAATCCAATGGATTCAAAGATATTGGGCAGAACAGTGGTTCAAGTACAGGTTCGTGACCCAGGAGTATGCTGAGAAGAATGCCATCAAACGACCATGGGGAGACATTCTATACAGAAATCTTCAACCCAAGTCCAGAGCTGAAGCCATTGAACAAGGCTTCTATCCTTGCATGGTCCGTGGACCGCAGCCTGCGGATGCAGACCCATCTTCATTACTGTGGTGCCGCGATGATAATCTGTTCAAGCGCAACCTTCAGTTTGCCAGGAACTCGGCCAAAGAGAACAAGAAGTCACGAGGCTTAGACTTCAATCCAGACCCCTCTGCTCCTCGTGCTGATGGCACACGCGAAGCTGAACCCAATCTTGTTGGCCCTTCTACAAACTGGAAGGTCTCATCACTCATATCATGGTTCAAGGGATAGCCGTGGATGAGCCTGCAGATGACGCTGACTGATGAAGCGCCTGCACCGCCGAAGCCAAAGAAACTAAAGAAGCCTAAAGCTTCAAAGCCTGCTCCTGCACCAAAGGTCTTACAGGCGAAGCCTCTGGCCACTGCACCTCCTGAACATAGTGTGCAGTCTGAAGATTTTTCACGCATCTCCAAGCCCTCGAGAGTAAAGATGCCCTTGCAACCCACCAGCCAAGAACTGACTGCTGCTGCTATTCTGCGCAACGACGCCATTGATCTGTCCAGCGATGAAGATCTTGCAGATGACGCTCTTGAGCAACTGATCAAGAGAAAAGAAGAAGCAGAAATCTTCAATGATTTGCCTCTCTTTGACGTAGCAATCCTTCACAACTTCATTGATGAGTGGTTTGAAACCCCCAATCTCAGCTTTGATGATCTGCAACTTCCAATTGGCCTCAGCGTCGCTTTCACTGGTGCCATTGCTTCTGAGCTAGATCTAGCTCAGCGCATCGTTGAACTGAAGCAAAAGATCGACTATGAGAAAGCTCAGTTCAAGTAGCACATGGCAAAGCTCAGCGTGCAAGATGTCAAGAACTTCAAGACTATGCTACACGAGCTCAAGGAAGCCTTTCTCAAGAAACGTGAAGAAGCTAAAGGTTCTCGTGAGCGCATGAAGAGTCTGGCTGACAAGTGCGTGCAAGCCTACAATGAAGCTGAAAAGCGCAAGGCTCTTGGGCGTCCTGGCATCGATCCCAGGATGGCTGCAACGAAGAAGAAGAAGCCAGCTGTGGCCGAACCCGAAGCAACAAGGCAGGAAGCATCCCATTGTCTTCCCAGCCAGTATGACAGGCTCGAAGCCTAAGGTCCCCACAGTGGCTTCAGAATTAAAGAATACAAGGGTTGCCGAGGCTGAAGCCAGAAAGAGGAAACATCCTGAAGCTTCTGATGTCGCTCCCTCCAAGAAGAAGCGCAAAACCAAGAAAGATCGGGCTGCTCCCACAGAGCCCCTTATTGTTGAGCCCATCTCGGTTGCTTGTCCTGCCTCTTCACATCAAGAACGATGAATGGTAATTCATGAGCCTGCTTCCACAGAGGCTCCTGAAGCTGAAGACATTCCAGCGGTTGACCCCACCACTGCTGAAGACATTGGTCACCATGACAGTGTTGAAGATGATGAAGTCCTTCCTCAGATCGAGCACCAATTGGTATCATCGCCTGTGCTTACGCACAGCGAACTCATCAGCATTGGTCGTCCTCTAACGCCAACTGCTGAGGATGCATCGTGGGCTGATCACCCACAGAGACAAGACACTCCAAGCTCTCCCCAACCTCAAGCTACCCCACCAGTGCAAGAAGACGATGACTTTGAGGCCCAGCACACTCCATCTCCACAAGCGTCGCCAGCATTACGCAGGCTTCGCAAAGGACCAAGGCCCCAAGTCACTCCCACTATGAACGTGTCTGAGTCCGAAGCCAAAATGGCTGAAGATATTCCGGCTGCATCAGCTGATGAAGAAGAAGCACCAAGAGTTGAAAGAGTTGCTACACCCCCGTCTCACCAAGATGTTGTTCTCGAGGAGAACGTGTCCGACCCTCCAGCTCCTGAAGTGGAGGTTAACAACCCTAAGGCGGCCACCAACATCACCGCTGAAGCCAATGATGTCGTCATGGCTGAAGCTAATACGGTGCCTGAAGCTACTGCGGTGCCAGAAGTCCAAGCATCTGAAGCCACTGCTGCACCCGAAGTCAATGCTGAAGCACCTGAGGTACAAGCACCTGAAACCAATGTGGCCCATGAAGCCCATGAAGACAATGCCAATGCCCCTGTTCCCCCTCCAAGACCTCACACAATGGAGCTGGCATTTGATCGTGGTCAGCCAGTTATGGTTCAAGGGCCCATTCTGACTCCTCCGCCTGCTGCTGGTCCACAATTTGAGTACCACGTCGAGCACAGGCCTCAAGTCCAAAAGCCCAAGCCAAGACTTCCACGTTTCCCAGGCACTGCCACTTCACATGGGGTCTTCAATGCGAATGGCTTCGTGGCACATAATACCTTCTTCAACAGCTCCAAGAACCCTTATACCAGACCGCACATTTCCTCAGATCGGTTCTGGAGCTATCAGCAGCGCAGCTACTATTCCTGTGTCCTATACAATCAAGGGCGCATATTTCCACATATGCGCCTCGACTCTGAAGCTATAGCTGGTCTGCCCTGCCTCGAAGAAGCATTGGACTGTTTCAGAGATGCTGGTCTGTTGTAGTTCATCACTGACAAGGAGCACTGGAATGAAGAATTGTTGCTTCAATTCTATGCCACTCTTCATATTCGAGGCTACAACAGGGATCTGAAGACTTGGATCCTTGAGTGGATGACAGGCAATGTCCATCATGAAGCTAAAGCTCTTGATATCATTGAGCTCACATGCCTGCACACTCCTGGTGAATACTATGAACCAGGTTGTCAACAACATCAAAATGCCTTGGAAAGCATCTTTCAGAAGCCAGAACCCAACATGAGTCAAATGCTGAGCATGATGAAGCCTCTGCCTCATGACGCTGAATAACCATCTGAGTTCTTTGTTGAAGACCTAGAGTACTTGCCTCACACCATTTACGACATCATCAGGAAGACTCTATGGCCTGTCAAAGGACACTCATCTACAGCGAAGCTTGAAGGAGCAATGAAGATTTTGGTTTTCTATATCTTCAATGGCATCAGCTTCAATGCTCAAGACTTCTTCATCAGGCAGTTGGCTGCGTCTGGCTCCGACATCTTTGTGTTGAAATTCTATGCTCCATGGGTCATGCGTCTGATCAAGCGTCACTCAGCCTTCAACTATCAGCCGTCTGCGCGCAATCATCTTATATTCTTGCCCGAGGTTGATCTGTCAGTTGAAGACATTTACCCAGAGCCTGCTAAGGATCCCATTTATCTTCACAATGCTGATCACCAAAGCTTCACCCGGCCCATTGAAGGAATTCCAGCAGTGTCTCGTGTTTATCCCCTTGCTGGAAACACACGTGTCCCTCGTGCTCAAACTGATGCCACTGGTAGCACCATTGCGCAAAGGCCTCAAAGACGATCTCATGTCCTCAATGACCGAGAGCTTCTCATCGCGCTGCATCAGAAACAGGACAAACATCACGACTGGCTTAAGCGTCAGATGCAAAGCCTCTTGGTGGATGTCAACCGCATTCGCAATCTTGCCACCAAGAATGTCTTTGTCACTCATGAAACCTGTCGGAGGTCGTGGAAGAGTTTGACCCTACTGAGTGCTGAAGCTGATCTGCACGACGATGGCTTCACCGAACGCTTCAAGTTTGACTCAACTCCTCCCAGAAATGCTCACTTGCGTCGGACTCCCTCGCTTGAAGACTCTGAATACTCGTCCTCAGCTGCGACCGTAAATGCCAGTGTCATCGATGACCAAGATGGTGCAACTTCACCTCCTCCAACTTCAGCGTGTGATGACACTGCACCAAGTTCCTCTGCATCACCGGATCTCACCGACGACCCTGCTGCCTCGCCTGCACCTCATGGGAATGAGTAGGCGCTCTATGTCTTCAAACCTTTTTGGTCCTCACTGACAAAAGGGGAGAAGCATATGAGTTGATAGTCTTCAAGCGGGTCCATATGGGTGGTTGCTTTACTTTTTGCTACTTTTGCCAAGTGCTTACAACTCTCGTTTTCGATACATTTGGTTCTTTGAGTTGTAACACTTAAACTCGATGGTCGTCTGCTACTTATTTGCTATTCTGTGATGCGATGATAAATTCCGCATGTGCGACGATAAATTCTGCACTTAGATCATTTTGCAGACGTCCATTTTTCATTATGCATGTCATTATCTTCACATACTTTTCTTGCATGATGAATTATCATCATAAGTTGAAGAGGATCTCCACAAGTACAACATGCCATGTGCATTTGCATACCAAAAGCAAATTTCTTATATGCACATCTTCAGGGGGAGCCTTTGCCACTTATGATGACAATCCCATATCCTTTACAATTTCACATATATTATTCCCCGTTGAAAACTTCAACTAGTTTGTCATCAATCACCAAAAAGGGGGAGATTGTAAGTGCATCTAGTGCCACCCCTAGTTGGTTTTGGAGTATTGATGACAAACCTAGTTGAGGGACTAATGTGTTTGTGAGAATTGCAGGATAACACAGGTAGAAGTCCCTCATTGATTCGGTTTTCCTACCGGAGATGACCCCTAAAATGTAAGAAGACATTGAAGTCAAAGGTGGTATGTGAAGACATTCACATTGAAGACTATGACAAGAGAAGACATCGCATGAAGACTATGGAGCGCGAAGACTTAGTTCTTTCGTCATTCTTTTTCTTCTTTGTTGAGTCATAGGAACCACCATACTGTTAAGTGGGGTCCAAGTGAACCAGTCAGAATGACTGAAGTGATGCTTAACCAAAATCCTATGTCTTCGAGTGAAGACTATGAGAGAAAATCTTGTCCAGAGTTGGATAAGTCAGCTTTGCTTGTAGCCCAAGTAAAGTTGCCGTGTGTGTTTGAAATCTGACCGTTGGAACACGTGTTAGTTCCTTAGTGACCCAGGGTCATTTCGGACAAATCAGGTCGGGTTGCCTAGTGGCTATAAATAGCCCACCCCCTACAACCATAAACGGTTGGCTGCTTAGAGTTAGTGCACGGCTTTTGTCGTTTGAGAGCAACCCACCTCGAAGCCTTTGAGAGAGAATTCCTTGCGAGAATAAAGCCCTAAACACCCGGAGCCAAAGAGTGTTAGGCATCACTTAAGTCTTCCTGTCTGTGTGATTTGAAGACTTATTACACTTGAGGACTGTGAATCCTCGAGCCGGTTAGGCGTCGCGTTTTGAGCATCCAAGAGTCATTGTGGATCGCCGGTGAACAAAGTCTGTGAAGGTTTGGAAGTCTACCCTGAAGACTTACCAAAGTGATTGGGCGAGGACTGGGTGTCCTTAGCTCAAGGGGAATAAGGTGAAGACGAGGTCTTCTGAGTTGAATCTCAGCCTCCCTAACCAGACGTACAGTTGCCACAGCAACTGGAACTGGTCCAACAAATCATTGTCTTCAACGAGTCACTGGTTTCATCCTTCCCTTCCCTTTACTTACTGTTGGTCCTTGTGAAGTCATTGTATGATTGCTTTATCTTTTGTCTTCACTGAGTGACTACTTGTTCTGATTGGCTTCACAGTATCTTCCTACCTGATCTTTACTGCCTAGCTGCTATTAGTCATTGTGCTTTCACTCCATTGAATACTTGACTATGGTTTTCCTAGTGTAGTCTACCTTCCGCTGCATGGTAATAGGTTTATTTCTATCGTTTTTCTTCGAAACTTCCATGTTTTGAAGACTTTCATAAAAATCGCCTATTCACCCCCCCTCTAGTCGATCACTAGCACTTTCAATCTCTCAATCCGAGCATTTGCTTGAAATATTAACTCCAACTCCTGGAACATCTCATATGCTCCATGACGTTCAAAATGTCGTTGAAGTCCCGTTTCTAAGCCATAAAGCATGGCACACTGAACTATCGAGTAGTCATCGGCTTTGCTCTGCCAGACGTTCATAACATCTGGTGTTGCTCCTGTAGCAGGTTTGGCACTTAGCGGTGCTTCTAGGACATAATTCTTCTGTGCAGCAATGAGGATAATCCTCAAGTTACGGACCCAGTACGTGTAATTGCTACCATCATCTTTCAACTTTGCTTTCTCAAGGAACGCAATAAAATTCAACGGAACAACAGCACCAGCCATCTATCTACAATAACATAGATAAGCAAAATACTATCAGGTACTAAGTTCATGATAAATTTAAGTTCAATTAATCATATTACTTAAGAACTCCCACTTAGATAGACATCCTTCTAATCATCTAAGTGATCACGTGATCCATATCAACTAAACCATAAACGATCATCACGTGAAATGGAGTAGTTTTCAATGGTGAACATCATTATATTGATCATATCTACTATATGATTCATGCTTGACCTTTCGGTCTTAGTGTTCCGAGGCCATATCTGCATATGCTAGGCTCGTCAAGTTTAACTCGAGTATTTTGCGTGTGCAAAACTGGCTTGCACCCGTTGTAGATGGACGTAGAGCTTATCACACCCGATCATCACGTGGTGTCTCGGCACGATGAACTTTGGCAACGGTGCATACTCAGGGAGAACACTTTTATCTTGAAATTTAGTGAAAGATCATCTTTTAATGCTACAGTCAAACAAAGCAAAATAAGATGCATAAAGGATAAACATCACATGCAATAAATATAAGTGACATGATATGGCCATCATCATCTTGTGCTTGCGATCTCCATCTCCGAAGCACCGTCATGATCACCATCGTCACCGGCGCGACACCTTGATCCCCATCGTAGCATCGTTGTCGTCTCGCCAACTATAGCTTCTACGACTATCGCTACCGCTTAGTGATAAAGTAAAGCAATTACAGGGCGATTGCATTCTATAAAATAAAGCGACAACCATATGGCTCCTGCCAGTTGCCGATAACTCCGTTACAAAACATGATCATCTCATACAATAAATATAGCATCATGTCTTGACCATATCACATCACAACATGCCCTGCAAAAACAAGTTAGACGTCCTCTACTTTGTTGTTGCAAGTTTTACGTGGCTGCTACGGGCTGAGCAAGAACCGTTCTTACCTACGCATCAAAACCACAACGATAGTTCGTCAAGTTAGTGATGTTTTGACCTTCTCAAGGACCGGGCGTAGCCACACTCAGTTCAACTAAAGTTGGAGAAACTGACACCCGCCAGCCACCTATGTGCAAAGCACGTCGGTAGAGCTAGTCTTGCGTAAGCGTACGCGTAATGTGAGTCTAGTCCGCTTCATCCAACAATATCGCTGAACCAAAGTATGACATGCTGGTAAGCAGTATGACTTGTATCACCCACAACTCACTTGTGTTCTACTCGTGCATATAACATCTACGCATAAACCAGGCTCGGACGCCACTGTTGGGGATCATAGTAATTTCAAAAAAAATCCAACGCACACGCAGGATCATGGTGATGTATAGCAACGAGAGGGGAGAGTGTTGTCTACGTACCCTCGTAGACCGTAAGCGGAAGCATTCATCAACGCGGTTGATGTAGTCGTACACCTTCACGATCCATCCCGATCAAGTACCAAATGACGACACCTCCGCGTTCAGCACACGTTCAGCTCGATGATGTCCTCGCCTTCTCGATCCAGCAAGAGGGGCGAAGTAGTAGATGAGTTCCGATAGCACAACGACGTGGTGATGGTGTTGGTGAAGAATAATCTCCACAGGGCTTCGCCTAAGCACTATGAAAACTATGACAGAGGATAAACTAGAGGGGACGGGGTTGCCGGCACACGGCTTGGTGTTTATTGATGTGTCTTGGGTGCTAGCCCTACCCCTCTATTTATATGTTGAGCCTTGGGGTCGAAACTTTGAGTAAAAGGCTCCACAAAGTCGGTTTCACCCGAAAGGCAAGAGTCCTTCTCGGACTCCAGGGCCAGACGCCAGGGTTCCCGGCGTCTGGACCCAGATGCCAGGGACCCTGGCGTCTGGCCCCTGGACTCCGCAAAACTTCCTTTTGCGCTTTCCAAAAACCTTGTGGGCTTTCCCCTTTGGCCCAAATAAAGTGTTCTCGTACCCAAACATTTCGGGAAACATCTGGAACCCCTTCCGGTGAATTCTGGAACCCTTCCGGAGACCAAACACTATTATCCCATATATCAAACTTTATCTCCGTACCATTCAGGAGTTCCTCGTCATGTCCGTGATCTTATCCGGAACTCCTAACAACATTCGGTTACCAACATACATAACTCATAAATACTATATCATTAATGAACGTTAAGCATGCGGACCTTACGGGTTCGAGAACTATGTAGACATGACCGAGACATTTCTCTGGTCAATAACCAATAGAGGAACCTAGATGCCCATACTGGCTCCTACATATTCTACGAAGATCTTTGTCGGTCGAACCGCATAACAACATACGTTGTTCCCTTTGTCATCGGTATGTTACTTGCACGAGATTCGATCGTCGGTATCTCAATACCGAGTTCAATCTCATTACCGGCAAGTCTCTTTAATCGTTCCGCAATACATCATCCCGCAACTAACTCATTAGTTACAATGCTTGCAAGGCTTATAGTGATGTGCATTACCGAGTGGGCCCAGAGATACCTCCTCGACAATCGGAGTGACAAATCCTAATCTTGAAAAATGCCAACTCAACAAGTACCTTTGGAGACACCTGTAGAGCACCTTTATAATCACCTAGTTATGTTGTGATGTTTGGTAGCACACAAAGTGTTCCTCCGGTAAACGGGAGTTGCATAATCTCATAATCATAGGAACATGTATAACTCATGAAGAAAGCGATAGCAACAAACTAAACGATCAAGTGCTAAGCTAACGGAATGGGTCAAGTCAATCACATAATTCTCCTAATGATGTGCTCCCATTTAATCAAATGACAACTCATGTCTATGGTTAGGAAACATAACCATCTTTGATCACCGAGCTAGTCAAGTAGAGGCATACTAGTGACACTATGTTTGTCTATGTATTCACACATGTATCATGTTTCTGGTTAATACAATTCTAGCATGAATAATAAACATTTATCATGAAATAAGGAAATAAAAAATAACTTTATTATTGCCTCTAGGGCATATTTCCTTCAATTCCCTCATACCTGCACAAACAAATAAGAACCTCGCAACCAACGCGATAAAGGGGTTGTCAATCCCTTCACGGTCACTTACGAGAGTGAGATCTGATAGAGATAATAATGATAAGACAAATATTTTTGGTATTTTTATGATATAGATTGGAAGTAAAGATTGCAAAATAAAATAGATTGGAAACTTATATGATATAGAATAGACCCGGGGGCCATAGGTTTCACTAGTGGCTTCTCTCAAGATAGCATAAGTATTACGGTGGGTGAACGAATTACTATCGAGCAATTGATAGAAAAGCGAATAATTATGATAATATCTAGGCATGATCATGTATACAGGCATCACGTCCATGAGAAGTAGACCGACTCCTGCCTGCATCTACTACTATTACTCCACACATCGACCGATATCCAGCATGCATGTAGAGTATTAAGTTCATAAGAACAGAGTAACGCCTTAGGTAAGATGACATGATGTACAGGGATAAACTCAAGCAATATGATATAAACCCCATATTTTTATCCTCGATGGCAACAATACAATACGTGTCGTTTCCCGTTCTGTCACTGGGATCGAGCACTGCAAGATTGAACCCAAAGCTAAGCACTTCTTCCATTGCAAGAAAGATCAAACTAGTAGGCCAAACCAAACTGATAATTCGAAGAGACTTGCAAAGATAACCAATCATGCATAAAAGATTTCAGAGAAGAATCAAATATTGTTCATATATAGACTTGATCATAAACTGATGTCTACTACACAACCTTCTTCTTGTACACGTTGTTGGGCCTCCAAGTGCAGAGGTTTGTAGGACAGTAGCAAATTTCCCTCAACTGGATGACCTAAGGTTATCAATCCGTAGGAGGCGTAGGATGAAGATGGTCTCTCTCAAACAACCCTGCAACCAAATAACAGAGAGTCTCTTGTGTCCCCAGCACACCCAATACAATGGTAAATTGTATAGATGCACTAGTTCGGCGAAGAGATGGTGATACAAGTGGTATATGGATGGTAGATAAAGGTATTTGTAATCTGAAATTATAAAAATAGCAAGGCAGCAAGTGATAAAAGTGAGCATAAACGGTATTGCAACGATAGGAAATAAGGCCTAGGGTTCATACTTTCGCTAGTGCAAGTTCCCTCAACAATACTAACATAATTGGATCACATAACTATCCCTCAACATGCAACAAAGAGTCACTCCAAAGTCACTAATAGCGGAGAACAAATGAAGAGATTATGGTAGGGTATGAAACCACCTCAAAGTTATTCTTTCCAATCAATCCATTGGCTATTCCTATAAGTGTCACAAAAAGCCCTAGAGTTCGTACTAGAATAACACCTTAAGACACAAATCAACCAAAACCCTAATGTCACCTAGATACTCCAATGTCACCTCAAGTATCCGTGGGTATGATTATACGATATGCGTCACATAATCTCAGATTCATCTATTCAACCAACACATAGAACCTCAAAGAGTGCCCCAAAGTTCTACCGGAGAATCACGACGAAAACGTGTGCCAACCCCTATGCATAGGTTCATGGGCGGAACCCGCAAGTTGATCACCAAAACATACATCAAGTGAATCACGTGGTATCCCATTGTCACCACAGATACGCACGGCAAGACATACATCAAGTGTTCTCAAATCTTCAAAGACTCAATCCGATAAGATAACTTCAAAGGGGAAACTCAATCCATTACAAGAGAGTAGAGGGGGAGGAGAAACATAAGATCCAACTATAATAGCAAAGCTCGCGATACATCAAGATCGTATCACCTCAAGAACACGAGAGAGAGAGAGATCAAACACATAGCTACTAGTACATACCCTCAGCCCCGAGGGAGAACTACTCCCTCCTCGCCATGGAGAGCACCGGGATGATGAAGATGGCCACCGGAGAGGGATTGCCCCCACCGACAGGGTGCCGGAACGGGTCTAGATTGGTTTTCTGTGGCTACGGAGGCTTCTGGCGGCGCAACTCCCGATCTATTGTGCTCCCCGATGTTTTTAGGGTATATGGAGATATATAGGCGGAAGAAGTACATTAGGGGGGCCACGAGGGGCCCACGAGGGTGGAGGGCGCGCCCTAGGGGGGTGGGCGCGCCCCCCTACCTTGTGGCTCCCTCGTTTCTTTCCGGACGTGCACTCCAAGTCCATCAGATTGCTTTCCTTCCAAAAATAAGTTCCGTGAAGTTTCAGGTCAATTGGACTCCGTTTGATTTTCCTTTTCTACGATACTCTAAAACAAGGTAAAAACAGAAACTGGCACTGGGCTCTGGGTTAATAGGTTAGTCCCAAAAATGATATAAAAGTGTATAGTAAAGCCCATAAACATCCAAAACAGTAGATAATATAGCATGGAGCAATCAAAAATTATAGATACGTTGGAGACGTATCAGCATCCCCAAGCTTAATTCCTGCTCGTCCTCGAGTAGGTAAATGATAAAAACAGAATTTTTGATGTGGAGTGCTACTTGGCATAATTTCAATGTAATTCTTCTTAATTGTGGCATGAATATTCAGATCCGAAAGATTCAAGATAAAAGTTCATATTGACATAAAAATAATAATACTTCAAGCATACTAACTAAGCAATCATGTCTTCTCAAAATAACATGGCCAAAGAAAGTTCATCCCTACAAAATCATATAGTTTAGTCATGCTCCATTTTCGTCACACAAGAATGCTCACATCATGCACAACCCCGATGACAAGCCAAGCAATTGTTTCATACTTTAGTAATATCAAACCTATAAACTTTCATGCAATACATGAGCGCGAGCCATGGATATAGCACTATGGGTGGAATAGAATATGATGATGGGGGTTATGTGGAGAAGACAAAAAGGAGAAAGTCTCACATCAACGAGGCTAATAAATGGGCTATGGAGATGCCCATCTATTGATGTTGATGCAAGGAGTAGGGATTGCCATGCGACGGATTCACTAGAGTATAAATGTATGAAATCTCAACGAAAGAAACTAAGTGGTTGTGCATCCAACTTGCTTGCTCACGAAGACCTAGGGCACTTGAGGAGGCCCATTGTTGGAATATACATGCCAAGTTCTATAATGAAAATTTCCCACTAGTATAGGAAAGTGACAAAACAAGAGACTCTCTATCATGAAGATCATGGTGCTACTTTAAAGCACAAGTGTGGCAAAGGATAGTAGCATTGTCCCTTCTCTATTTTTCTCTCATTTTCATTTTTTCATTTTTTGGCCTTCTCCTTTTTTATGGCCTTTCTCTTTTTTTTGGGCCTTCTCTTTTTTATGGCCTTTCTCTTTTTTTTATTCCTCACTTGGGACAATGCTCTAGAAAATGATGATCATCACACTTCTATTTATTTACAACTCAATGATACAACTCGATACTGGAAGAAAGTATGACTCTATATGAATGCCTCCGACGGTGTACCAGGATATGCAATGGACCAAGAGTGACATGTATGAAATAATTATGAACAGTGGCTTTGCCACAAATACTATGTCAACTACATGATCATGCTAAGCAATATGACAATGATGAATGTGTCATGATAAACGGAATGGTGGAAAGTTGCATGGCAATATATCTCGGAATGTCTATGGAAATGCCATAATAGGTAGGTATGGTGGCTGTTTTGAGGAAGATATAAGGAGGTTTATGTGTGAAAGAGTGTATCATATCACGGGGTTGTTTGCGCCAACTCTCAATGTGAGAAACGGGAATGCACGGTACTGAAGAGGCTAGCAATGATTGAAGGGTGAGAGTGCGTATAATCCATGGACTCAACATTAGTCATAAAGAACTCACATACTTATTGAAAAAATCTACAAGTAATCAAAAACCTCGGCACTACACGCATGCTCCTAGGGGGATAGATTGGTAGGAAAAGACCATCGCGCGTCCCCGACCGCCACTCATAAGGAAGACAATCAAATAACACCTCATGTTTCAAATTTGTTACACAACATTTACCATACGTGCATGCTACGGGACTTGCAAACTTCAACAAAAGTATTTCTCAATTTCACAACTACTCAACTAGCGCGATTTTGATATTATTACCTCCATATCTCAAAACAATCATCAAGCATCAAACTTCTCTTAGTATTCTACATACTCATAAGAATTTTTTTACTAATCTTGAATACCTAGCATATTAGGATTATTTAAGAAAATTACCATGCTATTTAAGACTCTCAAAATAATATAAGTGAAGCATGAGAGTTCATCTATTTCTTCAAAATAAAACTACCACCATGCTCTAGAAGGATATAAGTGAAGTACTAGAGCAAATGACAAACTACTCTGAAAGATATAAGTGAAGATCAATGAGTAGTCGAATAATTATGCAACTATGTGAAGACTCTAACATTTAATAATTTCAGATCTTGGTATTTTATTCAAACATCAAGCAAAACTAAATAAAATAACATCTAAGAATAGCAAACATCATGTGAAGAAGCAAAAACCTAGGATCAGCCGATACTAACCGATAGTTGTTGAAGAAGAAAGGTGGGATGCCAACCGGGGCATCCCCAAGCTTTGATTCTTGAGACTTCTTGAAATATTATCTTGGGATGCCTTGGGCATCCCCAAGTTTGAGCTTTTGTGTCTCCTTAATTCCTCTCATATCACGGTCTCCCTAAATCTCAAAAGCTTCATCCACACAAAACTCAACAAGGACTCGTGAGATAAGTTAGTATAAACCATTGCAAAAACCTTATCATACTCTACTGTAGAAAGTAACTAAAATCATTATTCAACATTGAATACTAAATTCCTCTGAATATTTAATAGTCCTATCCTCAAATAGAATCATTAAAGAAGCAAACATATGCAAACATAACAGCAATCTGCCTAAACAGGACAGTCTGTAAAGAATGCAGCAACATCAATACTTCCCTGGCTCCAAAAATTATGAAATAAAATTACCACTGTAGTAAATTTATCAGGTCTTCATATTAAAAAGGTTTCAACTTTTTATCACATTCTGACTTTTCTAGGGAATTATTGCAACAGCGGTAAACTTTCTGTTTGCAAACAGCAATATGTGGACTTCTAACATAGGCATAGTAAAGGCTATCAATGCCACTTTTATTGAAATAAAAGATGCAAAACATTGTTATAAATAAAATCAAACAAATATTAAAAAAATAAAATCGATGCTCCAAGCAAAACACATATCATGTGGTGAATAAAAATATAGCTCCAAGTAAAGTTACCGATGAACGAAGACGAAAGAGGGGATGCCTTCCGGGGCATCCCCAAGCTTAGGCTCTTGAGTATCCTTGAATATTACCTTGGGGTGCCTTGGGAATCCCCAAGCTTAGGATCTTGCCACTCCTTATTCCATAGTCCATCGAATCCTTACCCAAAACTTGAAAACTTCACAACACAAAACTTAACAGAAAACTCGTAAGCTCCGTAAGTATAAGAAAATAAATCACCACTTCAAGGTACTGTAATGAAATCATTATTTATTTATATTGGTGTAATATCTACTGTATTCCAACTTATCTATAGCTCATACCCTCCGATACTACTCATAGATTCATCAAAATAAGCAAACAACACATCGAAAACAGAATCTGTCAAAAACAGAACAGTCTGTAGTAATATGGATCAAACGTATACTTATGCAACTCATAAAATTATACAATAAATTGGTGGACCTGAGTAATTTATCTATTAATTATCTTCAAAAATAATTAACTAAATAGCACTCTCCAATAAAAAATGGCAGCAATTCTCGTGAGTGCTAAAGTTTCTGTTTTTTTACAGCATGACCAACAAGACTTTCCCCAAGTCTTCCCAAAGGTTCTACTTGGCACAAACACTAATTAAAACATAAAACCACATCTAAACAGAGGCTAGATGAATTATTTATTACTAAACAGGAGCAAAAAGCAAGGAACAAAAATAAAATTGGGTTGCCTCCCAACAAGCGCTATCGTTTAACGCCCCTAGCTAGGCATGATGATTTCAATGATGCTCACATAAAAGATAAGAATTGTAACAAAAAGAGAGCATCATGAATAATATGACTAGCACATTTAAGTCTAACCCACTTCCTATGCATAGGGATTTTGTGAGAAAGCAACTTGTGGAAACAAGGATCAACTTGCATAGGAAGGTAAAACAAGCATAACTTCAAAATTTTAAGCACATAGAGAGGAAACTTGATATTATTGCAATTCCTACAAGCATATATTCCTCCCTCATAATAATTTTCAGTAGCATCATGAATGAATTCAACAATATAACCTGCACCTAAAGCATTCTTTTCATGATCTACAAGCATAGAAAATTTACTACTCTCCACACAAGCAAAATTCTTCTCAGGAATAATAGTGGGAGCAAACTCAACAAAATAATTATCATGTGAGGCATAATCCAATTGAAAACTAAAATCAGGATGACAATTTTCATGGTCATCATTATTCTTTATAGCATACAAGTCATCACAATAATTATCATAGATAGGAGGCATGCTTTCATCGTAATAAATTTGCTCATCAAAACTTGGGGGACAAAAAATATCATCTTCATCAAACATAGCTTCCCCAAGCTTGCGGCTTTGCATATCATTAGAATCATGGATATTCAAGGAATTCATACTAACAACATTGCAATCATGCTCATCATTCAAAATATTTAGTGCCAAACATTTTATAGATTTCTTCTTCTAGCACTTGAGCACAATTATCCTTTCCATCATACTCACGAAAGATATTAAAAAGGTGAACCGTATGAGACAAACTCAATTCCATTTTTTATAGTTTTCTTTTATAAACTAAATTAGTGATAAAACAAGAAAATAAAAGACTCGATTGCAAGATCTAAATATATACCTTCAAGCACTCACCTCCCCGGCAACGGCGCCAGAAAAGAGCTTGATGTCTACTACACAACCTTCTTCTTGTAGACGTTGTTGGGCCTCCAAGTGCAGAGGTTTGTAGGACAGTAGTAAATTTCCCTCAAGTGGATGACCTAAGGTTTATCAATCCATAGGAGGCGTAGGATGAAGATGGTCTCTCTCAAATAACCCTGCAACCAAATAACAGAGAGTCTCTTGTGTCCCCAACACAGCCAATACAATGGTAAATTGTATAGGTGCACTAGTTCGGCGAAGAGATGGTGATACAAGTGGTATATGGATGGTAGATAAAGGTATTTGTAATATGAAATTATAAAAACAGCAAGGTAGCAAGTGATAAAAGTGAGCATAAACGGTATTGCAATGATAGGAAATAAGGCCTAGGATTCATACTTTCGCTAGTGCAAGTTCCCTCAACAATACTAACATCATTGGATCACACAACTATCCCTCAACATGCAACAAAGAGTCACTCCAAAGTCACTAATAGCAGAGAACAAATGAAGAGATTATGGTAGGGTACGAAACCACCTCAAAGTTATTCTTTCCAATCAATCCGTTGGGCTATTCCTATAAGTGTCACAAACAGCCCTAGAGTTCGTACTAGAATAACACCTTAAGACACAAATCAACCAAAACCCTAATGTCCCCTAGATACTCCAATGTCACCTCAAGTATCCGTGGGTATGATTATACGATATGCGTCACACAATCTCAGATTCATCTATTCAACCAACACATAGAACCTCAAAGAGTTCCCCAAAGTTCTACCGGAGAATCACGACGAAAACGTGTGCCAACCCCTATGCATAGGTTCATGGGCGGAACCCGCAAGTTGATCACCAAAACATACATCAAGTGAATCACGTGGTATCCCTTTGTCACCATAGATACGCACGGCAAGACATACATCAAGTGTTCTCAAATATTTAAAGACTCAATCTGATAAGATAACTTCAAAGGGGAAACTCAATCCATTACAAGAGAGTAGAGGGGGAGGAGAAACATAAGATCCAACTATAATAGCAAAGCTCGCGATACATCAAGATTGTATCACCTCAAGAACACGAGAGAGAGAGAGAGAGATCAAACACATAGCTACTGGTACATACCCTCAGCCCTGAGGGAGAACTACTCCCTCCTCGCAATGGAGAGCATCGGGATGATGAAGACGGCCACCGGAGAGGGATCGCCCCCTCCGGCAGGGTGCTGGAACGGGTCTAGATTGGTTTTCGGTGGCTACGGAGGCTTCTGGCGGCGGAACTCCCGATCTATTGTGCTCCCCGATGTTTTTAGGGTATATGGAGATATATAGGCGGAAGAAGTACGTCAGGGGGCACGAGGGGCCCACGAGGGTGGAGGGCGCGCCCTAGGGGGGTGGGCGCGCCCCCTACCTCATGGCTCCCTTGTTTCTTTCCTGACGTGCACTCCAAGTCCATCAGGTTGCTTTCCTTCCAAAAATAAGTTCCGTGAAGTTTCAGGTCAATTGGACTCTGTTTCATTTTCCTTTTCTACGATACTCTAAAACAAGGTAAAAACAGAAACTTGCATTGGGCTCTGGGTTAATAGGTTAGTCCCAAAAATGATATAAAAGTGTATAATAAAGCCCATAAACATTCAAAACAGTAGATAATATAGCATGGAGCAATCAAAAATTATAGATACGTTGGAGACGTATCATAAACCCACAATTCATCGGATCTCGACAGACACACCACAAAAAGAGTTACATCAAATAGATCTCCAAGAAGATCGAGGAGAACTTTGTATTGAGATCCAAAGAGAGGGAAGAAGCCATCTAGATACTAGCTATGGACCTGAAGGTCTGAAGTAAACTACTCACACATCATCAGAGGGGCCATGGAGTTGATGTAGAGGCCCTCCGTGATCAATGCCCCTCCGGCGGAGCTCCGGAAAAGGCCCCAAGATGGGATCTCTTGGGTAAAGAAGGTTGCGACGGTGGAAATAGGGTTTCATGGTGCTCTTTGATGTTTTCGGGGTATGTGAACATATATAGGAGGAAGAAGTAGGTCGGCTGAGCCACGAGGGGGGCGCCCAGGGGGTAGGCGCGCCCTCCTGCCTCGTGGCCTCCTCGTTAGTTCCTTGATGTCCACTCCAAGTCCTCTGGATCACGTTTGTTCCAAAAATCATGCTCCCGAAGGTTTCATTCCGTTTGGACTCCGTTTGATATTCCTTTTCTGCGAAACACTGAAATAGGCAAAAATACAGCAATTTGCACTGGGCCTTGGGTTAATAGGTTAGTCCCAAAAATAATATAAAAGTGTAAAATAAAGCCCATTAACATCCAAAACAGATAATATAATAGCATGGAACAATCAAAAATTATAGATAAGTTGGATACATATCAGCATCCCCAAGCTTAGTTCCTGCTCGTCCTCGAGTAGGTAAATGATAAAAACAGGATTTTTGATGTGGAAATGAATTCTAGAATATTCTTCAATGTATTTTTCTCTATTGTGGCATGAATGTTCAGATCTGAAAGATTCAAGATAAAAGTTTATTGTTGACATAAAAATAATAGTACTCCGAGTATGCCAATCAAGCAATTATGTCTTATCAAAATAGCATAGCCAAAGAAACTTATCCCTACAAAGTCATATAGTTTGTCCATGCTTCATTTTCGTCACACAAAATGCTCCCATCATGCACAACCCCGATGACAAGCCAAACAATTGTTTCATACTTAGCCTTTTCAAACTCTTTCAACTTTTACGCAATATATGAGCGCGAGCCATGGACATAGCACTATGGGTGGAATAGAATATGATGATTGAGGTTGTGTGAGAAGACAAAAAGGGAGAAAGTCCCAACATTGATGCGGCTAATCAATGGGCTATGGAGATTCCCACCGAGTGATGTCAATGCAAGGAGCAGGAATTGTCATGCAATGGATGCACTAGAGCTATAAATATATGAAAGCTCATCAAAGAAACTAAGTGGGTGTGCATCCAACTTACTTGCTCATGAAGACCTAGGGCATTTGAGGAAGCCCATCATCAGAATATACAAGCCAAGTTCTATAATGAAAAATTCCCACTAGTATATGAAAGTGACAAAATAAGAGACTCTCTATCATGAAGATCATGGTGCTACTTTGAAGCACAAGAGTGGAAAAGGATAGTAACATTGTCCCTTCTCTCTTTTTATCTCATCATTTTTTTTATTTGGGCCTTTTTTATGGCCTCTTTTTTTTTCCTTCGGAGTCTCATCCCGACTTGTGGGTGAATCATAGTCTCCATCATCCTTTCCTCACATGGGACAATGCTCTAATGATGATCATCACACTTTTATTTTCTTACAACTCGATACTTAGAGCAAAATATGACTCTATGTGAATGCCTCCGGCGGTGTACCGGGATTGCGATGAATCAAGAGTGACATGTATGAAAAATTAAGCACGGTGGCTTTTCCACAAATACGATGTCAACTACATGATCATGCAAAGCAATATTCAATGATGATGCGTGTCATAATAAATGGAATGGTGGAAAGTTGCATGGCAATATATCTCGTAATGGCTATGGAAATGCAATAATAGGTAGGTATGGTGGCTGTTTTGAGGAAGATATAAGGAGGCTTATGTGTGATAGAGTGTATCATATCACGGGGTTTGGATGCACCGGTGAAGTTTGCACCAACTCTCAAGGTGAGAAAGGGCAATGCACGGTACCGAAGAGGCTAGCAATGGTGGAAGGGTGAGAGTGCATATAATCCACGGACTCAACATTATTCATAAAGAACTCACATACTTATTGCAAAAATCTACAAGTCATCAAAACCAAGCACTACGCGCATGCTCCTAGGGGGATAGATTGGTAGGAAAAGACCATCGCTTGTCCCCGACCGCCACTCATAAGGAAAGCAATCAAAGAACACCCCATGCTTCAAATTTGTCTCATAACGTTCACCATACGTGCATGCTATGGGACTTGCCAACTTCAACACAAGTATTCATCAATTTCACAATTACTCAACTAGCACACCTCTAGTATTACCACCTTTATATCTCAAAACAATCTATCAAGCATCCAACTTCTCTTAGAATTTAAAATTTATAACCAAAGTGAATTACCATGATGTTCCATAGGACTCTCAAAATGATATAAGTGAGGCATGAGAGGTCAATTATTTTTATAAAATAAAACCACCGCCGTGCTCTAAAAGATATAAGCGAAGCACTAGAGCAAAAATTATCCAACTCAAAATATATAAGTGAAGCACATAGAGTGTTCTAATAAATTCCAATTATTGTGTGTCTCTCCCAAAAGGTGTGTACAGCAAGGATGATTGTGGTAATCTAAAAAGCAAAGACTCAAATCATACAAGACACTCCAAGCAAAACACATATCATGTGGCGAATAAAAATATAGCTCCAAGTAAAGTTACCGATGGACGAAGACGAAAGAGGGGATGCCCTCCGGGGCATCCCCAAGCTTAGGCTTTTGGTTGTCCTTGAATTTTACCTTGGGGTGCCTTGGGCATCCCCAAGATTAGGCTCTTGCCACTCCTTGTTTCATAATCCATCAAATCTTTACCCAAAACTTGAAAACTTCACAACAAAAACTTAAAAGAAAATCTTTGTGAGCTCCGTTAGTAAAAGAAAACAAACCACCACTTCAAGGTACTGTAATGAACTCATTCTTTATTTATATTGGTGTTAAACCTACTGTATTCCAACTTTTCTATGGTTCATAAACTCTATTACTAGCCATAGATTCATCAAAATAAGCAAACAACACACGAAAAACAGAATACATAGTTCTCGAACCCGTAGGGTCCGCACGCTTAAAGTTTTGTGACGATCGGTATTATGAGTTTTTGTGTTTTGATGTACCGAAGGTAGTTCGGAGTCCCAGATATGATCACGGACATGTTGAGGAGTCTCGAAATGGTCGAGACATAAAGATCGATATATTGGATGACTATGTTCGGACACCAGAAGTGTTTCGGGAGGTTTCGGACATATACCGGAGTACCGGGATGTTATCGGAACCCCTCGGGGAGTATACTTGGCCTAATGGGCCCTAATGGGAGAAGAGGAGGGGCGGCAAGGGTAGCTGCGCACCCCCTCCCCCTCTAGTCCGAATTGGACAAGGAGGGGGGTGGTGCCCCCCTTTCCTTCTCTTCCTCTCTCCCTTCCTTCCCTTCTCCTACTCCTACTAGGAAAGGAGGGGTCCTACTCCCAGTGGGAGTAGGACTCCCCCTTGGCGCGTCGTCCTCCTGGACGGCCGCCTCCCCCTAGCTCCTTTATATACGGGGGTAGGGGGCACCCCAAAGGCACAACAATTGATCATTGATCCCTTAGCCGTGTGTAGTGCCCCCCTCCACCATAATCCACCTCGGTAATATCATAGCGGTGCTTAGGCGAAGCCCTACGTCGGTAGCATCATCATCACTGTCACCACGCCATCGTGCTGACGAACCTCTTCCCGAAAGCTCTACTATATCATGAGTTCGCGGGATGTCACCGAGCTGAACGTGTGCTGAACGCGGAGGTGCCGTACGTTCGTGAAGACGTATGACTACATCAACCGCGTTGTTATAACGCTTCCGCTTACGGTCTACGAGGGTACGTAGACGACACTCTCCCCTCTCGTTGCTATGCATCACCATGATCTTGCGTGTGCATAGGAATTTTTTGAAATTACTACGTTCCCGAACAGTGGCATCCGAGCCAGGTTTATGCGTAGATGTTATATGCACGAGTAGAACACAAGTGAGTTGTGGGCGATACAAGTCATACTGCTTACCAGCATGTCATACTTTGGTTCAGCGGTATTGTTGGATGAAGCGGCCCGGACCAACACTACGCGTACGCTTACGCGAGACTGGTTCTACCGACGTGCTTTGCACACAGGCGGCTAGCGGGTGTCAGTTTTCTCCAACTTTAGTTGAACCGAGTGTGGCTACGCCCGGTCCTTATGAAGGTTAAAACATCACTAACTTGACAAAATATCGTTGTGTTTTTGATGCATAGGTAAGAACGGTTCTTGCTCAGCCCATAGCAGCCACGTAAAACTTGCAACAACAAAGTAGAGGACGCCTAACTTGTTTTTGCAGGGCATGATGTGATGTGATATGGTCAAGGCATGATGCTATATTTATTGTATGAGATGATCATGTTTTGTAACGGAGTTATCGACAACTGACAGGAGCCATATGGTTGTCGCTTTATTATATGCAATGCAATCGCCCTGTAATTGCTTTACTTTATCACTGAGGGAGTCCTGGATTAGGGGGTCTCCGAGCAGCCAGACTATATCCTTTGGCCGGACTGTTGGACTATGAAGATACAAGATTGAAAACTTCGTCCCATATCCGGATGGGACTCTCCTTGGCGTGGAAGGCAAGCTTGGCAATACGGATATGTAGATCTCCTCCCATTGTAACCGACTCTGTGTAACCCTAGCCCCCTCCGGTGTCTATATAAACCGGAGGGTTTAGTCCGTAGGACAACAACAATCATACCATAGGCTAGCTTCTAGGGTTTAGCCTCTACGATCTCGTGGTAGATCAACTCTTGTAATACTCATATCATCAAGATCAATCAAGCAGGAAGTAGGGTATTACCTCCGTCGAGAGGGCCCGAACCTGGGTAAACATCGTGTCCCCCGCCTCCTGTTACCATCCGCCTTACACGCACAGTTCGGGACCCCCAACCCGAGATCCGCCGGTTTTGATACCGACATTGGTGCTTTCATTGAGAGTTCCACTGTGTCGTCACCATAAGGCCTAATGTCTCCTTCGATTATCGATAACGATGCGGTCCAGGGTGAGGTTTTCCTCGCCGGACAGATCTTCGTATTCGGCGGTTTCGCTCTGTGGGCTAACTCGCTTGGCCATCTGGAGCAGATCGAGAGCTACGCCCCTGGCCACCAGGTCAGGTTTGAGAACCTGAATTACACTGCCGACATCCGCGGAGACTTGATCTTCGATGGATTCGAGCCCATGCCAGGTGCGTCGCACGATCACGACGAGCATGATTTAGCTCTGCCGTCGGACAGTGTTCGGGAGATCGCACCGGCAACTACTCCGGCCCTCAATCCGGAGCAAATTGCGCCATCCAAGGACGGGTGGATAGACCCCGCCATGGAGGCCGTACTCTCAGCGGCGATAGAGTCGGATACTGACTTCACCCTTCATGAGAGCCGTGATGCCGAACCACTGGATTCATCTCCGGCCACGGACTCCGAGCCGCCTACGCCCGTGCCTATGAATCCGATTGGACGTCGATCATGGAGTTTACCTCTGCGGATATCTTTCAGCACTCGCCCTTCGGTGACGTGCTAAATTCGTTAAGGTCTCTCTCCTTGTCAGGAGAACCTTGGCGGAACTATGTCCGGCTAGAATGGGATGCGGACGACAAAGAAATTCGCTACCACCCACCACCCACTTAGTAGCCACTGTCGACAATTTAACCGACATGCTCGACTTCGACCCCGAAGACATCGATGGTATGGACGACAATGCAGGAGAAGAACAGGAACCACCGCCCACGGGGCGCTGGACTGCCACCTCATCATACGATATATACATGGTGGATACCCCCAAAGAAGGCAATGGCGACAAGACAGCGGAGGATGACCCCTCCAAGAAGCAACCCAAGCACCGACGTCAGCGGCGCCTCTCTAAGTCCCGCCATAGCAAAAGCAATGATACCGGCACAAGAGACAACAACACTCCAGATAGTGCCGAAGACAATGACAAACCCCTCCAGCCAGATTTAGAGCAGGAGCATGAACAAGCTAGCCCTCCAGAACAGGCAGTAGATGGAGAAACAAAGGATGACAATTACATGCCTCTCTCTGAAGACGAGGTGAGCCTCGGCGACAAAGAATTTATCGTGCCTGAGGATCCCATCGAGCAGGAGCACTTCAAGCGTCGGCTTATAGCCACGGCAAACAACCTGAAGAAAAAGCAACAACAGCTTCGACTTGATCAAGATTTGTTAGCAGACAGATGGACCGAAGTCCTTGCGGCCAAGGAATACGAACTCGGACGCCCCTCCAAGAGTTACCCAAAACGCAGGTTGCTACTCGAGGAGGAAGCAGTGAAACCTACTTCACCAGCGTACGATGCGGCTGACCGGCCACCGCGTGGCCGAGATAGAGAGGCGTTTCAGCCTGAAGTTCAGCCTGCACCCCGCCACCACTCAAACAAAAATACCAAGGCCAGGGGCAACACGCGGGACCTGCGAGATGAATTGGAAAGTAGGGCAAAACATGCAAGATCGATATACGGGTCACGGGGGCGCGCACCAATGCGGGACGATGACCGTCATGTCGGATACACTAAAAGTAAATCCGGCCGGGCCGAATACAGCAGACAAGACTCATATGAACTGCGTCATGATATAGCCCGGCACAGAGGCGCCGCACACCCCCTATGCTTCACTGATGAAGTTATGGATCACGAATTCCTAGAGGGTTTTAAACCTGTAAATATCGAATCATATGATGGTACAACAGATCCCGCAGTATGGATTGAGGATTTCCTCCTCCATATCCACATGGCTCGCAGTGATGATCTACATGCCTTCAAGTACCTCCCACTAAAACTCAAAGGACCAGCTCGGCATTGGCTGAATAGCTTGCCAGCAGACTCCGCCGGCAGTTGGGAGGATTTGGAAGATGCATTCCTTGACAACTTCTAGGGCACTTATGTGCGACCATCGGATGCTGACGACTTGAGACATATAACTCAGCAGCCAGGGGAATCGGCCAGGCAATTCTGGACGCGGTTCCTAACTAAGAAAAACCAAATTGTCAACTGTCCGGACACTGAGGCCTTAGCGGCATTTAAGCATAACATCCGTGATGAGTGGCTTGCCCGGCACCTCGGCCAGGAGAAGCCGAAATCTATGGCAGCCCTCACGACACTCATGACCCGCTTTTACGCGGGCGAGGATAGCTGGCTGGCTCGCAGCAACAACACATCAAGGAATCCGGGAACTTCAAATACTAAAGATGTTAACGGCAGACCACATCGTAACAGACACAAGTGCCGCAACAACGGCGATAACGCTGAAGATACGGCAGTCAATGCCGGATTCAGAGGCCCTAGATCCGGTCAGTGGAAAAGGCCATTCAAAAGAAGTACTCCGGGCCCGTCCAGTTTGGACCGCATACTCGATCGCTCGTGTGAAATTCACGGCACTCCCGATAAGCCAGCCAATCACACCAACAGAGAATGTTGGGTGTTTAAGAAGGCTGGCAAGTTGAATGCCGAAAACATGGACAAGGGGCTGCATAGCAATGACGAGGAGGAGCCCCGGCCACCGAACACGGGAGGACAGAAGAGATTTCCCCCACAAGTGAAGACAGTGAATATGATATACGCGACCCACATTCCCAAGAGGGAACGAAAGCATGCACTAAGGGACGTCTATGCGATGGAGCCTGTTGCCCCAAAGTTCAACCCGTGGTCCTCTTGTCCGATCACCTTCGATCGCAGGGACCACCACACTAGTATCCGTCATGGCGGATCCGCTGCATTGGTCCTAGACCCCATCATTGATGGATTTCACCTCACTCGAGTCCTCATGGACGGCGGCAGCAGCCTGAACCTACTCTATCAATATACAGTGCACAAAATGGGTATAGATCCCTCGAGGATCAAACCCACCAAAACCACCTTTAAGGGTGTCATCCCAGGTGTAGAGGCCCATTGCACGGGCTCAATCACACTGGAAGTGGTCTTCGGATCTCCGGACAACTTCCGAAGCGAGGAGTTAATCTTCGATATCGTCCCGTTCCGCAGTGGCTATCACGCACTGCTCGGGCGAACCGCATTTGCAAAATTCAATGCGGTACCGCATTATGCATACCTCAAGCTCAAGATGTCAGGACCTAGGGGGTGATAACAGTCGATGGCAACACAAAGCGCTCGCTCTGCACGGAGGAGCACACTGCGGCCCTCGCAGCAGAAGCACAAAACAGCCTTTTAAGGCAAACCGCCAATTCGGCGATACAGCCCCCGGACACCGTCAAGCGAGTCCGGAGTAACCTACAGCAGGATCGCCTGGCATGTCCAGAGCTCGCCTAGCAATTCGGCCCCCGTCCTAGTCCCAGTCAAGCGACGAAATCCGTGCCGCGCGTACATAATTACACACTGAAAATACCATGGGCATAGGCGGGGGCACGATCAGGACACGCCTCACAATGCGGCTCAACCGCCCTAGGGGCTGCCTACCTTCATCATTTTTTCTCTTTCAGGACCTTACTCTCTGGAAGCCCTATCCGGCAGTACAATTGCTGCACACATAATACAACAACGAAGGAGGCAGGAAGCTACGTCGTACAATGGAATCCCCAGGTGGTCTCTGATAACGAGCGAAATACCTGCTTTAAATACCAGTCTATAGCTTGCCCTTGGATAGGATATGTCAAATAGTCCTATTTTTTGCTTATTGCACTACTTATATCAGTACTCTTCGACGTATTCTTTAAATAACAATGCATAGCATTACTCTATTATTGCATTATCTATTCTTTTTCTTATATGTTTATTTACGACAATCAGCACCCGTACATTCTGGTACGGCCAGTACGCCAGGGGCTTTCATATACCCCATAATACGGCGTGAGAAGTCCGAACACTTTCGACAGTGCGGCACCCCGAACTTATAGCATTATATGCATCAGCTCCGAATCATGTCTTGGGTCAATAGTTGGGTTTGCCCGGATCCCATGTTTTGGTACCTTATGTTCCACAATATCGGCTAAGGTAGACTGGGAGAACTACTGCGATTGTGTCCCGGTTCTTCTGGATGAGCACCTCAATAGAGAAAGCCAAAACTAACTGTCATGATAAGGCGAGAGCTGGTCGCTGTTTGACAGGTCTCAAGTCCTTAAAGACTTTTTCTGCTTTGGGCGAGGAGTCGGCCTTGTCCGACTTAGGCATATATAGCGCCCCAAATTCGGCCTTTTGAATACTAGGGTCTTCGCCAAAATTTAAAATTGTAGACTTCTATGGCTAAATGAGAGTGATAAAGCATTATAGTCCGATTGCCTGGTTCGTTGCGTTCAGCACCTCCCTCGGAGGACCCAAAAATGGAAAAAGAGTGCTCAGATTTATCCCGAACACCCCAGTACTAGTTGCATGGGGGCAGAAGCCGACGACTGGCCAACTCTCAAATTTGATAAACGGCCGCACAGAAGGTAATATTTTAAATTCAAAAAGCGTTGCATAGCACAAATGAACTACTTTTCACATTAGAGGATCACATGAGCATGTTCATTCAAAAATTCATCTTTAGCACATTTCTCCGCCACAAGGTGGGCACCCTTCAGGACACTGTCATAATACATTTCGGGGTGGCGATGCTCCTTGCCCCGCGGTGGCCCCTCCTTCACCAGCTTCTCGGCGTCCATCTTCGCCCAGTGCACTTTCGCATAGGCAAAGGCCCTGCGTGCACCTTCAATGCAGACGGATCGCTTGATGACTTCAAACTGAGGGTAGGCATTCACAAACTGCCTCACCAAACCAAAGTAGCTGTTAGGCAGGGGATCGCCAGGCCACATCCGGACTATAAGGCCCTTCATGGCCTGTTCGGCCGCCTTGTGGAGCTCGACAGGTTGCTTCAGCTGGTCGCTCAAGGGCATCGGGTGTTTGGTCCCAGTATACTGAGACCAAAACAACTTCTCCGTCGAGCTCCCCTCCTCGGCCTGGTAGAACTCCGCGGCATCTGACACACTGCGGGGCAGATCTGCGAACGCTCCTGGAGAGCTCCGAACTCGGGTAAGTAAAAAGAAATTTTCTTTCACGTGCTTGCTTTGCATAATGAATGCCTTACCCGCCGCTATCTTCTTCACCGCCTCAATTTCCTGGAGGGCCTTTTGGGCTTCGGCCTTGGCATGTTTTGCGCTTTCGAGGGCCTTCACAAGCTCGGACTCTCGCGTCTTAGAGTCAAGCTCCAAGGACTCGTGCTTCTTAACGAGAGCCTGGAGCTCTTGCTGCACCTCGCCTACTCGGGCCTCTTGTTTTTCTCACTCGGTGCGCTCCTTGGCCGCTTTGTTTTCGGCCTCGTATAGCGCCTTCTTCAAGGTCGCCACTTCGGTCATGGCTGAGGTAGTCCTGGATTAGGGGGTGTTCGGGTAGCCGAACTATACCTTCATCCGGACTCCAGGACTATGAAGATACAAGATTGAAGACTTCGTCCCGTGTCCGGATGGGACCTTCCTTGGCGTGGAAGGCAAGCTTGGCGATGCGAATATTCAAGATCTCCTACCATTGTAACCGACTCTGTGTAACCCTAACCCTATCCGGTGTCTATATAAACCGGAGGGTTGTAGTCCGTAGGACATCAACTCCATATACAACAATCATACCATAGGCTAGCTTCTAGGGTTTAGCCTCCTTGATCTCGTGGTAGATCTACTCTTGTACTACCCATATCATCAATATTAATCAAGTAGGAGTAGGGTATTACCTCCATCGAGAGGGCCCGAACCTGGGTAAAAACATCGTGTCCCTTGTCTCCTGTTACCATCCGGCCTTGACGCACAGTTCGGGACCCCCTACCCGAGATCCGCCGGTTTTGACACCGACATTGGTGCTTTCATTGAGAGTTCCTCTGTGTCGTCGCCTTTAGGCCTGATGGATCCTTTGATCATCAACAACGATGCGGTCCAGGGTGAGACTTTTCTCCCCGGACAGATCTTCGTCTTCGGCGGCTTCGCACTGCGGGCCAATTCGCTTGGCCACCTGGAGCAGATCGAAAGCTACGCCCCTGGCCATCAAGTCAGGTTCGGAAGCCTAAACTACATGGCAGACATCCGCGGAGATTTGATCTTCGACGGATTCGAGCCACAACCAAGCGTGCCGCACTGTCTCACAGGGCATGATCTAGCTCTGTCACCGAACAGTATCCCAGAGGCCACAAACGCACCAGCTCTGACCCTTAATTCGGAGCCACTTGTGTCAATCGAGGATGAGCGGTTGCACGTCACCTCGGGGGCTGCGATCTCAAAGGCGATCGAGCCGAACGCCGGCCCCACACTCCGCGTGACTCACGACTCCGAGGATCCGGACTCCTCTCCGGACTCCGAACCCCCCGCGCCCCTGCCGACCGAATTCGATTGGGCGCCAATAATGGAGTTCACCACCGCGGACATCTTTCAGCACTCGCCTTTTGGAGATATCCTGAATTCTCTCAAGTCTCTCTCTTTATCAGGAGAGCCCTGGCCAACCTGCGGTCAGCGAGGATGGGATACGGACGATGAAGAAATTCAAAGCCCATCCACCACCCACTTGGTAGCCACTGTCGACAATTTAAACGACGTGCTCAACTTCAACTCCGGAGACATCGACGGCATGGATGACGATGTAGGAGATACCGATGAACCAACGCCCACAGGGCATTGGACAGCCACCTCATCTCACTATGTGTACATGGTGGATACCCCTAAAGGAAGCGACAACGAGGAAAAACGGGATGGAACGGGAGATCGACCCCCCGAAAAGCAATCAAAGCGTCGGCGTAAACGCCGACCCAAGCCCCGCCTCAATAAAAACCCAGCCATAGAGCAGGACGAGCCGGTAGACGATGAGCAGGCCTTAGAGCAACCGTCCGAACAGGGCAACACGGATAGAGAAACCGAACATCCCTCCTCCGGCAAAAACGGCATTCCGGACGACCTCACGCCGGATAAACCCATGGAGCAGAAGAATCTCCACAAGAGGCTCGTTGCAACTGCATGCAGCCTGAAAAAGCAGAAGCGGAAGCTAAAAACAGCGGAAGATGCACTGCGGATTAGATGGAGCAAAGTAATCAATACCGCAGATAAATACGGCGATGGTCGCCGCACTAAAAGCTATCCGAAAAGAAAGCTACTGCCTGAATTCGACGAAGAGGCCCTAGAGCCCTCGCATTCAAAAAATAAGAAAGCCACACGGTCGGATAGACGACCCCATAAAGTGGCAAGCGACGCCGCACTTAAATCGGAATGCGACCCACCTAAGGATTCGCATCATGGCCTAGTTAGGTCCATTTATGGGCCAAGAAAGCAAGCTCTCGTAAGCAACGCAATAAAGCCATCATCAGAATCCGGCACACCCAAATACAGGGGCACCGCACACCCCCTATGTTTCACCGATGAGGTCCTGGACTATGAATTTCCAGAGGGATTCAAACCCGTAAACATAGAGGCATATGATGGAACAATAGACACTGGAGTCTGGATCGAGGATTATATCCACCACATACACATGGCTAGAGGAGATGATCTCCACGCCATAAAATATTTACCCCTTAAGCTTAAAGGGCCAGCTCGGCATTGGCTTAAAAGCCTTCCTGAAAACACAATTGGAAGTTGGGAAGAGCTCGAGGATGCTTTCCGATCAAATTTTCAAGGGACCTATGTCCGCCCTCCGGGTGCAGACGATCTTAGTCACATAACTCAACAGCCCGGAGAATCAGCTCGGCAGTTCTGGAATAGATTCCTCACTAAAAAGAATCAGATAGTCGACTGTCCGGACGCTAAAGCCTTAGCAGCTTTTAGGCATAACGTCCGAGACGAATGGCTCGCCAGCCACCTCGGCCAAGAAAAGCCAAGAACAATGGCCGCACTAACAAGCCTCATGACCCGCTTGTGTGCAGGAGAGGACAGCTGGTTGGCAAGGTGCAGCCCCAGCGACCCAAGTACATCTGAAACTAGGGATGGAAACGAAAGACCGCGACGCAACAAGGACCGTCGCCGGACTAAGGAAAAAAGTCCGAAGAGCACGGCAGTCAATGCCGGATTCAAAGGCTCACGACAAAATCAGACAAAACCGCCCCTCCAGGATAACAGGGACGATCCATCCAACTTAAAAAAAATCCTGGACATGATATGTCAGATACACAGTACTCCCGGGAAGCCTGCTAACCATACCCACAGAGATTGTTGGGTTTTCAAACAATCCGGTAGACTCAATGCCGAACACAAGGGGCTCGACACACCAAGCGAAGACGAGGACGAACCCCAAAAGCAGAGCACCAGGAAACAAAAGAACTTCCCACAAGGAGTAAAAACAGTGAACTTACTTCACATAACAAAACGTGCGGCGCCCATAAAGGTACGCACCACACGACATATCCCCAAAGGGTCCCGCCACTAGTTGTCAAAACCAATAATCTTCGATCAGCTAGATTATTCTAGAAATATCAAGAATGCAGGCTGGACTGCCTTGATACTCGATCCAATAATTGGCGGACTCCAGTTTTCAAATGTCCTTATGGACGGCGGCAGTGGACTAAACCTGATATATCAGGATACAATCCATCACATGGGGATAAACCCAGCAAGAATCCGCCGCAGCAAAACCTCTTTTCAAGGGGTAACACCTGGTCCGGACACCAATTGTATGGGTTTTCTCCGGCTCGAAGTTATATTCGGCTCTGCCAATAACTTCCGCCGTGAAAAGCTGACCTTCCATATCGTAACGTTCTCAAGTCGCTATCAAGCACTACTGGGACGCGAAGCTTTCGCTCGCTTTAACGCAATACCGCATTATGCATCTCTCACGCTTAAGATGCCCGGTCCACGAGGCATCATCTCTTTGAAGGGGAAGCACTAAAGTGCGCCTCCCCAAGCGGAGGACTGTGCGGCCACTTTGACAGCCCCACAGTAAAATGGCCTCACCGGCCAAAAAAACTTCGAAATAGGTCATTAAAGACCACGAACGCGGATAGACGAGTTCGGTACAAAATCATCATTGATGCAGGCTTAGTGGCCATATACCCCCGCACTAGGGGCTCCATGCATATACAATAAGAGACAATAAAGCTCAATTTTTTCTACTTTATACTTTGTTTATTTTAAACTTTTGTTCGGCATGACCCGTTTTCAACTTAGTTCCTCTCTTTTACAGATGAACGTCGTGCGACGCCCGTCCAGGATACGGCACAACGGAGACACAGGCGCAGACGTGAAGTAGGGACCCGTCCTAAAAGGATTCTTTTTAGATTAAGACCCTGCATAAACCTTTTTTATTGTCTCTTGTTGCTACACATCCCCTGGTTTTTTCTGATATAACCAAGGAGGAGGCTGGCGTCTTGGCATGTGGCCACGTCAGAATTTTTGCACGTACCTGGACACTAGGGGCTTTTTTAATAAAGAGTGTTGTTTCGCCCGCACTCATAAAGACCGAACACCTTAGGGAGTGTTCGGCATCGCGAGTTTTGGCATTATATGCATCAGCTCCGAATCATGTCTTTGGTCAAATGTTGGGTTGCCCGGCTCCTGAGTTCGGCTACCTTACGTTCCGCTCTATCGGCTAAGGTAGCACCAGGAGAACTACTGCGATTGTTCCCCCGTTCGGCCGGGCGAGCACCTCAGTAGAGAAAGCCGAAAACTGACTGTCATGATGTAGCGTGAGACTGGTCAGCCACTCGATGACCTATCGGAATCTATCGGATTCCTCCGCTTTAATGAAGGGCCGCTTCCCGGTCAGGCACATACGCGCCCCGAACTCGGGCGAGCGCAGTCGCCACCAAGGGGCTACCTAAATAGTCTCACTGTCAAGCTCCTATGGCTAAGTGAAAGTGTTAAAGCATTATAGTCCGGTTGCCTGGCCCGCTGCGCTATCACCTCCTTTGTAGGACCAAGACGTTGGGTTAAGTGTGAAAATGTGTCTTCTGCGAGCACCCCTGCACTATGTGCGTGGGGGCTGAAGCCAATGACTGGCATCTTTCAGATTTTGTATATATATATCTTAAAATGGTCGCACAGGAGGTGTTCCCAATACTTGAAGGCGCAAGTATAAAAAGGCCACTACAGTTTATCAAAATATTACTTTATAATTACATATGCTATCATAACATAGCATCTTTTGAGCACTGCGTCTCTATTACACGAGCGCCTTCAAGGACTTCCTGAAAATAGTGCTCCGAAGGTACTCATCTTTTGTCCGAATCTCGGGACGCAACAACGGTGGTATCCATCTCTGCCCAGTATGTCTTGACACGGGCAAGAGCCATCCTTGCGCCCTCTACGCATGCTGACCTCTTCATTGCATTAATACGTGGCACCGCGTCAAGGAATTGCTGCACCAAGCTGAAATAACTCTTTGGCTCCAATCTCCCCGGCCACAGATGACCCATGACGTACTTCATGGCGAGTCGCGGACAACCTATTCTGTTCGGCCCATTGAGCCAAACGATCGTCCACTGCCAGTGGACACTCTGGATTGTGAAACTGCGACCAGAAAAGCTTTTCCACTTCGCGATTTTTCTGATCTCGAAAGTGTTCGGTCGCATCAGCAGCACTCGCTGCCAAATCCAGATAGGTATCCTCCACACTCCACATCCGGTCCAACGGAGCAAACTTCGGATCGCAAAATTTCCTTTGCAGCATAAAGGGCTTTCTAGCCGCAATCTGTTCGGCCTGACGTAGCTCCTCCTTCACAGCTCTCATCGTAGAGCGCGCGTCCTTGGCATTGGCAACGGCCTTCTCTAAGTCCGTCTGTTTCGCCTGGTCTTCTTTCTCAAGAAGTCTGCAACGGTCTGCAGCGCTCTTTAACTTTTCGGCCATCTCGGCCATCTCTTCCTTGCTTCGGCAATGAGCAGCCTGTTCGGCTCTCAGCTCTTCAAGGGCTTTCTTGGCAGCCGCATCACTATCTCTGGCTTGTTCTTTAGCTCGGGCAAGTTCTGCCCTAAGACTCTCCACGGCGGCCGCACCATCTGCGTCAAGCACACACATCGTAAGACACTGGCATAAAACTCTTCTTACCTGATGCCGCCCGAGGAATTACATACCTTGAGCCTCATCAAGCCGCTTGTTGACAAGCACGATGTCGGCATCTGCCACGTCCAGTTGCCGCTTTAGTTCGGCAAAATCATCAGTTCGGCTCGATTCCGGACACCCTGCCGCCTACATTCAAAGGCGACATCTTAGACCTGGGTTTATGATCCTCCGCGTGCCGTCATTTCTTGATGATGCGCAGAGTCTCAGGGGCTACTATCTACACAGGGCGCATCTTATTCATGCGCAACTGACAAAAGTGTACATTATCTAATGTACCTCAAAACCCGTCAGTAAACTTTTGACGGCCTCATGCAATCCGCTCTCTGTGGATGAGATCCTTTCAATCACCGTGCCCATCAATGCACGGTGCTCCTCCGAGATAGAAGCTTGCCCCAGCAGAATCTTTAGCTCTTCCGACCGAGCACCAGACGGTGCCGGACTTGTCCCATGACCTCTTTCGAAGGCCGGACGCAGAGAACCTCGGGGGCCACACAGCTATCTTCCGCCCCTACCGGATTCGGAGAAACCCTCCGCGACGACACCTCAGGGTCGCCCGCCTCGCTAGGCGGCACGGCAGGGGGAGGCGTCCCGCTCTCCATCATCTCCGGAAGGAGATCCCCCGAAGACGAGCTCTGCTGAGAAGGGCTGAGGTCCGAGCTACAAGGTAAAAATTCGGTTAATCTTCTCAGATATAAATCAAGGATTTCCCTCATCCCTCAAAAGGAAAATCTTTCTCTACTTACGGCTTGCTGGAGGGCTGATCCCCTTGAGGGCGTAGTCCGGCCGAGGAACTCCCCGGCGTCGGACCCTCTGACGAGGATTTTTTCCCCCGCTTCGAGGCCATGGTTTCCGGGTCGTCAGAGGCGGCTCTCTTCTTCCCCTTAGGAGAGGAATTGTTGGTTCCTCCCTTCGGAGCAGCCTCCTTCGAGGAGGCCATAGTGTCCTTGTCCTTCCCCTTGCTTCCCTCCAAAGGCATTATCTCCAGCATCCTGACCAGCACGGGATCCGGCCTGGTTTCGGGAAGGGGAGCCGGGCACCTGATCAGCTTTGCCTTCGCTATCCACTCCTGTTTAAAAGGATGGCTCTTTTAGGGGCAAGTTTATGACAATTATACGGATAGAAGGTCCGGGCTGGGGACTGGGAATGACCTGCCCTTGAGCAGGCAACCTATGCGAAATTTCACCGGTCAGGAACTTAGCCTCCCTCAACTTTAGTACGTCCTCCTCCGTGACGGAGGAGGGCGTCCATCGGCCTTGAAGGTCAGAACCGGACATTATCGAAGGTCCGAAGCGCCTGGAATCTAGAGCCTAGGGTGTTGGAACTCGAGGCGACGGGCGAACTCGCTTGAGATTGAAAAAAGGAGTAAGTCCTTGGTCTCTTTATAAGAGGTTGAATACCAAGAGCCCTCCCCGTAACCGTTCGGGACTCGTCTTTAATCGAGGAAACGTGCTAACGGGCACGGTTGGGTTACCCACGTCCGTATTGATGAGAATCCCGTAAAAGGGGGTACACGATCTCTGCTTTGACAAGATGTGCCAAGGAAACCGCCTCGCAAAATGTGCTGAGGTGGGAAAGTAAAAACGATTCGAGTAAAGGACTTGGCCGTAGTGTGATGACACACTGCGGAATACGTTAGCAGATTTGATTTGTGTCAATATTATTCTCTCTATGGCAATATGTGGAAACTTATTTTGCAGAGCCGGACACTACTCTTGGTGTTTACAATCTTCTATGAAGGACTTGGAGGAGGAACCCGCCTTGCAAGGCCGAAGACAATCTGCGCGCCGGACTCGTCGTCATTGAAGCCTGGTTCAGGGGCTACTGAGGGAGTCCTGGATTAGGCGGTGTTCGAGTAGCCGGACTCCAGGACTATGAAGATACAAGATTGAAGACTTCGTCCTGTGTCCAGATGGGACCTTCCTTGGCGTGGAAGGCAAGCTTGGCGATGCGAATATTCAAGATCTCCTACCATTTTAACCGACTCTGTGTAACCCTAACCCTATCCGGTGTCTATATAAACCGGAGGGTTGTAGTCCGTAGGACATCAACTCCATATACAACAATCATACCATAGGCTAGCTTCTAGGGTTTAGCCTCCTTGATCTCGTGGTAGATCTACTCTTGTACTACCCATATCATCAATATTAATCAAGTAGGAGTAGGGTATTACCTCCATCGAGAGGGCCCGAACCTGGGTAAAAACATCGTGTCCCTTGTCTCCTGTTACCATCCGGCCTTGACGCACAGTTCGGGACCCCCTACCCGAGATCCGCCGGTTTTGACACCGACAATGGCCCCTGGCACATTCATGATGGTCCTATTATTTTGCAACCAAAATCTCTTTTTTATATATAGACAAGGTATTGCTTACCTTCGCTCTCCTCGAACTGCCTCTTGGCAAGGCCGAGCTCTTCCTCGGACCGCTCAAGGTCCTGCTTCAGTGCAGCGACCTCCGTAGTACGTGCGGCAGCGGCCTGTAGTGAAGCCTGCATATTCACATAGACATATTATGATTAGACTCCTGTGATTATTATTTGATCCTCTATTCGGCTTTCCTTCACGAACGCCAAACAGAGCATCAGGGGCTACTGTCTATGCGGTAATATTTTCCTATCCTTCGACTACTTACCTGAAAGCCTGTTGGGAGGCTGGCACAAGCTTCAGTTAGTCCATTTTTGGCGGACTGAACCTTCTCGATTACCGCACTCATGATAGTACGATTGAGGGAGTCCTGGATTAGGGGGTCTGCGGACAGCCGGACTATATCCTTTGGCCGGACTGTTGGACTGTGAAGATACGAGATTCAAGACTTCGTCCCGTGTCCGGATGGGACTCTACTTGGCGTGGAAGGCAAGCTAGGCAATACGGATATGTATATCTCCTCCTTTATAACCGACCTTGTGTAACCCTAGCCTCCTCCGGTGTCTATATAAACCGGAGGGTTTTAGTCCGTAGGACAACATACAATCATACCATAGGCTAGCTTCTAGGGTTTAGCCTCTCCGATATCATGGTAGATCAACTCTTGTACTACTCATATTATCAAGAATAATCAAGCAGGGCGTAGGGTTTTACCTCCATAAAGAGGGCCCGAACCTGGGTAAAACATCGTGTCCCCTGCCTCCTGTTACCATCCGCCTTAGACGCACAGTTCGGGACCCCCTACCCGAGATCCGCCGGTTTTGACACCGACATTGGTGCTTTCATTGAGAGTTCCTTGGTGTTGTCATCATTAGGCTTGATGGCTCCTTCGGTCATCGATAGCGATGTAGTCTAGGGTGAGGCTTTCCTCCCCGGATATATCTTTGTATTCGGCGGCTTCGCACTGTGGGACAACTCGCCTGGCCATCTGGAGCAGATCGAGAGTTATGCCCCTGGCCACCAGGTCAGGTTTGGAAGCTTAAACTACACGGCCGACATCCGCGGAGACTTGATCTTTGACGGATTCGAGCCCCTAACGAGTGCGCTGCACGGTCACGATGAGCATGATTTAGCTCTACCATCAGACAGTGTTCAGGAGACCGCACCAGCAACCACTCCGACCCTCAATTCGGAGCCAATTGCACCATCCATGGACGGGTGGATAGACCCCGCCACGAAGGCCGTATTCTCATAGGCGATCGAGCCGAATATCGACCTTACCCTTCACGGGAGCCATGACGCCGAACTACCAAATTCTTCCCCGGCCACAGACTCCGAACCGCCTGCGCCCGTGCCTATCGAATCTGACTGGGCGCCGATCATGGAGTTCACCTCCACGGATATATTTCAGCACTCGCCCTTCGGCGACATACTGAACTCATTAAGGTCTCTCTCCCTGTCAGGAGAGTCCGGGCCGAACTATGTTCGGCAGGATTGGGATGCGGATGACGAAGAAATTCGCTGCCCACCCACCACCCACTTAGTAGCCACTGTCGATGATTTGACCGACATGCTCGACTTCGACTCTGAAGACATTGACGGTATGGACGACTATGCAGGAGACGAACAGGAACCACTGCCCACTGGGCACTGGACGCCCACTTCATCATATGATGTATACATGGTGGACACACCCAAAGAAGACGACGGCGACGAACGGAAGGACACAGCGAAGGGTTGTTCCCTCGAGAAGCAGTCAAAGCGGCAGCGTAAGCGCCGCTCCAAATCCCGCCTCGGCAAAAACACCGATCATATAGACCCAGCGATAGAGCAGGGTGAACCATCGCCTGACCACGGCAACACGGAGAATCAAACCGAACAACCCGACTCCGTCAAAGATAACAGTCTGGACGACATCACACCGGACAAGCACCCGAAGCATCAGAATGCCCATCAAAGGCTTGTTGCCACTGCGAGGAGTCTGAAAAAGCAGAAGCAAAGGCTCAGGGCTGCACAAGACACACTCAGAATCAGATGGAGTGAAGTACTCAACACTGCATCGAAGTACAGCGGTAATCGCCACACCAAGAGCTATCCGAAGCGAAAGTTGCTACCTGAATTCGATGAGGAGGCCTTAGATCCCCCACAACCAAAAACCAGACAGCCATCCAGTCAGATAGACGACCTCGTGGCCAACATAGAGCGGCAAACGACGCCGCACATAAGCCAATACGCGGTCCACGTGAGGGCTCGCATCAAAGGACGGTGCAACCAGATCCATCTACGGGCCACGCAAGTGCGCTCCAGCATGCAATGCAAGACAACAAACATCCCAACACCACGGTACACCCAAATACAGGGGTGCCGCACACCCCCTATGTTTCACCGATGAGGTGCTGGACCATGAATTTCTAGAGGGATTCAAACCCGTAAACATAGAGGCGTATGACGGAACGACAGACCCTGGGGTCTGGATTGAGGACTACATCCTCCATATCCATATGGCTCAAGGAGATGATCTCCACGCCATCAAGTACTTACCCCTCAAGCTCAAAGGGCCAGCTCGGCACTGGCTTAAAAGCCTCCCCGAAAACTCCATTGGAAGCTGGGAAGAGCTCAAAGACGCCTTTCGGGCAAATTTTCAAGGGACCTATGTCCGACCACCGGATGCAGACGATTCAAGTCATATAACTCAACAGCCCAGAGAGTCAGCCCGAAAGCTTTGGAACAGGTTCCTCACTAAAAAGAACCAAATAGTCGACTGTCCAGACACCGAAGCCTTAGCAGCTTTTAAGCACAGCGTTCGAGACGAATGGCTTGCCAGACACATAGGCCAAGAAAAGCCAAGAATAATGACAGCATTAACATGCCTCATGACCCGCTTTTGCGCGGGCGAGGATAGCTGGTTAGCCCGATGCAGCACCAGCGACCCAAGTACATCCAAAGTCAGGGACGGAAACGGGAAATCACGAAGCAGCAAAAACAAGCGCCGGAATAAAGAAGACAGCCCGAAGAGCACGGCGGTAAACGCCGGATTCAGAAGCTCTCGGACAGGTCAGCAAAAGCTACCCTCCAAAGGCAACAGAGACGAACTGTCCAGCCTAAACAAGATTCTGGACCAAATATGTCAGATCCATAGCACCCCCGATAAACCTGCAAATCATACCCATAGAGAATGTTGGGTCTTCAAGCAGTCCGGCAAGCTCAACGCTGAACATAAGGGGCAGGATACACCAAGCGAAGACGGGGACGAGCCTCGCAAGCAAAGCACTGGGGAATAGAAGAAATTCCCACCAAAAGTCAAAACAGTAAACGTGTTACACGTGACAAAGGGGAGAAACAAAGCGGCACTCCTAGAGACACATGCGCCAGGGCCTATCACCGCGGACTCCTGCCACTGGTCGTCCCAACCGATCACCTTCGACCATCGGGATTACTCGGCAAGTATCCGACGTGCAGGATGGGCTGCCTTGGTATTAGACCCAATAATTGACGGATACCACTTCACACGAGTCCTGATGGGCAGTGGCAGCAGTCTAAACCTGATATATCAGGACACAGTCCGAGAAATGGGGATAGAGCCAACAAAAATTAGCCACAGCAATACTACCTTTAAAGGAGTAACGCCAGGCCCAGAGGCCCATTGCACGGGCTCCCTGCTACTAGAGGTTATATTCGGCTTTCCTGATAACTTCCACGGCGACAATTTAACGTTCCACGTCGCTCCATTCCAAAGTGGCTATCAAGCACTACTCGGACGCGAAGCTTTCGCTCGCTTTAACGCAATACCGCATTACGCTTCTCTCATGCTTAAGATGCCCGGTCCACGTGGCATCATCACAGTAAATGGAAATATTGAGCGGTCCTTGCGCGCGAAAGACCGTGCGGCTGCCTTGGCAGCCGCACACTAAACGGCCTCACCAACTAATGCATCTACCAGGTCGTTAAGACCACGGACGCGTTTAGACGAGTCCGGCGCAGCTATATGTACTTGATACAGGTTTGATGGCTATACCCCTATTACAATACAAGGGTCTCAACGCACACAAACAAGTGGTAATCAAGCTCAACTTTACTCATCTTTAACTGTATATAGTTTATTTAGTATAACCTACCTTTTTGCACGACAACTTTTCAACTACGTTCCTCTCTTTTACAGATGACCATCGTGCTACACCCGTCCAGGATAAGGCACAACGGAGACACAGGCGCAGACGTGCAGCAGGGACCCGTTCCAAGGATTCTTTTTAGATTAAGACCCTGTGTAAACCTTTTTTATTGTCTCTTATTGATACACATCCGTCGGATTCTCAGTACAATTGAGAAGGATGCTGGCGTGTTGCCATGTGGCCACGTCAGAATATTGCACGTACCTGGACACCAGGGGCTTATTACAATGGGCACTGTTTAGGCCCGGTTTACATCATAAAGTCCAAATACCTTAGGGAGTGTTCGGCATCGCGAGTTTGGCCTTATATGCATCAGCTCCGAATCATGTCTTTGGTCAAATGTTGGGTTTGCCCGGCTCCAGTGTTTTGCTGCCTTACGTTCCGCTCTATCGGCTAAGGCGGCACCAGGAGAACTACTGCGATTGTGTAACGCCCCATATGTATCCTGCCATATTTGTAATCCAACTCTTGCCATTTCCGGCACTAAGTTATGATATTTCCTTGTTGTCGGGTTTTTGTCTCTGTGTTGCTTTTGTCTTTGTCATGCATCTCATATCATGTCATCATGTGCATCGCATTTGCATACGTGTTCGTCTCATGCATCCGAGCATTTTCCCCGTTGTCCGTTTTGCATTCCGGCGCTCCTATGTCCTCCGGTGTCCCCTCTTACCTCTTTTCGTGTGTGGGTATTAAATGTTCTCGGATTGGACCAAGACTTGCCAAGCGGCCTTGGTTTACTACCGGTAGACCGCCTGTCAAGTTTCGTGCCATTTGGACTTCGTTTGATACTCCAACGGTTAACCGAGGAACCGTGAAGGCCTTGTGTGTGTTGCAGCCCAACACCTCTCCAAAGTGGTTCAAAACCCACCAAAACCCCCTCCATCATCTCGGTCGTTCGATCACGATCGCGTGGCCGAAAGCCGTGCTCAATTTGGAGCCTCCTAGCTCCTTCTATGTATAAAAAGGCATCTCCACCAAAAATCCCGGATCATTTCCATCCTAACCCTAGCCCCACTCCTCTCCGCGCGCCAGACAATGTCGCCGCCGCCACTCCCACGCCGCCACGTGTCCCATCGGTGCCCACATCGCCACCGGCCCGCCCGGGCTCGCGGGAGGCCCTCCAGGCCCGGTTCGTCCCCGCCGCCCAACACCGCCTGCCCGTGCCCGAGCTCCGCCGCGCCGCCGTTTCCTCCTCCTCGCCAGCCGCCAAGACCGTCCACCGCGGCGACCATCGCCGCTCGCCTCCCCGTGCGTCACCCCACTGCCTCCACCAGCCAGATCCGCCGCGGGAGCCGCGCCCCCGCCATCCGGCGCCCCCCTCGTCGCCGGCGCACCTTGGGCGACCGGATCCGGCCAGATCCGGCCTCCCCCGTCCCTCCTCCGGAGACCTCTAACTCCGGCGAGCTCGAGATCCAACCTCGGTTCGCGTGCCCCGGACGAACCCTAGATCCTGAAAGTCGTTTTCCTACTAAGTCCCAGTAATTTTTACCATACTTCATTGCATCATACCTTTGCACCCGTGGCTCCGTTTTGGACGTGTAGCATATCAAATTGTTCGTCTCGACGTGTACTTCATTTCATTCCATTGCACTATGTTCATTTAAGTTCATCTTGATGCCCTAAATGCTGTTGCAAGAGTGCTATGCAATGTTAGTTTCAGATTCTTAGCAGAATTTGGACATTTGTCATTTTTGCCATGATTAATGTGTGCCTCCTATGAGCTTGAGCCCTACATGTGTTTTGAAGTATGCCATGCCATCTTTACAGGGGTGTATGCCATGTATTTTTGTCATCTTTGTGGTGACTAGCACAAGCATGCAAAGTAGCTCTCGTAATGTTGCTGATTTCAGGGACTTAGAAATCTTCTAAGTCTTTTCCCTGATAATATTTTTATGCCATGTATTCTTGTAGCTACAGAGTGATCCATTCCTCTTTTGAGCATGTTCAGTAAGGATGATTTTGAGATATTGTTATGCTCTATCCAGCCATGTCTTTGTTTGCAATTATGTAGCACCCTAGCATGACTCAATCTTGCTCTACTTTTGCTATAAAATGTTCCTGGCAGATTGTTTACGTGTTAAGCAGTTTTGCCAAGGTTGTTATAGTTTATCCTTGCATGCTATGAGAGTGTTCTTGCCATGGTTAGCTTATTCATCATGTCTACTTGCTGGGTGTATGCTTGGTTTGTCATGCAATGCCTTGTGGTGAGTGAATCGAGCTTGCAAACATGCCTACGTGAATCTGTTTTGCCATGTTCCAGTTTTCTGCTAAGTCTGAATCTGTTAACAAAAGTTGCTATGTTCACATGGTTGTCATTGTATTTTATGATCCCTTTTGGCTTATGGTCAGTAAGGGACTTTTGTTGTATGCTTTGAGTAGCTTCATGCCATGCCTTGATTTGCCATGATAGGTTCCTGTAGCATGTTGTTATCTAGCTCTAAACATTGCTTCCTGATGTTAAATTCCTGGCATGTTGTTATTTTCACTAAGTCTGTAACCTGATATCTTTTGCACTTTTACCATGCTTGTTTGAACCTGCTATTGAGTGATTTAGTCGTAGCTCAGTGTTCATCTTTTGTCAAGCATCTTGAGTGGATCACTTCCATGTGCTTTGTCGTTATGTTAGAGTGCAGTAGCTTGTTGTTCTTGATGCATTTAGATGGCCTCGTGCTGTTAATTGCAGCTTTGAGCCATTATTGTCTTGCTTGTCATTTGCAAACCGTGCATCCGATTCCGGTGATCTTTATATCGATTTCGACCGAAATCAACCCATCTTTCCAGCGGTACTCTTGGATTTCCAGGTTGAGGCCTGGTTCAATCTTTCCTTTTTGAAGCATGCATATGCATCGCATATCACATCCCGCATATCATGCCATGTTTTGCATCATGTTGCTTGCGCATTGCGCCGTTGTTGATTGTGTCTCCCTTTGCTTGTGTTCTTGCTTTGGGTAGAGCCGGGAGACGAGTATGTGATCGAGGAACCCGCTGAGTACGCTTACGAGGATCAAGCTAACGTCAACTCGGAGAACTTTGCAGGCAAGATGACCATACCCTCGAAATCACTTCTATCTTTGCTTGCTAGATGCTCGCTCTATTGCTATGCCTATGCTACGATACCTACCACCATGCTTTACCATGCCTCCCATATTGCCATGTCAAACCTCTAACCCACCTTGTCCTAGCAAACCGTTATTTGGCTATGTTACCGCTTTGCTCAGCCCTTCTTCTAGTGTTGCTAGTTGCATGTGAAGGTTGGAGTTTGTTCCTTGTTGGAACATGTTTATTTGTTGGGATATCATTATTATATCTTGTCTACTTTAATGCATCTATACACTTGGTAAAGGGTGGAAGGCTCGGCCTTATGCCTGGTGTTTTGTTCCACTCTTGCCACCCTAGTTTCCGTCATACCAGTGTTATGTTCCTTGATTTTGTATTCCTTACACGGTTGGGTTATAATGGGAACCCCTTGACAGTTCGCCTTGAATAAAAATCCTCCAGCAAGGCCCAACCTTGGTTTTACCATTCGCCACCTAGCCTCTTTTTCCCTTGGGTTCTGCGGACTCAAGGGTCATCTTTATTTTAACCCCCCCCCCCGGGCCAGTGCTCCTCTGAGTGTTGGTCTGAAACGGGCAGCCCGCGGGGCCACCTCAGGGCAACTCGAGGGTTGGTTTTACTCGTAGCTTGACCTATCTGGTGTGCCCTGAGAACGAGATACGTGCGACTCCTATCGGGATTTGTCGGCACATCGGGCGGCTTTGCTGGTTTAGTTTTACCATTGTCGAGATGTCTTGTAATCGGGATTCCGAGTCTGATCGGATTGTCTTGGGAGAAGGAATATCCTTCGTTGACCGTGAGAGCTTGTGATGGGCTAAGTTGGGACACCCCTGCAGGGATTTGAACTTTCGAAAGACGTGCCCGCGATTATGGGCAGATGGGAATTTGTTAATGTCCGGCTGTAGAAAACCTGAAACTTAACTTAATTAAAATGGATCAACAGTGTGTGTAGCTGTGATGGTCTCTTTTCGGCGGAGTCCGGGAAGAGAACACGGTCTTGAGTTATGCTTGAACGTAGGTTTCTCTAGGATCACTTCTTGATCATAGATTCTCGACCGTGCCTTGCCTTCTCTTCTCGCTCTCTTTTGCGTATGTTAGCCACCATATATGCTAGTGCTTGCTGCAGCTCCACCTCATACCTTTTACCTACCTATAAGCTTAAATAGTCTTGATCGCGAGGGTGTGAGATTGTTGAGTCCCCGTGACTCACAGATTACTCCAAAACCAGATGCAGGGACCGATGATACCATTCCAGGAGATTCGACTGAGCTCAAGTGGGAGTTCGATGAGGACTTAGGACGACACTATGTTTCCTTTCCAGACGATCAGTAGTGGAGCCCAGTATGGACGATCAGGGACATTATGCATTTGGGGTTGACTTATTTTGGTTCCGTAGTCGGGCCTTGATTGTATCTGGATGATTGTAATGTTATATTTATGTATTGTTTGAAGTGGCGATTGTAAGCCAACTATGTACCTCTTTCCTTATTCAGTACATGGGATGTGTAAAGATTACCCCTCTTGCGACATTGCCTACAATGCGGTTATGCCTCTAAGTCGTGCCCCAACACGTGGGAGATATAGCCGCATCGTGGGTGTTACAAGTTGGTAATCAGAGCCTTCCCCGACTTAGGAGCCCCCTACTTGATCGAATCGCTAGCATTGTTGAGTCTAGAAAAATGTTTTGAGTCTTTTAGGATTGTATATATCGGAGAGTAGGATTCTTTTTACTCCTCAGTCCCTTTGTCGCTCTGGTGAGGCATCCTGACGTAGAGTTTTGACTCTTCTCTTCTCAAATTTCACTAAAAAAATTTAGGTTCACGCGGGTATCTTGGAATCGTTTCGATGGTTTTGTGACGAGAACATTGTTCTTGGTGCCTCCTGACATTTAGGGGTTGTGGCAGTGTCCCGGGGAGTTGAGCTCCGAGGTGTTGTCGTCACAATTTTATCGTTGCAGTTCTAGAATACCTGAGTTTCGCCGACATGGAAAATCTCTTTTATGCAGTTGTTGGTGAGATAACCTCGACGCCACCCAGTACTGGGGCGGGAGTTCGGGAGTATTGCCATAACTCGTATAACGGATGCTTTTCGAAGGTTGAGGTAAATGATTTCCGAAGGTTTCTTGGTTATGTGTTGAAGGATGGATACAGCTGGATGTAGGATTTGCTAGCTTTGGGTGAGATATTATGCTTCCCCTGTATCCCCAACACCTAATTGCATAACCGGGAAAATTTTGAGAGTTTCATAGGTGGGAATTCATGTAGCTCTAGTATTTCTTCCGCGGATATTTGATTTGTGATGGGGTAATCCTCACCAAGTATTTGTTCATGTCCGTACCTTGTTCTTTTATTCATCTACCTCTATCTAAGTGGCTTCTCAATTTATGGAAGTGTGACCATTTATTTTGCAATGCATTCGTTCATTCTTGTTCGAATGTTAAGACTATATGTTGCAATTTCAATCCTTTTGATTCAGCTTGAATATATGTCTGTCAAGATGCTAACGGATGTCACCCTCTTCAGGATGGCTCCTCCAACGCGTCAAAATCCTGAACCGCCACCACCACCTCCACCTCCGGAGGCATGGCAAGCTGTGATGGCCGCTACCAATGCCAACACGCAGATGCTTATGCAACTCTTGCAAGAGCACAACCAAGGAAATCAAGGCCATGGCAACAATCAGAATCAGTTTGCTACACTCAACCAGTTCCTCGCAAACCAGCCAAAGACCTTCAGTAACTGTGTCAAGGCAACAGACGCTGATGATTGGCTCATGGATATCTGCAAGCATTTCGAGTGCAACAACGTCAGGCCTAAGGACTTTGTCAAGTTTGCTTCATTCCAACTCAAAGACCAAGCTGCAGAGTGGTATCAGCAATACAAAGATTCCAGAGGAGGTCGTGTGATTACCTGGGATGAATTCCGTCAAGACTTCAAAGCTCACCACATTCCTCAGAGTGTTGTTGAGAGCAAGTGTGAGGAGTTCCGCAATCCGAAGCAAGGCAGCCTGTCTGCTTACCAGTATAACATCATGTTCCAGAAGCTCGCTCGTTTCGCTAAGCAAGATGTCCCTGACGAGAAGAGCATGATTTATCAGTTCAGAGGTGGCCTTAGAGAAGATCTCCAACTAGCTATTGTGCTTTTTGAGCCGAAGAAGTACGATGAGTTCTACAACATGGCACTGAAGCAAGAGGCTGCTCAGCTCAAGTGTGATGCTTCCAAGAAACTAGTCAGGGATGCAACTCCTTCCTCAACTCAAGTGGTAACTAAGCAGCAAAAGTATTGGTTGCCTCCTCCTCCTCCGTTCCATCAGCCTTATCAGCAGAAGAGCAAAGGTGGCAATGGATCTTCCCACCCACCCAACCCAGGCTTTCAGAAAAAGACTTCGTCTCATGCTCCAAGATCAAGTGCTCCGTATCACCATCCGCTTTTAGAGGTCACGTGCAACAAGTGTCAGCAGAAGGGTCACTATGCCAACAAATGCTTCAATCAGAGGCGTCTTCCTCCTCCTCCTCCTGTGAGATCTGCCAGCACCGCAGTGGTCAAGCATAATCCCAAGCATGCCAAGGTCAACTTGTTGAACGCTGCTCAGGCAGAGGACTCGTCAGATGTGATCATGGGTAACCTTCCTGTTAATGATATTTCTGCAAAAGTCCTTTTTGATACTGGTGCATCGCATTGTTTCATGTCAAAGCCATTTTTTTTGCCAAGAACGAATTCGCTTCTTCTCATTTGGGCAAATCAGTGGATATCGTTTCTCCGAGTAAACGGTTGAGTGCCAGCTTGGTGGTTCCAGATGTTTCTATCACATTGGGAGACTATAAGTTTATGTCTTCTCCTATGGTCCTTGGTAACTCGGATATTGATCTTATTCTCGGAATGGACTGGCTTTCTAAGCACAAGGATCAGCGTGATTGTGCTGCCAGGCAGATTCAATTGACACATTCGTCTGAGGATGTAATCGTCTTTGCCGCTCATGATGATACCATCCGACTGTTTTCTCTCAACGAGAAGGGCGAGCTGGATGCCATCTCTCAGATTCCAGTCGTTTGTGAGTATCAAGACGTCTTTCCAGAAGAGCTTCCAGGAAGGCCTCCTCACCGGCCAGTTGAATTCGTCATTGATCTTGAGCCTGGCACGGAACCTGTTTGCAAACGTCCTTACAAGCTTGGACCTGAAGAGTTGAAGGAGCTGAAGAAACAACTCGATATTCAAGAGCGTATGGGTCTCATCCGACCAAGTTCTTCTCCATGGGGTTGTGGTGTTCTTTTTGTCAAGAAGAAGGATGGAACGGGCCGACTTTGTGTTGACTACCGTCCATTGAACAAGAAGACCATAAAGAACAAGTACCCACTTCCCAACATCAAGGAGCTTTTCGAACAAATCAAAGGTACTCAAGTATTCTCCAAGCTTGATCTCCGTATGGGCTATCATCAGATTCGCATTCGTGAAGAAGATATCCCCAAGACAGCGTTCAGAACAAGCTATGGTTTATATGAATACACTGTCATGTCTTTCGGCCTTGTCAATGCACCTCCAACATTCTCTCGCATGATGAACTTCATCTTCAACGCCTACACAAATGACTTCGTCTTGGTCTACCCTGATGACATTCTGGTCTTTTCCAAGAACAAGGAGGATCATGCCAAGCACTTGAGATTGGTGCTGGATAAACTCAGAGAACATCAGTTCTATGCGAAGTTTTCAAAGTGCGACTTTTGGCTCGATGAGGTTCTCTACCTTGGGCATATCATCTCCGTCAAGGGTATAGCTGTTAATCCTGAGAAGGTGTCTGCAATTGTGAATTGGGAACCGCCTCAGAATGTGAAGCAACTCCGCAGCTTCCTTGGGCTCGCAAGCTATTGTCGAAGATTCGTCGAGAACTTCTCTAAGATCGTGAAGCCTCTTTCCAACCTTGTCCAGAAGCATGTGAAGTATGTCTGGTCTCCTGAATGTGACATCGCTTTCAACACCCTCAAAGAGAAGTTAGTCACAGCTCCAGTTCTGACTCCTCCTGATGAATCCAAACCGTTTGAGGTTTTTTGTGATGCTTCCCTTCAAGGTCTCGGTGCAGTGTTGATGCAAGAGAAGAAAGTTGTGGCCTATACCTCTCGCCAGTTGAAGCCCAATGAAAAGAACTACCCCACTCATGACCTCGAGTTGGCGGCAGTTGTCCATGCTCTTTTAACATGGAGAGATCTCTTGTTAGGAAGAAAAGTGGACATGTTCACTGATCATAAAAGTCTCAAGTACATCTTCACTCAGCCCAACCTCAACCTCAGACAGACTCGTTGGGTCGAAATGATTCAAGAGTATAATCCGAGTATCGAATATACTCCAGGCAAGGCCAATGTAATTGCTGACACATTAAGCAAGAAGGCTTACTGCAACAGTTTGATTCTCAAGCCCTACCAACCAGAGCTTTGTGAAGCTTTCCGCAAACTTAATCTCCAAGTTGTTCCTCAAGGATTCCTTGCCAACCTCCAAGTCTCTCCTACTTTGGAAGATCAGATTCATGAGGCTCAACTTCTTGATGCTATGGTGAAGAAGGTGAAGATTTGGATTGCCAAGAGTCAACCCAAGTACAAGTGCTATTGTCTTGATGACAAGGATACTCTATTCTTCGAGGATCGCATTGTTGTTCCTAAGGGTGACCTTCATAAAGTCATCATGAACGAGGCTCACAATTCACTCCTCTCTATTCACCCTGGAAGTACAAAGATGTACCATGACCTCAAGCAGTCGTTTTGGTGGACTCGAATGAAGCGCGAGATTGCTCAGTTCATGAACGAATGTGATGTCTGCAGAAGAGTGAAAGCAGAACACCAACGACCAGCTGGTCTCCTCCAACCTCTTGCCATTCCAGAATGGAAGTTTGACCATATTGAGATGGACTTCGTGACTGGATTCCCCAAGTCCAAGCGTAGCAATGATGCTATCTTTGTTATCAACGACAAGCTCACCAAAGTGGCTCATTTTCTTCCTATCAAAGAATCTATCACAGCAACTCAGTTAGCAGAGCTATATACCTCCAGGATTGTCTCCTTGCATGGCATTCCGCAGTTGATATCTTCAGATCATGGAAGCATCTTCACCTCTAAGTTCTGGGATTCTTTTCAGAAGGCCATGGGCACCAACATTCGCTTCAGCACAGCTTTTCATCCTCAAACTAGTGGCCAAGTCGAGCGAGTCAATCAAATTCTTGAAGATATGCTCAGGGCATGTGTCATTTCTTTCGGTATGAAGTGGGAAGATTGTCTTCCATATGCCGAGTTCTCCTACAACAACAGCTTCCAAGCGAGTTCGGGCAAGGCCCCATTCGAGATTCTCTATGGCAGGAAGTGTCGTACTCCTCTTAACTGGTCAGAGACTGGTGAACGCCAACTTCTTGGCAATGACTTGATCACAGAGGCTGAAGATATGTGCAAAGTCATTCGTGAAAATCTAAAAGTCGCACAATCGCGTCAGAAGAGTTAATATGATAGCAAACATCGTGACTTGGCTTTCAAGATCGGAGACCATGTCTACCTCCGCGTCTCTCCAATGAAAGGTACTCGTCGCTTCGGTATCAAATGGAAGCTTGCCCCTAGATACGTGGGTCCTTTCAAGATCATTGGCAAAAGAGGCGATCTCGCCTATCAACTTGAGCTTCCATCCAACTTTGCAAACGTGCACGACGTGTTTCACGTGTCTCAGCTCCGCAAGTGTTCCAAGACTCCTGATCGCACCATCAACTTTGAAGAGATAGATCTCCAAGAAGACCTGGCTTATCATGAGCATCCCGTTGCTATTCTTGAAGAAACTGAGCGCAAGACTCGCAACATGTCTATCAAATTCCTGAAAGTGAAGTGTTCACATCATTCCGACCATGAAGCCACCTGGGAACGCGAGGGCCACCTCCGTTCCGAATATCCGGAGTTTTTCCAGTCCTAGATCTCGGGACGAGATCCTTTCATAGTGGTGGAATGTTGTAACGCCCCATATGTATCCTGCCATATTTGTAATCCAACTCTTGCCATTTCCGGCACTAAGTTATGATATTTCCTCGTTGTCGGGTTTTTGTATTCGTGTTGCTTTTGTCTTTTTCATGCATCTCATATCATGTCATCATGTGCATCGCATTTGCATACGTGTTCGTCTCATGCATCCGAGCATTTTCCCCGTTGTCCGTTTTGCATTCCGGCGCTCCTATGTCCTCCGGTGTCCCCTTTTACCTCTTTTCGTGTGCGGGTATTAAACGTTCTCAGATTGGACCGAGACTTGCCAAGTGGCCTTGGTTTACTACCGGTAGACCGCCTGTCAAGTTTCGTGCCATTTGGACTTCGTTTGATACTCCAACGGTTGACCGAGGAACCGTGAAGGCCTTGTGTGTGTTGCAGCCCAACACCTCTCCAAAGTGACCCAAAACCCACCTAAACCCCCTCCATCCTCTCGGTCGTTCGATCACGATCGCGTGGCCGAAAACCGTGCTCAATTTGGAGCCTCCTAGCTCCTTCTATGTATAAAAAGGCATCTCCACCAAAAATCCCGGATCATTTCCACCCTAACCATAGCCCCGCTCCTCTCCGCGCGCCGGACACGTCCGGTCCGCGCCGGACAACGTCGCCGCCGCCACTCCCACGCCGCCACGTGTCCCGTCGGCGCCCACATCGCCGCCAGCACGCCTAGGCCCACGGGAGGCCCTCCCGGCCCGGTTCATCCCCGCCGCCCGACTCCACCTGCCTGCGCCCGAGCTCCGCCACGCCACCGTTTCCTCCTCCTCGCCGGCCGACAAGTCCGGCCACCGCGGCCACCATCGCCGCTCGCCGCCTCGTGCGTCGCCCCACCGCCTCCGCCGGCTAGATCCGCCGCGGGAGCCGTGCCCCCGCCGTCCGGCGCCCCCCTCGTCGCCGGCGCACCTCGCGCGACCGGATCCGGCCAGATCCGGCCTCCCCCGTCCCATCCTCCGGAGACCTCTAACTCCGGCGAGCTCGAGATCCAACCTCGGTTCGCATGCCCCGAACGAACCCTAGATCCCGAAGGTCGTTTTCCTACTAAGTCCCAGTAATTTTTAGCATACTTCATCGCATCATAACTTTGCACCCGTGGCTTCGTTTTGGACATATAGCATATCAAATTGTTCGTCTCGACATGTACTTCATTTCATTAAATTGTGCCATGTTCATTTGAGTTCATCTAGATGCCCTAAATGCTGTTGCAAGAGTGCTATGCAATGTTAGTTTCAGATTCTTAGCAGAATTTGGACATTTGTCAATTTTGCCATGATTAATGTGTGCCTCCTATGAGCTTGAGCCCTACATGTGTTTTGAAGTACGCCATGCCATCTTTACAGGGGTGTATGCCATGTATTTTTGTGATCTTTGTGGTGACTAGCACAAGCATTCAAAGTAGCTCTCGTAATGTTGTTGATTTCAGGGACAGAAATCTTCTAAGTCTTTTCCCTGATAATATTTTTATGCCATGTATTCTTGTTGCTACAGAGTGATCCATGCCTATTTTGAGCATGTTCAGTAAGGATGATTTTTAGATATGGTTATGCTGTATCTATCCATGTCTTTGTTTGCAAATATGGAGCAACCTAGCATGACTCAATCTTGCTCTACTTTTGCTATAAAATGTTCCTGGCAGATTGTTTACGTGTTAAGCAATTTTCTTGAGGTTGTTATAGTTTATCCTTGCAGGCTATGAGAGTGTTCTTTCCATGGTTAGCTTATTCATCATGTCTACTTTCTGGGCGTATGCTTGGTTTGTCATGCAATGCCTTGCGGTGAGTGTATCAAGCTCGCAAACATGCCTACGTGAATCTGTTTTGCCATGTTCCAGTTTTCTGCTAAGTCTGAATCTGTTAACGAAAGTTGCTATGTTCACATGGTTGTCATTGTATTTTCTGATTCCTTTTGGCTTATGGTCAGTAAGGGACTTTTGTTTTATGCTTTGAGTAGCTTCATGCCATGCCTTGCTTTGCCATGATAGGTTCCTGTAGCATGTTGTTATCTAGCTCTAAACATTGCTTTCTGATGTTAAATTCCTGGCATGTTGTTATTTTCACTAAGTCTGTAACCTGATATCTTTTGCACTTTTTCCATGCTTGTTTGAACCTGCTATTGAGTGATTTAGCCGTAGCTCAGTGTTCATCTTTTGTCAAGCATCTTGAGTGGATCACTGCCATGTGCTTTGTCGTTATGTTAGAGTGCAGTAGCTTGTTGTTCTTGATGCATTTAGATGGCCTCGTGCTGTTAATCGCAGCTTTGTGCCATTATTGTCTTGCTTGTCATTTGCAAACCGTGCATCCGATTCCGGTGATCTTTATATCGATTTCGACCAAAATCAACCCATCTTTCCAGCGGCACTCTTGGATTTCCAAGTTGAGGCCTGGTTCAATCTTTCCTTTCCGAAGCATGCATATGCATCGCATATCACATCCCGCATATCATGCCGTGTTTTGCATCATGTTGCTTGCGCATTGCACCATGGTTGATTGTGTCTCCCTTTGCTTGTGTTATTGCTTTGGGTAGAGCCGGGAGACGAGTACGTGATCGAGGAACCCGTTGAGTATGCTTACGAGGATCAAGCTAACGTCAACTCGGAGAACTTTGCAGGCAAGATGAACATACCATCGAAATCACATCTATCTTTGCCTGTTAGATGCTCGCTCTATTGCTATGCCTATGCTACGATACCTACCACCATGCTTTACCATGCCTCCCATATTGCCATGTCAAACCTCTAACCCACCTTGTCCTAGCAAACCGTTGTTTGGCTATGTTACCGCTTTGCTCAGCCCCTCTTATAGCGTTGCTAGTTACAGGTGAAGATTGGAGTTTGTTCCTTGTTGGAACATGTTTATTTTTGGGATATCATTATTATATCTTGTCTACTTTAATGCATCTATACACTTCGTAAAGGGTGGAAGGCTCGGCCTTATGCCTGGTGTTTTGTTCCACTCTTACCGCCCTAGTTTCCGTCATACCAGTGTTATGTTCCTTGATTTTGCGTTCCTTACATGGTTGGGTTATAATGGGAACCCCTTGACAGTTCGCCTTGAATAAAACTCCTACAGCAAGGCCCAACCTTGGTTTTACCATTCGCCACCTAGCCTCTTTTTCCCTTGGGTTCCGCGGACTCAAGGGTCATCTTTATTTTAACACCCCCCCCCCCCCGGGGGCCAGTGCTCCTCTGAGTGTTGGTCTGAAATGGGCAGCCTGCGGGCCCACCTCGGGGAAACTCGAGGGTTGGTTTTACTCGTAGCTTGACCTATCTGGCGTGCCCTGAGAACGAGATACGTGCGACTCCTATCGGGATTTGTCGGCACATCGGGCGGCTTTGCTGGTTTAGTTTTACCATTCTCGAGATGTCTTGTAACCGGGATTCCGAGTCTGATCGGATTGTCTTGGGAGAAGGAATATCCTTCGTTGACCATGAGATCTTGTGATGGGCTAAGTTGGTACACCCCTGCAGGGATTTGAACTTTCGAAAGCCGTGCCTGCGGTTATGGGCAGATGGGAATTTGTTAATGTCCGGTTGTAGAAAACCTGAAACTTAACTTAATTAAAATGGATCAACAGTGTGTGTAGCCGTGATGGTCTCTTTTCGGCGGAGTCCGGGAAGAGAACACGGTCTTGAGTTATGCTTGAACGTAGGTTGCTCTAGGATCACTTCTTGATCATAGATTCTCGACCGTGCCTTGCCTTCTCTTCTCTCTCTCTCTTTTGCGTATGTTAGCCACCATATATGCTAGTGCTTGCTGGAGCTCCACCTCATACCTTTTACCTACCTATAAGCTTAAATAGTCTTGATCGCGAGGGCGTGAGATTGCTGAGTCCCCGTGACTCACAGATTACTCCAAAACTAGACGCAGGGACCGATGATACCATTCCAGGAGATTCGACTAAGCTCAAGTGGGAGTTCGATGAGGACTCAGGACGACACTATGTTTCCTTTCCACATGATCAGTAGTGGAGCCAAGTTGGGACAATCGGGGACGTTATGCATTTGGGGTTGTCTTATTTTGGTTCGGGCCTTGATTGTATCTGGATGATTGTAATGCTATATTTATGTATTGTTTGAAGTGGCGATTGTAAGCCAACTATGTACCTCTTTCCTTATTCAGTACATGGGATGTGTAAAGATTACCCCTCTTGCGACATTGCCTACAATGCGGTTATGCATCTAAGTTGTGCCCCGACACGTGGGAGATATAGCTGCATCGTGGATGTTACAGATTGTGCCCTGGTTCATCCGGACGAGCACCTCAGTAGAGAAAGCTGAAAACTGACTGTCATGATATAGCGTGAGACTGGTCAACCACTCGATGACCTAGCGGAATCTTCGGGATTCCTCCGCCTTAACGAAGGGCCGTTTCCCGGCTAGGCATGTACGCGCCCCGAATCCGGATGAGCGCGGAGCCACAGGGGCTATATAGTAGCCCCACTGTCAAACTCCTCTGGCTAAGTGGAAGTGTTAAAGCATTATAGTCCGGTTGCCTAGTTCGCTACGCTATCACCTCCTTAATGGACCAAGACGTTGGATCAAGTGTGAACATGCGTCTTCTGCGAACACCCCCGCATCATATGCGTGGGGCTGAAGCCGACGACTGCCATCTTTCAGGTTATATACATATATACATAAACGGCCGCACAGGAGGCGTCATAGCACTTTCGGGCAAAAGTACAAATACAGCCTTGATAAATTCAATAAAACATTGTTTTTACAATGGGAATACATGTCACTCAAACATAATATTCTTCGAGCACTGAGGCTCTATCGAACGAGCGCCTTCAAGAACTTCTTCAAAGTAGTGCTCGGCAGCCACTCGGCCTATGGCCGAACCCTGTGCCGCAATAGTGGTGGCATCCATCTCCGCCCAGTATGTTTTGACATGGGCAAGGGCCATCTGCGAGCCTTCTATGCACGCCGACCTCTTTATAGCATCGATGTGTGGCACAACACCAAGGAATTGTTGCACTAAGCTAAAGTAGCTATTCGGCCTTGGCCCTCTCGGCCACAGATGATCCACAACGGACCTCATGGCAAGTCCGGATAATCTATGGAGCTCGGCCACTCGGCCATTTGCTCATTCAACAGCAGCGGACGGGCTGGACCATGAAACTGTGACCAAAACAGTTTTTCCACTTCGTGATCTTTCTGATCCTTGAAGTATTCGGCCGCATCAGCCGCACTTGCAGCCAAATCCATGTAGGCGTCCGCAGAACTCCATAGCCGGTCCAGAGGTGCATACTTCGGATCCCCGAACTTAGTCCGCAAAAAGAAGGGCTTCCCGGACACAATATCTGCAGCTTGATGCAGCTCCTCCTTCATCGCTCTAATTTTGGAGCGGGCTTCCTTGGCAGCCACCCGGGCCTTCTCCAGGTCCGTCACCTTCGCCCGATTTTGCTCTTCAAGAAGCAGGTAACGGTCAGCAGCATCTTTCAACTCTACAACCATCTTGGCTATTTTTTCCTTGCTCTCACAATGCGCGTCCAGTTCGGCCCTTAACTCTCCGGCCGCCTTTAAAGCGGCTGCATTGCTACTCCTTGCTTGCTCCTTGGCTCGGGCAAGCTCCGCCCGAAGGGTCTCCACGGTGGCAACTCCATCTGTAGTCACAACATATTAAATATAATGGCATCATGCTGCTCTTATTACGTGACAATCACCAGAAAAATCACCTACCCTGTGCCTCGTCAAGCCGCTTGTTGACAAGCACGATGTCGGCATCTGCCGCGTCTAGCTGCCGCTTTAGTTCGCAAACCCATCAGTCTGGCTAGCCACCGGAGCTTCAACCACCTGCGCATACAGGCGGTCGGGTTATTACCTAGGACTATTTTCCTTTGTTTGCCGCCGTTTTCGACGACAACCAGAGTCTTAGGGGCTACTGTCTACACAGGGCACATCTAAAAATGTGCAGTATTGTCAAAAATGTACATCATTTGACGTACCTCAAAACCCGTCAGTAGACTCATAAAAGCTTCATGCAACCCGCTTTCGGCGAACAAAATCCTTTCAATCACCGTACCCATCAACGTACGGTGCTCTTCTGAGATAGTCGCTCGCTCTAGCAGATCCCTCAGTACATCCGACCGCGCACCAGACGGTGTCGGACTCTTTTGATTGCTCTCTTCAAGAGCCGGATACTGAGGACTTCGGGTGGCCATAGGATTACCTTCTGGCCTTGCCGGATCAGGAGAAACCCTCCGCGACAACACCTCGGGGTCGCCCGCCTCGTGAGGCGGTGTGGCAGGGGGAGGCGTTTCGCACTCCATCATCTCTGGAAGAAGATCCCCTGAAGACGAGCTCTGTTGAGAAGGGCTAAGATCCGAAGTGCAAGATAAATGCTTCGGTTATTTTCCTTAGAAGTAAAGCGAGATATTTTCATTATTAAGTACCCTTTTACTTACAGCTCGGTGGAGAGCTGATCCCCTTGAGGGCATAGTGCGGCCAGGGTAGCCCCCGAGGCAGGACCCTCCGGCGAAGATTTCTTCCCCTGTTTGGAGACCATTGTCTCCGGGTCCTCGGAGGCGGTCCTCTTCCTTCCCTAGGGAGAGGAAGTTTTAGTCCCTTCTCCCCGGCTAACCTCCTTCACGGAGGCGCTTTCGCCCTCTTTATTCCCCCCTTCATCTTCCTTTGAGGGCACTAGACAAGTTGCTGGCTCGAGCATCTTTTCCAGCACCGGATTGTCCAAGCCTTCAGGAAGGGGGGCCGAACACCGGATCATCTTCGCCTTTGTTATCCAGTCCTGGTCAAAGAGCGATTCTTCAGAATGATGTCATGATAAATAAAAGGACAGTGTGTTCGGCCATGGGATTACTTACTTGGGCAGCGGGGCGGTTGCAGCTCAAGCCCACATCCTCGGTAGTGTCCGGACACTCTATTTGGGGTCCGAAGAACAATTTGTACATCTCCTCGTGCGTCATGCCAAGGAAATTCTGAATAGTGCGCGGTCCTTCCGGGTTGAATTCCCACATGCGGAGGGGCCGACGTTTGCAAGGCTGGACTCGACGAACCAACATGACTTGCATTACCATAACCAGACTGAAATCTCCCTCGAAGAGATCTTGGATACGGCTCTGCAGTATTGGCACGTCCTTGGCTGGACACCAGCTCAGCCCCCTGCTGATCCATGACATCAGTTGTGGTGGAGGGCCCGAGTGAAAGGTGGGGGCGGCTACCCACTTGGCACTTCGGGGAGCTGTGACGTAAAACCACTCCCGTTGCCACAATCCGGACACCTCTGGAAAGAAACCCTTTGGCCATGGAGCGTCAGCAATTTTGCTTATTAGAGCACCTCCGCACGCTGCGTACTACCCCTCAACCATCTTCGGCTTCACATCAAAGGTCTTGAGCCATAGGCCAAAGTGAGGGGTAATGCGGAGGAAGGCCTCACAAACGACAATAAGTGACGAGATGTGAAGAAGGGAATCCGGGGCCAGATCATGAAAATCCAGCCCGTAATAGAACATAAGACCCCTTACAAAGGGATCCAGAGCGAGGCTTAGTCCTCGGAGGAAGTGGGAGACGAACACAACTCTCTCGTTGGGTTCGGGAGTAGGGACGACCTGCCCTCGGGCGGGCAGCCTATGCGAAATTTCGGCGGTCAGATATCTGGCCTCCCTCAACTTCTTGATGTCCTCCTCCGTGACGGAGGAAGGCATCCACCGGCCTTGAAAGATGGATCCGGACATGATTGAAGGTCCGAAGCACCTGACCTGGGCTTTGGGTGTTAGAACTCGAGGCGGGGGAGGGATTCGATTGAGCGCGGGAGGGAAAAAAGAAAAAGCCCTGTCCCTTTATAAAGGGGATGAATATCAAGCGTCCTCCTCGTGGCCGTTCGAGACTTACCTAAGATCTAGGAGTCATACCAACAGGCACGGTTGGGTTACCCATGTTTGTATTGACAAGAATCCCGTGATAAGGGGAACACGATCTCTGCTTTGACAAGACGTGTTAAGAAACCGCCTCATGTTATGTGCGGGGCTGGTTAAAGAAAAACGGTTCAAATAATTACCGGGCCGTGGCGTGATGTTATGCTGCCAAAACGTGTCAGCAGATTAGATTTGTGGAAATATTATTCTCTCTATGGTGGAACTTATTTTGCAGGGTCGGACACTATCCTTGTATTCAAACTCTTCTGTGGTGTATTCGGAGAAGGAACCCGCCTTGCAATGCCAAAGACAACACTGCGCGCCGGACTCATCATCATTGAAGCCTGGTTCAGGGGCTACTAAGGGAGTCCTGGATTAGGGGGTCTCCGGACAGCCGGACTATATCCTTTGGCCGGACTGTTGGACTATGAAGATACGAGATTGAAGACTTCGTCCCGTGTCCGGATGGGACTCTACTTGGCGTGGAAGGCAAGCTAGGCAATACGGATATACATATCTCCTCCTCTGTAACCGACCTTGTGTAACCCTAGCCTCCTCCGGTGTCTATATAAACCGGAGGGTTTTAGTCCGTAGGACAACATACAATCATACCATAGGCTAGCTTCTAGGGTTTAGCCTCTCTGATCTCGTGGTAGATCAACTCTTGTACTACTCATATTATCAAGAATAATCAAGCAGGACGTAGGGTTTTACCTGCATCAAGAGGGCCCGAACCTGGGTAAAACATCGTGTCCCCTGCCTCCTGTTACCATCTGCCCTAGACGCACAGTTCGGGACCCCCTACCCAAGATCTGCCGGTTTTGACACCGACAACGGTGCTCTTCATCAATGGAAGCGCCGCAAAGCGCTTCCAGCAAGTTGTCCGGTGCCTCTGGATGGACAGAGGCCACCGGCATGGGCGGCTTGCCCCTTTTAACAGGGGATCGTCTGCCGGAGTCCGGAACCACTTGAGGTTCCGGCGCAGTGTTCGGCTGGGGGCCAAACTTGGAGCCCGTGGGAGTCTTGCTCCCTTTACGCCCAGGGTCCGGAAGGTCGCCTCGAGGCGCCTATGGGACTACCTCCCCTCAGCTCGGTGCCTTTGGAACAACACCTCGATGTTTTCCATGGGGCGAGGGGTGGAGGCAGTCAGAAGTGAATCGCTATTCATATCCGACGGGTCCAAAGAACCATCCGACGAAGATACGTTGATGTGGGCTCGGGCTAGACACAAAGAGGAGAGCCGGTTTATGGCGACTCCCTCATGATGATAATGAGACCTAGCCTCAAACTGCATGTAGGGCTATTACCGGATGATGTTTCCAGGGGCCCGAAGCTGTCTAAATCCTTGTCTTGCGTGTTGATCCGCCCTGCGTCTCTCGTCCCACTCAACCCCTCTCAAGCTACCACATAGATGTGTTGGCCTCACGACTAAGTCCTGACACTAAGGACATCTGCCGTGACAAATCCACGACAGTAATGGTGTGTCCGAACGTCGTAATCGTACTTTACTAGATATAGTGCAATCTATGATGTCTCTTACTGATTTACCGCTATCCTTTTGGGGTTATGCTTTAGAGACGACTGCATTCACGTTAAACATGGCACCATCGAAATCCATTGAGATGACGCCTTATGAACTGTGGTTTGGCAAGAAACCAAAGTTGTCGTTTCTTAAAGTTTGGGGCAGCGATGCTTATGTGAAAAAGCTTCAACCTGATATGCTCGAACCCAGATCGGAGAAATATGTCTTCATCGGATACCCAAAGGAAACTGTTGGGTACACCTTCTATCACAGATCCGAAGGCAAGACATTCGTTGCTAAGAATGGATACTTTCTAGAGAAGGAGCTTCTCTCAAAAGAAGTGAGTGGGAGGAAAGTAGAACTTGATGAGGTAACTGTACCTACTTCCTTATTGGAAAGAAGTTCATCACAGAAACCGGTTCCTGTGACACCTACACCAATTAGTGAGGAAGCTAATGATGTTGATCATGAAACTTCAGATCAAGTTACTACCGAACCTCGTAGGTTAACCAGAGTAAGATCTGCACCAGAGTGGTACGGTAATCCTATTATGGAGGTCATGTTACTTGACCAAGGCGAACCTACGAACTATGAAGAAGCGATGGTGAGCCCAGATTCCGCAAAATGGCTTGAGGCCACGAAATCTGAGATGGGATCCATGTATGAGAACAAAGTATGGACTTTGGTTGACTTTCTCGGTGATCGGCAAGCCATAGAAAACAAATGGGTCTTCAAGAAGAACACTGACGCTGACGGTAATGTAAATATCTACAAAGCTCGACTTGTTGCGAAAGGTTTTCGACAAGTTCAAGGGGTTGACTAAAATGAGACTTTCTCACCCGTAGCGATGCTTAATTCTGTCCGAATCATGTTAGCAATTGCCACATTTTATGATTATGAAATTTGGCAAATGGATGTTAAAACTGCATTCCTGAATGGATTTCTGGAAGAAGAGTTGTATATGATGCAACAAGAAGGTTTTGTCGGTCCAAAGGGTACTAACAAAGTGTGCAAGCTCCAGCGATCCATGTATGGATTGGTGCAAGCCTCTCGGAGTTGGAATAAATGTTTTGATAGTGTGATCAAAGCATATGGTTTTATACAGACTTTTGGAGAAGCCTGTATTTACAAGAAAGTGAGTGGGAGCTCTGTAGCATTTCTAATATTATATGTGGATGACATATTGTTGATTGGAAATGATATAGAATTTTTGGATAGCATAAAAGGATACTTGAATAAGAGTTTTTCAATGAAAGACCTCGGTGAAGCTGGTTACATATTGGGCATCAAGATCTATAGAGATAGATCAAGACGCTTAATTGGACTTTCACAAAGCACAAACCTTGACAAAGTTTTGAAAAAGTTCAAAATGGATCAAGCAAAGAAAGGGTTCTTGCCTGTGTTACAATGTGTGAAGTTGAGTCAGACTCAATGCCCGACCACTGCAGAAGATAGAGAGTGTCGGGGATATACCCCGCGGTATGACCCGGACGGAAGTATGACCCGGTTGGGCTTGGCGATTCACTGGTGACCCGCCCAGGCTTGGCGACTCACTAAGTGACCCGCCCGGATCTCTCCACTCACGGGTGACCCAGCCGAGCCAGGTGACACATTGGTGACCCGGCTGGCGGAGCAGAGGAGCAACAAGACCCGGTGGCCCAAGAAGGCGGTTCATGGAAGGCCGGCTCGTATCATTGTGGGCCGGCTTAAGAGGAAAGCATAAGGAATATTCTGTTACAAAGGAAGCAAGACTAGGACTCCACTTGTAATAGAGTAATCCTAATCCTAATAGGACTAGTCATGAAAACCGCCCCTTCAACATATATAACGAGGGGCAGGGCACCCCAAGAGGGACAAGATTGACAAGTTCCACAAGTTGGACAAGTTAGGTTTAGACAATAGCTCTCGAGATAGAGCACTCTTGTAACCGTGATCATCATCATCAATATCAATGAAGCAGGATGTAGGCTTTTACCTCCACCGTGAGGGGCCGAACCTGGGTAAAACATCGCGTCTCTCGTCCCGCTCAACCCCTCTCAAGCTACCACATAGATGCGTTGGCCTCGCGACTAAGTCCTGACTCTAAGGACATCTGCCGTGACAATTCCACGACAGTTGGCGCCCACCGTGGGGCTCGCGCATGGTGGTGTTGAGTTCTTGAAGGGATCTTTCCTAGGGAGCGAGGAGCTCTCAATTTTCCGAATGAAGAAGAGCCGGTTTGAAAAAATCGACATCCGAAGTTAGGGTTGTGTGCCATGGCGCGTACTTACGATCCGGTGATCCGACGTCAGGTCAATTTTTGGAGCGTATTTTTTAGGCTAGGGAGTTTTCCATTGCAGATCCGATCCGTGTCAACCACTTATGGTCAAATCAAAAGCAGGAGTGCCAATCCTCCAAATCCTACTGATTCGTGCATACTAGTACAATGGGTGCACGTAAGGAAAAGCTGCGATTGTTCCATACGACAAGAAAACAGGAATTGGACTCAGCCTTGAAACCGGCCACGACCCGGAGGAAGACCCAAGGGTGGACATGGACTCGGCCTCCATGGCTATAACTCACCGTCCAGCTTTACTATTGCTGGCTTCTACCATCGCAGACCGGCCTCGCCGGTTCACTGGCCTAGACCGTGAGCCGCCTCTACCGGCCTCACTGTATCTCTCTGCTGAGACGCAGTCTCCATCGCACTCGGGCCATCCAGGCCTTTCCGCTGCCGTCCTTCACCTCTCCTCGCTGGACCGCCCTCAATCCGAAACCACCATTGCTCCCAAGGCGCCTTCGCCCCGGCGGACGTCCGTGCCAAGACCGCCACCTCACCTTCAGCTCCAAATCGCCGCCCACGAGCCGCGGCACTGCTTTGCTGCGGCAGGTCCGAGCCGCCAAGTCGCCAGCTCTACTCTCTGCAAACCACGGATCGTGCCTCCCTTGAGTCCCCTCTGCCGACTCATGCCCGGGCTCTGACTCCGAGTGGCCTCCACCCCGAGCTACTCCGACTCGGCCTCACTCCCGTCCCTCCTCGTTCTGCTGCATTCCCGTGGTCACGCCCGCACCGTGTCGTCGCTGCGTCGCTCTGTCCGCTTGTAAGTTGCCTCCACCGCTATGGCCCGCTCGCCTTCGCGTCATCTCCACGAGCCGGTTATATGAACTGTCGTGGCCTTGTTGGTTCTGCCCGAGCTGCCACGTCTAGCGCCCCTTTGCTATGGGTTGTGGCCGTGAGTCGCCCAGGCTTTTACTCCCGTGCGCTCCCCTGTATGAAAGAGAAAGAGATAAGAGGAGATTGGTTGGACGAAAAGTCAAGTGGACAAGTCCTGAGGCTGTAAGTGAAAGCTCAAGTCACCAAGGTGTCTGTTTGTGGTGTTGTACTCCACGTTGTCATATACGGGGTGAACCGAGTTGCTGTTGTTTTCAGCTATGCATACTTGTACTACTCACTTCAAGTTCGGAGGAATTTTCACTGCCATGTGTTAAACCTGCAAGCCAACAGACATCAATCCTAGAGTTGATGTCTGATGCTGATTGAGCAAAGCTAGTTCAGAAGGCTACCAGAAACAAAAGCCAATGGCGGAGGCCTGGCACAGTACTGCAAGTAGTATGATACTCATTCATCCAACACATGCCAGGTGCTATCTTCTCTTACTATTTTCAGCATATATTGTTTTCTTCAAGGAACAATTACTTTGTCTGTGTATTTATATATATGCAGGCCAATGATTTATCGTTTGCTGTTGGACGGGTGTGCGCAAGCCGCCACCCCGTGCAATTCGATCTACATCAACTCGCTAGGATCGCGCCCGCGATTAACTGGCCATCCGTGTGGTTTACCGCGCCCATGGTTGACTCATCATCCGCACCCGCGGCCAAGCCATTTCCAACGCCATAGCCGACTCATCTGTCCGAGCTGCCTCTGATGTTGCGGTCGTTTTACTACTCACCCTGCGGTCTGGCATATTCAGCGTGCCAGGTTGACTAACAGACACCGCAAAGGTGGTGCCATGTTGTGCCTATGAAGTGTACGTCAGCACCATCACGCACTGGCGTATGCGCCTGCTTACTGATGGAACAGGTGTGCGCAAGTCGCCGCCCGTGCAGCTTAATCTACATCAACCCGCCGGAGCAGCGTTGAGCCGCCCTTGCCGCTTTGAGCCGCCGGAATTATATCAAGTCGCCGGTCTGCCTGAGCCGCCGGAACTATATTGAGTCGCTGGTCTGCCTGAGCCACCTCTGTCGCGATAAACGGATCATCCGTCGTCCAAAAAAATCAGGTGATATCCATCCAAAGTTTGATTTATTAGCACATATTGTTTTTGTCAAAGAACAAGTTTATCTTTGCCTTGGTCTGCAATATTGTTTATGCAGGGCAATTATTTATGACAAAAAGTGATATTACACCGCGAAGATGGAAGCACGCCAACATCTTTTGGCACAGGTGGTCGTCGTTACTCAACGGACTACCGCATCGGCTTACAACGCCGTGGCCGTCTCTCGCAACTGCACCAGCTTACAACACCGTGGCTGTCTCTCGCTACAGCGCCGGTTTACAACGCCGCGGCCGACTCTCCCGTCCACACCGGTTTAAAATGCCACGGCCGAAAAATTTGTCAGCACCCGCGGCCGACTCGGCCGTGATTGATTTCAGTTTCACCATGGTGATCATCAACTCCGCGGTGATAATTGCTGACCTGACGCATCAGATGAAATCCATCCAGCATATTTTTATATATTATATATTGCTTTCTTTAAAAGATCAATTACTCCGGTTTGCAAGTTGTCCCATGCAGGATTCAAACCGGTCTATATCGCGGTTAATTATGAAGAATCTCAAGCCAACTCCTCAAGTTGCCTTGAGACACGGGGGCTACGATGACATGACTTAGCAAATATCGTGAGATTTAAGACCTCGGGTCATTAGAGGGAAGATAACCCGGTGCCGGAGGCTACCGCCATATTGGTGAAAATTTAGGCCGTCAGAAAATTTCTGGCTCACAATGATGCTTCGGTTTACAATCCGGCTCAAGGTAAACATGTCTCCCACAAAGCTTTCAAGCTCTCAAATCCGGTTTGAAATTCCGGTTTAAGAAGAATTCATCTCTCGCAAGTTCGAGTTTTCAGAAAAAAAATTACAGGGACCAAAGAGAGTTTGTTGCACAACACAACTCAAACATAGGCACCCGGCGAGCACAGCTCAGAAATATATCACTTGGGGGTTTCCGGCTTATTGATATAAGCTATGATTACCCTTTGATCCAGCTCATAGCCACGTTTACAGGTCATTTGGGGGCTTCCTGTTCAAACATAGGTCGTATTCAAACCAAATAGAACATAGTTGTCGGTACCCTCTTGATCGGCACAGTGCCAAACTCACTAGGGGGCTTCTTGATCATATTCGAATCATCGCTTAACCCCTTTTGGGTCCGACATGGATCGTATTCGAATCAGCGTCATTAAACAACTCTCAAGGTCATTTCTGGGCTTCCTATTCAAACATAGGTCGTATTCGAACCAAAGAGAACATAGCTGTCGGTACCCTCTTGATCGGCAATGCCAAAACCACTGGGGGCTATATGATCGTATTTGAATCCTAGCTTAACCCCTATGGAACGGTTTACTGATCGTATTCGAATCAGAAGCCTCAAAATTTTGTCTGTTTCTTGTAAATTTTTGCAATCACAATTTTTTGGATTTTACTTGAAGCTTGTTTGATCATATCTAAAGCGTATAAGTGTGGTTTAAATTTAATCCGGCTTGACCTTGGATGATAAGTCGCCATCATATGACAATCGTCAAACATTTGGAAGTCTTGGCTTCTAAAGATTGGGTTATCACCCTTACTGTGCAGGTCACATAAACCGGCAGTGCAAATTCAATATCACAGATATTATGACCCGTCCAGCGGTAAACCGCAAAGGGTTCTTGTGATCTACTTGTGTGCAGGATAAAAACTACATTTGGATGGTTACCCGCCCTGGCTTTTGACGTTAAGTCGCCAGGGTATATATTGTTTAAACTCTGTGCAGGATTTGCAGAACTATGATTTATATCAATGCTTAAGTCCAAGCTCATCATTAAAATTGATGCTTCAAAATGATTATCTGCTCTGGATTTTCTCAAGGGCTATAAGCTGCCGGGTTATAAAAATTCCGGCTTACAATGGAGGTGTATTAAATCGCCATCGGCCAAGAGCCGCCGGGTATTTAAAACTCCGGATGTACTTGTCAACAGATAAGGTTTTCAAAGTCGCTTTAGCGCAATGACTATTATCTTATCAATGGATATGATTTATTCTACAATGGAAGGAATAGTCCCGAGTAGCTGCAGGCTTACGACCCGGCACTTGAGGGCTACATTGTTCAAATTGGGATTACATCAAATATACAAGTCTCATGTCGCTACAAGCATGCACCATGACACTTGGGGGCTAATGCAAAGTCTTTTACTGGCCTTATTGAAGACCCGACTCATCACATCATAATGAGCTGGCCCTTGGGGGCTACCAATTGCTCATGTCAACAATTCAAGGTACACAAGTTTTATTCCATTATATTGAAGGGTCCACTGTTCAGTTGGTAAAGCACAAAGCTCTTAACCTTGTGGACGTGGGTTCAAGCCCCATGATGAGGGTTACATCATATGATATTCTTTTCAAAGAAATATATATAAAGTCCCAGCTCAATATTATCTTACTAAGCCGGCCCTTGGGGGCTACACTGGTTGATGTTTTTATGAGTATAAGGCAATTACAAGTCCCAGGTTGCTGCAAGCATGACAACCCGGCACTTGGGGGCTAAATATTTGGAGTATTCAGTCTTTACTAGTGACTAAGATGAACAACATGGATTTCTTCAAAGTGGCAGTATTTATATTGAAACAAGTCTTAAATCATCACTTTGTTTCTGCTCAAGACTTGGGGGCTACAGGTAATATGGATATAAGGGAGAAAAATCTTCAAATTCTCAGTTTTGAGTAAACCAGATTGACCCGGCGTCACCAATAACTATAACCCGGCGTCGGCAACAAGTATAACACGGTGCTATCAATATTTATAAACCGGATATTTTTGCAATGGTAAACCGGCAAGTTCTACAAGCCGGCTGAAAGTCAGATGAGTATTTCAAAACCAATATTTTTTAAAGCCGGTGCTTTGGAAGCCAATTCAAGTGGATTATTTCTTACAATATTCCTCTAGAAGAGACCAATATCAGCAAATTGACTCTGAAGCTGGCCTATTGACCCAAATTTCTCAAAATAAGTATCTGGATTTTTTGCATTCACAAAGTTTGAACATATCTACTAAAGGAGATTTGCTATGAGTTCATGGGCATGTATCAAGAAGGAAATGACAAGGACTTCAGGATGATCAGGATAAGTTTAACATGGATAAATCCAAATTAAATTGGGGGCTAATGTCGGGGATATACCCCGCGGTATGACCCGGCCGGAAGTATGACCCGGCTGGAAGTATGACCCGGCTGGACTTGGCGATTCACTGTTGACCCGCCTAGGCATGGTGACTCACTAAGTGACCCGCCCGGATCTCTCCACTCACTGGTGACCCGGACGAGCCAGGTGACACATTGGTGACCCGGCCGGCGGAGCAGAGGAGCAACAAGACCCGGAGGCCCAAGCAGGCGGTTCATGGAAGGCCGGCTCGTATCATTGTGGGCCGGCTTAAGAGGAAAGCATAAGGAATATTCTGTTACAAAGGAAGCAAGACTAGGACTCCACTTGTAATAGAGTAATCCTAATCCTAATAGGGCTAGTCATGTAAACCGCCCCTTCAACATATATAAGGAGGGGCAGGGCACCCCAAGAGGGACAAGATTGACAAGTTCCACAAGTTGGACAAGTTAGGTTTAGACAATAGCTCTCGAGATAGAGCACTCTTGTAACCGTGATCATCATCATCAATATCAATGAAGCAGGATGTAGGCTTTTACCTCCACCGTGAGGGGCCGAACCTGGGTAAAACACCGCGTCTCTCGTCCCGCTCAACCCCTCTCAAGCTACCACATAGATGTGTTGGCCTCGCGACTAAGTCCTGACTCTAAGGACATCTGCCGTGACAATTCCACGACAGAGAGAAAATGAAAAGTGTTCCCTATGCTTCAGCCATCGGCTCTATCATGTATGCAGTGATGTGTACTAGACCTGATGTGTGCCTTGCTATTAGCTTAGCGGGGAGGTACCAAAGTAATCTAGGAGTGGATCACTGGACAGCGATTGTTGGGGATATTACTACTGGGCGTAAATCGGCCTATCTGGGCCGGATTAGCTTCATCAGTAGTTAAGCATGTTAAAGCCCATGAAGGTAGATGAGGGCTCAAGACCCATAATCGGTTGAGAGCCCGTAGCCGTAAACCGGCGTCAATATGTAACTTGTATTGTAAGTTAGGAATAAGTAGAGACCAAACCGGACACATCTATGAGCCGGTGTTGGGACGCTGTAAACCGACGGCCGTCACCCATGTATATAAGGGGACGACCCGGCGGCGGTTTAGGGACGACAGACAACAACTCGAGACATAGGCGAAGCTTATTGCTCCCTAGTCATCGAAACACCCATCAATTCCATCACAACTAGACGTAGGATTTTACCTTCATTGAAGGGGCCGAACTAGTATAAACTCTCTTGCGTCCTTGTGTCCGCTTTAACCCCTTCAAGCTAACCCGTCGCGATGGCTCCACAACTAAGTCCTTTCTCTAGGACATCTGCCGTGACAAAACCACCACAGTTGGCGCCCACCATGGGGCTATCACACGATGGTTTCCGGTTCTTGGAGGGCCGCTTTGAAGGACTCAAGGGCTACGCTGTAGGCCGGATGACTAAGAGTCGTCGCGGCAAACTTTACATCGACGACGCAGGCTGGGGCCCCGAGGCCGGCTCAATTGAGTACGGGTATCGGGTCCCCTTTGGTAGCATTCACGTTTTCATTGGCAAGATCGGTGAACCGGGCCCTGAGCCGGACATCTGCACCGACCTCGTCGAGACGGCTCAGCGTGCGCGATCCGCCCGGATTAAACCGGCCATGAAGCGTGCCTTCGTGGGAATGATCCATGGAGGGAGTTATGAGGATGAATCGGAGCTTCGCGGGGCAACTACCGTTTGTTCCGGTGACGACTTTTCGACCGGAGAAACCGAATCTCTTTATCGGCTACAAGATGGCCGGATTGAGAGCTGTTCTGATGGTGACAGTATTCCGGACCCCTCTGATCTGCCTAACCGGGTTGGAATATTCATGACCGGAACACAAGCAGCGCTTCACTCTTCAACAGCCGCGGCGACGATCTCCGGTTCAGCAGCGGCAACGGCTGCCGGGGCAGGAGGCCCCGTGCGCCCGTCGGCTCAGGTTCTATCAAAACTATTTGATGCGTTGGCTGTGCTTATGGCAGAAGTTAATCCGCCAGATCAGGACGCTCACAACACGGAGATTGCAAATATAAAGGAACAAATCACCCAGGCCAAAATGGATCTAGCGGCTGAGGACACCAGGATGGCCGCAGAGCGGGCCGCTTTAGACGCACAGGCCTACAGGCTTATGTTGGACCAGAGTGCGTCGCATGAAGTCATGAGGAGGAAGCACCGGTCCCGCTTACCTCCAGTTTTTGAGGCCAGAGACCTTTTCAACACTCCAGGACCAAGAACTAGCAATCCGCTGGAGGGGAACCGGGCAGAAGCCCCTGGGACCGGTGCACCGGTTCAGCCCCGTCAGATGGACCCGCCTCGTCAAAACACCGTTATACCTAAGGATGCTTTAACACCTCCGGGTCACTACTCCAACCCAATGGACAATCTTGTTGCCGCTGCTGCACGACTGGAGGCCATTCCAGTTGAGGGTGACTCGCCGCAGGCAGTAGAGACGCGACGGGTCAAGGAACTTCTGAGGACAGCTTTGGCCCAACAGGAAGCGTACTCATACAACCGCGACCGGATCCACTCGACCCCCCGTCCAAGCCGGAGTTATAGCAGACATATGGATGAACCAGCAGTGTAGAGTAATGAACGACGTGGAGCACCCCGTGGTAACAACCCGACGGGTGGAGCTGATGACGCTCAGGAAGTGGTGAACCGGGCCCGAGCGCGCAGGGAGGCCGAGTTAGCCGCACAGCATCAGGCTCGGCAGCTCACGCCGGTTCATCCAACCATTTCGATCGAACCTGGTGTTACTTCTAGTTCTTTGGGGGTGCCTTGCCTCGTCCCCGCTTTACGCAACGTGCGCTTGTCCCAAGGATTTCAAAGGCCCATGCAAGGTACCAAATTATACGGCGGATCAACCACCAGAGACATGGGTAGAGAGCTATGAGATGGCCATGGAGATGCTTGATGTGGATGACACGGCGTGTGCGAAATACTTCACCATGATGCTTGAAGGAACGGCCCATACTTGGTTAAAAAGCTTGCCAGCTAATTCTATCAGCTCATGGGCCCAATTACGAGCCCGGTTTATCAACAATTTCAAGGATACCTGTAAACAGCCTATGTCGATAGTGGACTTAGCTGCATGCGTCCAGGAGGAAGGAGAGTCAACGACTCATTGGGTGCGCCGGGTTTCACAAGTGTTGCACTCCTCAGACCACATCGACGCTGACACCGCAGTATTAACCCTAGAAGGCAACTGCCGGTTTGGGCCCCTGAAGTTGAAATTGGGATGGATGAAGCGTCATTGCACCCACATGGGGACCCTCATGGCCGCTTTGGTAAAATATGCTGACTCTGATAGTACCAAGGATCCCGAATCTGATGATGACAAGACAGGGAAGGGGAAGAAGAACAGCAGCTCCAAAGGTCAGCAGCATCACTGGGTAGGCAATGGCGGAGGAGGCAAGCGTAAAGCGGATGGCAACATGGATTTTGTGGCTAATACCAACGTACAGGACAATGGCCAGCGGCGCAAGGGTAGGCCGAAAAATCGTAGTGGAGCACCCAACCCCAACCCAAACCGCCTGAACTATCTGCTAAGCCAGCCCTGTCCAAAACATGGGACGAAGGAGGAGCCAGCAAACCACCTTTGGAAGGATTGCTTTATTATGCAGGAGTTCAAGAATTCTAATAATTTCTGGTATGATCACGGATCTGGCGGTGGCTCAGGGTCCGGGCCGGGTTACGGTGGAGGAAGTTCCGGTTCAGGATTTAATGGTAATCCGGGCGGACATAATGGTCAAAATAGTCAGAACAACCAGGGTGGTTACAACCAACAGTAGCAACAGTCAGGTTACCAAAGCAACCCAAAGCAGTTGAGTAGTGGGCAGTACCATGTCTTTACCACTAGCTTGGACAAGCGAGACTGGAAGGTTCAGAGGCGGGCAGTCAACTCTGTTGAACCGGCCACACCCCGTTATCTACGTTGGTCTGAACAACCAATCATATGGAGCAGAGAGGATCACCCACTCCAGATCAATAATCCGGGTCAGTTGGCTCTGGTGGTGGCGCCTCAGGTGGGAGGTTATAAGTTCACCAAGGTTCTCATGGATGGAGGGAGCAGCATTAACATCCTATACTATGAGACCTTCCGTCGTATGGGACTAACAGATAAGAATCTCAAACCGTCCAATACAGTATTCCATGGTGTAGTGCCTGGCAGATCAGCATATCCCGTTGGTAAGATAGCTCTTGAAGTGGCCTTTGGGGATGATCATGATTCCAGGTTGGAGACATTAACGTTTGAAGTGGTGAAAATCCAAAGTCCATATCATGCCCTGTTTGGGCGTCCGGCATACGCCAAGTTTATGGCTCGGCCATATTATGTGTATTTGCAGCTCAAGATGCCGGGTCACAAGGGGACAATAACGGTTCACGGAAGCCGCAAAATCGCTTTGGAATGCGAGGAAGGAGATGCGGCTTATGCAGAGTCGGTTTGTGCCACCGAGGAGTTGAAGTACTATAAAGACAATGTTGATCCGGCGGACATGACTCCGTTGAAGAAGCCAACTACGGAGCATGATCCGGCCCTGAAGTTCAAATCGGCAGCAGAAACTAAGCTTGTTGACTTCGTACCTGGCGATTCGTCCAAGCAGTTCAGCATTAGTGCCAACTTGGATCCGAAATAGGAAAGCGCGCTCATCGAGTTCATCTGTGAGAATTGGGACATTTTTGCATGGAAACCCTCTGACATGCCAGGTGTACCGAGGCAACTCGCTGAGCACACACTTACTGTGGATCCTAAATACAAACCGGTGAAACAGTTCCTCCGCCGGTTTAACGAAGAAAGACGCAAGGCGATTGGAGAAGAGGTAGCCAGGCTCTTAGCAACTGGTTTTATTGTTGAAGTTTTTCACCCTGAGTGGCTTGCCAATCCGGTGCTAGTCCTTAAGAAGAACGGCACCTGGCGTATGTGTGTGGATTACACATATCTTAATAAGGCTTGTCCAGCAGATCCTTTTGCCCTCCCCCGTATTGATCAAATCATTGATGCTACGGCGGGTTGTGAGCGTTTAAGTTTTTTGGATGCACATTCTGGCTATCATCAGATCAAAATGGCAGTTAAGGACCAGGAGAAGACGGCATTCATAACTCCCTTTGGAGCCTTCTGCTATGTGTCTATGCCCTCTGGGCTCAAAAGTGCCCAGGCAACTTATCAACGGTGTGTACAAAATTGTCTTCACAAGCAGATTGGCCGTAATGTACATGCTTACATGGATGATATCATGGTTAAATCCAGGGAGAAGGAGACTCTGGTTGATGATTTGAAGGAAACCTTTGATAACCTAAGGACGTACAAGATGATGCTTAATTCGGACAAGTGTGTCTTTGGTGTACCGGCGGGCAAGTTATTGGGTTTTCTGGTGTCCAACAGGGGAATTGAGGCTAATCCGGAGAAGATCACGGCCATCACCTCCCTGGCTAAACCGAAGTGTATCAATGATGTTCAACGCCTGGCAGGCCGGATTACCGTGTTATGCCGGTTTATCAGCCGCCTTGGTGAGAAGGCGATCCCTTTGTATCAGATGTTGAAGAAGACGGATCAGTTCATTTGGAGTTATGCTGCTGATGAAGCATTTGAGGACTTAAAGCGGCAATTGGCCAATCCGCCTGTGCTCGCTGCTCCCATTGACAAGGAGCCGTTACTGCTATATGTTGTTGCTAATGCTCGTGCGATCAGCGTGGCTATTGTGGTGGAACAAAAGGAGGCGGGTAAGGAGCATCCGGTTCAACGTCCGGTCTATTATATCAGCGAGGTACTCATTGAGTCCAAGCAAAGGTATCCGCATTGGCAGAATCTGGTGTACGGAGTTTTTATGGCAAGCCGGAAGCTTAAGCAATACTTCCAAGGGCACCCAATTATGGTGGTCAGTTCTGCTCCTTTGGGAGATATCATCCAGAACCGGGAAGCAACTGGCCGGATTGCAAAGTGGGCTATAGAGCTGGGGCCGTACGGTTTGAAATATGTGCCTCGGACAGCGGTTAAGTCTCAAGCACTTGTTGATTTCATCAATGAGTGGACGGAAATGCAAGCACCTGAAGAAAAGCTGGATCATACGTATTGGACCATCCATTTTGACGGATCCAGGCAGTTGGAAGGCTCAGGGGCTGGAGTCGTATTAACTTCCCCACGAGGTGATAAGTTTTGTTATGTTCTCTGTTTAATGTTCCCTTGTACTAACAATGCAGCTGAGTATGAAGCCTTGCTCCATGGTCTTCGGATGGCTAAATAGATGAATCTAAGTCGAGTTAAGTGCTTCGGTGATTCGGACCTTGTGGCTCAGCAAGTGTCTGGCACTTGGGACTCCAAGGACCCACTCATGGCAGCATATCGTCGTGAGGTGGATATTGTTGCAGGTTATTTCAGAGGCTATCAGGTGGACCATGTGGACCGGCGGAAAAATGAAGCGGCGGACGCTTTAAGCCGGCTGGGCTCTCAGCGCAAACCGGTCCCACCCAATGTTTTTCTGGATGTGCTGCACAACCCGTCGGTGAAGATCCCTGGTGAAGAGGATTTGGCCATTCCTGATCCGGAGGCTCAATTGGTGGCAGTTCTTCATGTTATTCTGGATTGGACGCTTCCTTACCTGGCGTACAAGAACCGGGGCGAGTTGCCAGAAGATGAGATTCTGGCCCGGCAGATAATCCGGCGATCCAAGTCCATGGCTGTCATCAACGGTGAGTTGCATCATTGCAGTGTATCAGGAGCTTTTCAACGTTGCGTGTCTCCTGAAGAAGGCCGTGAAATTTTGCGTGAGATCCACGAAGGAGATTGTGGTCACCACGCCGGTTCAAAGTCTCTGGTGGCTAAAGCGTTTCTCCATGGTTTCTATTGGTTAACTGCTCATGCTGATGCAAAGGATCTGGTCAGACGATGTGATGGTTGCCAAAGATTTTCAAGACGTGCTCATGTACCGGCTCAAGAATTGAGGATGATTCCAATTACTTGGCCGTTTGCGACTTGGGGGCTGGATATGATTGGGCCTTTCAAAAGGTCCAAAGATAAGAAGACCCACCTCCTGGTGGCGGTGAACAAGTTTACAAAGTGGGTGGAGGCAGAACCTGTTAGCAAGTGTGATGCAGCCACGGCGGTTCAGTTCATCAAAAAGGTGATTTTCCGGTTTGGCTTTCCGCACAGTATTATCACAGATAACGGTACCAATTTGTCCAAAGGTGCTACGAAGGAGTTCTGCGAACGGGAGCACATCCGGCTCGACGTTTCATCAGTGGAACATCCACAGTCCAATGGTCAAGCAGAAAGAGCTAATCAAGAGATCTTGAGAGGCATCAAGCCCTGGCTCATGGTTCCTTTGCAGAGAACGCCGGGTTGTTGGGTAGAAGAATTACCATCTGTGTTATGGAGCATCAATATAACACCCAATAGATCAACAGGATACACACCGTTCTTCATGGTTTATGGAGCGGAGGCGGTTCTCCCCAGTGACATCCTTCATGATTCACCTCGTGTCACGGCTTATATTGAAGCGGACAACGAAACAGCACGGCAAGATGCTTTGGACCGGTTGGATGAAGAGCGTGATATCGCAGCAGCCCTATCGGCAATTTACCAGCAGGATCTTCGTTGTTATCACAGTCGCCGAGTCAGAACCAGAACCTTTCAGGAAGGAGATTTGGTGCTTCGGCTCATCCAAGATCAGACTGATATGCATAAGCTATCCCCACCTTGGGAGGGGCCTTTCGTGGTCAGCAAGAATCTGCACAACGGGTCATACTATCTGATTGATATTCGAGAGCATAAGGACTCACGTACATCAGAGGAGGAGACTAACAGGCCGTGGAATATAGCTCATCTTCGGCCTTACTATACCTGAGCCATTGGCTATACTTATGTACATATTGCGACAATGTATATATTTTAATAAACCGGAACCTCAGCTAAAATGGGGTATCTGTTCTTTTACATCATGTGAGGTTACACGGAGTTGCTCTAAAGCGGCCTCCAGTTTACCCCTTGAGTTCGCTTTGCTAAAAGCATCGTGTTATATCACTTGGAGGATTGGTCGTGTCCGAACCAATACCATGCCTCTTGATAGGCGAAAGCCACCAGATCACTTGGGGACTTGGTCATGTCTGAACCAGTCACGCCTCTTGATCGTCCTAAGGCCACAGAATCACTTGGGGGCTTGGTCGAACCCGAACCATGACCACGCCATTTGGTCGGCATAAATTCCACAAGAATCACTTGGGGACCTGGCTAACTAGAACCATAGTTACACCTAACGGGAGCTTGGTCGTGTTTGGCCATGGTTACACCATTTGATCAGCTTAAATAAATCTTTTTTGGTCGTGTTTCATACTTTTCTTTGAAGGGGTTTTTTTTGCTTTTCATTGTGTTTTTAAACCGACAAAGTTTTTTAACCAATCAATTGACGAAACACAGTTCACGTCAATCCGGAGACTATTTGCCCGGTTTGATCCTTGTTGTTAACATCCTCTTATGGAGTAACACGGTGTTTATCACAACCCAGCACGGTTTTATTATAAACCGGCACAATATAGAAGGAGTTATCAGTACTCAAAATTTGGGTTATCACCCTTACTACAAAAAGTTGGTAAAACCAACGATGTGATTCAATGTCACAGGTATGATATATTTCATATTTGATTATACATATATACAGGAGTCGTTATTTCCTCCAACAGTGTGGGTTTGCAAAACTCCACTTCAAAGTTGGCCAAGCCAACTTCACACTCAACGGTGGCAGGTATTATGTATCGCAAAATGTTTGATCATATATACTTAAAATTTTGTTTTGGATGTTTTGACTTTATACAACAGACATCATATTTCGCCTGACGGTACAACCGCGGTGGCACTTAACGAATTTCTTATTTCAGAAAGTATTTTGGAAAGTTCATTACCACAGGAAGAACAAGTTATGCACGAAGGCATATCAACATCAAAGGTATCAGCTAGCCTATTACAAGGCAACATGGTTCCCATAATAACATAATTGTTTTTCACAAAGGAGAGACAGTTTTAAAACCGGCTTCCGGTTTAAGATTGGCCACCAGCCTGGCCTGATGGTTGTGGGTCATCCTGCGCCGCTTCAGCTTCTGTTTCTCTACCCAGTGGCTGGAAATCCACAGTTGTCCAGTCGATTCCCATTACTGCTTGAAAAACAGCTTCGTCATGGATTAGCAAAGACGGGTCAATATCGGGAGCGTAAGTATGCTTACGGATTGGAGGGATCTGGTTTTCCGATTCATGGATTGGTGCGGCTATTCGCTTGTTCTGGCTGTCATATCGGGCTTGATAATGAGACAAATCTGCTTCCTCAGCCAATTGACAAGCTAGCGGACGTACCTCCCGGTTTATGGCTCGCAAATCCGCTTCACCAAATTCTGACCCGTCTTCCTTCAAGCTGGGATAACCCTGAGCCACTTCAATAGGATCAAAATCCGGCACCCAGGCTTTTGCCCGGATTAAAGCATTGATTGCACCGGTTCGAGTAGCAGATTTCTTCAGCTCTTCAACCCGGGCAGGAAGCACTGACAGTTTCATCAGAGTATCTTGAATCAAACTGGGTGCCGGTTTGTTATGAGACGCGGTACAGATGATCCGCTGGGCACCAGTATACAATTGTTCAACTAAGGTATAGGCGGCCTTCAATTTCTTCCGCACATCTGACCCCAAGTGACCAATGCGTGTCCCTGAAATACCATAAAGGGTTAATAAACCGGTGGCTTTGTAAGAAGGCAGAACCAATTCAGAAGGCAAGCTGGCTTACCAAAGATAGCAGTGGTCATGGCATGGACGTGCCGCTTTATGCTCGTCAGTTCATCTGTCACTGGTTTTAATGCAGCCTCGGCATCCTCTGCTCGTTTGGTCAAAACGGACTTTTCAGTGGCCCAATCCGCCCGTTTCTTCTTGAAGTTCTCCTTAAGTTATTCCATGGCGCTTAAGGCACTGGCCAATTCCTCTTTTGCTTTGGAGGTTTCAGCCTGTTGGGTTTTCAAGTTTTCTTGAAGATCGATGACTTGGTTTTCTTTTGCCTTCAGCTCCGCCTGCAGGCATACTGATATGTGTTTCAACAAGTCGGTAGAAGGATTCAAGTGCCAACCACATAACAAGTTATGTGCTTAGCACTCGGGGGTCTAATGCATATTCGATCTTCATCTTTCAATTGTTTACAAAGTCTCAAGCTCAATACAAGTATTCAACTTGGCACTTGGGGGCTAATGCATATTCGATCTTCATCTTTTCAATTGTTTACAAAGTCCCAAGCTCAATACAAGTATTCAACTTGGCACTTGGGGGCTAATGGCTATTTGATCATATGTATTCTGATGCGGTAGTTTCAATTGCTTAAAGTACCGGTTTAACTACGCTAAGTTGAACCGGCCCTTGGGGACTACATCAGCAAATTTCAAAGCATCAAGATTCATATTATTAAGTCCCAGTTTGAAACAATATTTCAAATCGGCCCTTAGGGGCTAGGAGAGTAAACAAGAGTGAAAGCATACAAGCAGGAAGGAGCATATGGAAGTTACCTCATATTTATCTTTCATCATATTAACCAGACCGGCTTCGTAGTCACGGCTGGTATACAGCCGGTTTAGATAGCCGGAATGGATATCTTGGGCGTTCAGAGCAGCGTAAGCCGTCAGATCAGCGTTCCACTTGCCTTTGCCAAAAGCAGCAAATTCTTCCTTGGCAGAATGTTTGGATAAAGCCACAGGATTGCTTGGCTCAGTATGACCAGTGCCAGTAATGACAACTTCATCATCCTTGGTACCGCCGGTTTGCACTAGAGCTGTTGGCTGATCAGTAGATTTTGCTGGACCGGTGGAGTTTTCAATCCAGAGGGGACCTGTGGGCTGATGGATAGGACCTGAGGTATCAGTAGGTCTCTCTTCAGCGGTAAGATCATCATCTGGCTGTGGTGGATCATTGGGAATATCTTCAGGGACAGCCGCTTCAAGATCGGGTGTCGTGCCTGGTTCAAGAATGACAACTTCTTCGGCCACTTTATCCAGGCGGGCCTTCTTGCTCGGCCTAGGTTTGGCCCTGAAAAGAATAACAAAATTAAATACAGCATATGTTCTAAGGCAATATACTGCAAACATCACGATAAATATAGCTTACCCAAGCACCATTTTGAGCGGTGGGAGCTGAGTAGCCGATGACTTGCCAGAAGATGAGTGGGAAACAACCTGATAATCGGAGTCAGACGGATTAAGAGGTTGACGAAAACAGCCCGCTTTAGGACAAGCACTGACAAGCGAATTAGAGACCTCGGAATGACGTTTCCGAACCGGACTGTTCGGTAAATCGGCGGAGGTAACTACCTGGCCGCTGTGCCGGGTGGTGCGGCGAGCTTCGTGTTGTTGAGTCTTCATAAGAAGTTTAGGATCCAAATAAGCAAGAGGATGAGAAAATTTAACTTTCCGGTTTGCCTGACGGATTTTTTGTGAAGGCAAAGTTTCTGAATCGGAAGAGAGAATAATTACCTCTGCAACATCCGCATGGCTGGCTTCGGCATCATCCTGACAAATATCATCATCAATAAGATGCATGAAAAATAAACCAAGTGAGTCAAGCTCTACCTCAAGGTCCGGATTATCCACCTCGTCATCAGGGGCCGGATTAGAAGATGCAGTGGTTCTTTTCCGGTGGGCAGTCTTCTTCACAGCTTTAGTTTTTTGCCGGGTTGCTCTTTCCGGTTTATCTGTTTTCTCTGGTTTCTCCTGTGGCAGCTTTTTGCTCCAAAATGGATCATCGCCCTGATTATGCAGACACTTATATTAAAAACAATGACCAGACATATCAATAACAGGTTCAGCAAAGAGAAAAATCAAAGTCTTACAACTGGCGGTTTGTTGGTGGCACGGAAAGGAAGCAGGCCGGTTCTAGCGCAGATGTGTTCCGGTTCATTCAGTATGTTACGCACAGCCTCTGTGATTTCTTCATTGGAGAGCTGAAGTCTTGAATGTCGCAGTGGGTCATCCACACTATCAGTATATTCGCACATCAAACCGGAGCGCTAACTAAGGGGCAGTATGCTCCATGATATCCAACAGCGAGCAAGGTCAACCCCTGTTAAACCGTTGGCCATAAAGGCTCTAAGCTTTGACAACTGGGGAGCATATTTGCTTCTCTCCTGAGCAGTCAATCTTTGAGGAAAAGGATGGGTATTGCTGAGCCGCTCCAGACAAAACCCAGGCAAGGGATTCTCACCAGCAGGGGAGGTGTCTTTGCAGTAGAACCATGTCTGATTCCACTCCTTGGGGTGACTGTGCAGCTTGGCGTGAGGGTATGTGACCTCTTTCCTTTTTTGAATCGCCATGCCACCCAATTCCGTATTAGAGCCATCAGTAAACTCAGTACGGCGGTTTAGATGGAAAAGATCTCTGAATAATTCTACTGTGGGATCCTCTTGAAAGAACACCTCACAAAGCACTTGGAAGTGGCACATATTTGTAACAGAGTTGGGGCCAGTGTCTTGCGGATGGAGTTGAAAATCAGCCAGAACATCCCGGTAAAATTTAGAACCGGGCGGTTTAAAGCCCCGGGCTAAGTGGTCTATGAAAACAACAACCTCTCCTTCTCGAGGTGTGGGGGGCATTCTTTGCCAGGAGCCCTCCAATGGAGGGTGTATTTGCTGCCCAAGGCGCCAATAAGGACTAAATCCTCTAGTTGATCCTCTGTGACGCGGGAAGGGACCCAATTGCATTCATATACTTGCTTGGCCATGACAGAATCTACAAGGTAGAAGATACCGGTTCAAAAATACATTTGATCAAGGTATGTTGGTATGGGCACTGTTAAACCGGAGGCAGAACTATCTGAACCGGAGTTTCATGAAGCAACCAATATCTGGCGGTTCAACAAGGGGACTAATGGTATATATCGGTTTGTAAAATTCTTCTACAAAGTTAAACCGCCGGATCTAAGCATTGAACAATCAAGACTGCAGATGAGTAAGTACGCAAAAACAGATTTCACAACATTATGCTACAGCTTTGGATCTGGAACATGTTTATAAAGGAGATAAATATTCAAGGCCCAAAAGGAGCAGTACCGAATCAATAAGCAAAGGTATGGATAAGATCTATGCTCTTGGTATGCCGGACAGTGAAAACGGAGGATAAAAACTATCGCTACACAGAGCGAAGATACACAGACTCGTCTAAGGATCTATCGTATGAACAAGAAGCAAGCGATGAACATGGGAAGAACAGGGAAACCCTAGAACAGATCTATGATGGAAAGGATAGAAGACTTACTGGGGCTGAGGAAGAAGCGGAAGGTCGCCGCGGTGCTCTGGTGCATTCAGGGTGATGCAGCGGCCAAGGTTGGTGCAGAGGTCGACGGCGGCGGCGGAGCTCCGAAGACTGGGCGATGCGAGGAAGAGGAAGCAAAAGGGCACGAAGGGGAAAAAAGGAATGACCCTTCGGTCCTATTTATAAAGCAAGGGACATGGGTCAGGCGCGAAAATCAAGGAGCCGCGAGTTTGGAAACAGAGCGGTCACCTCGATTATCGCGGATCTATTAAACAAGAAGGTATCACGGATAGTTTCTTTATGATAGATGACGTCATGCCGATTTACAGCAATCAGAGAAGATGACATCACGGCGGTTCACCAAACTACAAGAAGATGTTGAAAATGAAGTTTTTGCTAAGGATTGACATGAACCTGTTCAAATCAATCTGGGGCCTAATGTGGGGGATATTACTACTGGGCGTAAACCGGCCTATCTGGGCCGGATTAGCTTCATCGGTAGTTAAGCATGTTAAAGCCCATGAAGGTAGATGAGGGCTCAAGACCCATAATCGGTTGAGAGCCCGTAGCCGTAAACCGGCGTCAATATGTAACTTGTATTGTAAGTTAGGAATAAGTAGAGACCAAACCGGACACATCTATGAGCCGGTGTTGGGACGCTGTAAACCGACGGGCGTCACCCATGTATATAAGGGGACGACCCGGCGGCGGTTCAGGGACGACAGACAACAACTCGAGACATAGGCGAAGCTTATTGCTCCCTAGTCATCGAAACACCCATCAATTCCATCACAACTAGACGTAGGCTTTTACCTTCATTGAAGGGGCCGAACTAGTATAAACTCTCTTGCGTCCTTGTGTCCGCTTTAACCCCTTCAAGCTAACCCGTCATGATGGCTCCACGACTAAGTCCTTTCTCTAGGACATCTGTCGTGACAAAACCACGACAACGGTCAAGAACATCCTGAAATACCTGAAAAGGACTAAGGATATGTTTCTCGTTTATGGAGGTGACAAAGAGCTCGTCGTAAAAGGTTACGTCGATGCAAGCTTTGACACTGATCCGGACGATTCTAAATCGCAAACCGAATATGTGTTTTTATTGAATGGTGGAGTTGTTAGTTGGTGCAGTTCTAAATAAAGCGTCGTGGCGGGATCTACGTGTGAAGCGGAGTACATAGCTGCTTCGGAAGCAGCAAATGAAGGAGTCTGGATGAAGGAGTTCATATCTGATCTAGGTGTCATACCTAGTGCATCGGGTCCAATGAAAATCTTTTGTGACAATACTGGTGCAATTGCCTTGGCAAAGGAATCCAGATTTCACAAGAGGACCAAGCACATCAAAAGACGCTTCAATTCCATCCGGGATCAAGTCCAGGTGGGAGACATAGAGATTTGCAAGATACATACGGATCTGAATGTAGCAGACCCGTTGCCTAAGCCTCTTCCACGAGCAAAACATGTTCAGCACCAAGACTCCATGGGTGTTAGAATCATTACTGTGTAATCTAGATTATTGACTCTAGTGCAAGTCGGAGACTAAAGGAAATATGCCCTAGAGGCAATAATAAAGTTATTATTTATTTCCTCATATCATGATAAATGTTTATTATTCATGCTAGAATTGTATTAACCGGAAACATAATACATGTGTGAATACATAGACAAACATAGTGTCACTAGTATGCCTCTACTTGACTAGCTTGTTCATCAAAGATGGTTGAGTTTCCTAGCCATAGACATGAGTTGTCATTTGATTAACGGGATCACATCATTAGGAGAATGATGTGATTGACTTAACCCATTTCGTTAGCTTAGCACTTGATTGTTTAGTTTACTGCTATTGCTTTCTTCATGACTTATACATGTTCCTATGACTATGAGATTATGCAACTCCCAAATAACGGAGGAACACTTTGTGTGCCACCAAACGTCACAACGTAACTGGGTGATTATAAAGGTGCTCTACAGGTGTCTCCAAAGGTACATGTTGGGTCAGCGTATTTCGAGATTAGGATTTGTTACTCTGATTGTCGGAGAGGTATCTCTGGGCCCTCTTGGTAATGCACATCACTTAAGCCATGCAAGCATTGCAACTAATGAGTTAGTTGCGGGATAATGTATTACAGAATGAGTAAAGAGACTTGCCGGTAACGAGATTGAACTAGGTAATAAGATACCGACGATCAAATCTCGGGCAAGTAACATACCGATGACAAAGGGAACAACGTATGTTGTTATGCGGTCTGACCGATAAAGATCTTCGTAGAATATGTAGGAACCAATATGAGCATCCAGGTTCCGCTATTGTTTATTTACCGGAGACGTGTCTCGGTCATGTCTACATAGTTCTCGAACCCGTAGGGTCCGCACGCTTAAAGTTCTGTGACGATCGGTATTATGAGTTTTTGTGTTTTGATGTACCTAAGGTAGTTCGGAGTCCCAGATATGATCATAGACATGACGAGGAGTCTCGAAATGGTCGAGACGTAAAGATCGATATATTGGACGACTATGTTCAGACACCGGAAGTGTTTCGGGAGGTTTCGGACATATACCGGAGTACCGGGAGGTTACCAGAACCCCCTGGGGAGTATATTGGGCCTAATGGGCCCTGGTGGGAGAAGAGGAGGGGCGGCCAGGGCAGCCGCGCCCCCCTCCCCCTCTAGTCCAAATTGGACAAGGAGGGGGGCGGCGCCCCCCTTTCCTTCTCTTCCTCTCTCCCTTCCTTCCCTTCTCCTACTCCTACTAGGAAAGGAGGAGTCCTACTCTCGGTGGGAGTAGGACTCCCCCCTTGGCGCGCCCTCCTCCTGGCCGGCCGCCTCTCCCTAGTTCCTTTCTATACAGGGGCAGGGGGCACCCCAAAGGCACAACAATTGATCATTGATCCCTTAGCCGTGTGCGGTGCCTCCCTCCACCATAATCCACCTCGGTAATATCGTCGCGGTGCTTAGGCGAAGCCCTGCGTCGGTAGCATCATCATCACCGTCACCACGCCGTCATGCTGATGAAGCTCTTCCCGGAAGCTCTACTAGATCGTGAGTTCGCGAGACGTCAGCGAGCTGAACATGTGCTGAACGCGGAGGTGCCATACGTTCGGTGCTGAGGATCGGTCGATCCTGAAGACGTACGACTACATCAACCGTGTTGTTATAACGCTTCCGCTTACGGTCTACGAGGGTACATAGACGACACTCTCCCCTCTCGTTGCTATGCATCACCATGATCTTGCGTGTGTGTAGGAATTTTTTTGAAATTACTACGTTCCCCAACAAATGTGTGGAGTAATAGTAGTAGATGCAGAATCATTTCGGTCTACTTGTCACAGACATGATGCCTATATACATGATCATGCCTAGATATTCTCATAACTATGCACTTTTCTATCAATTGCTCGACAGTAATTCGTTCACCCACCGTAAATTATGCTATCTTGAGAGAAGCCACTAGTGAAACATATGGCCCCCGGGTCTATTTTCCATCATATAAGTTTCCAATCTATTTTACTTTGCAATCTTTACTTTCAATCTATATCATAAAAATACCAAAAATATGTATCTTACTCTATCGGATCTCACTTTTGCAAGTGATTGTGAAGGGATTGACAGCCCCTTTGTCGCATTGGTTGCAAGGTACTTATTTGTTTGTGTAGGTACAAGGCGACTTGCGTGTAGTCTCCTACTGGACTGATACCTTGGTTCTCAAAAACTGAGGGAAATAGTTACGCTACTTTGCTGCATCCCCCTTTCCTCTTCAAGGGAAAACCAACGCAGTGCTCAAGAGGTAACACGCACGTGTAGACATAGGGGGGACCAGAACTTTCCTTTATTGCAAGGGGGACCAGAACTTTCCAAATCTGGCAGATTGCCAGATATCCCTAACCAGCACTCAGGGCGTGTTTGGTTGCCATTGTGAACAGTTCCTGCATCGCATACAGTTCTCAACCCAGCCTGGTTGAGCAAAAACAGGCCCTAATACTGAAGGAAATATGCCCTAGAGGCAATAATAAAGTTATTATTTATTTCCTTATTTCATGATAAATGTTTATTATTCATGCTAGAATTGTATTAACCGGAAACTTGATACATGTGTGAATACATAGACAAAACAATGTGTCCCTAGTATGCCTCTACTTGACTAGCTTGTTCATCAAAGATAGTTATATTTCCTAGCCATAGATATGTGTTGTCATTTGATAAACGGTATCGCATCATTAGGAGAATGATGTGATGTACAAGACCCATTCATTAGCTTAGCATTGTGATCGTTACAGTTTTATTTCTACTGCTTTCTTCATGACTTATACATGTTCCTCGGACTATGAGATTGTGCACTCCCGAATATTCGGAGGAACACTTTGTGTGAAATCAAACGTCACAACGTAAATGGGTGATTATAAAGATGCTCTACAGGTGTTTCCGAAGGTGTTTGTTGGGTTGGCATGAATCAAAATTAGGATTTGTCACTCCGTGTAACGGAGAGGTATCTCTGGGCCCTCTTGGTAATGCACATCACTATAAGCCTTGCAAGCAATGTGACTAATGAGTTAGTTGCGGGATGATGCATTACAGAACGAGTAAAGAGACTTGCCGGTAACGAGATTGAACTAGGTATTTATATACCGATGATCGAATCTCCGGAAAGTAACATACCGAAGACAAAGGGAACAACGCATGTTATTATGCGGTTTGACCGATAAAGATCTTCGTAGAATATGTGGGAGCCAATATGAGCATCCAGGTTCCGCTATTGGTTATTGACCGGAGACGTATCTCGGTCATTTCTACATAGTTCTCGAACCCGTAGGGTCCGCACGCTTAAAGTTCGGTGACGATCGGTATTATGAGTTTATGTGTTTTGATGTACCGAAGGTAGTTCGGAGTCCCGGATATAATCACGGACATGACGAGGAGTCTCGAAATGGTCGAGACATAAAGATCGATATATTGGATGACTATGTTTGGACACCGAAAGTGTTTCGGGAGGTTTCGGAAATTTACCGGAGTACCGGGGGGTTACCGGAACCCCCCGGGGAGTATATTGGGCCTAATGGGCCTTAGTGGGAGAAGAGGAGGGGCGGCCAGGGCAGCCGCGCGCCCCCTCCCCCTCTAGTCCGAATTGGACAAGGAGGGGGCGGTGCCCCCCTTTTTTCCTTCTCCTCTCTCACTTCCTTCCCTTCTCCTACTCCAACAAGGAAAGGAGGAGTCCTACTCCCGGTGGGAGTAGGACGCCCCCCTAAGCGCCCTCCTTGGCCGGCCGCCTCTCCCCCCTTGCTCCTTTATATACGGGGGCAGGGGGCACCTCTAGACACACAAGTTGATCTGTTGATCTCTCTTAGCCGTGTGCGGTGCCCCCCTCCACCATATTCCACCTCGGTCATATTGTAGCGGTGCTTAGGCGAAGCCCTACGTCGGTAGAAACATCATCACCGTCATCACTCCGTCGTGCTGACAGAACTCTCCCATGGAGCTCTGCTAGATCGGATTTCGCGGGACGTCATCGAGCTGAACGTGTGCTGAACTCGGAGGTGCCGTACGTTCGGTACATGGATCGGTCGGATCGTGAAGATGTATGACTACATCAACCGCGTTGTGCTAACGCTTCCGCTTTCGGTCTATGAGGGTACGTGGACAACACTCTCCCATCTTGTTGCTATGCATCACCATGATCTTGCGTCTGCGTAGGAATTTTTTTGAAATTACTACGTTACCCAACAGTGGTATCAAAGCCAGGTTTATGTGTAGATGTTATATGCACGAGTAGAACACAAGTGAGTTGTGGGCGATACAAGTCATACTGCTTACTAGCATGTCATACTTTGGTTCGGCGGTATTGTTGGATGAAGCGGCCCGGACCGACATTATGCATACTCTTACGCGAGACTGGTTCTACCGACATGCTTTGCACATAGGTGGCTGGCAGGTGTCTGTTTCTCCAACTTTAGTTGAACCGAGTGTGGCTACGCCCGGTCCTTGTGAAGGTTAAAACAACACTAACTTGACGAACTATCGTTGTGGTTTTGATGCGTAGGTAAGAACGGTTCTTGCTCAACCTGTAGCGGCCACGTAAAACTTGCAACAACAAAGTAGAGGACGTCTAACTTGTTTTTGTAGGGAATGTTGTGATGTGATATGGTAAAGGCATTATGCTATATTTCATTGTATGAGATGATCATGTTTTGTAACCGAGTTATCGGCAACTAGCAGGAGCCATATGGTTGTCGCTTTATTGTATGCAATGCAATCGCCCTGTAATTGCTTTACTTTATCACTAAGCGGTAGCGATAGTCGTAGAAGCAATAGTTGGCGAGACAACAATGATGCTACGATGGACATCAAGGTGTCGCGCCGGTGACGATGGTGATCATGACGGTGCTTCGGAGATGGAGATCACAAGCACAAGATGATGATGGCCATATCATATCACTTATATTGATTACATGTGATGTTTATCTTTTATGCATCTTATTTTGCTTTGATTAACGGTAGCATTATAAGATGATCTCTCACTAAATTTCAAGATAAAAGTGTTCTCCCTGAGTATGCACCGTTGCCAAAGTTCGTCATGCCGAGACACCACGTGATGATCGGGTGTGATAAGCTCTACGTTCATCTACAATGGGTGCAAGCCAGTTTTGCACATGCAGAATACTCGGGTTAAACTTGACGAGCCTAGCATATGCAGATATGGCCTCGGAACACTGAGACCGAAAGGTCGAGCGTGAATCATATAGTAGATATGATCAACATAGTGATGTTCACTGTTAAAAACTACTCCATCTCACGTGATGATCGGTTATGGTTTAGTTGATTTGGATCACGTGATCACTTAGATGATTAGAGGGATGTCTATCTAAGTGGGAGTTCTTAAGTAATATGATTAATTAAACTTTAATTTATCATGAACTTAGTCCTGATAGTATTTGCATATCTATGTTGTAGATCAATAGCTCGGGATGTTGTTCCCCATTTATTTTTGGTATGTTCCTATAGAAAAATAAGTTGAAAGATGTTAGTAGCAAAGATGCGGACTAGCTCCGTGATCTGAGGATTATCCTCATTGTTGCACAGAAGTATTATGTCCTTGATGCACCGCTAGGTGACAGAACTATTGCAGGAGCAGATACAGATGTTATGAATGTTTTGACAAAAGCTCGGTATGATGACTACTTGATAGTTTAGTGCACCATGCTTTACGGCTTAGAACCAGGACTTCAAAAATGTTTTGAAACTCCACAGAGCATATAAGATGTTCCAATAGTTGAAATTGGTATTTCATACTCATGCCCGTGTCGAGAGGTATGAGACCTCTGACAGTACTTTGCCTACAAGATGGAGGAGAATAGCTCAACCAGTGAGCATGTGCTCAGATTGTCTGAGTACTACAATTGCTTGAATCAAGTGGGAGTTAATCTTCCAGATAAGATAGTAATTGACAAAGTTCTGTAGTCACTATCACCAAGTTACTAGAACTTCGTGATGAACTATAATATGCAAGGGATGATGAAAACAATTCCCAAGCTCTTCGCGATGCTAAAATCGGCGAAGGTAAAAATCAAAGAAAAACATCAAGTGTTGATGGTTGACAAGATCACTAGTTTCAAGAAAAAGGGCAAAAGGAAGAAGGGGAACTTCAAGAAGAACGGCAAGCAAGTTGCTGCTCAAGTGAAGAAGCCCAAGTCTGGACCTAAGCCTGAGACTAAGTGCTTCTACTGCAAAGGGACTGGTCACTGGAAGCGGAACTACCCCAAGTATTTGGCAGATAAGAAGGGTGGCAAAGTGAACAAAGGTATATTTGATATACATGTTATTGATGTGTACTTTACTGGTGTTTATAGCAACCCCTCGGTATTTGATACTGGTTCAGTTGCTAAGAGTAGTAACTCGAAACGGGAGTTGCAGAATAAACAAAAACTAGTTAAGGGTGAAGTGACGATGTGTGTTGGAGGTAGTTTCAAGATTGATATGATCATCATCGCACACTCCCGGTACTTTTGGGATTAGTGTTGAACCTAAATAAATGTTATTTGGTGTTTGCGTTGAGCATGAATATGATTTGATCATGTTTATTGCAATACGGATATTCATTTAAATCTTGTATTTACTAATTGGAGGCACCATACGAAGCACCATGGTAATCCTTAAAATTAAGAAATTTTGACTGTTTCATTAATATATGATGTATCTCTAGCCATCAGATGAAAAGTAAGATGTGATGCACGTCAAAAAAATTAAGACGTGATGTCCTATACTACTACCACGTACGGGACTCTTCCTCCCTTTGGTCTCTCTGTTTTTCCAGATAAAAGAAAACCTTTCTTTAAAAAGAACAAATCTGAACGCCCCCTCCTAGATTTTAGGCGTCTCTCCTGATCTGCAGCACCTTCTCGTGTTTGTCTCCTCCCGATCTGCAGCGCCTTCTCTTCTTTGTCTCCTCCCGGTCTGCAGCACCTTCCTTATGGTGCACTGCATAAGGTTCACCTTCCGGTCCTGCTCTACAACCAGGGCGCCAACTGGGACTGAGCGCTTTTTCTTTGTGTGTTTCTCGCAGGCAATGATGTCTCCAGCTCATAGATTTGGCAACAAGAAGAATTGGCAACCTGCATCGGCTTTGACTGACCCAGTGCATGGTGGAGAAGCCTCCTCTGCCTTTCCATATCCTCTTTGCTGGATCATATCGATTTTGCTGCTCCGCGACTCCATAGGAAGCAACAGCAATGGATAAAATTTGCACCATCGACGCCAGGTTTACACAGCCATCATCCTTAGTGTTGGCCTGAAACAAGTTTCACAACCTAGGTGAGCAACATGATCTTTCTTTCCAGTCTGATCCATATGCTACATATATACATGTGGCATCACGTCCAAATAAGAATTTATGCTGACATTTACTATGTCAGACCTTTGTACAAAAGGTTATCCAATTTAACCGACAATGAGTATATGTTCTAACTTGGTATTGCAGTATTGCACTGATGAAGTTCGGAAACTAATGTACGCCTGCTGATACTTGAGATCACAATTTTGATTTATATATGCTATTACTCATTTATTTTTCTATGAACATAAAAAAGCAATCCCTGCAATGGACCAAATTCGGAAAGAGGGATCATTATGACTTTTGATTCTGATGTTGGTCTTAGACATGCATCTGCCAATCTGTTCTTCTCTCTACAAAGGATACAGCAGGCAAAACAGCACATATCTGCCATGCAATTGATTTTTTATTTCTGAAAGTAAATTAAACACAAAGGGTATATTTTAGTACCAAATATTGTTGGTGGAATGTCAAACTATTATTAGGAAGTAAATCAAACAAATATGTCATTAGAAGTCTGACACGATTCTCCACTTATGTACATATGGAATTAATTCCTCTGCTTATATGTTTGATTTAATTGATTGAGAATTTGGATAGCCGACACTTCAATGGAATCGATAATATTTTCCTGTAATTTGGAAATATTACCAAGAGACTATCGTATTGTCTAGGAAGTTGTACACCGTGCTATTACTACATCACGTATATAATTCTTCTGCATTCGTTGTCCTATAGACAGATCTCAACGATTTTATGTGTGTCCAGGTTTTTTTACCAAGGAGACGGGATGAAAAGTGGCTTCATCTCAGAGGTAATTAGATGATTAGCTCTGTTGAGTTTTGGGGATGAATTGACAACACGGGGCGGGGAAGGGGTCACTAACCCCTTGATGTTCAGTACTATAAAATGGACAGGCCAAAATGCTGCCCCTCTCATGTTCGCTAATGTTTCAGCTATGTTGTTGCACAAAACTTTTTGTTTTTTGTGTTCCGACATTATCATCTTGCATATTTTGTATCTCAGTCCGCACCTGGGCTCTCTTACATTTGTTCTTTGCATGTTATTTTTTATGTAAGACCACTATACAAATATGAACTATTGACTATGATGGATAATATAAGTTTTTTCTTGGGTCGTAATTATTCAAATATCCAGCCTTTCCAATGCTTACCTCTTTTGTTAGGTTAAATATTTACATGAGGTCACAATGTTATGTATGCTATGTCCAGTTGTGGGACTGGATTTGCAAGACTTCGTGAATAAAATCTTATTAATAGTTATCAGGACTGCACTTTTAATTTGCATGCTGCTATGTACACATGATGTTTCTTGGAGCATACTAGGAATAGAAGTTTATTAATAGTATAAGGAACTCCTGCATGGCTGCTCTGTAAAGTACTTCATGTGGGTTGTTGATTCATAAAGATTCAGTTATTACTACTCATCCTTTGTACATCATAATATATCTTGAGATGTACATATCTAGCATGTCCTTTAGATTTTGCCATGTGCCCACAAGTCAATGTTATGTTTGTTGTGGAGTATAGTCGAATGCCCATGTCCCATATGGTTCAAAGACTAACTTTCAGTCAATGTCATATTGTTTTCACAAGACTATTATTTCCTCATTAGTTGCTTCTCTATAAAATATTGGAATTTACCTCAAATTAAAAATATTCTTACCAAACTGATGCTGAAATATCTGAAGTTCCAGAACGGCAACAGAAAAATCACAACTATAGTTGTATCCACTAAAACAACATAAATAAAATTTACCCCTAATAAATAACTGAGAAAATAAGTGCCAACACTTACATGTTTCTATACTTTCAATTGCGCGTGCATAGAGTTTTGTCTCATTAAAAATGTAAACATGTTCCAACAAGAAATGACAATATGAACATGTGTTCGTAAGAATATGATTGTAGTTGTTACTATTCATGGGTTCACAGGAATAGCTAGCCCGTGCGGCCGCACGGGTTGTTGACTAGTTAAAGAATAATTGTTGTTCTGTTTACATGAATAAAACCTTCTATGGTCATACACCCAATGAAAATGGTTTGCTGGATCTGGATCGTAGTGATACACATATTCATAATATTGAAGCCAAAAGATGCAAAGTTAATAATGATAGTGCAACTTATTTGTGGCACTGCCGTTTAGGTCATATTGGTGTAAAGCGCATGAAGAAACTCCATGCTTATGGGCTTTTGGAATCACGTGATTATGAATCACTTGATGCTTGTGAACCATGCCTCATGGGCAAGATGACTAAAACTCCGTTCTTCGGAACAATGGAGCGAGCAACTGACTTATTGGAAATAATACATACTGATGTATGCGGTCCGATGAGTGTTGAGGCTCGCGGCAGGTATCGTTATTTTCTGACCTTCACAGATGATTTGAGCAGATATGGGTATATCTACTTGATGAAACACAAGTCTGAAACATTTGAAAAAGTTCAAAGAATTTCAGAGTGAAGTGGAGAATCATCGTAACAAGAAAATAAAAGTTTCTACGATATGATCGCAGAGGTAAAAGATTTGAGTTAACGAGTTTGGTCTTCAGTTAAAACAATGTGAAATAGTTTCACTACACACGCCACCTGGAACACCACAGTGTAATGGTGTGTCCGAACGTCGTAAACGTACTTTATTAGATATGGTGTGATCTATGATGTCTCTTACTGATCTACCATTATCATTTTGGGGTTATGCATTAGAGACAGCTGCATTCACGTTAAAAAGGGCACCATCTAAAATCCGTTGAGATGACACCGTATGAACTATGGTTTAGCAAGAAACCTAAGCTGTCGTTTCTTAAAATTTGGGGTTGCGATGCTTATGTGAAAAAGTTTCATCTTAATAAGCTCAAACCCAAGTCGGAGAACTGTGTCTTCATAGAATACCCAAAAGAGACTGTTGGGTACACTTTCTATCACAGATCCGAAGGCAAGACATTTGTTGCTAAAAATGGATCCTTTCTAGAGAAGGAGTTTCTCTCAAAAGAAGTGAGTGGGAGGAAAGTAGAACTTGATGAGGTAACCGTACCTGCTCCCTTATTGGAAAGTAGTTCATCACAGAAATATGTTCCTGTGACTCCTGCACCAATTAGTGAGGAAGCTAATGATGGTGATCATGTAACTTCAGATCAAGTTTCTACCGAACCTCGTAGGTCAACCAGAGTGAGATCCGCACCAGAGTGGTACGGTAATCCTGTTCTGGAGGTCATGTTACTTGACCATGACGAACCTATGAACTATGAGGAAGCAATGATGAGCCCAGATTCCGCAAAATGGCTTGAGGCCATGAAATCTGAGATAGGATCCATGTATGAAAACAAAGTATGGACTTTGATGGAATTGCCCAATGATCGGCAAGCCATTGAGAATAAATGGATCTTCAAGAGGAAGACATACGCTGATAGTAGTGTTACTATCTACAAAGCTCGAATTGTCGCAAAAATGTTTTCGACAAGTTCAAAGATGTTGAATACAATGAGATTTTCTCACTTGTATCGATGCTTAAAAGGCTGTCTGAATCAAGTTAGCAATTGCCACATTTGATGAAATCTGGCAAATGGATGTCAAACCTGCATTCCTTAATGGATTTCTTAAAAGAAGAGTTGTATATGATGCAACCAGAAGGTTTTGTCAATCCTAAAGGTGCTAACAAAATGTGCAAGCTCCAGCGATCCATCTATGGACTGGTGCAAGCATCTCGGAGTTGGAATATATGCTTTGATGAGTTGATCAAAGCATACAGTTTTATACAGACTTGCGGTGAAGCCTGTATTTACAATAAAGTGAGTGGGAGCACTACAGCATTTCTGATAAATATATGTGAATGACATATTGTTGATCGGAAATAATGTAGAATTTTTCTGGAAGCATAAAGGAGTTTTTGAAAGGAGTTTTTCAAAGAAAGACCTCGGTGAAGCTACTTACATATTGAGCATCAAGATCTATAGAGATAGATCAAGACACTTGATAAGTTTTTTCAATGAGTACATACCTTGACAAGATTTTGAAGTAGTTCAAAATGAAACAGTCAAAGAAAGAGTTCTTGCCTGTGTTACAACGTGTGAAATTGAGTAAGACTCAAAGCCCGACCACGGCAGAAGATAGAAAGAGAATGAAAGTCATTCACTATGCCCTAGCCATAGGTTCTATAAAGTATGCCATGTTGTGTACCAGATCTATTGTGTACCTCATCAAGAGTTTGGCAAGAGGGAACAATAGTGATCTAGGAGTAGATCACTGGACAGCGGTCAAAATTATCCTTAGTGGAATAAGGAAATATTTCTCGGTTATGGAGGTGATAAAGAGTTCGTTGTAAAGAGTTACGTCGATGCAAGCTTTGACACCGATCTGGATGACTCTAAGTCTCGATCTAGATACATATTGAACGTGGGAGCTATTAGCTAGAGTAGCTCGGTGCAGAGCATTGTAGACATAGAAATTTGCAAAATACTTACGAATCTAAATGTGACAGACCCGTTGACTAAAATTATCTCACAAGCAAAACATGATCACACCTTAGTACTCTTTGGGTGTTAATCACATAGAGATGTGAACTAGATTACTGACTCTAGTAAACCCTTTGGGTGTTGGTCACATGTCGATGTAAACTATGGGTGTTAACCACATAAAGATGTGAACTATTGATGTTAAATCACATGGCGATGTGAACTAGATTAGTGACTCCAGTGCAAGTGGGAAACTAAAGGAAATATGTCCTAGAGGCAATAATAAAGTTATTATTTATTTCCTTATTTCATGATAAATGTTTATTATTCATGCTAGAATTGTATTAACCGGAAACTCGATACATGTGTGAATACATAGACAAAACAATGTGTCCCTAGTATGCCTCTACTTGACTAGCTTGTTCATCAAAGATGGTTATGTTTCCTAGCCATAGACATGTGTTGTCATTTGATAAACGGGATCACATCATTAGGAGAATGATGTGATGGACAAGACCCATTCATTAGCTTAGCATTGTGATCGTTACAGTTTTATTGCTACTGCTTTCTTCATGACTTATACATGTTCCTCAGACTATGAGATTGTGCAACTCCCGAATATCCAGAGGAACACTTTGTGTGCAATCAAACGTCACAACGTAAATGGGTGATTATAAATATGCTCTAGAGGTGTTTCCGAAGGTGTTTGTTGGGTTGGCATGAATCAAGATTAGGATTTATCACTCCGTGTATCGGAGAGGTATCTCTAGGCCCTCTCGGTAATGCACATCACTATAAGCCTTGCAAGCAATGTGACTAATGAGTTAGTTGCAGGATGATGCATTACGGAACGAGTAAAGAGACTTGCCGATAACGAGATTGAACTAGGTATTGAGATACCGATGATCGAATCTCGGGCAAGTAACATACCGATGACAAAGGGAACAACGTATGTTGTTATGCGGTTTGACCGATAAAGATCTTCGTATAATATGTGGGAGCCAATATGAGCATCCAGGTTCCGCTATTGGTTATTGACCGGAGACGTATCTCGGTCATGTCTACACAGTTCTCGAACCCGTAGGGTCCGCACGCTTAAAGTTTGGTGACGATCGGTATTAAGAGTTTATGTGTTTTGATGTACCGAAGGTGGTTTGGAGTCCCGGATATGATCACGGACGTGACGAGGAGTCTCGAAATGGTCGAGACATAAAGATCAATATATTGGATGACTATGTTCGGACACCGGAAGTGTTTCGGGAGGTTTCGGACATTTACCGGAGTAGCGGGGGGTTACCGGAACCCCCCGGGGAGTATATTGGGCCTAATGGGCCTTAGTGGGAGAAGAGGAGGGTCGGCCAGGGCAGCCGCGCGCCCCCTCCCCCTCTAGTCCGAATTGGACAAGGAGGGGGGCGGCGCCCCCCTTTTTTCCTTCTCCTCCTCTCTCCCTTCCTTCCCTTCTCCTACTCCAACAAGGAAAAGAGGAGTCCTACTCCCGATGGGAGTAGGACTCCCCCTTGGCGCGCCCTCCTTGGCCGGCCGCCTCTCCCCCCTTGCTCCTTTATATACGGGGGCAGGGGGCACCTCTAGACACACAAGTTGATTTGTTGATCTCTATTAGCCGTGTGCGGTTCCCCCCTCCACCATATTCCACCTCGGTCATATCGTAGGGGTGCTTAGGCGAAGCCCTGCATCGGTAGCATCATCATCACCGTCGTCACGCCGTCGTGCTGACGGAACTCTCCCGTGAAGCTCTGCTGGATTGGAGTTCGTGAGACGTCATCGAGCTGAACGTGTGCTGAACTCGGAGGTGTCGTACGTTCGGTACTTGGATCGATCAGATCGTGAAGACGTACGACTACATCAACCGCGTTGTGCTAACGCTTCCGCTTTCGGTCTACGAGGGTACGTGGACAACACTCTCCCCTTTCGTTGCAATGCATCACCATGATCTTGCGTGTGCATAGGATTTTTTTTGAAATTACTACGTTTCCCAACAAATACGCCATCTGCTAGTTGTTTGGTTGCCTGCATCTAGTGTCCCTGCATTAGGTAATATGCAAGTGAACTTTGTTTGGTTGCCTGCATTGGCCCGAGCAGCACATGAACACGACGTTTGGTTGCATACGGTGTACATGTTGTGCTTACCTTGTACCCTAGTTGGTGAGCTTACCCACACCTAGCACACCAACACCACAGCACGGCAATGGCGATGAACTGGGCGAAGATGATGAAATTCTTCAGCTTCAGCCCAAACTGACGATCCACCTTGACACCTCCAACCTTACGACTGTCAACACTGCTGTCGTGATTTTGCACCCACTCAAAGTAAAAAATTTCTGCTGCCTGCCTAGTCTTGAACCCTTTATGAGTGCTGTTGCTATACGATGCCACTTGTGCACTGGCTTCTCCCCATGAACTATAAACCCCTGGGACCTTACCGATGAACACGGCATACCACTTGCCCTAGCAATGCACAAGAGCAAGAGTTGAAGCAGCAAATCAATGGATCACACAAGTAGAGCAAAGTAGCACACAAACAACAATGGAACAGAAGAGAAGTAAAGCATGCATGATCATACGGCATAGCAAGTTCTTCCTAGCACTACCTTGGTGTTAACATACCACCACATCCAAAAGAGGGTTTCATCCTGCCACCGTAAGTTCACCATCAGTGTGAGGGTTTAGTATATAACACCTCACCAAAATATACATACCATCAAATAGTTTTTGAGACCTAGCCACACAAAATGTACGTCGTCATCGTCGCCGTCGTCGCCACCGCCATCGCCGTCGGGGATCATGCACGCTCACAGGCAGCACTACTCTAGTACTAGTGTTTGCCCAGCCAGCTCCTGAGCCACAACACCCTGTGAGCGTCAGCCATGGCAACGAACCCAACACCCTGGACCTTGTTTTCAAGCAGGTGGCTGAGAGCTGCCATGAGAGCCTCGTCGCTGAAGCCACCCTGGGTCATGACAGCGCCATACAGGTCATGGTGGACGTCGAGGGGCTTGCACTCCTTGATGGTTGTTGCCACCTCCTTCACCGCCTCAGTCATGCTGCAAAAGACATTAATCTCCTCCTCCATCAGGCCTCCTCTCTTTCTCTTCCTACCATGGACAGGGTCAAATGGCTTGTCGAAGGGCTTCGCGGCGGGCTTGTTAGGGCCATCAAGGACCTCGACGTCCGGGGTCCCAGGGAAGTCTGGCATGGGAGAACCAAGAGGCTCCCCCGAGCCCATGGCGTGCTTGCCAGTTGCCAGCCCGAAGGAGAAGATGTGCTGCATCTGGCTGTAGTTCTGGATGGGTGTGTTGAGGAACTCAGCGTCCCTTGGGTGGTCCTAAGAATGAAACACAAGTGTTGTTAGTTGCGATTAGGAGTACGCAATGGTGGACAGCATGAAAAGGAAGAGGTCTGTGAGCTAACCGCGACATGGCCGACGTAGTGCTCTGCCTCCAGAACTATGGAGCAAGTGTTCTCATCCCATGAGACGCCACTAAGGTCTCTCAGCTTGGATACTTGGATCCATCGACTTCTCCACTTCCTTAGGTGGTTGTACACCTGGGTGGCAGACACCTCTTGCCCACAGAACTCGAACACCTGCTTCGCAACGGTGTTCAAGTGCACCTCCTTGAAGCCCTTGTCAGTCCTAACTCCACTAGAGATGAGCTCACACATCTTGTTCAACACGAACGTGGACATGAACGGCTGCCACTTCATGTTGTTCGACCTACCATCCTTCTTTGCCTTCTGCTGCTGCTAGCTTGAGTGTAGCGGCAGCAGCAGTAGTTGGCTCAACGAGCACTACTGGCACATAGAGGGAATCAGACATGAACACCTCTGAATCAGGTGCCATCTCGGACATAGGCTGCGAGTCCTCGACAAACGATGGAGCAAACTGGCTGTCGGACACGACAAGGGCCTGACTAAGATCTTATGTTTGTGTGGTCATGTCCTACAATCGTAGCACACATTGACAGTAAGCATAGCACACAACATACCAGACAATCCATTAAAGCAGAAGCATACATGTACATGGTTCATCACTATCATAGTAAGCACATGCTTCATCGCTATCATACTAAGCATACCGGACAATCTATGAGCAGGAACATACATCTACAACAAACACCATGCTACAAATGGACCACCAATAGCTACAAATCACAGATCTAAGCATGATTCAACACAAGCACAAGGTTCAACTTCAAACTCTACTACTAATTTAGCCTACCACATGCTTGAACATCTAGCCCTACCACAAATTGCAACCGCAGCATAGCAATCAACCATATCAGCTCACAGATCAGACCACTAACCAACCATGCATCTAGATCAAACCCTAGCTGCAGCTCAGATCTAGCTGGAAGGAACAGAGAGAAAGGGGGATTGAACTCACAGAGGCCATGGCTGCAGCTTGAGGACGAGGGGGCTGGTCATGGAAGATCAACACTGGCCGGTGAAGGAGCGTCGATGCCGTGGACCGCCGGCCGATGAAGATGCGCCGCTTACCTGCTCGTCGGTGCTGATGTACGTCGGCGGGAAAGCTCGAACGGAGGGAGAATGGTGGCGGGAGTTGAGGCGGTGAGGGAGGGGCTAAATAGGTGTGGACTCGGCGGGAGGTGAGCCGAAATCCTCCCGCCGATTTTTCAGCGACGCGGGCGAGCTCGCGCCATCTCCCCTACTCGCACGAGGGGAGAAGCGTGTCGCCCTCCCCTGCCTTGCCCGAGCCAGGCTCGCGAGCCTGCCTATTCAGGCGTTTCCCCTGGGCTTAGCCTGGACGTGCTTTAAGGTCCGTGCGATGCGGGCCGCACAGTAAACGCAGGCAACCAAATGGGCAACTTTCTTCCCGCGCGGGCCAGGCTGGGCCTAATGCTTTTTTTGCATGGTAATACGTGTCTCATTTATATCATAAAGATCATAGTACAAGTCACATACATACTGACTTGACAAAACTGAAAAGACAACAGAACGCTAGCCTTTGCACATAGGAACACCAACCAAGAAGTAAAATTACAAACAAGACTGAAGAATCCCCTGAGCTTGACACCAACGCCCATCACCTGCCTCTGGCACCACCATAGCAGCCACCAAAGGAGAAAATGACGAGTCACCTCCACACCTGAGCTCGACGCGGCTCCATCGCTGATGCAGCTTTGTGGACCTCCAAGGTGGCTCACCAATAAAGGCGAAGCCATTGCCGTTGAACGAATCAGACCGGGGCAACACTCCGGACACGTCATCAAACTCCAGATCTGGCACCCCCGCCCAACTAAGACGTTGGAGGAGGAAACCATACCTGTACCTGCATGCCACGAACCACAAACCCAGATCCACCATCTTCTAGATGCCGTCGATGCAGACCATAATCTGCATCCGCTCCTGGACTACCTCCCAAGCTCCACGCCGGTGCTGGAGCAAACGCCGCCGCAACAGCGAAGCCCGAGGACACAGGTCCACCACGACGATGCCGCTGCCGTCGCCGCACCATCCTTGCTTGAACAGTATGGTTTCCAAATCCACCCCAAAAGCGGATCGTCTCATTGGGAAAGGATCTAAAGATTTATTAGTCGGCGTCGCCATCGCCATCGCCGAAGCCATGATGATGAACAACCCAAAATTCTAATAAACTAAGGCCTAAAATAATCCACACGCGTGGATCCAGCGACCCCCCTCACCACCGACGACCGAGGTCGTCGGCGGAGGGGAGCCGCCGGAGGACGGCGGCGGAGGAAGTCGCCCTGGCGGCAGGAGGCGATCGCCTTTCTTTTCTTCTCCTAGGCCTAATGCGGGCAACCAAACACGCCCTCAGTTGCTGCCTAGACGCGTCCAGATACTTATATTGTACCGCTTTGTTTTGAGTAATAAATAGAGCTAGATTTTCCCTAAAAATAAATAAATAAATAAATAAAGAAGACCCAGCCGGTGAATGTGAAATCCCACCCACCCACCCATCGCTCCTCTCTCGCTCGTCTCTCCCTCTCCCCCGCACCACTTCTCGCCGCCACCACCATCTACAGTGCCCCGATCCCGCCCGATTCCGGCGTCCTCCGGCGGTGCCCAGCACACCACCGTGCCCCCCTCTCAACGCTCTTTTCTCCCATCTGGCCAGATCCGGCGCGCGCATCCTCCAGCGGCCAAGCGCGACCCTGCCCAGCAGCTAGGGTTTGGGCCAGCACGTCGCTGGAGTAGCTCCGGCGTTGCTCCGGTGACTCAGGTGAGTACCTCCACTCCTCATCATATTCCTTCCTCTCTTCCTCACATCATCTCATCTCCCTCGTAGACCCAGCGCGCCATCGCCGCTCAAGCACGGGGACACCATGGATGGGAAGGCTTCTTCCTCCCCCTGTCTTGATGCCATGAACGACGCAGCTCCACCACTACCCCATGGAGACGGAGCTCCTTCTCCCACATCACGCATGGAGCCTCCCTCACAGCGCCTGAAGCCCTAGAGGGTACGAATCCCTCCTGTTGTCTCCTTCTACAACTTCTCTTCTTCTCGTCTTGATGCGTGTGTGTATTGTGTCAAGGAAAGGAATTCAAGGCCATGG